>NW_026555333.1:3465029-4132894 GCF_029017545.1 Prosopis cineraria
TAGAATTATGGTTATTATTTAAGTCTCTCCCTTCCTCAAGATGGTTATAAACTCTCTAACCTTAACCTAACCTCTACCATAGCAAAAGCCCCTTAAAAGACATCTTGTAGGGGTCATGAAAGAAAAGAACTAGAACCATCAAAAGGAGATAAAAGGTGTTAGGACATCACTTGTGTGGGATTTCTTTGTGAGATTACCATTAAAGGAACATAAACTATTGTATAAATACTGCAATGTCACATATACTTATGATCCAATAAGCATAGGATAAATTCTCTAGAGAGGCATATACTAAAAAGTCCTAAGAACCCACTTAAGGCAACAACAGATAAAAAGCAATCATGTTGAATTATGTATTAGTTGGTAGATAAGAAGGTCAAGAAATAGGCTTTGTCCTTCATATGTAAATGAGAAGCATCATCTAAGGGCCCTTATAAAGTTCATAATTTGTGATGATAAGCCATTTAGGCTTGTAGAGAAGCCTGGCTTTAAACAAATTTACGCATGAGTTAGAACCATGGTTTCCAATCCTATCAAGAGTAACTATTACAAGAGATTAATGGCAACTTTATCTTAGAGAAATAAATATATTAAAGATATTGTTAAAGAAGTGTGCTAATCAGGTTGCATGACAATAGATTATTGGACATCAAATCAAAACTTCAATTCATATGCATGATTGCCTACTTTATTGATCCTATATGGAATCTTCAAAGAAGAATTTTTAACCTTGCATGACTAAAAATCTCAAAGGTGACACAGTAGGAAAGATGATAGAGTAATGTCTAATAGACTAGGGGATTGATAAAGTCTTTAAAATAATAACAGACAATGCACTAGTAAATGACTCAACTCTCTCATGTCTTAAGAAGAGGATTAAATCTTGGATGGGTTTAGTAAGTAGTAAGGATTGCTTATAACTAAGGTGTTGTGCATATGTGCCCAACTTGGTAGTGACTGAAGGCTTAAAAGAAGTTAAAAAGAGTTTTGATGCTATTAAAAATTATATGAGATATGTGAGGTAATCTTTTTCAAGGTTTTTAAAATTTTAAAATTGGTCTAAAGGAGAAAAATTAGACACAAGAGCCATATGTGTTTAGATGTCACTACACATTGGAGTTTCACTTAATGCTACGAGTTGCTTTAAAGTTCCAAAAAGTGTTTTAAGAGAATGCATGATAAAGCTGATGACTATCGTACACATTTTAACATTGATGATTCTGGTACCCTAGGTGTGAATGTGAAGATTCTCGTCCTCCACATCAATAACCTAATGAAAGAGATTAAAGTAAAGCATGTGTTTTTCTTAAGGTATTTATGATATCACTTTAATATTCTTAAGCACACTTTATGTGACATCATATACATGCTTCAACAAAAATGCACGTGTTAAGCACTTGTTGCAAAAAATTATTATCAATTTCAATCTTCTCTTAGGAGACATGAGCATAAACATGTAAATGAAGTGTAATAAATATTGGGGAGACACAGATAACATAAATCCTTTATTAGTCATTGCTGTGATTTTGGATTCCTAAGTACAAATTGGCTTATGTGAACTATATTTTTCATAAGATTTATTATATTTTGAAATATGTGAGGCCATGAAAGCAAATGCGAAAGAGTGCCAATATCATCTTTTTGAACACAATTCTGCAGGCATATCTTCTCAATCTACTGTCACCACCTTTTCATCTAGAACATCTAGTGTAGGTAGACAAATTGTTGATGATGATGATAACCTAGGTCTTGAGTGGTTAGAAACTCATAAGCAAGTGCCTAATGATCTTTAAATAGAGTTAGAAAAGTATCTTACAACTAAATTAGCTAATGAGATGAAACCCCTTAGTAATGATTTTGATATTTTGTCATGGTGGAAAGCAAATGCCACTAAATACGAAGTGCTATCTATGATGGCGTGAGATGTGTTGGCTATTCTTGTATCATAGTTACTTTTGAGTCTACTTTTAGTATTAAAGGGAACATATTTGATCAATGTAGGAGCTCATTATCTCCTCGAATGATTGAAGCACTTATTTGTGCTCAAAATTGCTGCTCCTTAGACAATATCTATCAGAGTTGGCTAATAAGTTACATGAATTTGATAATTTTAAGGAGACAGATAATATTGTCTAATCCAGTAATGCTTTCTTTGTATTTTTATTTCCCCTTAATTTCTATATTATAAAAACCTTTCTAATTTGATTCTTGTTTTATTTATTTTTTCTATCTGCCTCAACTATAGTTGAGAGGGGACAATATGATATTATAACTAATGATTCTTGATTGAAGGGAGGACAAGAGGATTGGATGATTTGTGTTTTCCTCATTACTATTTATGTATTACTTGTGTGTGTGTTTGTTAGAACTTGGAACCTGCCTAAAAGAGTATTTGTTTATTCAGTCTTAGACTGGTGGTTTGTGTTTGCTTCAAGTTCAATTGCTAGCCAAAAACCTAGAATAATTATTTATTTGATGAATGTTGAATACTTTAAAGTCTATTTTATTGTTAATTCTAGGAAAAATTTCAAAAGGCTAAATTAAGCATCTTAATCTAAAGATGACTGAGTTACCCAACCCCACTTGCTTGGCCCTTCTAACTTGAGGCATTTTTTGGGCCTAAGCGAGCACTGGGCTCAATGTTACACCTAAAGGATGTTTAGGGTTGGGCAATGGGCAGGAGGCTCCAAGTCCAGTTCAGTTCTATCATGTACAGCCCTAGTCCTTCCTTTAGCTTCAAATCATCACAGCTTTTTGGGATTTTGCTTTTATAGGACTTTATGTGATATACATACAATTCATTGGGCTTTATATTTTTTTAAAAAATTAAATATTACATTATTTTTTATTATTACCAAAATTATTAAACATACACGGTTAATAATTGATGAATTCAAAACATAGAAATTCTTGCATATATTTGGTGCACCTAATCATTCATAATTTGTCGAATAAAATTGAACTAGTTCAATAAAATAAAATTTTATATATAATTATTTTTAATAATTTTATTTTTGAATAATGGCTCTTTAATAACATAATTACTTTATATTTATAACTATATGAAATGACATGTTTTTATTAAATTTGGATCCAGTGAGTGTCAAGTATACTCACTCAATAAATATCTCAATCAGAGTAGTTGAATTTTATCAATATTAAAATTTGTTAGGACATATTATCTTCAAAAATTCAAAACATTTAACGCAATCAAAACTTACGATGTTTCCACAAAAAAAAAAATTGGAATTGGATATTTTTTAGTATTATATGATAAAATCATCGCCTTTTGAAGAAAAAATATAAAAGCATAAAATCCGTTCCACTTTATTCACTATTTTCAGCATTTTGACATTCTTATATATTTGCATTCAACAAAAGAATCTCTTGCGTATTTGTTCAATTTATTTTCCTTATAATTTTATATTTTAAATAAAGCCTTATTTTCGCAGATTAGGCCTGATAGGCATTCATTTAAATTTATTTTTATATAGATTTGGTATTAAAAAAAATGATATTTTTAAGGAAACGGGTTTTGAAGCCCTACCATAATAAATTAAAAAAAAAAGAGAGTTTAAATTCGGACGGCTCTTTTTGACCAATTTTATTTTTATTTATACAAAATGAAATACTTTTTAATTTTTAAATTAAATTTAAATTTTAAAACATATGTTTATGCTTTGATATAAGAATTTATATTATTTATTTTTAATTTTTAATGTTATAATTATATTCTAAAAAATATGAAATATTATAATTAAAAATTTTATTTTTAAAAATTCAAAAAATAAAAATAAAATAAAATTGAGGATAAGGAACCACTCCAAAGTTTTTTTTTTTGAAGAAGGTCGAGTTTTAAAAATAATAAATTTTATAATAATCAAGTTTATAAACAAAAGTCGATATAATAATCGTTTTGTTTCCTTATCTAGTCCTACTATAATAAATCTTGGGTTATTATTTTTAAATACTAAACAGAACAATTCACTCTAGATTCCACGTAAATGTTCCTTTTGCCCAAAAAAGATTCCACGTAAATGTCAAAAAAAAAACTGATCAAATTATTATATCATATTATAATTACAAAAACAAACTTCATTCCTTGTTTATAAGAAGAATAAAGAAATACAATATTATTAGTGTATTTGTGGTTGAATTTTGAATTTTAAATTTTATAATTTAAATTTCACATTTAAAAGTGTTTAAATTTTTTATTTGAATAATATAAAAATTTAATAAATAAATTGAGATTGAAAATGAAAATAAAAAATAAAAATACCAAGTGTATTATATTTTTCAATCAATTACAAAAAAATGTAATAAAAAATTATTATTCAAAATTTAAATTCCTACAATTTTATTTATCCAAATAAAAATATTATATATCTAAATTTAAATTTAAATTATATATATATATATATATATATATATTTAAGAGAATCATGTTTTATTTTATGTGTGTGTGTGTGTTGGTGTTGCCAAACCTCGATTCACTGTCCATGTGTCTTGTCCTACAGCACAGAGTAAAAGTTGTTTTCAACTTGAGTACATGAATTAAAAAAATTAAGTTAGATTGGTAAAATAATTTAAAAGTAATTTAATATTCACCTTTATCTTTATTTATTAATTATTAATTTTCGTAAACAATTAGTATACATGAATCAATAAAATTAAGTTAGATTAGTAAAATAATTTAAAAGTAATTTAATATTCACCTTTATCTTTTTTATTAATTATTAATTTTCGTAAACATTAGTATCGCATCACTGATTATAAATTTAAAATATAATATAATAAAAAAAATACAAAATTTCAGGAAATTTGAGATAAAACATACTACGACTACTTAAAAATGTGACTAAACCTTTTATATCTGCAGTTTGAGATGATTAAAGAAGACCTGGTAGAAAGAACACACACACACACACCAATTTATCATAACAGTATGAATTATTGTTATCTAATTTATATTTTTTTTAAAAATAATTAAAATTTCAATTTTTTAAAAAAATTATGATGCCGGACTCATTTTCATTAATTACTTGTGATAAAATACAATAAAATAAAGTGACCAAAAACATATAAACTTTACTGACTATTCAATAATAAAATAAAGATATAAATAAAAAATGAAATAAAGCTTATCCAATAGAGAAAATGATAATAAAATCTCTTTAAATTATGTAAATAATATTTTAGTTTCTCAAAATGTTATGATTTTTTTAAAATTCCTAAAAATTTTTTTATTATTAAGGAATTAATATAAATGATCAATTGCTCAATTCAAATTTGTGAATTGTTGTTGAATTATTACAATTTAAAAAAATTATGAATAACAATTGATATTTGAAATACTTGAAGAATATTAATATTTTAAATGTGAACTTAAGGATTGCTATTAAATCTTTGCAATTTAAAAAAAATTATGAATAAAACTTGTGAATGACAATAAAAATTAAATTAATAAAAATTTAATCATTTATATTAATTTTTTAATGATAAAAAATTTCTAAACACTTTAAAAAAATTATAGCATTTCAAGAAACTAAAATATTATTTATATAATTTTAAAAATTATTATTATTTTTTTTCTCTAATATTCAATATTTGATGAATTAGAAAAATGTTAAAATACTTTTTTTTATTAAAATATGTAAGGTATTTTTTGATATATTAGATATTAAAAAGATGTAAAACATTTTTAATATTTTTAGTATTTTAATGTTTAATTTTTGTCTTTTTTTAAAATATCTCTATTAAATAATTATTTTATATTTATTTTAAAGTAAAAAAATACTTTTATATAAGATAAATATGAAAAAAATACTAATATTTAAAAAATAAATGTAAAAAATTTTGAAAATAATTATTTTTTGTGAAGTGAGATTTTATTAAATTAGTTATATGGAGGGAGTATGAAATCGGCTTGCGAAACTTTACATAGAAAATGAAAATGAAAATGAAAAAGATTAATCAAGAAAAATGGTTTCAATTAATAGTCGAGTGGGAGAAACAGGACGCCGCCACAGCGAATGTTGGTGCTCAATTTCTAATCTCGTAAGCTGTAACGGCTCCCAGCATTAAATGCGAACTATGATGAGTTTTGAGGGCCAATCTCTCTCCACCCCATTTCCATCCTCAGGAGATTGTCCGTATCATCAAACCGGGCCGCCCGATCACTCATCATGCTCCCTATCTTACTCAGATTGGCAAAAGGAATTAAACAGATTTTCCCCAGGCCTTCTTTGTCTCTGCCTTTTGCTTCACCACCCTCCTCTCTCTCTCTCTCTCTCTCTCCCCCCCTCTACATCGTTGCATCCCTGACCCTGCAGAGACTGGCGTTTAGCTTGCAACAAAGCGTCTCGAAGCTTCAAAGACACCTTCATCCATGGCTTCTCAGCTTCCAGATCAGAGACCATACGAGATTCCGCTTTGAAACCGTTAAACCCTAATGCTGAGCCATTCTATGCCCCAATTCCTAAGACTTTGCCTCACCAACTCGGGCTTCAATGGGGACATGGTTTTTTTCAAATCCAATCGCCGGTGTTTCTTCGTCCTATTTATACCTACCATCCACCTCCTGTCTTGGATTCTTCTGGCTGGCTGCGAACCAGATGGGGTTTGCTGCCTGTTATCATTCTGACTGTAAGGCAAAAGAACATACGGGTGAGAGAATGATATCTAACGCTCAGAGACCCCAAGATTCAGTGACATGTCTCGGAAGAGGAACCGACCTTCTACAATTGCGAGGAGAGAACGTGGAAACAGTTGCAAGGTAACGAACAAGGTGCTTAGGGATGAGAAGACTTCCGATGGTCACCCTATTATCCCATTCCCCACGACTGTGGAGGACTGTAATAAATCTAGCACCACTACTGTTATGATCAAGAACATCCCGTATCACTTTGAGTAACTGTTTCTCCTCTCCCTTTCGCCTTTTTATTTTTCTTTTTCCTGTTTGAGTGTTATATTTTTATGTGTTCATCCTCCCTGACTACTTCATTCTCTCTGCCATGGGTTTGTCAGGCGTAAAGACCTGCTTTTGATTCTGGACGAGCACTGCTCTCACCAGAATCAAAGTTCTGGGGGGGCACATCATCTTTCCATGTATGATTTCGTCTATCTGCCGATGGATTACAAGTGAGCGCAACACAATACCTTTTTATCTGAGACTAGTTTTATATCTTGCACATTTTAATGGCTTGTGACTGTACGTTGCATTCTCAGGAAATTTGCACAGGAGAAGAAGCAATCAAATCTAGGTTACGCGTTTGTGAATTTCACATCAGCAAGAGCTGCGTTTCGGTTTTTCCTGCAATTCAATGGTCATGAATGGCCTGATAACGAGAACTGGAAGGTCTGTGAGGTCACTAAAGCCCAGATTCAGGTAGGTTATCATTTCATGGTTTGGATTGCATGGATAGAATTTTTAAGGCATCCCATTCCAGTTTAAAAAAAAAATCATGACAGGGTTGTTGCGTTGGGCAATCTGCTGTACAGGGAAAAGCGATGTTGATGAAGAAATTTGAGGATAAGTTGTTCAGATGCGTGCACCCAAGTTTTCGGCCCGTAGAGTACAGACCTGCCCGTGAGGGTGCAAATCACGGGATCAAGGAAATCAGCGTGGGAAAGTTCGAGGAGGGAATGCCTGATACAAGCAAGCCCAGGATGACCCTCCTAAATCGACGAGGCCATACCAGGTCGTCATCTTACGTGTTTAAAATTTCTAGGAGCCTGATTAATCATTCCTTAGTAGCTTAGTGTGTTATCTAGGTCCGGCTGATGTGCCCCTGGCTGATTTTTGGAACATGTGACGATAACCGTACCCCTAGTTCATCTTTTGTTCGTGTTTACTGTTTAGGATGTAGTGGCTGTTTTCCAGGAGCCTCTCTCTGATGTTTTCACTGTCTCCCTAGCTGATTGGTAAAAATTACAGAATCCGGGGCGAATTGGAAACATGGGTTTCGGATTTTATTCTGGTCAAGCATGCCTGTGTTTGAAACTGTATCCCCTTGTGGAAATGAAAGTATTTGTGTGCCCCTCCACTCTCACTCTTCACCCATCCCTATTTCATGTAGCATACAATGCAAGCTATGCGCCCCCCAACTCCGAAAAAAAAAAAAAAAACCCGACGGCTATAAAAGGCGAAGTTGGGTGTTTTGTTTTCTAATTAATTGACAGTTTTTCATTGGTTAAGAGGCTCGGATTTGAAGGTCTTGAATTTTTTTTTATTTAAAAAATATATTTATAGTCTTAAAATACCAAAATACTCGTGTTCTGAAAATAAATCTGAACTTATAAAATTGCCCTCTACCATCAGAGACCCCAATTCCCGATGGAAAAAAGCGAACACTAATCTTTTTTTTTTTTTCTTTTTTCTTTTTTGGCATAAGAAAGCGAACACAAATCCCATCTGTTTTTTTCAACGGAAGGAAGGAAAAGGGGAAAAGAGGATAAGAGGAAAGGAGGGATGATTGTGAGTAGTGGTATTAACTGTTCTTTCTGGGCCTAGCTCTGCTTCTTGAAGGCTCGCTTTTTTGTTCCTTTGAGGACAGTGTGCATGCTAATGACGATCCCTCTTGCTACTGCGCGCAACATTGCAGTGCCGGCACTGGTGGCTGGAGGTTACCAGCGCTGAGAATGGGAAGATTGACAGGAGCTATACAAGAGAGTAGAGGTAAAAAGTGAAAAATAAAAGGTAGAATTCGAAAACTGAGCTTCTATGATGGAAGCAAATTCTATCAATTTTGGTGTGATTGGAATTGGTAAAATTTTCAATTTCTTCCTGCCAAACAAACATTTTTCTCAATTTTATTTTTATAATCATTTTCATGTTACCCATTTCTACTATACCAAGGCCCTTAGGTATGGGAAGTGATACAGTAAAATCAGAATGTAGTCATCTTTCCGGTTACTCCACGCCTTTGTGGTTTACTCCGGTGCTTGTAAACTGCATGACACGGGTTGGAAAATTGGCCGGGATCCAAAAGAAGGAGAAGAAGAATGCAGTGATTCTTGATGGAATAATTATAGCAGTTTACTTTCTCTGAATTAATTTTTTCGTCTGACGTTGATCGATATCAAGTGACAATGGCAGACTGAGCGAGATTTTCGAATTTTCCAATCACAACAGATTACGGGGGCAGGTAAGATCGTGAGCAACAAAAATTTTTTACCAACATCATTAATACTAATATAAAAAAATATAAAAAATAAAAATATATAGAATTTTAAATATATCTTTATATAATAAATTTAAAAAATAATATTATATTATTTTTTATATAAATAATTTTAAAAATATTTTTTAAATATTATTTAAAAAACTGTATCATAATTTATAAATAAAATTAAATGAATGTTTTAAAAGATGTTTTATAAATGAGACCCTCTACTTCAAATTTTATATGGTACCTAGAGGCTAGAAGCTATGATTTTGAATTCCTCTGATAAATTATGGGAATCGAAGTCAGGGGCTCCTGTTGTTACCATTTTAAATTTTTTTCTCCCTATTTGTTTCCCATGATATTTTCATGACTCTCTCCCTCACGAACCTTGACTTCTCTTTATTTTTTTTCACTTTTCATTTTAATCATTTTATTTATTTTTAAATAGTTGAAATTTAATTTATAAAAAATAAATATAATAATAATTTTATAAAACATTAAATTTTAATTATTTAAAAATAAATTTAAAAGTTGAGATGAGAAGTGGAGCAGGAATGAAAAAGAGAAAAAATAGAGAGAAGCCAAAATCTCCTCCCTCCTGTGGATGAGTGGCATGAGATGAGAGAGAGAGAAGGGGAAAATATTTTTTATGGTAATTTAAGTTATTACATTTTGTTAAAACAAAAGCAGTATTAAATTGAAACTTGAGAATTTCAAGAGGCATGCACCCTTGTAAATAGTGCTATCAAACCCTTCCATTCCAAAATTTCAATTTTAGATATTTGTATGTAGATTAAGAAATAAAATTAATGTGGCAAGGTTTTAATATTCTAAATTCACCCTCAATTCATTCACCGTGTGATTGATTGATTGATTAATATAAAAAAGGAGCATAAAAAAGTAAGTAGACCTATAAATGCTGCATTCAGAATATAAATAAAGATATAATAAGAAGAGGATAAATAAATAGTGCATTTATCTTTTTAAAGGACACATAAAAGTAAATAAATTTAAAAGAATGATAAGTAAAGATTTTATAAAAAAGTTAATATTAAATTAAAAATTTTAATACTAAAACATAAAAAATGAGTATTAGATTTAAAAATTTTAGTGTTAAAAAAATTATAATTTGACATTGATCTTTTTCTGGGATCGTTACTTTGTCATTCTCCCAATAAATTTATTAACACTATTGTCAAATAGTATCAAAATTAATAAAAATTAGATTTTATAATAAAACGCGACATAGGTCATCTTTCTAAGAGTCAATAGAATAACTATTTGAATTATGATTATGAAAAGTTAAAAAGTGGAGGGTTTTTTTATGATGAAACTAAAACTAAATTAGAATTAAATAAATAAAAAAAATTCAACTATGAAAATTATCAAGCACAAGAACCGCAATCAATCACAACTCAATCACTTAGATTTAATCTTTCTCATCACAAAACAAATTAATTTTATTTAACATTATTATTCTAATTTTATTATATATTTCTCAAATTATCATTCAAAAATTAAACAAAAAATTAAGTTATAGATTAATTAAAATCTTATTTAACCCACAACCTAACAACTATTTTATGTTAGCCACACCAAAAATAAAGCATGAGTAATCACTTAAGCCAAACTAAATTACTCTTAAGTAACTATATCAATTAATTATAGCAAGTAAAATCTCAGACAAAATTTATAACCTAAAAATTATACAATAAAGCTACTCTAATCAGTAATAACAATTAAAGTATAAATTTAAGGCAGAGAAAAGAAGAGCAAATTAAAATAAAGCTAGAATAAAATTTTTTTTAAATATAAAAAATTTTAATTAAAATTTAGGATCATAGTTTATGATTAATATATAAAAAAGCTATCTATAAAACTAAAAATCAAGCAACATGAAATAAAAAATTGACAAGTCATCGCTGGAGGGATTGGGAAAAAAAAAAAAAAAAAGATGAACAGTGATCCTGCACCATAGGAAGTCCCCTCATTGCTTCCTCTGCCGTGTATATATATATATATATATATAAAAGGTGATGCATGCCTCCCTTCTTCCATTAAATTCTATATCATTTTGTGCGTGCTGTTGCCACGTGCGAGCATCTCAACATTAAAAAAAAAACTAATATTTTAATAAAAAACTAAACTATCTTAAATAATTCTAATTGAAAACTACATTAAAAAATTTAAAATAAATATAAATAAAATTTTAAATATTTAATTCTTGATTTAATCTTCAAGTATGCCCATATTTTTTTATTTAAAATATTCTCTATCAATATCTTTTAAATTGAATTTAGAAAATCTGTATAAATAAAATAAAATTAAATAACACTTGTGCAAAAATATTAAAAATATTATTTATATTTTAAAATCATAAATTTAGAAAGTTGAAATCCTAAAACTGAATATTGGCTAAAAAAATTAAATAATATCTAATTAAACTCAATTAACTTTAAATAAATATTTAAAAATATAAATTAAAAGGATAAAAATTTATAAAATTTCTATTTATCATTTATTCTTTTAAAAGCTGGTGAATCACAGACACTAATTTTGTGAAATTTACAATTTGTTTGGTAATTGATAGTAGACAAAATTAATCTACACGTCTCTATAGTTTTGTTTGATTTTGAATTAAGTTTTTATAATTTATTTTATTTTAATCAAACCCTTATAATTTCATTTATTAAATATGTTAGTTTCTAATTGTTAAAATCCTTTAATTTTCTCTTTTAAAAAATGAAATTAAGGATTTTTATATGTTTATTAAAAGATTACATAATTTTATAATTAATTTCACAATTTTCATAATTCAAAATTTATATAATTAGATATATATATATATATATATATGTATGTATGTATGTATGTATATATATAATTTTTATAAAAGTGAATAAAAATTTAAATTTTAAAAGTGATTTTATTTTCAAAAAGTCAATATTGATTAATAATTTTAATTTTTAAGGACTAATATATTTAATCAATTAAACTGTAAGAGCTTGATTAAGATAAAATAAATTATAAAAATTTAATTTAAAATTGAGATAAATTAGAAGGACCTGTAAATTAATTTTTCTTAATAATATGTACTATATTCGAATGGATTATTAAAAAAATGAAAATGGGTTGAAATGAAACAATATGACTAAGAAAGTCTAAAACACATGTCAACTATGTTTCAAATAATAAGCCAGTGTCATTGGCCAACAAAAAAAAAAAAAGCTAAGAGTCTAAATGAATACTTTCTTCGTTTAAAAATATAAGGTATTTTTAATTGAATCTTACCTTCAATAGAATAGTTACCTATTTTTTAACTAATTCTATTTTTTTATATTTATCTCTATTAAACACCCTACAATAAATATAAAGTCATTATCAATAGGAGAACTTTTGAAAAAAAAATAATGATTACACCTTGAAAGGTTAAAAATATCTTACATTTTTTAACATTCAACTCTTCAAAAAATGCCTTATATTTTTAAACGGAAGAAGTAAATAATACCATAGCAATTGACTAAATTAGTGTTAATAATAAAAAATTAAGAAAATCTTTAATTTTATACTATATAGAAAGACAATTTTAACTTCATCCTTGGAGAAATTTTTAAATAGATTGTCAAATCATTCATGGTTCATTCAATAAAATTATGACACTCTAATCAAATAAAATATTATGTGTTATTGTTTTCAATGACTTTATTTTTATAACTGAATGCCTATTTAATTTTTTATCTTTTCTTTTTCTACCATCTTTAATATCAAAATTAATTTATATTTAATGTCATATTTTTATTAAATAGATTATAAATGACATAATACGCCAAATTTATCTAAGATTTGTTTGTTTATACTTCATGCATGGTGACATCCTTTTCATGCTCCAACGAAGTAGTTGGCATATTTCTTGCCTTTCTTCTTTTCATTCACACAAGTGTTTTTTAATTGGAGACAATCATATTTAAGATATTATTGAATTCTAAATATGAATATCTTTTTTAAAAATAATTTGAACATTGATTCACCATGTTCTAAATGACTAGCTTCTTCCCCAAGATCTAACTCCTATTGGTGCTTGTGTGACTTTTATGGAACAAGAATGGGCTTCCAAATATAGTTATGAATAAAGATAGTAATTTTATTTGATTGTTGCAACTTGCAAGTTTATTGAAAATAACTTTTGATGATGATTTTTAACAACATAAAATAAAGTTACTATTAAAAGTTTACTTTCGATAACCATTATTAAAAGTCGTCATCAAAAGTGGACCATTGGTGATGACTTTTAACAATTGCTATAAAAAATAACTTTTGATGGTGGCATTTTATTGCTGTCAAAAGTCTTTTTATAAAAAAAATAATTTATATAATTACTTTTGGCAATATCATTTTTCACTACTATAAGTATTTCTTAAAAAAATAAATATAATTTTAAATTATATAAAATAATTCATAAAATTATTATTAAAAAATTTTCTTATAAATTATTTTAAAATTTTAGAATTAAATAAAATCAATCAAAAAAATATTTATGAACCTAAATTTTTTATTTTATATATAGAATGAGAAATAAATGATATATAGGATAAAAAATAAAAGAAGCAATAACGAAGATGTGTTAAGTTTAATTATTAAAATTTTTTTAGTTATGTATCATACATAATCTTTTTCAAACACATGTAGCTCAACTTTTTTAAGAATGATTTTATTAAACTAGTATTTTAATATGATATAATCAAAATCTTTATGGGTGATTACTTTCAATTATAGTCAAGCTAAATTATATATAAATACTTACTTACATACAAATATATAAATAATATTGGGATATTAAAGTTATATATAATATACAAATGACATTGCAAACTATTAGATACATTGCATACTTAATGCTTGTTTTGGTATATAATATACACATGGTATCTACTCTGTTTGCTAAGTTTTAATGATTTTTTGATAAAAAATGTTTTGTGATTCTAACTAGTATTTCCATTTCCATTGTTATGAGAAAAAAGTTACTAATAAAATTTTTATAACAATTTGTTATTAAGGAGAATATTAAAAATTGTCCAGTATTCTTTTTCTTCTTCTTTCAGTCTTCAATCTTCCATCTTCACCCTTCTTCTTTCTTCGTTCAATGATCGCCCAACTTGGTTTAGGTTCAGATTTTAGTAACAATCGAGCCCCTTAGAAGGTCAGTTTCTATGGACCATTTATTTCAAAGTGGTTACCATGTTGAGGAAGAAGGCTCTGTCAATGAACCAAGTCCATCGAATAGATCTCGAGGAGAAAGTAGCAGATCTAACAATAGAAGGAGGGTATTGCATTGAGTCCCTTAGTAGTGAAGAGATTCTTTTCAAGTGGAAGAATCTCTATCAGCAGACGAAGGCAAGGGATAATCCCTGTCTGATGACTAATTAATTCCCTTCATCTTTGGCTCATTTTTTTGATGATCGATGGTGATGACGAGACTTCATTGTGAAGAAGATCTCGCATTGAATATATTGAATCTGTTCTATGTACAATACTTATTGAGGAAGCTCGTTTAACTATTTGTGTAGCTTTTTTGTTTTGTATCTTGATTGAATCAGTGTTGTTGGCGTTTCTTTGACTGAAGTTACAAAAATTTTAGATTCAGCCATGGATGGATGCATGCGTCATAATTATGTGCTGTGACTGTGATTGGACAAAGGTGAAAGGAAATGCTTTGAGCTCCCTTCTCAGTTTCTCCCTTCTAAAAAATTGAGGATAAAAATTGAAATTGATTTTTAAAAAATAATTTTCAAAGAGTTCCAAATATTTAGGTCAACTCAAATAAATTTGAAATTAAAAAGTGTTAGGGTTGTGCTTGATTATATGATTTTTTTTTATAAGTTTAAATGTTTTAATCTTGACCTAAATTAAGCTGAAGTTTACCTGAATTATTAGCTCTAAAAAAATAATGAGTTACATAATGGAGAAATATGTAGCTTTGCCCTCATCGACCATTATTCCATGGTAAAGGAAAGTTAGCTTCAGTCGCCCAAGGAAGCACATTAAACCAACAAAGTTTCTCCCACAAACTCACTCAAATTCGCGAATTATTGAGGACAAACATGACTCGAAGTCAAAATGTCAATAAATTCAGGCTTACCATGTATTTGGATTAGCTAAATAATGGATTTTTTGAGTTTAAAAATTGATTTTTTCAAAAAATTATCCAAACACTAGTTTAAGTAGGTAATCTATTGAGAGAGAAATTGATAAAAAAGCTGATAAAACAGTATGTGAGAAAATTACAAGAAAGGCTCAAGAAAAAATTATAAAAAAGGTGTAAAATTTAATAATAATAAAATTAAACTCTCTTATCTTTTCTTTTTTTTCTTGGTAAAATTCAAATTTTGAATCCTCAAGTAAGTTAGTAGCATAAGTTTCTGTTAATTACCACCCTCCACTTAACACTTACTATAAAACTAATTTAAATAAAATATTAATTAATAAAAAAACTAATTTAATTTAATTTAAATTTTAAAGTTATTACAAAGATTGTTGTAAAGGTTCACAGAAAGAGAGAGATTTTGCATCATTTATTAATTACTATATTTTTTATGTTGTCAAAATTTTAAGGCAATACTTAATACCTTTTAAATATGATTTATATTCGTGATGTCATTTAAGATTAACTTATATATTATTATCTTTATTAGTTATTGTAAATTGATATTTGTATATTTAAGAATTAAATATTTTTCTTTTATTAGATTTATTTGAACTAAGATATATTGAATTATTTATTTGTGTAAATTAAAATTATTAATATTAATATTAATATAATTTAAATTTTTATAATTAATTAGATATATAAATTAAATAATATATTTTACTTCTTAAATAAAATTTAAAAAATTTAACAATAAATACAAATTTATCAATATTTTAATTTTAAAAAAAATTCTTTATAGTAATTTATATAATTAGAATTAATTTTGAGTAAATTATCCAAACATCTTCAATTATATTAAAATTAATTTCAAAAAAATAATATTCAAATAAATTGCATTATAATATAATTAATTATAATCAAAATTAATTATAATAATTAATTATTTTTATAATTAATTATATCTAACTGAAATTTAAATAGCTCTTAATCACTATGGGGCATTTATCTATATGTCGGAATTGGTATCTCCTGGCAGTCAATCACGTCTTTTGCTAATAGGCAAATGAGTATATCAATCCACCGTTTGCAAGCAAGTATTCTCGCACTTTGGCCCCAAAAAAATAAAAAAACAAAGTATTCTGGTACTCTTTGTCGATTGGATTTAAAATTGATGCATGATCTAAATATATCATTCAATCAGTGCCCCATATGATATAATAATAATTCTTTCATTTAATTGAACGATTGTAAAAAAATTATTATATAATATTCAAAGAGTATCATTTTTAAAACTTCAGTGGGAATAGCATAAGTGAAGAGTATTTTGATTTTAATCACTGTTTTGTATTTTTGATTGAAAATGCTTGATAAATTTTAAGTATTAATAAAATTCAATTATTGATTGAAAATGCTTGATAAATTTTAAGCATTGATAAATTTTCAAATGGAACTGAGATCCATGAACAATGCCACTGCAGAATTACACGCCATAAAAGCGGGTTTGCAAATCTGCCAAAGCCGAGGTCTATCTAAAGTGAAACTTTATTCTGATTCACTTGAGGCAATTAACATGTTAAGAGACAGTGGATCTAGACACAGGTACAGACAGATGCTGGAGGGCACTAGAAACATTTTATTCTCTGGTTGGGAGGTGAACATATACCATGCTTACAAAGAGAGTATGAGTGTTGCGGACTTTCTTGCAAAGAATGCTTATGGTGTTGGCATGAACCTATATTATTGCTGAACACAGCGCTTGATGAGTGCTGGAATCTGTTGAAGACAGATTGTGATCGCTGTCTAATGTTGCCTAGAGTATTTTCTTAGCATTCTAAGATACTTTTGTAATCATATCCAAGACTAGTCCTTGCCTCTTGTTTATTAAAAAAAAAAAAAAACGAGTAAGCTCAAACACTCACCCAGTCGAAATCTGTATTCCTTTTTGTCTGCGTCTTTATAAAAGTATTTTCAGAAAAATTCTTTTATACTCATTCTGTCTCAAATTATAAGATACTTTTAAATAAAATTTTACATATCAATAAACCTCATTAAATACACTTAATAACCTTATCTTTTCAAAACAAAAATAGAAACTTTTTAAAATACTCATTATTTAATATATTGAAAAGAGAAGTTATAGAAATTAATTATAAAAAGAAAAAAGGTAATATTAAAATTGATGCATTTAATAAAATCTTAATTTACTTAAAGTGTCTTATATTTTGGGACGAATAAACTCTTTCAAAAGTGCTTTATAATTTGAGACGAAGGGAGTATTTAATATTATGTCTTTTTCTAGTAAATTAATATTACGTCTTTTAATTTTGTCGAGAGGCATTAATTCTGGTTGCTAAACCCTTCGTAATGTTAACTATTAAATATAAAATAAGAAAAAAGAGCAACACCGTTTTTTGTTTTTTAAAAATAACAAAAATAACCAAGTTTGAGGTAGCCAATAACACTTTAGATGAAGTTGATAAGTAAAAATAACCCTTAAAAAAATAAAACACACACCCCCCTTAAGGGGGTAAATGCATGATTTCATCTTCATATCTCAAGGGCCATTAACAAATGCATCATCATGACAATATACACACTTACATTAGTATTTCATGTTATGTATGATGCTCATTTATTTTTACAATTTTATTATTTTAATGTTAACATGTTAGGCTTACAATAATACGCTAATCAAGTGAGCATCAATGTCATACTTACAAACAATCTCCTTTTCAAATTCTCAATCATCAATTGCTTCCTTAACACATAATCATCACACTTTTCATTCCAATATACACTTATATTTATAGTTTGAAAATCACTTTAGATTTTAAATTCACATTTCAAGACAAAACTGAAATTATGCATGTTCACAATTTAACCAATCATTAAGGTTCAGGGTATGCTTTCACATTCACAATTGAACCATGCATCCAAACATGCACATTTTTACATTAAAATACAATTAATAAACAAGAATTCAAGATAGGGTTCTCTTAATTACCTCAAATTTTTAAAAGGTCAAAAATTTATCCCTCAATAATTAACTTTTAAGCTTGATTTTCCAAGCAAAAGTGGTGCTCGAATGATTAATCTATAGTTAATCAAATTTAAACTTATCAATTTTGTCAAAACACATTTTCTCTTTTACATTTTTACTTTTAAAATACCCAACACTCTTCTTACTCAACTTTGAGCTTTACCCATTAGGTCTATTAATGCTCTTTAACTCTTAATAAAATTAGTGAGTCATTAAACCTTCATTAATGGCATTACAACTCCTCTAACAAATCCTCATTAATGCCATTTTTGAATATGTATGGCATTTACCAACCAACAACCTTTAAAACTATTAATATTAAGTTTAAATATTTTAAATAACTCTCGTTAACTTCATTTAAGTTAACGGGTTTGGATCGATAATTAATATGGATTGAAAATCATCATCTCAACTCAAACCTAATTCTAATCCCTATTAAAATGAAAGAGAGGGGGAGGAAAGGAGTATGGGATATCCTTAAGTGATTACTAGCTCCAAAATACTCCTAAACCACTAACACGACAAACCCTAGCAAAGAAAGGGACATGCTTTTCATTTTCTCCTTCTTTTCCCCCTTTTACTTCCTATCTATTCGTGAGGCTATTTATCAAATAATAGAGAGGCCTTTTTGCTTTAATGGTAATCTATGCGCCACAGCGGATGTGGCACAAAAACACTTCCTTCATTTTTTTTCTTTTTTCAATGCTTGAGTGGCCCAACTTCATTTTGAACCTATAATTACATATATTAGACCTCTCTAGCTACACACACATCAAATCACTCAATTTTTATTAGTGGCGAAGCCACATGCATTGAAAAAAATTACATGTAATGGAGTACAGGTATTTATATTTGCACCCTCTCAATTTTATATTTTACATCCTCTTGTTTCAGTATTTAAATTTTAAACCCATTTTATGCTACTTTTAACCCAGGTCCAATTTTAAACTTAAAGTCCAGTAAATTTTAGCCCATAATTTTACTATACCCAGCACTAATATTATTTTATAAAAAATAATCAGTAATTCAAATTTTAAAAAATTAAAAAATAGAGTGTTTTCGTCTTCCCTAATTTCCCAATCTCGCTTTGCTTTGTGTCGCACGTCGAAGGTTTGCCACCGACGCCCACTGTGCCCACTGGTCTTTGAAGAATTGAAGCACGCTACTGAAAGAGAAGAGAATGAAGGACAAAAAAGAGGAGAGAAGGAAGGAAAAAGACAAAAAAAAGGTGAAACCTTTCTTTTCTTCACACAAGAGGGAGCACATGGCTTACCAAGAAATAAATTTACTTATTAATGGCATAAAAATTATTACTTATTAATATATTTTTTTATAAGAATTTGTCTTCAAATGCATTTTTTTTACTTTTAAATTTTAAGAAATAAATTTATTTTTTTAACCATTCTCTTAAATCTTAATCTTGAATATATTGCAACTGAGTAATTACAATTTTTATAAATCTTGAATAGAAAATAGAGAGATTTTTTAAGAGAAAATTGTCATCAGAAGAATAATAACAACCATCTTCATCAAAGTCTTGTGAATTGAGTTTTCAATCATAGCAATAAATTGGAATAAACTTACAAGATTTGCAATCTAATCCAGGAAAAAAAAATTAAAATTTCATCATATCATCCCAATGACCAAGAAAAGGTATGAAGAGCATATTTACAGAAAGAACTATATCAGCCTACCCAACATAATTTTTCACAAAGAAAATTTAGGAATTCTAAGAGAAGATTTTATCCTTCTTGGTTTAGTAAATTTGGAAATTAGTTGAGATATAATATAGAAAAAGATGCAGCATTCTACTTATGTTGTTATCTTTTTAGGCTTGATGTTGGAAAGTAATCAGGTGGTGATGTATTTGTGACACAAGGATTCACAAATTGACATAAGAAAGAAAAGCTTTCATCTCATGTTGGAGGTCTAAATAGTGCTCACAACATTGCTTGGAAGAAATGTCAGAATTTGATGAATCAAAACCAACATATTGAAGTTGTTGTTGTTAGGCAATCAGAGCAAGTTCGAGATTTGTATCAAAGATGTTTGATAGCATCAATTGATTGTGTTCTTTGTTAAAGCAAGGATTAGCCTTCTATGGTCATGATGAGTCAAGCACCTCCAATAATCAAGGTAACTTTCATGAACTTAAGTTTCTTGTTGATCATAATGAATCAATAAATCAAGTTATCTTGAAAAATACTCATGAAAATAATCAATTAACTGCTCCTAAAATTCAAAAGGATATTGTTAATGCCGCTGCATTAGAAACCACTAATGCTATTATTAGTGATAGTGGAGATGAACCATTTGCTATTATTGTTGATGAATCACGTAATTGTTTAAATAAAGAACAAATAGCCCTTGATTTACATTATGTTAATAAGAAAGGAAGTATTGTTGAGCGTTTTATTGGTATAGTCCATGTCACAGAGACTACTGCTTAGTCCTTGAAATTGGCAATTGAAAAATTGTTATGTAAATACGGGTTAAGCATATCAGGAATTCATGGACAAGGTTATGATAGTGCTAGCAATATGCAAGGTGAATTCTGTGGTCTGAAAAGTTTAGTATTACAAAAAAAACCCACATGCATTTTATATGCATTACTTTGCTCATCAACTACAACTTACATTAGTTGCTATAGCTAAAAATCACATTCAAGTTGCATCTCTTTCCAATTTAATGGCTACTATATCAAGTGATGCAGGGGTTCTTGTAAGCGACATGACTTGCTTTATGAAAAACAAATTGCCCATATTAAAGAAGCATTAGAAGCAAGAGAAATTTTCAGTGGACGAGGCTTGAATCAAGAAACTAATCTTAAGCGAAGTGTTGATACTCCTTAGAGTTCACATTATACAACTTTGATAAATTTAATACTCATGTTTTTTACTGTGATTGATGTTCTTGAAGTTATAAAAGAAAATAGATCAAATGAAGATCAAAGGGCTGAAGCCAATGGTCTTTTGTATTTGTTTGCATTCACCCTACATTTGATGAAATGGGTATCCCAAATGAGCTGTCATAGGCATTGCAAAGGAAAGATCAAGACATTATCAATGCCATGAATTTGATTAACCTAACAAAGCAATAGTTGCAAACTTTGAGGGAAAGTGGATTGGAGTCATTATTAGAAGAAGTAATTTTATTTTGCAAGAAGCATGACATCAACATTCCTAACATGGAAGATACTTTTTTGCCTAAAGGTAGATCACGTCGTAGAGGTAAAGTTCAAGCAGTCACAAATCACTATCAAATTGAATTATTTTATACCATTATGGATATCCAACTTCAAGAACTTAATGATCAATTCACCAAGACAAATACTCAATTGTTGATTTGTATGTCTTATTTAAATCCAGTCAACTTGTTCTCTACTTTTGATAAGGAAAAATTGATTGAATTTGCCAAAATTTACCGATGTGAATTTTCCTCAACTGATTTAGTGATGCTTGACAATTAGTTTGAGACTTACATCATTGATATACAAAGCAATGCTGAATTTGCATCCATAAAGGGAATCAATAGTCTTGCAGAAAAATTAGTTGAGACTGAAAGACATGTTATTTATCCATTCGTTTACCTTCCCCTAAAATTGGCAATGGTATTGCTCGTTGCCATAGCAATAGTAGAAAGAGTTTTTTTTGCTATGGAGTTTATGAAAAATCGATTGTGCAATCAAATGAGGAATCTATGGATGAATGATTGCCTAGTGACTTACATTGAAAAAGATGTATTCAAAAGCATTGATAATGAATTGATTATTCAACGATTCTAAAACATGAAATCACCTAGAAAAAATTTATAAGGTATGTAATTTTTTAGTTATTATTTTTTAATTTATTAATATGTAAATGAATTTGCCCCCTGACCTAAAATTCTAGCTTCGCCACTGATTTTCATAATTAAACTTGATTCATTTATTAATAATTCAAGGATTAAAATTTAGGATGTTACAAAAAGCTAGTTTTGGCACATCCTCAACTCTAACCTATAACTGATGGTAGCCCGATCTTAAATCAATATTGAAGAATACTAAAGCCCTAACTAACTGATCCAGTAAACTATCAATTTTAGACAACGAATATTTGTTCTTCACAGTTACTTTGTTTAACTACCTGTAATCAATATAGAGTCTTAGACTGTCATCTTTCTTCCATGTCGATGACTAAAAAGATGGGATGACCAAGCTTCAAAGCTCAAGCTTTGTCTTCCATGTCAAGTGGAATTTTAGAACTAAAGTGAAGCGTTGCACAAGCATGTGGAGTTGTGGATGGCTAGGCTTTGAGTTTCATCTTTTGGTTCGAACTTCGATGGGTGAGGAGAGCGAGAGATGACTTCACGAATTCACAATAGAGAGTTAAAGACTATAATAGAAAGGTAGATACACAAAGCACTAAGAAAGATTAAGAGTAGCTTAATGTTTAGGAGTGACTTGGTAAAACAACATATAAAGTGAGGTGTGCCACTGTGCCATTCAAGACTTACGACTATGCATTTTATTTTATTATTTTTAAAAAAAGGGCTAGCCTTCATGTTAGCGAACTATCCCGTTTAGCTTGCCTTTTTTTATGGTTTAAGCTAACCCAGCCTATTTTGCAAAACAAACTCATTTTGCTAACCTAACTTGTCAAAATTGGTGTGTTAATGGGTTGGCCTATCAAGTTGAACCCATTTGCTTGGCTCTAACATCTGTAAACAAGAACTAAATTCTAATGTCTATAAAAAGAAACAAGATAATAGGAGTGTTCAAATCACTGTGTGGCAACTAAAAGACTAAAGCTAGAATAAACACCCACAATAGATCAAGAGAGAACGAAGAAAGAAGAAGAAGAACAAAGTTTGAGTACTCAATAGCCAGTACATAATAGCAAACTTTTAAATTTGAAAAGAACGAAGCCTATGTAGAGCACCAAACAACTGTGCTTGATCTGACTATTTAAAGAACGAAGCTTTTTTCCTTGAACCAAGGTCATTGTCGCTTGCCATCTTGACGAGCAAAAGAAGTGAAGACTAAAGAAGAAGGCCTCAATCTAGCTAGCATTCGTGCTGTGTTGGTAAGTGGTGAACTAGTGATGCATTGGCTGCCATGTTTAAGTCTTTGAGGGAGGCTAATGCTTTTTCTTTAAGCACTAAATTTGAAAGGAGAAACGGGTTTCAACTTTCAATCTTCTTCACATGGTATTGTGTCTTGTGCTTGGCTACATGGTGCATGTCGTGCTTCTCATTTTTATCTTTTGATTTTTAATAAAAAAAATGTTAAAAGAAACAAATAGGTTTTTCAACAAGTTTGGTCCAAATTTGTTCGAACTTATTCTGGCAGTTTGAATAAATCTAAAGTTCAGGTTTATTCAAGTTTATTTAAGTTAGTCTATCAAACTTAGAGTAAATTATTGGCTACAAAAAAATTACAAAAAAGCAATCAGTTAACTTTGCCTGTGTTTTGCAGCGAGGGAAGAGGAAATGGAATAGATTGAACACTTTGGTTATAAATCATGAGAAAGGCCTTAAAGTCATCCATTTCCCATCCCTTAGCTTTAGTTAAACAAGTTTGTAAACTAAGCTTATGTTTTGTGGCCCAAAAACTAAGCTTCTGTTCTAGGAGCGAGCCCATTGTTCATGACGATGGGCTTTAGCACGCAGGCCATTCTACTTGAGCGATGCAGCATAAACCCAGAAGAAGCCCACTCAACAAGTGACAAAAGAAAACAGAGGCCGGGCGGGATGGGATTGTGGGAATGATAATATGATCATATCTTAACTGTCTTATACAATATATATATATATATATATATATATCTTAACTGTCACATCACATGCCTACGCAATTGTGTTCGTATGAGTGTATTTAACTGCCTCTTTTTATACCTGTGAAATATAGTAATTGTTGGGTTGTTATCAGACAGCGGAAGGCAAGGACTGGCAACTTGTTTTTTTTTTCCTGTTTTTTTTTTTTTAGGACCAGCAGGCAAGGGTTAACAACTCATACACATAATTTATATGGTGAGTGTGCTGGTTATTAAGTAGTAAACACAACATAACAGAGCAACTCTAGTATAAATATAGCCATTTTAATTCAGTTGACTTTCTGAGACTAGTCAGCCCACGGGAAGGAGACCGATGATTTCTACAACAATTTTGTCCATGAAACATAATTTTTATTCTATAAATTATAAAATCATCCGAAAATGTATTGCAGTGTGTATGTATATACAAGACGCCCATCTGTAATACAACTTTGCGACAACTATTGTCATTTTTTTTTTGTGGGGAAATTTGCCTTTAAGCACCGGTAAAAATATTGTTCATGAAAAATGAATTGTTATTAAAATAAAAATATATCCTTTTTTAATGATGATTTGTTATTAATCATTGTCTGCTAATAATTTTTTCACAATTTCTTAGATACAATTTTCCCGTGTTTTTTCCTCATATCCATATCCATATATGCTTGTCCAAGGATATATTATTACTGACCGTATACGATGTCGTTACGACGATGTTTTACTTGTTTTCCTTGCGTGCAACTGTGTTGTTCGGCCCAATGCAAGGACTACAATTCCTACGTTTCTCTTCACGCAAAGAACAATCTTAAGGATGTTTGAGTACATATAACAATCATATAATGAAAAACAACATAATAACAAAATAGGAACCAATCTAAAACAAGTAAACAACTGCACCAAGACAAAAGTAAATAAAATAATGAATAAAACTCTTCTTTCCTCGACTAACCAAACAAAAAATAAAGATGGCGACGGCGTTTTAAATTTAATCTAATTTGTACTTTACAGCCAAAAAAACAGGCAAATATCCACTTGTCCTCTATTAGACTGACTCTTTCTTCCAAACATCGTGGGAGTCCATATTTTAAGACAGCTAGCTTGGCCGTGATACGGAAATGGAACTATTTCTAGAGCAACTTGTGTATTAAACAATAGGGCGAAGGCGAACAAATTGATTAACGCCTAACACTTTTTTTCCCCTTCTCGCCAATGAACGCTTATTGTTATATAACTAATAATTAATGATGCGACGCATCAGCCTCAGCCACGGTTTTTTTTTTTTTGGTGACAATAGAGATGCCTCTTTGTCTTTTTGGGAATGGGGATATGTAGATGTCCATTTTGCTTTGAGGATTGTTTAATTATTAATCAACTTGAATCCGATGTTAATTTTTTTCTTAGATCTTCGCTAATTAAATTAAAATATACGCTCAATAACCCGTAGCCCCGCAGGTCCCCAAAAAAATATTGGCGGCTCAAAACAAGCCTTTTTTTTTTTTTTGAATTGATAACAAGAAAACATAATAGAAGTAAATGTAAATGGGAGCCTCCTCCTGATAATTCGATCAAAATCAATGTTGATGGTGCTGTAATACAAGGCTTTGAGGATGCAGCCTGTGGGGGAGTGCTGTGAGATAGAAATGGCATGTGGGTTGGGGGTTTCTACCAATGTTTGGGTATTTGCTCACCGACTCAAGCTGAAGAATTAATGGGCCATTTTAAAAGGCATCGAGACATCCTCGACCTTGGGTTTTAAATCAGTGATTCTTGAATCTGATTCCAAATCATCAATAGATATTCTTCATGATTTTGGAACTAGAGGAAAGTCCGCCAGTTTGGTTTGACAAAGTATTAGAAGTTTCCAGGAGAGGAATTGGAAGTTGAAGTTCCGCGTGCTGGCTTGCCAAGGAAGGCCTTAGTTCGAAATGCGATTTTCAATTTTTAGATTGTGCCCCAAAATATTTAGAGGCTTTGTTATGTTCAGATAGATTGGATGTCAATCCCCCCTAGTAATTACATGTAGTCTGGTTTTGGGACATGGTTCCCTCTTTCTATATCCCGAAAAAAAAAGGAAAATATTAGATCAATAAAAGTTCATGCAAAGAAGGAGAAAGTGGGAAACTAAAAAGATACACCACTTTCCTATTTTATGGCTAGGTAAAATCTCCGCTCGAGAAGTTTTAAAAGCACGAAGGAGTTGATGGATATCATTCAAAGGGATACTCTCAAGGAAAAATATAGTCTTGATTGCTTGGGATGCATAAAAACCAGAGATATCTTGAAAGCCAGGAGGCGCAACTTTCAAAACAAAGCCCATTTAATTCGTTTCATTTTGCATCTGGATAGCATTTACGAAAGCGGTTATATTGTCATGATTCAAACTGAAGACATGCACTTAAGTTGATATAATCAATAGCAATAGCGAGAGCAAGTGGATAAAACAAAACAATAGTGAAGGGCATATTTAACATAGAAAACGTATGGTTGGGAAGGAAGCAAAGGGAGCGAGACAAAGGAAGGGAGTATTGGGGGGTGCGTGTGAGTGGGAGATGGAAGGTGACCTTTCCGAGCATGAAATAGCAGCCTCCTCTGACCCAACGCGAAGCCTAAGGCCGTCCCTCGCTAAGTGTCCCCGTGGCCCCCTCTAAATTAGCCTCCATGTAGATTCATCCATCTATTTTCATCATTCAATCAATTGATTCCTCTTCGCACTACGTCCAAATTGTAATTACCCCACAATCACGGTTGCCATGAAACTTTACGTTACTCCCTCCATTTTAAATTATAAAATATTTTTAAAAAATTTTTTTATTTTAAAATATAAGACATTTAAATAAATTAAAATTTTATTAAATGAATCAATTTAAATTTTACCCTTTCTTTCTCCACAATTAACTCATATCCTTTCTTTTTTTAATATATTAAATAATAAATATTTTTAAAATGTTATATTTTTTAAAAAAGATAAAATTATTAAATATATTTAATAAAATTTATTGGTACGTGAGATTTTACCTAAAAGTATTTTATAATTTAAAATAGAAGGAGTATTATTTATCTATCTTATTAAATTATTTAAGAGGTCTTATGCTTATTAAAAAAATTAATAACTAATTGTATAATATATATATATATATATAATTAACACCAATGCTTAACAAGAAAAATAATAATGAGTTACAGAGGGTATAAGTGAACCTTTTTTTTTTTTTTGGGACACAATGCAGTGGCTTCAATAGCCTAGCGTCACACACCGCCTTCCCCGCCACCCAAAACTCGAACATTTTAAAAACGGTGCATGTTTCTTGTCCATCCCTAGGGGTTTGTACGTCCATGTGATTGCTTCAGATCTGCATATACGTATCTGCCCTCCAGGATTTTCAAATCTACGTACACAAGTTATTAGTCACCTTTGTATATGCTGGATATGTGACACGGATATTAATTCCAATACACGTACTTGAAGGTTTACCATATGGCCACAAAAAAACTGTGTGGCCACGTTTAATTATTTATATAATTTCCTTATATGTACAGTCCACGTATCCTCAATTCATTAAGCATCGAATGTTCTAACTATTATAGCATTCCGAAATGTTCAAACCACCTATATAAATGCATGAACAAAATATGTGTTATGATGACTCATGGTTATAATACACTTATCTGGTTTTATTTATAAATCACTCTAACATATTTTATTAATATCAAGAAAAATATTAAAATTTATTAATTCTATCTTAAAATTTATTAGGTTTTCAATTTCACTCATATTAAATATGCATACTACAATAGCATTTTTTCTCTCTTCAATATTCAATGGAGAATAAAAAAAATTTATAATAAAAATTTAATGATATAACTTATAAATCAAATTAAATTTTTTTTATTTATCTTATATATAGAATTAGAGGGAATAATGTTTGTGGTCCTCTTTTCATTCAAGAGTCCAAGAAATATTATTGGGCTAAAAAAACTGCTACAGAACCGGATTCTTGCAACTATTCACGAGACATCTTTTCTCCCTCTCTCATCCTCTAGGATTTTATTTTATTAACAAACTTTCTAACATAATTACATCCTCTATTATAAGTCATTCTATCATATATAAGAGTACCAAATTAAATTACACGGCTAATATGCAAGAAGCATGAAAAAAAAAAAAAGTCAAAAACCGAAAGAAAAAGGCATGGACGATGGAGGATGGGAATCTATGACTACGAGTCCGGCTCCTGCCACATGTCCAAACGATATTTGAAAGTTCCGCAACACATGTGACGCTTTACTATTAATGTGCGAAAGGTATTAAACTACAGGAAATGAAGTGGTCAATAAATAGAACCCCCCAAGCCAAAACTAATTGGCACTTCCATTTATATAAACACGTGAATGAAATATACATATCTACCTACTAGGGGACATCAAAACCCGCAATGGAGGTTGTCTTTCTAAACCCCAAAAGCCCAGAACTTTTGCCCAAACCGACTTTTTATATATCTGCTTTCCCATGGAAAAATTAAAAAATCTGGAACATGAATAATAACATTATTCGACACGATTATACACATTTACACAATACACCGTACTCCTCCGACTACGGGTCTCCCTAAAACACAAGCAAATTGTTGTTGATGTCATACCCCATGTTCTCCAAATTGGGCTGCACCGCGAACTGAATCATGGGTGGTGGCCCGCAAGCCAATGCCATCGTGTCGTCCGATGCCTCCCGGGCATGCTCCCTCAGGATATCCTCCGTGATGAAACCCACACTGTATTCCCACCCTTCCCGCTTGCTTTCCTGCACCACGTACCACACCTTGAACCGCTCATCCTTCTTAGCCCACTCATCCAGCTCTTCTCTCAGCAAAATATCGTCCTCGGTCCGGTTCGCATACACAACGTGCATCTCGGTCCGGTCCTCTGGGTCTTGCAGAATGGCTTGAGCCACTTGATAAATGGGCGTGATCCCGGTCCCACCGGCCATCAAGGTCAGCCTCTTCGCAAACTTGGGCTTCCCGTGAACCAAAAAATTACCCCTTCCAATATACTCTATGTGGCCTAGTGGACCCTTCACTTCCACGACGGAGCCAATAGGAAGCGAGTCCAAGTGCTGAGACATGAGCCCACCGTTGGGGAACTTGGGGTGTACCCCTTTGAAGTAAATCTTGACAACCAGCTCAAAATACCCGACTTCATTGACGCTAGTGGTTGGAGTGTAAGCTCGCATGCATAACTTGTCCTCAATGGTAGCACATACGAATATGTGCTTTCCGACCGGCAGACCCATGATTTGGTCCTCCGAGGGCAGCGCAAAACGGAAAAGTCTCACGTCGTGTGAGATGGACGTTTTGGACACGAGCTTGCATGGGATTTTCTCACGTGGATTGAGGGCCACGCTGCGCAATGGTGGGGCTTCTGTGATTGTCGCTAAGTGGCTGGTGTCGGCATTACCGTGCATGGATGTATTGGGAGACGAGTCAGGGGAGCTGTAGCCGGTAGTCATGAGCTCGCCAATTCGGTAGTCCTCGAGCATTTTCTTGGCTTTGTCGGAATGGATGGCCTCGAACTCTTCGGTGCAGTCAGTGCCGGCGTTGATGAGGATGCTATCTGTGCCACCGGGGTGATCTTTGAGGAAGCGGGTGCAGTCGTAGACATGGCCGTGAACGATGATCCAAGCAGAGTCAGGGGAGGTGTGCCTTTTGACTTCGGAGAGGGAGTACATGTTTGAGGAAGTGTTCATGAAGGGTGTCGAGACACTCTTCTTGAGGCTCGGGGCTGACTCCGATGTCTGCTCAAGGTGCCTTTCTTTCGTCATCCACCCACCTGGTTGGTTCCCTGGTAACGTCGGGTGCTCAAACACAATCCCAATCTCCCCTTTATGGGGTCTGCACACATTAGTTTTCAATTTGAACCAGCAGTTGTTCATCATGCCCTGCACCGCCAAGATAAAAAAAGCGCTTAGATTTTAATTAAAAAAAATACACGACAACGGGGTAACAACTAATTAAATTATTTATTTACCAAGATATTCTTATCACTCTGAACATTGACCACAGTACTAATGTAGATTCACAACCATTGATATTATTAATATATATTCAATCAATCAAAGCGCACAATTTTAACTTTTTTAATGCCACTCATTTGTGAATAATCATAGTATCATACGCTTGAAAGTGATAGGTTATATTACAGTGAAAGTGTTGAAATTAAAAATGATTCCCCCACCCCCCCTTTTTTTAATCCATAGTAATTTAGAAATAAAAATCCCTCAAAAAGAATCCGAAATCCTAGGCGAGGCAGTTATGAAATCCAGTACTGGGGGCCCTGATGTTGAATCTACCAGAGGCTTCAAATAAATGGGAGATAAATCCGTGGGGCACGTGATCATTTGACAGTTTTTCCATTAAACAAGGAGATAAGCACGTACCATGACATTCCAAACGAGCTTCTCGGGTTGGGTGTTGAGGGCCTCGTCCCATGCTCGCACAGCGATTTCCTTGGCTCCGAGCAGGTCCAACACCTCAACCTCCAGCAACCAGAAACACCAGCACCAGTATTTACCGTACCTGTTCGGCTTCTCCGGGTGTTCCAACGTGGCCACTAACCACGTTTCCCCGCCGTTCAATGTCACCTCCACACGTGTCACTTTTCTCCCGCCCCCTGCTCAGTACCGCATGGATATATATATATATATATATATATATCTTGAGAATTAGAATTACATCACCTGTCTCTCTCTCATGCCCCCTCAGCTAACCCAAAATCCAAACCCCGGTTCTTCATCCATCAATACTATATAAATAAATAAATAAAAATATATACTAACCGGAATATGAATAGCCCCTCATCACATAGGGCCTCTGAGTAGTCCATGAGTTTATGGGCAATATCTCCTCGTGACAAGGCGTGGTTATCACAGAGTTTATGTTGAGCTCGTTGATTATATATTCAGGCTTGTACCACCAAGCTGCACTCATTCAAATAATATGGTGAAGAACTTGGCATTAGCAAATGATTCATTTGGACAAACATGGGAAGCCCCAGACTCCAGGAAAACAAATTGACCAGACGAACAATTATTAGTGTATTACCTTCAGCATTGGCAAGCTCGGCATCCACGTGGGAGGGAAGTACTCTGTTGTCCTTGTAATGGTAATAGTTGTCCGACTCTTGGGGAGTGACAATGATACGCTTGAGCCACTTGACCATGCGGCCCCCGATGAAGCCCGGTATGATAATCCTCACCGGGAACCCGTGATCCGGAGCCAACCGCTCTCCGTTTTGCATATAAGCGATGATGATGTCGCGGGCAGGGTCCATGGCAATCTCTCTTTTGATGCTTGTCCCGTACTTGGACCCACCGCCTCCGGGAAGGTCCTCAGCTCCTTCGAAGCACACGTGTAATGCCCCTTTGGTCCGGCTATAGATCCCGCACCGCTTGAGCAAGTACCTTAACGGCACCCCTCTCCAGACGGAAGTGGAAACCGCAGCCGCACCCCAGTTGAAACCGATGCTCTGTTTCACCATGTTTTGTTCTTTCCTTCTGTTGCCGGCACACACCAGCGTCACTGGCAGCTCCCGGCCGGGGAACTCGTTGACCAGTTGTTCCATGGTAAATTTGGAGGGGCGTTTCACTAGGCCGCACACCTCGACCGTCCAGTCATCCCACCGGGCATGAGGGACGGCGCCGTGGTTGCGGACATAGTGGAGCGGGACAGGGGTGATGAAGCCGTGATGCATGAGGCGGGTGAGAGACGGCTCCGAGTTGAATGGGTGTTTCCCGGTGAGGCGGACCAGGGAAGCGTTGCGTTCGATCCAGCAGTCGGCGGTTCCGTCATCGCGGGGATCGAAGATGGAGGCCTCCACTTCGGAGCTAGCCTTTCGTATCAGGTCCTTCAACTCGTCGGAGTCGTTTTCATCTTCGCTGGAGAAGTCCAAGTCCATCTGCAAAGGTTCGGATCTCTTGGGATTTGCAGGGAAGTTAAAATGAGGGGAAATGTTGAATGAACGAGCGACGCCGTTTAATGGGCCAGCGTATTGACGGTTGTCGATGGAAGCCGCCATGAAAAATATGGAAGGAGAAAGGAAAAGGTGATGGTGTATGGCGTTAGAGAGGTTTACTGTGCCCACATGAGAGAGGAAGGTGAGGATAGATGACTGCAGGGAGAAAATGGAGCGATGGAGAAAAAGAAATCGTAGTATATATTTATAGGGGTGTCCTGAGCGAGGAAAGAGAGAAGAGACGTAACCGAGCTGAGGACTCCAAACGGGCGAAGAGCCTCTAAAAAACGAAGGATCCGACCCCACAAAACGATCCGGGGATTCTATTATTTAGTGAGGGACATCTTTTTCATTTTCCCTTTTCCGGAGTTAAGAGACTCAGGCTGCGGGGAAAAAATACAGGAATAGTTGGCCGATGGAAAGTGACAGTGAGGGGTTGGAGAGCAAAGGGTTAAGCAGCCGTGGGTCACAAAAATGGATGTGTGGCTCAATTTCGCTTCCGGCCTCTTCCAATTGACTCCCACTTCTAGTTCTGTCAGTGTGTGCAATTATGGAGAATAAAAGTTGGTGGTATAATATGAGATAAAATATAATTAAAATTTAATTTAAAATATTAAAAATATCAATTACAATTATAAATATTTAAATAAAAATATTTATCTATTAGAATTATGATTTATAATTTATTTATTTTATTTTTATTTTAGATTTCACTATCTTTAATATTAGATTTAAATTTATAATTTAAATTTAAATTTAAATTATTAATATTTTATTTTTTAGGGCTCTATAAATAGAATTAATAATTTTTATTTGTATTTAGTTTTTAGTATTGAATAATAAGAGTTTATATTTTTCCTACCTTGTCCTCTCCTTTCTCTTATCTCCCTTCCCCTCTTCACATGCGTGCATAATTCTGAGTAATTTTTTTATTTTTTATTGATCTAAATTTTTGTATTCTAGACAAAAAAAGATAGAAGAAAAGAAAATAAGAAAGGGGGGAGAGAGAGAGAGAACTTGTCATGAGACTTAGCTGCCAATATGAGAGCTATAAAAGATACACTCATTTCGACCATCAGTATGAATATGTCAATCCAAACCATCGTATGCTCAACAATAAGAGGATTATGCTCAGCGGTATACATGTGATAAGTATCAACAATAGTATATCCATTCTTTACAAGATACTTATTGGCAAGAGTTATAAACATAGTTATAAAGAGCAACAATATGAGTACACAAGCTATTAGCTACATGAGCGGACTGATTGCAACAATTATGAGCATTGTTATCTCCTATTTGAGTATGCTAATCATAAATAATATAAGTATAAAGATCAATATTGTTATGATTACATTGAGTAACGACAATGCGAGCATCTTAATAGTCATCGGCATGATTAGGTTGATCAACACAAGGATAGTACCAATTGCCATTACGAGTATGTTGGCTTTCAAGAGGAAATAGACCAAGTTACAACTAAAGTGGATTGAATTCAACAAGAACAGAATTGTTATTATGATAAGTTTATGAGAGATTGCAGTAAAGTTAAAGACAGCCTATAAGGTTAAGAGAAAAGTTGATGGATTGAGCAAACAAATGGAAGAACAAGTATCAAGCGAGTCAACAATGGTAGAAATTCCTTCCTTGCAGGTAGAAGGTGAGGTTGAAAATTAAAGTAAAGCTTCATCAATTTTGATGGAAATTCCTATGTTGAGAAGAGTAACTACTTTGATTATATAGCCTTCAATAGTACATATTCTCCAAATAGTGAACAAGTTGTCCACTATATACCAGTACAAGTGGCTCCTTCTCAAAATGTTCTCAGCAAAGATCAATCTCATCATGCTACAACTATTCCTCTTCTACAAGCTATAACTCCCAAGGTCACTCCATTGCTTAATGATCAAATATAGCTATACCTTTTCCGTTGGAAAAGTTTTCAAGAGAGATTCTGCATGATCAAATTGCTCACTCTTGCCAGAATGCCAAAGCTTGTTCTTTTTCTTCCAAACCTATTAGAAGGAATTCCTAGATACATACTTGCCCTTATCAAACTATTTGCTTTTGCCAGAACTTGCTTTTTTAGTATCTTACTTGCTAGAAAGGGTTTCTAAATTCAAGCACTCAATTGAAGTTTACCTCATTCTTCCCCTTCCTTCTCAGATTTATGCTTCAATTTTAACTTGTCAAGAGCCAAATTATTCAATCAAGGAAAAATGGTGCAATATGGGATAAGATATAATTAGGGTTTAATTTACAATGTTAGGGCTATCAATTAGGGATATTTAAATAAGGATATTATTTCATTAAAATTATGATTTATTGTTTATTTTATTCTTATCTTAGATTTCAGCATATTTAAGATTAGATTTAGATTTAAGATTTAAAATTTGAATTTAAAATATCATTATTTTATTATTTTATGGTTCTATGAATAGAGTTGGGAGTTTTTGTTTGCATCTAGTTTTAAATATTGAAAAATAAGAGTTTATATTTTTCTCAACTTCCTTCCTCTTCTCTCTGTTCTTTACTTTCCCTTCCCATTTTACATCAATTTGTCATATTATAATTACGAAAATAAACAATTTTGAATGCCTCATTGCTTGAATCAGGCGTGGCTATTTCGAGAACAAGAATTTAAATTGGTTGAACAAAAAAATTATTTGTACGTATGGCTACCAAACTGTTTTCGTGATTACTAGTTACTGCTATCTCCTGTATCGTTGAAAATTAAAAACATATTCTGAAAGCTCTCCAAACTTCAATTATTTGGATTGGATCGGAGGCATCGTCGTCAATGATGAATTATATTTTAATTTCGATGTAACTGGCGGCACCATAAGGATTAAGTTCACCCAAGACAGGAAGTACAGGCATCTATTCATTGTCTGGGGTAGACAATAATGCATCAAAGTCTCGCATCTAATAGTTAAAACCTCAATATATAACGCAAGCTTAAGGTTAATGTTACCAATACACTGCTCAGGATTCACCTCTAACATATATATTATTTGATGTGGGTTTTGACAATTAGCTAAGGGTTGGTGACTTACACCAACACCCCTCTAGGTCGGATCATAGGCTGGGATGCTGAGGGAAATGATTTGCTCGTGGAGAAGGGGGGACGATTGGCATGGGCTGAGTTAGCTTATGATACATAATGTTGACGTTTTCTTGGTTTATTAGGTTGTATGGTAGGTTTATTTTGTGAGTTTTTGTGTTTGGTTGCGTAACTGACGGGATTTTTTTTGAGTGATTTCTTTTGGGTTCGATTAAAGGTGGCTGTAATATGCTTTTTCATATTAATAATAAAGAAAATTCCCTTGTGATAATTACTTGCTAATGACTTTTATGACCAAAACAACATTATTTTCTAAGAAAATATATTTGGCCAAGTTTTTTATAACTTAAAGTCTAACAAAAATTAAATGAAACATGATAAGAGAAAAATATAAGAAATGAATATATACATAAACATAAATATAGCGTACAGCGTTTATTTCAGGCGAACAAATTGGTCAACTATGCTGTGTTGGTTCAACCCAAACCAAGTAACCTGGTTGAAGTGTAGTTATATGCACAGTTCATCAAATTGAAAAGTCATCGTTTGAACACCACAATGTGTTTTGATTTGTTTTTTTTTTTTAGAGTTACCAGTAAAATTTAAATCAGGAGGTAGTGTTTTTAGAATGCGACTTATAAGAAAGTCGGAGGAGTACTAACTTGATTTATAAATAAAATTAAATAAATTTTTTAGAACATAATTTATAAATGAGATTGGGGGATTGTATTGTTTGAGGTATGAAAAACAGTCAGTATTCACTCTTCGATCATAGGTATATTGTAGCTCTAAACAGGGCCAATCATACTGTTTCTCTAATTTTATGTCTCAATAATAAAGCCTCCGCCGTACGTATCCGCGCACAGCAAGAAGGATCGCGCTACATTCGAAGACCGTAAGAAAGAATAAACAGGAGAAAAAGCAAATATCTCAACACCAAATATATGTTCCTTTTGATACTTCACGTACCAAACGCTTGCGCGCGCGCACCAGAAAGTTTTATCATGTTTTAGATTAAGATTATATACAAGTGGATGTATTATGTTTTTTTTTTTAATAATCTGAAATTGAAATTGATGTTTTTTCTGCAAGGCTTGGAAGGCAGTGTGAGGTGGGAAATCATTAGATGAGGGAGACATCGTTTTCCGGAGGAGATTAAAATTCCGAGAGTATATTTATGCATTGCTTGACGGAAATAAAAAGCCTCTTATTAATAACTTTACAGGAATACCAGCTGCGGAATTCCGCGTGCAAGGCGGGATATTTGGATGGAGTGTTTGTGATAATATAATGGAGAAAATGAAGAAGTGGAAGGGTTCGCGGAAGGTGAATAAAAGATAAGTGCTTGGACATTAGGAATCGATGGTTAGATTCGGAATTTAATATAAAAGGGGAGTCAAACGGCCGGGTAAGAAGGGAAAATAAAACGAGGAGGGGTTAGAAACGAAGTGGCCGTGGCGAATGGTTTTGATGGGAACACAAAAATGGAATAGAAAAGAAGGGGCGAGAGAGAGAGAGAGAGAGAGAGAGAGAGAGAGAGAGAGTCAAATAGTAAAAGATTCCTTGGAGTGTTTGGAGGGCGAGGCCACTCTGTGAAGTGGCGCATGGCTCTCCCCAATGGCCAACCTTTTCTCAAAACATGGGCTCTTCCGCCAATGCCTTTCCCTCTCCCTAAATGGTAAATGGTAGCCCGCCAATTGATTCTCCTGACCAACCTTTGTTTTATTCCCACCTCCAATTCACGACTACTGCCATCCCACAAATTATTTCTCCTGTCTTTGAATTTATAAATCACAAAAGAAATCCAAACATAGGAAATTCATCAAATTATAAAATTTACAACGAAATCTCGTGTGCTTTACTAGGGTTGTTAATTAATTAGCCTTGCATGGTAACTATTAATTATTGCATTTTAGTTGATAATTTCAATAAATGACATGAGATTCTAGAATATATAATTCTATGATTTCATCGTGGGACTTTTGATATTTAAATTATTTTTATAGGACCTGAGTGTGATTTTTGTTTAAATTTACTATTATTGTTGCATAATATGAAAAATAGATTTAATTTTCTTGCCAGAAAAAAAATGAATTTGGAGATGGCGTGATATTTTAAAAGAGTGGTTAAGACTTAATTATAAGAGAGTCTGCAACTGGGGACGGCTGCTGGGGTGCGAAAAACAGAGTGAGTAGTTTGGCTCTTGGAGGCCACTGAGAGTCACTTCGCTGTGTGGCGCAGTAGCGCCTCCCCTGGTCCCTCTCTCCCCCCTCCTCCACCACTGACCTGATCTATTTTTCTATGCCAAGTAATATTTCTCCCTTCCCCTTCCTTTCCCCTGGATTCATGCCAATTAAATATTTATCGCTTCTCCACTTTAACCAGCTGTATATTAATATATTATATCCTTTTATTCTTCACTTGACAACGCAGCATAAAAATCTGCTTCTCGCAATGAGGACCTCTAAATTATTATTTCTTTTCTCCCTTTTTATAAATCTACTCGTGCTTTAATTTTTCAATCTCCCCTGTCCCTTAGATGTGACGCCACGAAAGCCACGTCTGGCTCGTTGATATTTTATCCCCTCTTGGCTTCTTCTGCCATGTACATTTTTTCTGTGTTCTCGTTTACTACTACTGGTTCGCTGATAACGTTTCTTTAGCACCATTGACTGGGTCGTTGCATCTCAACTAATCATATCGAGGGGACGTTTATGTGCTGCTCACCAGACAAAATAAAACTGCGCATCTCAGTTACATCTTTAAATTATAACAGATGTCCGGAGGCCCCTTATTATAGAGAAATGGCCGACCCATCAATTATTCGGGGCGTGACGGAAGTGAAATGCGAGTCTGCTTGTAGCAATCAGCCCCGTGGTTCAGATTTCAGAGACATGGCTCCTTTATTCGTACGTGCTGAATCAAAACAGATCGAATTTCCGAACCTTAACAAAAAGTTCTCTCGCACGCACGCACATGCAAGTTTAATCCATGATACATTAATTAGTTAGCGTATGGAGATATCACCGTTTGTAAAGAGCATGCATGAAGGGCACATCAATGGTTATACCCTGCCTGGCTTGCCCATAACGCACGCTTTAATCCACGAGATATTAGCTAGAGGCAGACAACTGGGCATATATCTTGAAGAAAATAAATTATGAAAACAGAGGGAAAACGATCTTGATTTGAGTCTTAAATTTATAAAATGACTCCGTCCTGTATTTTATATTTCAATCCAGACATTATTTCAGTAGATAATTGGCAGAAGGGAATATAAGTCTGGAATAGGAAAATGGGCAACAAATTAAAAACATCTCTTGGCAGCAGGTATCAATTGGTGATTCTTTCAAATTTAACTTTCTCGTTGTCGGCTCCAATCTCACGTGATGAAGGCATCTCAAAGACCATGCAATCCCAATAAGTGAACTTGACTTCTATCAAACAATCCGATCCCTTGAAGTATATCTCCCGACAGTTTTCTCGCATGCCATAATAGCTTCCCGCTCAAAAATGAAGCATCGTAGTCTAACAAAATGCTAATTGAAATGATTGCTCAGTCAATAATTACAGAGAAAATTGAAATGTTAATACTCCCTTTCCTCCAAATTATAATATATTTTTGAGAGAGATTCAGTATCTCAAAATATAAAACATTTTAAAAATATTAAAATTTTATTAAATAGGCTTATTTTAATATTATTCTTTTTTTTTATTGTTAATTTTCACCCCATCTCTTTTTAATATATTAAATAATAAGTATTTTTGTAAGTTTATATTTTTATTTTAAAAAAATGAGGTTTTTAAATATATTTAATAAAATTTATTAATATATAAAATTTTATTTAAAAATATTTTATAATTTAAGAGGAGAGGAGTAGTTAATGCCACTAAAGTAATGAATGTGCAGCATAAATGGGTACTTCCGTTTTGAATTTATATTTGACTTTGGCAAGGCATCATGTGGCTTGTGGCCCTCTCTCTTATTGCCGCCGAGTCTTCAAATATCCTCTAGGTCTAGGCTTGTGTCCTTTTATATCGGGCTTTGCTACCTTTTGAATTCATGTCCCGTTTTCCATTGGGCTACGGCCCACTTTGCTTAAGGCCTAACACTCGTGTTTGTACAAAGATATTTTCCTCACCGAAGGTAGTGGAGAGCTCGAGATTTTTCGTAGCGACTCATAACAATCCATCTTACTTTGTTTCAGACATTCACATTCTTGAACTTGGGCCCTGGTGTGCCTGACTCCAATTGCATGATGAGGTCCTCTGGATGTACAGTAGAAATTGCATTCTTGGTATCCTTTGGAATGTTGCAGATTTGCAACATAACTGCCTGATGTTGTACTTTGTGTTTTTAATTGCTCTGATATGTACTATTTTAATGAATGAATATCTTGGGCATCGTAATTAATTGAAGTATTTAGTGTTCTCTGCATTCTTAGTTTTGGTTCACACAAAGTCTTTGCCCGTTGGAAGTTGGACGATGCTCTGTAATGGTGTCTTTTTCTTCCTTTATTTCCCTTTTCCTGAATCCTGATCATGCACAGCAAATCGAATTACATGATTCTCACGGACATGTTTTCATTCAATTTTTATTTCCCTTTTCAACCCTCTCCTTCTCCCATTCTCCTATTCGCATGCTCATTTTTCACCAGATGAGACCTAAAAGTTCAGAAATGCTGGACGATGTGATACGTAACAATTTAAATTTTATAAGCATAAGAACAAGCCATTAAATAATTCGATCTTCGCGGGTCGGATTGAAGGAAAAGAATATGTGGGTTACACAAATTGGATTGAAAGAAGTCAAGAGAGAGGAGGGGGGATGAGACTTGAAAAAAAAGCCGATCTTGTTGATATAAAAAGCTTGCAATATATGGACAATCCTAATAATAACTAATAAATATAAAATATTATTTAAATCTCAATAAAAATCTTAATAAATAATATATATTAAAAGAATAAATTTTAATGAATAATATATCTCAAGTACCCCCCTCAAACTTCCTTGAGCATCAATTTATAACAATATGGCTTGATTTTAAGAATAAATCACAATAAATAATATATCATTTGAACCATATGTAGATGGGAATTGGTTGTGTCTACTTGCTCATCAAATTATTTAGAATGATTCTCATGTGGATAAATCTATTGGAAAAATCAAAAGTGAGTTTTGAAAAAAATGAATCATTAGGTGTAAGATTTAAGAACGATTTTTAAAGGAATGAATCACTCAACTAAAAACTCAAGAATGATTATTGAAAGAATAAATTATTGAATAAAAAATTTGAGATTGATTCTCAAAAAAATGAATCACAAGACAGAAAATGTTGGAAACTCTGGTAGAAAATATAATTTGAGTCATACTTTAGAATACTATTCTTAAAAACTATCCTATCATACACGATTTGATATCCATAGCTCGTTAGAATTAAAAAAAATCTTCCAAAAAGCAAGATCACAAAACAGAGAAAATCACAAAATAATTCAGGAGAAGTACGAGAAAGGGAGGGGAGGAGATCGTGCCCCAAAGCTTAGGATGATGTGTCCATCTATGCGGTTGGTACTGCCTTTTATTGGCAAAAAAACTCATGAACATTGGGCAATTAATACACTAGTTAATAACACCTTAATACCATTAAAAATTGATTTCAATAAATAATGAGAAATAAATAGTTTTAAGGTGATTAATTTTATTAATTAATCCATAATTCTTTTTGAAATACTATATAATATTATTAAATATTCAATAGAGGTATTGGGAGTGATTCTTGAAATAATGAATCACCAGTCAGAGAACTAAATGGTGACAATGATTATTGAAAAAAAAAATGAATCTCTAAGCTATAAAAGAAAAAAACTAAGAGTAATTATTGCATAAATGAATCATGAAATCTCAAATTGAACTATCAAAACTAAGAGAAAAATATCAAAATACTAAAAGCAAAACAAAGAGGAAGAGCTAAGAGCTTTGCTATGCAAAGCTTAAGCCCAAATAAACTACCAAAATATTATTAACCAAGCTTTGATACTACAAAAAAGTTAAAAGAGAAAGAAAGAAAACTAGAAAAATGTTTTTACTTAATTAATGTAAGAAGGCTTACAATATATGGATGGTTCTAATAATAACTAATAAATATGTTAATAATAACTATCAATAAAGATTGATTTAGTTGATAAGAATTTAGCCCATAATCTATAAGAGTGTAAATTCAAATTCATCCTATAATATATGGACCTTGTTGATAGATAATCTATAAGTATATTTGTATATATTTTTTTGAGCATGAAAACATGCCTAGGCCATAATGAGCTCTCATGACCCAACTCAACAAAACTTTTGACTATAAAAAAATATCAAAATAATAACTAATGAATATAAAATCTTATTTAAATATAAACAGAATAAATTTTAATAAATAATATACATTAAGAGAATAAATCTTAACATGTAACATACGGAAACTATAGAATTTTTGTTTTTCTTGTAGGCTTGCGCTAAAGGAAAAAAGGGACAATTTCAATTAAGAATTAGGAAAGAGATAAATATTTACCATTGGGTCCAAAAAAATTCCAAAAATTCAATGCATGATTTCTGAATTGAATTGAAAAAAAATGATAGCTGAAAAGATCAAAATGCCCTTCTATAAAATTAACAAGTACTTCATTACTACCTAACTTTACTTGTTAATTGTTCATTTGTACTTGTTAATTTCTTAACAATACTTGTTAAATAGTTAACAAGTTAATTTTGTGACTCTATAATCTTAAAAATATTATTTGTTAATTTTATAACTTTACTTGTTAATTTGTCAATATTACTTGTTAACTACTTAACTTGACTTGTGAATCATTTATAAGGTTTGTTCACTCAATTTGATCAAAAAGTACTGTTATTAGTTATTAATTTTTTTATTTCACTTGTTAATTTACCAACATCAATTATAAATCATATGACTTCATTGTCAATAATCATACTAATATCAATTGTTAATTATCTAACTTTTACTTGTTAATTTATCAACATCAATTTTAATTACATGACTTATCAATAATTATAATAGTTTAATCATTTTGTCATAAATGCAAAATTGTTAATTATTAATTTTTTAATTTGTTAATTTATTAATATCAGTTGTTAATTATTTTTTTTGTTCTCTTGCAAAAGGACATTTTAATCATTTTAGACACCCATTTTATTTTAGTTCAGTTTATAAATCTTACAATGAATTTTTAGATTTTTTAAGAACCCACTAGTAAATGTTTCTTTTTCCTTATCCTTAGCTAAAATTCTTAAAAAAAAAAAAAACCGAATACAACGTGTATGCCATACATAAAGACATCACAATTTTAAAAATTATCAAGAGCCATATGTAATCAACTATTTCCTCCCGACCACAATAAAATTCATTTTTTAAAAACCTTGCTTGATCTAAAATAGGATATTAGATAGTTGTTATATATATATATATATATATATATTTCAATCATACCTTACTTGGTTTAGTAATTAATAAGGGTGTTTTGAATAAATTAAATGTTATATTTATTATACCTAAGGATAATATTAAAAATGTATAAAAATTTTAAAAATTCAAAATTTTAATCAATTTTTTTGAGAAATATAAATTAGTTAACTATGATTGAGAGGGAGTATATACTCTATTCATTTTTAAGCATAAAAATAATTAATTTATATAATTTAAGAAAGTTAGTTGAACATTGAAAAATAATGTTTGAAATCAGTGTCAATGATGGGTCGCGCTTGCAAGTAGTACTGTGAGAAATTAGAATAAGCCGAGCTTTCATTCATCATCAGTGAATATTAATCATAAGACTTGTAAACAGTCTACCACATTATAACATTTGTATTTTATTTTGATATACATGCCTTTTCTTTTTCTCCCATATGTTGATGTATACATACGTACATACATGTTACTGTCTAATTGCTTTGAACTTACGTTTCACTCGCGCATTAACAATAATGTCCAATTGCATTATTACAACGCAGGTTTAGAGCAATCACGAGTTCATACTACAGAGGAGCCTTAGGAGCATTCCTAGTGTACGACATAACCAAAAGGGAAACCCACGAGACCGTGAGAAAATGGCTGAGGGAGCTCCGGGAGTTCGGGAACGACGACATGGTCATCATCCTGGTCGGCAACAAATCCGATCTGATGGAATCAAGACAAATGGATGAAGAAGAAGGCAGGAAGGTGGCAGAGGCAGAAGTCCTGTGTTTCATGGAAACCTCATCATCCAGAACCCCACCGTTGAAGAAGGCTTCTTGCATATGATCAACGAGATTCATGACATCACCAACCACAAGATGACCTTGGAAGCTGCTAACGACATTAATAATGTAGCCAGATACAATATTCCTTCTGGGAAGGAGATCAATTTGAAGCAAGTACATTAGAAGAAAATAAATACATATATTACATTAGAAGAAAATAAATAATTCAGGTATTGTTGAGTATATTGTTGAATTGAGAACGAATCACCTGAAACCAAGAATATATGAATTTCATGGAGATTATTGTTTCAAGAAAGAGAGAAAAGATTTTATATTTTATAAAAAAGTAGAATGAAAAAAAAATGTCAAAAAAGAAAAATTTAGTAGAGAAATTAAGGAACTTCAACTTTAAACGATTTGTTTCTGATGTTGCATAGGACCACGGAAAGAGATTTCCTTATGTTTCACTCATTAGATTAACCAAGCAATATATTTTAACACACGCACATATCATATATGGATGCACCTCTTTAGGATCTAGTTTATTTATTTTCAAATAAATAACATTTGTGTGCAGCACATGACGCATCATATCACGTAATATAAAAATAATTGAGTAAGAATTCTTGTTAAAAGAACGAATATTCTTTTTTTATATATAAATATTATTGTATACCCCTCATCTATCGATCAGTTTATTCAGGAACGAACCACAGATAAGATTAAGGTTGACCAAAAAAACAAGAGGTTAAGGAATCGACAACGTTAGCCTCCATTGTCCATGTCACGAACAAACCGTTAAAATTACATCAAGCTTCATTCTTAAATATTAACGTGCTCAGGGTACGTATTGGTATTGTAACTCTTAAACTACGAAAAATGAATTGCTAGTTAAACAAATTAGAGCCCAATCAGGAGAAGAAACTAATTATGGTTCCATTGATACACAAACACACAGACACGAGCGTGAACCATGAAATATATATATTGACCTACAAGCAGCTGGAATCACAAGCAATTAATGGCGCGCGGCAGACAAAAACCCCTCAAGGTTTTGCACAAAACTTAGATTGATCGAATGAACAAAATATTAAAAATCTGGGACAAACACAATATTATTCAATGCAATTACACACATATACAATAATACACTACTCCTCCGTCCATGGTTCTTCTTGAAAACACATGGTTCTTGATGCCAATCCCTTAATTTTACAAAACTAACCTGGACAACAATCGCACAGATATGGATTCAGTGACTGTAGGCACTGAGTGCCTACATTAACTATCTGAACCTTTGACATTTATATTAAAATGGAGTATAAATTTAAAATTATTAATCTAAATTTTAATGATTTAGACGATATAAATACTTAATATTTATATTAAATATAACCATCAAATCCAAATTCACCGTCACACACGTTTACAACATAACTAACAACACTATTCAATAGAATTGCACGCACATACACACAATACACCGTACTACTCCGACTATGGGTCCCCCTAAAACACAAGCAAATTGTTGTTGATATCATACCCCATCTTCTCCAAATTGGGCTGCACCGCGAACTGAATCATTGGTGGTGGCCCACAAGCCAATGCCAGCGTGTCGTCCGATGCCTCCAAAGCATGCTCCCTCAGGATATCCTCCGTGATGAAACCCACACTGTATTCCCACACTTCGCTCTTGCTTTCCTGCACCACGTACCACACTCTGAACCGCTCATCCTTCTTAGCCCACGCATCCATCTCTTCTCTCAGCAGAATATCATCCTCAGTCCGGTTCGCATACACAACGATCATCTCGGTCCGATCCTCTGGATCCTTCAGAATAGCTTGAGCCACTTGATAAATGGGCGTGATCCCGCTCCCGCCGGCCAGCATGGTCAGCCTCTTCGCAAACTTGGGCTTCCCGTGAACCAAAAATTTACCTCTTCCGGTGTACTCTATGTGGCCTAGTGGACCCTTCACTTCCACGACGGTGCCAATAGGAAGCGAGTCCAGGTGCTGGGACATTAGCCCACCGTTGGGGAACTTGGGGTGTACCCCTTTGAAGTAAATCTTGACCACCAGATCGAAATACCCAATTTCATCGATGCTGCTGGTTGGAGTGTAAGGTCGCTTGCACAATTTATCATCAATGGTTGCACTCACAAATACATGCTTTCCGACGGGCAGGCCCATGGCTTGGTCCACGGAGGGTAGCGCAAAACGGAAAAGCCTCACGTCGTGTGAGATGGACTTTTTGGACACGAGCTTGCATGGGATTTTCTCATTCGGGTTTAGGGCCACGCTGCGTAATTGGTTGGCCTCTTTGATTGGGATTGTGTGACTGATGTCGGCATTGCTGTGCACGAAGGGGTTGGGCGACGAGTCAGTGGAGTTGAAGCCGGTAGGTATGAGCTCGCCGATTCTGTAGTCCTCGAGCATTTTCTTGGCTTCGTCAGAATGGATGGCCTCGAACTCTTCAGTGCAGTCGGTGCCAGCGTTGTTGAGGATGGTTTCGGCCCCGCCTGGGTGTTCTTTGAGGAAGCGGGTGCAGTCGTACACATAGCCTTGAACGATGATCCAGGCAGAGTCGGGGGAGGTGTGCGTTTTGACTTCGGTGATGGAGTACATAGTTAATATGGTGTTCATGAGGGATGTCGCGGCACTCTTCTTGATGCTCTGGTTAGACTCTGATGTTTTCATTGGCCCACCAGAATGGTTTTCTTGTATGGTTGGGTGTTCAAACACAATTCCAGTACCGCCTTTATGGGGCATGCACACATTGGTTTTCACTTTGAACCAGCAGTTGTTCATCATACCCTTCATCATCAAAACCCAAAGCGCTTAGATTTAAATAAAACAGGCCACTAAGAAAAAAATTAGATATATTAATTATGTACCAATATATATATTTTAATCACTTGGACCTTCGACCATAGTACTGATGTGGATTTCTAGCTAGCCATTTATTTAATACACACATTTATTCAATTAAAGTTCACGATTGTAAGTACCTTGAGATTCCAAATAAGCTTCTCGGGTTGGGTGTTGAAGGCCTCGTCCCATGCTCGTACAGCGATTTCCTTGGCTCCCAGAAGGTCCAGCACTTGCACCTCCAACGACCAGAAACACCAGCACCAGTATTTCCCGTATTTGTTCGGCTTTTCTGGGTGTTCTAATTTGGCCAGTAGCCATGTTTCCCCACCGTTCATTGTTACCTCGACACGTGTTACTTTTTTCCCGCCCCCTGCATGGATCCACTAGAATTAGAATTACCTCTCCATTCATACCCTTAGCTAACCCTAAATCTTAACTCTGATCCTTTGCATACCATGACAAGATCATCGCATATTAATCTTAAGCAAGTCCCTCTTGTTTTCCTTTTTCTTTCATGAATAAAGGGAAAGGAAAGGAAAAGCTAACCGTTATATGCGTAGCCTTTAAATACAAACGGCCTCTGAGTAGTCCAGTAGTTTATCGGCAAGATTTCCTCATGACGCGGCGTGGTTATCACGGAGTTTATGTTGAGCTCGTAGACAGCAGTCTCAGGCTTGTACCACCAACCTTGACTCACTCAATTATAATTAGAAAATTATTCATTTAAACAAAAGAATGAGCTGCCGCGACTCTCCATTAAAAAAAAAAAAAATGGCATTACCTTGAGAGCTGGCCAGCTCGGCATCCACGTGGGTGGGGAGCACTCTATTGTCCACATAATGGTAATGGTTGCTTGATTCTTGTGGAGTGACAATGATACGCTTGAGCCACTTAACCATGCGGCCCCCTATGAAACCCGGTATGATTATCCTCACCGGGAACCCGCAATCAGGTGCCAAGCGCTCCCTGTTTTGCATGTAAGCGATGATGATGTCGCGGGTCGGATCCATCGCAATGTCTCTCCGGATGCTTGTCTCGTACTTGGTCCCACCGCCACCTGGAAGATCCTCGTCCCCTTCGAGGCACACGTATAAAGCCCCTTTGGTACGGCTATAGATGCCGCACCTCTTGAGCAAGTACCTCAAAGGCACCCCCCGCCAGACGGAAGTGGAAATCGCACCCACACGCCAGCTAAAACCAATGCTTTGCTTCACATTGGTCTGTTCTGTCCTTCTGTTGCCGGCACACACCAGTGTGACGGGGAGCTCACGGCTGGGGAAGTCGTTGACGAGTTGGTCCATGGTGAACTTGGCGGGGCGTTTGACGAGGCCACAAACCTGGACGGTCCAGTCATGCCAGAGGTCATCTGGGACGGGGCCGTGGTTACGTACAAAGTGGAGGGGCGTGGGGGTGATGAAGCCGTGATGCATGAGGCGGCTGATGGGTGACTCCCAGTTGTAGTAGTGTTTTCCAGGGACACGCAGCATGGAAGCATTGCGTTCGATCCAGCACTCGGCTTCGGAGTTCACCTTTCGGATTACGTCCTTCCACTCTTGGGCGTCGTTTTCATCTTCGCTGGAGGAATCGTACTCCCTTGACGTGGGCTCGGATCTCTTGGGATTGGCTGGGGAGTCGTTGAAGGAAGTAGCTACGCCGTTTATTGGGCCGGCGTATTGACGGATTTCGATGGACGCCCCCATGGAAAATATCGAGGGAGAGAAAGTAAAACAGCTTTTGTGGTGAGAGGAGGCTTTACTATTGCAATGGAGTGCTTTGTAGAGAAATCGGAGTGACGAATGGGTTGTGGGTGTATTTATAGGTCGCCGGCGGACGGAGAGAGTACTGGGCCAGCCTGAGGACGACGCGCGGGATGTAGAAGAAGAGACAGCAGTTCAGAAATTCTATGACGTAGTGCGTGACATCAGTAATTTTCGATATTTTATGACGCTTTATTAGTTTAGGACTGACATCTTATTCAAGATGAGGGTTGAGAATTGATGCTGAGATCCACAATGCAGTCATGTGAAAGTGGGAGTCAACCAAAGAAGGGGTAATAGGGGAAATAAAAAATGGGGAGGCACCTAGACAGAATCCTGTCCAAATGCAACATATTTTACAAAGCTTAATATATATTATCAAAAATAACTGAGATGTGATAAAAGAAGATACTTTGTGATACTATTTATAAGTTATTTTTAATATATTTTATTAATATTGAAAAAAATTTTAAAATTTATTAATTCTATCTTAAAATTTAATAAATTTTTAACTTTATTCTTATTAAATATTTATGTCTTAATAACATATTTTCTCACTCTAACATTTAATGAAGAGTAAAAGATAAAGTTTAAAATAAAAATTTAATGATATAATTTATAAATATGATAAAAAAATTTTCTCTCTCTATTTTATAAATAGGATAAGAGGGAGTAGAAAAAAGAAGAAGCATAAAATAGGGTGAAATTGTGGTGAACCATGCCGCTGGTTCACCTAGACCAATTTCAAAACCTTGAAATTTAGTTGCACGCACAATTTAGCAAGTAAAAAATATTATCGCTAGAACACGACAACTTATCAAAGTTAGTATTGTATTAGTTGTCTCCCTCCAAAAGTATTGTATTAATTGTTCCACGTATGGAAAAGGATCCGTGTCCGCTTCAATCTTCTCCTTAAAAAAACAAAACAAAACAAAAATTTAAATCATCTAAAGTTAAGGTTGATAAATCTATGCATAATTTTTTTTATATTTTGCAAGTAACGATAAATGAATAAAATTTCTAAAAAAGAAAACTTCAATTATAAATTCATCGATCTTAATTCTAGAGAATTTAAATCCAAAAAGTGAAACTTCCCAAGAGTGCCTATATACTAGTACGCAGCACGCAACAAAAAGGATGGAGAAATTAACAAACATCTTAATACATTTGATCCACAAAAACGAAACCAAAATATTTTGCAAGAATCCGTACGAACTCTGTTCCCTGCGTGCATTTGGGGAAGTCTTCAAGCTCGTTCTATATTTTATCTTCGTTGTAGATGTATATTACAATTTAAAATCCTATTCGAGTTCATGGCGTGCGTGAATGCGTGCGATTAAAAACACGTCGACCTCCGATTAGTGGATTTGTAATATAATGCAGAAAACAAAGAAGTAAACGGCCGTGGATTTTTGGGGGAGTGATCGAATACAAGATAAGGATTAAATATCAATGGTTTGGATTCGAAAAAAAAAACGCGAGTCAACGGGTAACAAGGGACAAAAACGGAAATAAAAACCGGGGAGCTGGTTCTGATGGGGAACACAAAAATAAGTAGAAAAAGGGAGGAGAGTCAATCACTAACACCAATTAACAAAATTTATAATTATATTTTAGAAGCACATGTTATAACCCTGTATTTTTATTTAAGAGAAATTGATTTTCCTTAAAAAAATAGAATTTAAACTGCTGTGCGATTATAGCAAAACATAACTTTTTTACTTTTACAGTCTGAGGATATTAAATTTTCCGGGACACATATAATAAGTGTGAATTTTGAGGCCCCATGATTTTTCCCAAGAGTTTGGCAATGCATGAAAGGGTCAACAAAGTCCCCAACTGGGGACGGCTACTTCCCCGAGAAACAGGCTTCTCAGGTTGACTTTTAAATTAATGAACTTGATATTGAACTTTGTAATAATTTTTTTATTTTTAAAATATCATATTATTTTTTAATTCAAAATCTAACTGTTCTATTTACAAGTGGGTTTTAACATTTTTAAACAGTACACAGCAAACTGGCCGGGAGAGACCACTGTGTATAGACAATAGGGTAAGGGTGGGAAATGACAAGTGAGGAATGTGCGGGAGCGTGGCAGCATATCCAACTCCTTGATGGCTGCTTTCGGAGCAATTCGCCGTACGTGAGATTCGCAATCACATGTCTACTCTGAAAACAACATTACAGGGCACACATTTGGACGAGCATTTGAGGGATTTTCCATTTCTTTCTGCATTTTCCTCTCTTGGGCATGCCGATAGGGTTCTCTATATATCCTAGCTAGATGATGTATTCTTGCTCTGATATTTACCCCCCCTTTTGCCACACTCTGATGTTTACTCTAATAAATGTATATCAAGCTAGGGCATCGTAATTGAAATACGTAGATTTTGTTTTTCTGCATTTTCAGTTTTTGTTCACACAAAACCTCTGCCTCTAGGATGATCTGCTGGTGATGCCACGTAAGTGAAGGAATTGTTTTTTTCCCCCTTCCTTTCCCTTTCCTGGTCACACGCCAAATAAAATAACATGATCACAAACAAGTTTTTCACTCAAGATTTCTTTCCCATTAGCAGTACCACATTTTTTTGTAAATTTGTTTTCGGATGGAAAAAATTTAAAAATCTAGGGCAAACATAGTATATTATACCATTCAATTACAGACATGTATGACACATCCAACTCCGGCAATGGGTCTTATAGAAAGTAAAACCAAATTGTTCTTGAAAACACACTCCACTTTCCCGAAATCACGTGGCTGCACAACAATGGCGCTCACACACACACACACACACACACACACACACACAAAGGGCTGCACACCACACACATATACGACAATACAACTTGCTCCTCTATCCATGTGTTCAACCTAAGACACAAGTAAATTGTTGTTGGTGTCGTACCCCATCTTCTCCAAATTGGGCTGCACCGCGAACTGAATCATGGGCAATGCCAGCGTGTCGTCCGATGCGTCTGGGGCATGCTCCGTTAGGATATCCTCCGTGATGAAACCCTCACTGTATTCCCACTCTTCACTCTTGCTTTCCTGCACCACGTACCACACCCTAAACCGCTCATCCTTCTTAGCCCACTCATCTAGCTCTTCTTTCAGCAATATATCATCCTCGGTCCGGTTTGCATACACAACGTGCATCTCCGTTCGGTCCTCTGGGTCCTTTAGAATGGCTTGAGCCACTTGATAAATTGGCATGATCCCCGTCCCCCCGGCCAGCATGGCCAGCCTTTTCACAAACTTGGGCTTCCTGCGTACCAAAAAATTACCTCTTCCAGTGGACTCTATATAGCCTAGGGGACCCTTCACCTCCACAACACAGCCAATAGGAAGCGAGTCCAGGTGGTGAGACATGAGCCCACTGTTGGGAAACTTGAGGTGTACCCTTTTGAAATAAATCTTGACCACCAGATCAAAATACTCGACTTCGTTGACGTTGCTGGTTGGAGCGTAAGCTTACATGTAGAGCTCATCCTCAATGGTTGCACAGACGAACATGTGCATCCCGACGGGCAGACCCATGATTTAGTTCTTTGAGGGTAGCTCAAAATGGAAAAGTCTCACGTCGTGTGAGATGGACGTTTTGGAGAAGAGCTTGCATGGGGTTTTCTCACGGGTGTTGAGGGCCACGCTGCATAATCGTGGGGATTCCTTGATTGAAGCTAAAAGGCTAGTGCATGTTGGCATTGTCGTGTGCGAAGGGGTTGGGAGAAGAGTCAGTGGAGGTGTTGCCAGTAGTCAAGACCTCGCCAATTTTGTAGTCCTCGAGCATTTTGTTGGCATCAGCAGAATGGACGGCTTCAAACTCTTGGGTGCAGTCGGTGCCGGCATTGATGAGGATGGTTTCGGTGCCGCCGGAGTTATCTTTGAGGTAGCTTGTGCAGTTGTAGGCATAGCCATGAACAATGATCCAAGCAGAGTTTGGGGAGGTGTGTTTTTTAACTTTGGAGATGGAGTACATATTGGAGGTGGTGGTGTTCATGAAGGGCGTTGAGACACTCTTCAAACTTTGGTTGGACTCCAATATTGTCTTATCAAAGTGGTTTTCCTTCTTCATCGACTTGCTAGGGGTGTTTGTTGGTATGGTCGGGTGCTCAGACATGATTCCAGTCCCCCCTTAAGGGGCAAGCACACCTTGGTTTTTACTTTGAACCAGCAGTTGTTCATCATACCCTTCATCACCAAAATCCAAAGCGCTCATATTAAAATAAAACATGTGTCTATGAGATAAAAATTACATATAAATTGCTCGGAACATTGGTCATGGTACTGAACTTGTGGATTTACGGTCATCATTAACGTTAATATATATTTACTCAATTAAAAGTGTAGAATTGTAAATACCTTGAGATTCCAAATGAGCTTCTTCAGTTGGGTGTTGAGGGCCTCATCCCATGCTCGTACAGTGATTTCCTTGGCTCCTAATAGGTCTAGCACCTCCACCTTGAATGGCCATAAACACCAGCGCCAGTATTTCCCATAGTTGTTCGGCTTCTCTAAGTGTTCCAATTTGGCCAGCGACCACGTTTCCCCACCGTTCAATGTCACCTCTACATGTGTCACTTTTCTCCCGCCCCCTGCATGTAACGACATGGATATCTTCATCAATTATGTCTCCTCGTGTCCCCCCCCCCCCAAAAAAAAAAAGCTAGGCCTAAGCTTGAAGCCCTATCCTTCGCAGATCAAAAGAAGATAGTTTTAATATATTTTAAGCAAGTCTGAATCCTCTTCTTTTTCCCTTCTTTCTGGGAAAGAAAATGAAAAAATTCTAACAGGAATATGCATAGCATCTCAACACATACAGCCTTTGAGTAGTCGAAGAGTTTATGGGCAAAATCTCCTCGTGACACGACGTGGTTATCACGGGGTTTATGTTAAGCTCGTTGATTATATACTCAGGCTTGTACCACCAACCTTCACTCATTCAATTAAATATAATTAAGAACTCGAAAGATGGCATTAACGAATGATCCATTTCAACATACGAATTAACTGCATTTCCACGAATTGACAAGAGAAACAAGTACAAATGCCAAGCACATTACCTTCAGCGCTAGCAAGCTTTGCATCAACGTGGGAGGGAAATGCTTTGTTGTCCATGTAATGGTAGTGGTTTTTTGATTCTTGTGGAGTTACAATGATACACTTGAGCCACTTGATCATGCGGCTCGCAATGAAACCTGGTATGATCATCCTTACCAGGAAGCTGAATTCCGGAGCCAAGCGCTCTCTGTTTTGCATTTAAGCGAGGATGATGTTTTGGGTCGGATCCATTGCAACCTTTCTCTTAGTGCTTGTCCCGTACTTGGACCCACCGCCACCTAGCAGATCCTCATCTCCTTCAATACACACGTATAAAGCTCCTTTGGTTCAGCTATAGATTCCATATCTCTTGAGCAAGTGCCTTAAAAGCACCTCGTGCAGACCAAAGTGGAAGCGGCACCCACACGCCAGTTAAAACTAATGCTCTGTTTCACCACGGATTGTTCTGTCCTTCTGTTGCCGGCGCATATCAGTGTGACCAGGAATTCGCGACTTGGGAAGTCATTCACTAACTCATGGTGAATTTTGAGGGGCGTTTGACGAGGCCACTAACCTCGATGGTCCACTTATCGTAGCAGGTAATAGGGACGGGGCCGTGGTTAAGGACAAAGTGGAGGGGGATGGGGGTGATGAAGCTGCGTTGCTTGAGGCTAGTGACGGGTGGCTCCCAATTGATGTAGTTTTTTTTTGGGGACTCGGACCAGTGAAGCATTGTGTTCAATCCAGCTCTCCGTTTCGGAGTTAGCCTTTCGTATCACGTCTTTCCACTCCTCGGTGTCGTTTTCATCTTCGCTGGAGGAATCTAAGTCCTTTGACATGGGTTTGAAAGGGAAGTTAAAATCAGGGGAGATGTTGAAGGAATGAACGATACTGTTCAAAGGGCCAGCATATTGACGGTCGTCGATGGATGCTGCCACGAAAGAAAGTAAAATAGCTTTTGAGGGGTGGGAAGCTCGTAGAACTCTGAAGAGACCAGAGCTGGCCAATGCCCAATGGGTTACTCAGTAGAGAAGAGAGAATGATGAAAAAAAAGAAGGTCTGGCAAGTATTTATAGGGAATGTTGTGGGCAAATTGAGAGCGAGTATAGAAAGGACCCAGCCCGACGCAACAATCCGTGGGTCCTATTGTTTAGTGAGTGACGTCTTTTTCTTTCTGTTGCATATTTTTTACCCAAAGGTTTTTATACGTTTCACCATCCATTTAAAAATATAATATATTTTTTTAAAAAATTAAATATTTAAAAAATATAAAATATTTTTAATAATTTAAAATATGATTATTTTTTTAAAGTACTTCTATTAATAAATAATTTTATATTTATTATAGAATATTTAATAAAAATAAATATAAAAATATAAAATTAATTTAAAAATAAATAATTATTTTATTAAGAGATGAGATTTAATTAAAAATATTTTATATTTTTAAATAAAAGGAGTAATTCATATGATATTTCACGTCGCTTTATTTTATTCAGATAACAACTGTATTCAAGTTCATGGACCTACTTTATTTTTTTAATAGTCTCGACTCGCAATTGGCCAGTATTTATAATATATTCCAGATAATAAAAAGAAGCAAGCACGCTTGGGTTTGCCACAAACGAAAACAAGAAGAAAAAAAATGCGGGATTGGGAGCGGTGAATAAAAGATAAAATCATAAAATTGAGAATTGACTGTTAGATGCAAAATGCATAATATAAAAATGGGACTAAGACCTAAGGAGTTTCAAAAATATTTTTCGTTTTTAAACTTAAATGGCCATAACCTTTCTTAATTATATTAGAACTAGTACATGAATTAGTATCAAATTATGCATATTTTCATTTACATAAATGAGATGTGATAAACTAAGATATAAAAAGTGAAGATGGTGTATAAAGTCATGAACTATGCTAGCTGCGGGTTCAACCCAAACCAAGTTCAGCTTAAATAGCTTTAAATGCAGTTATATGCACAATATATTTATCAAATTGAAAAAGCCATGGCATTAGCTAGAACATGATAATATTCTCCTCCTCCAGCTTACCAGTAAACTTTAGACTCCATGCCTCATGGGTTAATTAGTTTCGTATTGTTCAACTTATGACAAAATATGCACATGCACTCTTCGCGCTAGACAATATGGCACCTCTATCAGAATTTGGATTTTGTGACTATAGACATTGAGTATATGTATTAAAGTCGTTAAAATTCTAATTAATAGTTTAAATAAATTTACTTATTTGTTAATCTCAAATAGACACTATAACATTTTTGTTATCTAAAAACAATTTAAAAGTGTTATTATAAGTTTGAAAAATATTACCTAAAGTTATAGGGATAGTTTTCAAGTGTTTTCTATTTAGGTAACAATTTTTTTATTTTTGGCCACAACTTTTATAAAAAAGTTGCTTAAAACTATGAGAATATCTAGAAAAATTATAAAAATAAATTTTTATGTTTAGAAAAATAACAAGCAATAATTTTAAAATATTGCCATAAAGAGAAACTAAAGGCAACATTTATATTTTTGTTGCCTATTTGAATAAGGAACATTTTTAAAATGTTACCATAAAAAATCCTTTATAGGTAACAATTTTTATGTTACCTATTCAAAAAAATTATTGCATCAATTGAAAATTATTGCTTATTCTACTTTTGGAAATAATTTTTAAATGTTGCCAAAACTATGTTGCTTAAAGTATGAGAATAATAGCACATACAAAAAATATTGCTAATGCCCATATTGGGAAATACTTTTAAAATTGTTGCAAATAAAACTGTTATCTAAAGCAAAAATTGTGTTGTAGTGAGAAGATGAATTTAAAGCTATTAATATGCATTTTAATGGTTTAAATGGTATAGGCTCAATGCTTGTATGAAGTACAATTATCAAATCTAAATTCATCCCATCATAAGTATATTGCAACCCTTATATTAGGATAATTATTTTAGCCCAGACAAATAAAACCCCTCTCTGTGAGTGCATATATACACCCACAATGAAAGGATCTTGCTACATATGAAAATGTCAAGCTAGAAGTTAACAATAATTTTTTCAAAAAATATCTTCATATATTTTATCAACAAATTTAAAATGAAGAAAGACTAGAACATTCCATCATATGGAAACTACAAGCTCTCCTCCTTTCATATTTTTCCAAAACTTTACACATAGATACTTACATACATATAGAAAGTCTTGTACATAGATACATACATATATATAGAAAGTCTTGTAGTTCGGTAGCTAATTTGTCTTGCTTTAAATTAAGAATAAAATCATATTCAAAGCTTGTGGGCGTATTTTTGTTTAAATAAGAGTTAAATGAAAATTTGTCCATAAACTATAGGTGGCAATTTGAGTCATGAACTCTTATTATATACATTTTAAATTCTAAATAATTAAAATAAGAGTAATCTCACTCCCATTATTAATCTTAACTGAACATTCGTCTGGTGATGGGCTCAAGAAAACACACACACACACACACACACACACTCTCTCTCTCTCTCTCTCTTTGTGTGCTTTCTCCTCTCTGATTCTAGGCCATGCTTTCCCTCCCTCCTTATCTCTCTCTCTCTCTCTCTCAGCAATTCACTGCTTCCCTCTACTCCTCCCTCTACATAATTGCATTATTTTCCTCACCTCCTTCCCTTTCTCTCCATTCCCCATCACCTACTCTATGCACCTCCTTGTCTCATCCACACTTGCCGCCAAATGAAAGGGAAAACAAAGGCAACAAGACATTTTTACATTGCAAGCAAAATCATAAGTAGTGAAAATCAAAACCAGTAAAGGCAACAAGTCAATAAAAAAAATAAAAATTGGCCATCAAGAACAAGATATTTAAAAAGCAAAATCAATACTATCCAGTGAAAATCCTAACTAGGCAGTAGCAACCATTCACATTTCAAATCAATTGAAGCAAGAGGTGGCTAGAGATTAGAATATAGTACCTTAAAAAGGAGACTAAGCGAGAGAGAGTAACTTGACGGAGTGAGATAGCCTTAGAGAGGGAGGGGGATGTCTGCATTCAATAGAGCCTGATAAATCAAATTGATGGTGTTGTTGTGCATGTGCCTAATAAATCTAAGAGGTAGGGTGTTGTTGAGTCAGATAGAGTGAGCAAGGAAGAGAGTGAGAGATATGAGAGAAAGAGAGAGAGATGAAAAGTGAGATAAATCTAAGAGGGAGGGTGCTGTCTAAGTCAGATGGAGTAATTAAGCAAGAGATTGGAGAGAGATACAGGGAGGGGGAGAGAGAAATTCAAGGGGGAGGGTGCTGTCTAACTTTGATGAAGTGAGTAAGGGAGAGATCAAAGAGAGAGACATTTAAGAGGGACTAAGATGGAATTGGATGCTTCATCTTCATAACCCTTACTATCTCTATAACTTTCCTACTCATAAGTTATAACAAGTGTTTGTAACCTTTATAAGTTCCCAATAAGTATTTTTTAATAAGTAATTTTAATTTCTATAACCTTTCATTTAAAATTAAGTTCTTCCATAATCTCTTTATTAGCACCAATTTCTTGTCTACCTAAGGCTAGTATAAATAGTACTCATTCCCTTGTATTTTTTTTTATCAAAGTAAGAGTATTCTCTCTTTTCCCTTAGCTCCTAAGCCAATTTGTATTAAAGTAGGGTCCTATGTCTAATAGGGAGTAACTAAGAGATGAAAAAGTATAAGTTGGGCTTGGAAAAGCGAGATTATAAAGGTCAATTTGCCACTATCATTATTGATACACCCACTTTTAGTCAGTTTCAAGTGAAACAAATGTTATCATTATTCTTAGAAGATTTAAAAAACTAGGATTGGAGATTATCTACACATGTTTGATAGATGTTGAAGATGATCATGCCAACAACTTGTTAACCTTGCAAAATCTCCAGGTTAGACAAGTAAGATTACCTTTGTTAATCCTCCATAAATACCAAAAATCATGGTAATTACCATATTTTTCAAATTACACAAATGAGATTCCAAGTTTTTAATATTTAAAACATTTCAAACGATCTTTACAACTGAACATCAAAGTTTGGTAATCATGCAAAAGCATGGAATCTCGAAAATAATCAAGGCATTTGCTTAAAAATTGAAAAACATTGAAATAGTGAAGAAACAAAGGCATGCACCTTGACTTGTCACATTTCCGTCGTGGCTAGTGAGCCTTTGTGCTATGTATTGTTCTTCGAGCACAATGCACTACGGCATATTGTATGATTTTGACAACAAATTTTTGCTATTATTTGACAACAATTGGGCAAACTTTTAGGGTGCCCCATTTCTACGTCCCATGTCTAATTGAAGTGATTTAAGTGTCTATAGAGAACTTTCTCCTAACTTTAACTAATGGCTTTAGTTTTACAATTAAATTATTTCTGTGCCAAAAGTTTGACACTCATTTTAAAATTTACTCTTTTTCACAATTCTCACATAACTTGAGTACCTAAAACTTATATCAAAAGCCAAAAGCTATAAACCTCATTAAGACCACAATCAATAAACTAAAATAGACCTATACAATACACCACATCACTAACCATACTCATGAAACAATTTTCATTGCTCAACCCCTTAATCTTGAAAATAAAAGGGGGAGCTCTAATCTCATATTTTAACAAGTAATTATCATCAATCAAGTATCCTACATAACCCTTACTTGCATTAATATTTTGACCTTACTTTAAGTCTCACAATCAATACATATATACCTCAAGACCCAAAATACACTATATAATTTAACAAAACACATAGTGTAAGTAAGTCACAATATAAATTATTTCTCATTGGCAATATCATGCAAGAATATACACATTCATACTCAAAAAGAAAAGGGCACCTATAAATAAGATAGTAATCATATGTCTCAGGCTATTTTCCTCTATCCTATCCTTTTAAGATAGTTCCTGTAATATTAAAGATAGTAAGGTGAGTACAACCACTCAGTAACCAATATCCATTTAACTCATACTAATGCCTGTCAATCAACTTAAATACAAGTTGCAAAGATATTATTATCAATTCATTAAGCATGATCAAGAAACACTAATCACAATTCTCATTCATATTAGCATGTAATCATAAGGTAATGACTTATTAACACACTTTCATATGGGTATAAGACTAATCTCATAATTTTCATCATTAGGGTCACAATACAGACAACTATGTGTCCTTTTATTACTACATGTAAGATCATACCTCCTTTATATTCTTCTTATTCCTTTAACATGAAACCACAGGCTATAATACATTGAAACTGTCTATAAACTGAGATTACACTAGCCAAACACGTGTGAGAGGTTACTTGGTCAAGATTTTTCTACTCACTTGTGAGTGATGGGTTCCTCCATTTCTCACACTATAGGATGTCATTCTCCCTAGACTAGCTTCATTATTAAACAAGTGAAAAAACTAGCTAGGTTCGAGTCCCTTATTGAATCAGTGAGACAGTCCCTTATTGAACAAGTGGGATGATAATATAAACAATCTAGACAAGCCATTGAGCTCAGATGGAAGCCTTACTACATGGATTTCAACTCACTACTCCTCTTCCTAAGCAAACTATTGCCTCTCATGATCATACAATGTATAAATATGTAATAACTCGTAGCATGCATGTATTCACTATCCAATTATGCTCAATTATCTTATTATACTCTCATCCTACATATTCACCATATAATTACATTTACTATATATAATTGGACTTCACAACACGTTGTGTCATTGAACTCTTTTTTCACATAATTGTTGAACTCCACTAAACATATAATCATTGAACGCCATCATAAATCACATCATTGAATTTCAAATAAAACAAGTCATGGAACTCCACTAACATTATTTCATAGAACTTCATATTTTCACTATTATTGTACTTCACCTATTTACAATCATTGAACTTCACTATAAAATTTTAAACATTTCATACCACATTTACATTAAAAAATTTCACACATTTCAATTATAATGCATAAATCAATAAATTAATTAATACACAAGATCACAAGAAAGAATTCCCCCGGTTGCAATAAACCTTTGAAAAGTTAAAAGTTTCATCCCTCAATTACATACCCTGAAAGCTTCCACCAAGCTTGAATAGTACCAAATATGTTCACTCTATAATTAATTATAATATAGTTCATCAATATCTCTTTTTGGATAATTTTCACTATTAACTCAAATACTTCTTCACTCCTAATATTAATCTCTTCCTATGCAAGAGTACCTATAGGGCTTCTTAACTTCCTTTAACTCATATTAACCTTATTGAACTCTTAAATAATTTTTAATGGAGTCATATTGCTCAAACTATGATATTTATGGTGGGATTTTTTAGTATTGATTGCCCCAACCACCAACACTCAAAAAACCATAAATGCTAGGTTTTATTAGTTTAATCAACTCCCATTAACTTTGTCTAAGTTGATGGGTTCGAATCCATAGCCTCTATGGACTAAAAATCATCTTTCTCAACCAAACCTTAACTCCCAACATTAAAAAAATGGAAGAGAAAAATAGATTTAAGCTTGAAAAACTTACCTCTAACATTTAGAAGCTTCAAAATGCTCTTAATGCTTACAAACGAAACTTACCCCTAGTGTTTATAAGCTTTAAAATACTCCTAATGCTTCCAAACCTCAAGCCTTAGCGGAGCTCCTTGCGTTTCTTTTGTTCACTCTTTTGTTTCTCACATCTTCTGTATCAATTTCACATTCTTATTTCTGTAGAAAGGTGACCATGTGCTCTGGCGGATGCATCACACATTGTGGCGCATGGACAGAAAAGTATTGCCTAGGTGTATTAGCTTACATGCACAGCAAATAAGTCACATACCACAGTCTATGACACAAAAACTCCTCCTTCATATTTTCTCCCTTTTTCACATCTGGGCAAACCAGATTCACTTTGGACCTATATTTAGGGTTGAAATTACAACCAAATACACCTGTTAGATTTCTCTAGCCACACACCTCACTAATAAACTTTCTTACTCTAATCAAGCTTAGTTAATTATGTTTAAATTTTGAGAATGTTACAAGCTTGAAGTGTCCAATCAGTGACACATTAGTTTATTCAAAGAAAGTAGAGTTTCTTAGTGTTTATGGAGTCTCTACAATTCAAAGTTTTTCATCAATCTCTATAGTTCATTGATGATACTGAATTTGAATCGAGGGCTAGTCTTATCCAACTTTAAGAGAATGGGACAAAATTGGATACTTCACCTTTATAACACCCATTATCTCCATAACTTTCCTACCCATAAGTTATAATAAGTTCTTGTAACCTTTATAAGCTCCCAATAAGTATTTTTTTATAAGTACTTTTAATTCCTCTAACCTTCCATTTAGAATTAGGTTCTTTCATAACCTCTCCTTTGACACTAAGTTCTTGTCTACTTGAGGTTAGTATAAATAGTACTCAATCCATCGTATTTGGAACCATGAAAGAATAATACAATTTTTTTTATCAAAGTGAGAGTGTTCTTTCTTTCTCCCTTGGCTCCTCAACTAAGGAGGGTGATGTCTGTGTCCGATGGAATGTGAGAGAGAGAGAGAGAGAGAGGGAGAGAGAGAGAGAGGAGGGAGGAAAACATGGCTCGGAGTCAGAGAGGATCAAGAGAGCACGTGGAGAGAGAGTGTGTTCTTGGGCTCACCACCAAACACATTTTTGTGGCAAAATTGTTTCAAGTTTAATTATTCAAGGTTTAAAATATATTAAATATAAATTTAAAATTTAAATTATCTTTGAACTTATAATTTAAGTTCATATTACCATTTAATATTTTAAATAATCTCAACTTATAATTGCTGGATTTTAAAATGTACTGCAGAAAATAAACAAACAAAAGGGTGGCTTTACGGGGTGGAAAAAAATAAAGATCGAGAATTGATGATTAATTAGATCCAAAGTCAACACTCCTGCGAAGTAGTTGTGTCGTAGAGAATAATGTTTTTGTACTCTTTAAAATGCCCCTGGTGCTATTTAATTTCCAAGCGTCGTAGAAATTATTTTATATAGACCCGTAAACATCAAATAATATGTTTTTGTACTTTTTAAAATGCCCCTGGTGTTGCAATTTAATTTCCAACAGAGCGCCACTGAGTAATGGGTGTATTAATAAGAGGCAATTCGGGAAATAAAAATATTTATATTTATAATCGGGAGGGGTACAGTGTACCATCACACGCCTTGAAAGAATCACGATAACCACTTTAGATGGCAACACAGGAATAATTAAATAGAAAAAGGGACGAGAGTCAACTACAGGCACCAATCAAAATGATTTTGTAGTGCCGTGTTATACTGGTCATGAAACATATATATCGTTTTTTCTTTTTATAATCTATAAAAAATTTAATTTCTGGCCAACATAAAAACGTGAATTTTGATGTGCATGCCAGGGTATGGATCATCTCTCCGTATCTCTATTTTTACGTAATCTCTTCTATTTACTTAATTGTTCATTTAGCTTAGCGATGTAAGACTGATAATCGTGACACTAAAAATATTAATTTAAGTATTCCTAAAGAAATATTACGATTTTTTAAAAAATATTTAAGTGATTGTAATAAATGCATATTCATTAAATCAAATGAATGGATAAACAAGATTGTGTGCCTAGCCAAAAATAAAAAGATAAACAAGATTGTGTATATATAAGGAACAAGTTGTTTAAGATTAAAAAATAAGCTATTTTTATATATTTTATAGATTTTATGAAAAAATTATTTTTAAAGAGATTTTATAAAAATAGATATTATTTTATGTGTTTACAATTATAAAAGTAATTAATAGTTAATTATTTTTATATTTCTTGATATCTTGAAATTTTTGTAATATAAAAATGATTTATTATTTAAATATTTTAAAATTTTATGATATCTTCCTCATTTTTTAACATTTTTTATTTAATACATTAGATTATTTTCAAGAAATAAAATAAATTTGTATAAAAAATATTTTTAAAATTTTATTTTTTTTAAATGTTAACAAACATAATAAAATCTTACCATGAAATAGATAAGAAATAAGTGATTTTTTTACAAGAAAACTGAAACAAAGGGGCTCAAAATATGTCAATGAAAATTGCGAAGAAGTTCTAAATTAAATCCCTCGAGTGCGAGGCATTGCAATTTGCATGACATGAAGTTTTCAACTTGGGCCGGCTACTTCCAAGGGAAACACCTGCAGGCTGACTTCAATTCTCTATTCCTATAATATCATCGGATGTCCTCCAGCCACATTTTAAAATTTCTATTGTGTTCACTTTCATAAACTTGATATTTAACTTAGTAAATATTTTACTGTTCTGAAAAATATTATGTTTAAATTTTTAACCCATGCAGGGCCAAAAAATAATACTCTAACTCATGCTATAATGTATATTATCATTTAATATCAAAACTTTCAAATATCCTTAACTATACGACACCAGCTTACAAGACATTGCATAAATAGTGTATTGTTAGATTGTCTAAATGTAAGTGGACATAAGACGATGTGAGAGGTCCCACATCGAATAAAGTTAAACTTAATAATTAATATATAGTAAAAAAGAAAGACCCATAAACTTGAGTTTTGAAATTTTGAATTAAGATATGATGTCCTTTCACTAATTTCATCCATCTCTCCTCTTCTTCCATTCCGGGCGATCACTTCTCATTCCTAACAAGTGATATCAAAGTCAGGTTTTACCCAAGACCTGTAAGCACGTTTTATCTATGAGATATTAGTTTAATTATTTGAGGTAGATATACATATATATTTCCAAAAGAAAATGCGTTACGTTGGAAAAAAAAAATTATGTAATAATCCAGCTAAAATATTTTATTCATATTATACACGCACGACGAATACATATATCGGCAATCAAAACGTTTCTACACTCTAGCTAAAAGATGAAGAGCAATAAATTCTAGCAGTGTGTTTAAGGGGAAAAAGATGTATTATATTTATAAATCATTTTTAATATTTTTCATTAAAACTAAAAAAAATCTTTAATTTTATTAATTTTGTCTAAAAATTCAACAAGTTCTTAATTTTACTCATATTAAACTACCTACTTTAAAAATAAAATACTCTAGCGTTTAATAAATTTTTCAACTTTAACAAAAACAAAATGATAAAGGATATAATAATAATTGAGGTGTCTTGTAAATAGAATCAAAGTAAACTCTTTCTCTTTACCTTATAAATAAGATGAAAGGAGTAATGACAAGCTAATTTGTGTATTTATTTACTTTTCTAAGGTGAAAAAGTAATTATCCTATCATGACCAAAAGTTTGTAAGTGGACGATTTAGAGAAGTCCTTTTGCATAGGATTAAGAGCTTTAAATAATCACTATAAACTTTTATTTTTCTTCTGCATTTCCTGTCCCCTCATAATTCAAAGTCTCCTAAAATATTGGATGAACATGTTATGGGTTGATATTTTTGAGGGTTGGGTTAGGACAACCCAACCTGACTATTAAAATGGGTTAAAAATATCCAACCCAACATATTTTCTCACAAGCTAATCGGCATAAATGCATTAGAATATTTTTTTCCACAAACAACATAAAATTTTTGCAATACAATTAACAGCATCTAAAATTATAAATACAACAGTCATCTTAATTTAAATTGTTCCACAATCAGCAGTTAAACACTACTTGACTACAAATTCCACTCAAATCAAACAATAAATTAACAATCCCACTTCACCATCCTAAATCATAATTCAAAATAACCGAGGAAAGCTCTACTTGAGTGTGAGAAAGGGAGAAAAAGGAGACAGAGACTAAGTCAACAAGAACCAAAGACGACAAGAATAGAATCTTAGTCAACGAGAAATAAGAAGCACCACTACCTCTGCTGTTACGTTAAAGACACCAAGAACGAAGACTTTGCACCCAAGAGCGCGAAATCAAAGATGATGAGAACGAAGATTTTGTACCCAAGAGCGACGGCAAGGTGAGCAGAGATGAAGGTGAAGATTGAAGATTGAAGACTTGAAGAGTGACAGTGAGCTGAGCACTTCAGCAGAGAGCCAGAGACGTGAAGTCAAGTGAAGAGCGACGGCAAGCTAAGTAGAGAATGAAGAGCGAGAAGAGCTTGAGTGGCTGAGTAGTGATTTGCAATCCTGTTGAGGCGTTGAGCAGACTAGAGAATGAGAGAAGAGACCAAACCGAAGAGCTGAGCCTGAGCTTGAGTAGTTGACCGAGAAGGCGAGAATGAGAGAATAAGGCAAAGGCAGAAGAGCTAAAGGCTAGAGTGAAGGATGCTCTAAATGGAATAGCCGAATAGGGTTTTAGCATTTTGCGTTTTGCCTTCGTGACTTGTGCTTTATGGACTAGATCATCAGTCATCATTGGACCCTCATCTCAGTCTTGACTGAACCAGTGTGCTGTCGTTACTTGTCAACCTGTGTGCAATGTGTAGCAAATGAATGTAAAAAAAAATTAAAATAGATTGGCGGGCTAGCCAACAAGTTAGTGGGCTTGCCTATTTATCTCGCATAATTTCATAGTTTAAAACAATTCAACACATTTTTTAAAATGGTTCGTTTTGCCAACCTAAATTATAAAAAATGATGGGTTAATGGGCTGGCTCGTTAGGTTGAACTTGTTTACCCGACTTTACGTAGAAGTCATTTTCATTAAAATTAATGGAATTGGGTTCCTTCTGAAACTCATGGAGCCCAAATTTCATTGTTTTGTCTTATCATCTTTCCCATCATATATACCCCTTCCTCCAATCCCAAACAACAAGCACCACCTTGATGGCAACAAGCACCACCTTGCACTCCGAAGGCAATCTAGGCAAATGGCTCAATTGAACTTCTTGACCACTCAACGACGCCCTCATTTTCTTCGTTATGTGACTTGCTTTCTTCATTTTGCATTCTCTCTGTAAGACCGTCGCTCCTTTCTCTATTCTTTCCCAACAAGCCAACAAGTCATGCCTAGCTTGCTTATTCCGAGAGTCATGGTTTATGATGGTTTTTATCATCTATGCCGTCGGGGTATTCCATTCACTTGCCTTTTCTATTTGACCTTCCAATCCATGGATTTTCTTCAATTGTTCTTTCCAAGCTTGCTTGTTCAATCTTGCGACAATCAAAGATCTGTGTCTCCTCATCCCCTTTAACAGTGGTTTGTAGTCCATCTTGAAGTTTTGTGGCGGTAACTTCAAAGGCAAAGCTTTGATTTCAAATGAGGCTTTTTCAATAGACTATTTCTGGCTTTGATTTATATTGTTGTTTCATTGAATCTAGATTTGTGCTTTTTGGATGGTGGCTGCAAGTTCCAGCCGGGGCTATTGGTCATTCTAGGTCAAAGCAAATTTTTTTTAGGGATGAGGTCATTTTAATATTTTCATATTTTAAACATTAACATTAAATAAAAATAATTTATTAATTCCGTGAACATATCAAATATATTTCTAAACCCCATATTTATTTTTATTTTTATCAAAATTATTTCTATTATATCAAACAAGCCTAAGAATTCTAGAACTGTGTTTAGATACCAAATCTTTCATCTTGTTCTTTTTTTTTATATATATAAAAAAGACAATTTTGTTTCTTGCTAAAACTTAATACAACACATTTAAAAGGTGACCTAATCAAGTGACTAGGCTTTGGAAAAAAGAAAAAACAACACAGAAGAAAAAATGATCTAGGATGAAGCCCACGTCAGATTCATGGTCCCTGGGAAGTAGAAGGCAGTTGAAATGAAGAAGACCCACAAATTGAAGGTGTAAACATGTGCAAGATCAGGTTGAACCTGTCTTCGAACAAGCATCCATGCACAAGGGTACCGTATAGGTACTTATGCAAGAACTAGAAGTTCTCAAGGAGGCAATAAGCCATTGGGTTGCCGCCCGAAACCAACGATCCAAAGATCATGATAGCTTCAAAGACAAGAAATCTTCAAGCAAACAGACCGTGACTAGGACTTTTGTGCATCCTAAAGATTTCGTCATCACCCACAGATGAACCTTGTGATAATTGAACCGAGGGCCAAAACTTTGAAACCTGCAAGAAAGAAAACAAGCCAGCAAACCAGCGAAAGGCAAGCAGCCTGAAAAGATAAGAAATATCATGATAATACCCATTTCATGATCTTTCAAACTAGACATGAAATGGCACAAAGCCATAATAAGTAGAATCTTATTAAAAGAAGAACAGAAAACAAACTCAACAATTGAAATAAGAACAAAATCAAAGGCACGAAATAGAGGAAACAAAGTGGCTAAAAATAAAAACCAGCATCTATAACACTACTCATTTCATAGATGTGAGGAAAGGAGAGAGACAAGAAGGTATTGTCAAACAAAAGAAGAAAATGATTAAGTTGGTTCTTCTCTTGTTGGTGTCTTCATTTCACTGCTCATCTTGTGCTTCTAGTGATATCTGAAACGTTTATTTAAACATTTCATCTTTATCCCTTGATCTCATTGAATGTTACTAATACATGTTCTAGTTATACTGGCTCATAATATGCTTTGGATTGTAAGTCATAGCTTCTCTCTTAATTACTGTTCAAAATAGAATTTTTTTTGGTACCAAAAAATTCATCAGGCCCGTTATCGTATTTCGATTTAGCCCATGAACGATCCCCTTATCGTGTCCAAAAGCAAGGACAACAAAAGCACCTACAAATTCGCTCGTGTCTACGCACCCATAAAAATCGTGGGCTTCGTCACTCGTTGGCTAAAAACTAAAAATAAAAAACTCTGCGTGAGCTTGCTGTTCTCCATAATTAATTCGGAGTGTAGTCTTTTATAGAACATATTGTATTGAATTCCAGAAGCCAACATATCCAGCTCTTTGATGGTTGCTTTTGGAGCAATTCATGATATGTGAGATTCGCAATCCCACATCTACTCTGAAAACAACATTAAAAGGCACCCCATTTGGATTGGATGAGCATTTGAGTGAATTTCCATTTCTTTCTGCATTTTCTTCTTCTGGGTTTAGAATTGCAGACTCTGAAGATTCTCAAACTAATGGGCGAGACGAAGCATAGTAAGAATGGCAACGATGGAAAAACTCAAACCAATGGAGTGATGATCACAGTCTACGTCGAATCATCAACGACCCGATCACGGAAACTATCGGATCCCGCGAAGAAATCAATGCCGCAAACACGAATCAAAACGTCGCGAACTTCGCAATCGCAAGGCTACGATCGTCGGGCTCTGCTTCTCGCTTATTCGAGACAGCTAAGAAATATAGGATCGGAATCCCAAGATGTTCAAGGGCCCACAAAACAGCAATCGAGGCATAAAAGCAAGGTATGTTGCTCAATCCTTTGCGTCATTGGAAATTCCAATAAGTTGCTTCAGAGTCGGATTTTATATCTCGTTTTAGGAGGAAATTTGCTCGTGGTTTCAATTCTGCTCGCCGTCTTCCCGAATGCTTCGGCAGCCGAATAGCCGGTGGAGATATGATCGCATGCCGATCTTGGAGAAGGAAGAATTAAGCCAACCGAGGAAGAAAAGGTCCAATGGAAAAACCAGTTCTCCGTTTCTGGTAATGCGAGATTTCGCTTTGATTCTATTATTGTCTCGGGGTGGTGGCATTTGTTTGAAATTTGATTCCTTGTTCTTCTTATTATTTTACTTTTGCAGAGAAAATTGAAGGGCCTGTTGAAAGAGATGTCATGCAAAAAAATTAAGCTATAACAGGGATGAAGGAGCTGACTGTTGATGCTTCTATTTGATTTGATATCGGGTTTCGCCCGAAACTTGATGTTAGAAAAGGAGGAGTTTAGACGAAGATTTGTTTCATCAACCATGTTTGGGTGTTAATAAGATCCATTTTATTTCATCGTAAACTCGATTTATCTATATTTTTTCCCTGAACTAAACTTACGCATTTAAATTTAAAAAGGACAAAAAGAATAGGTAAAGGGGGACGAATCCTGTGGGATCGGTATGTTGCAGTTTTGTGCTGAGCTACAACATTAACAGTCCGTAGAATCCAACGGCTGAGAAAGGGAATCAAAGTAAAAAGGCAGAGTTGGAAACTGGAATAGCTTGAAAAAAAGCAACATAAAAAACAAATGTTAATAGTGGCCTCCACTAGAGGAGGCGATGACGATGATATCATAAGGTCCCCCTTGGTTATCAAAAATGAAAGTTCAGAAGTACACTTACACAATCCATCTCATACAAATAATTTACAGTTGCTCTTGTTAAGTTTTTCCCCCTTTCCATTAACATTTTCAAATAGACTTCTAAAAAATATTTTAATAACCAAACAATATTTGGCAAAAATAAGAAAAAATATAATTTTTGATCCCTTTTATTTTATAAAATTTTGCTTTTAATCCTTATAATTTTTTTTAGTATCTCCATTTCTATTGTTTCAGAAGATTGAGTAACTTTTATTTTACTGACCCTTACAGTTTACTTTTTTCAATGATTTTAGTCCCTTAGTACTGGTATAACACGTTAAGATAAGTTGATACTATCATGAACAAAGAATGGAGCAAATGTAAAATATAAAATAAATGAATATACATACATATACATGCATGTATGTATGTATAATATATTGTATGTGGGAAGACAAAAGCTGCCGCCATCTACTGTGGGGATCGGATTCTCCAATGTCATCCGGCTGATTACACAAGAAGCAGTCAATCATATCTAACCGATCAAGTAGTCCATCCGCCTAACATGACACGTGCCTACTATTTTTTATTTTTAAAAAGTCCGTTCCGATCCTACATCTCAGGAACCGGACATTGCAACTCTTTCTGTGGCGATCGCTGCCAGAAGGAAGGATGACAGGGCGGAAGGGCGGAAGGCGGAAGGCGGAAGGCGGAGGGTACGAAAACACATCATGGCTGAGAAAGAGCTTGAATCCTGTTTTATACGGTGGGACTGGGATTTAATTCAATGGTTGAGATTGCTTCCTTATTCATCATTTCTTGACTGCAGATCATGGTATTGAAAACCGGATCGGATCGGCCGGGTCAACCCGGAAATCAGTGAACCGGTCCCCTGTCCGGTCTGGGTTTGCACTTAACCCGGTGAGGGAGTGAACCGGTATAACCCGATCAACCCGGGTTCAACCCGGTATAACCCGGTGGGTTGACTGGGTTAACCGGGTTAATATTTTTTCAGACTTTTACCCCAAAACGACGTCGTTTTTTTTTTTTTTTTCATTTTTAATTTTTCAGAGCTCTGAATTCGAAAAAAAATAATAAAAAAAAGTAAAATTGAAGTCAAAAAATAAAAAATTAAAGAAAGAGCATGCTAAGTCCAAAAATATAGTATTTTATTATTGTTAGACTTTTGAGTGGTTGGATTTGGTTGAATGTTTTTATAATTAATGTCTTTTTATTTAAATTATATTATTTTAATCATGATCGGTTTGCCACCGGTTCAACATTGAACCACTAACCCGTGACCCAGTGTCATGACTGGTTTAATGACCGGTCTTGTTTTACATACCTTGCTGCAGATAATTCTCGTCCCAGTTACTGGTATTCACATTCACAGCTACTAAATGGATTCCTTGCCACTTTAGACTTACCTCACTCTCCAACGGAACTAGCCACAGATATCCTCAACCTTGATCTCTTGATTTTCTCCCCTTTTCTTCCCTTATCTTATTATATTAAAGCTCGATCATTTTTTAGACAAAATTAGTCGCAGGCTTTTTATAATTGAAATCAGATGTCACAAATAAACTATTTTTCAATTAACATCTTGAAAACACTTATCTTGGTCAAATACAGAACTAATACTTTTCAAAAGAAAAGAATACTTTCAAAGTAGAAAATGGGTAGTGCAGAAGCACCTGAATGAGGAGAGTAATGTATCCGACTTGCTGGCTTTCAGATGCCATTGGGGTCCTAGTCATACACCAGCTTGACCGCGGCTTTAGAATCACCATGCCCTAACGTTTCCCCGTCACAATACTCGAAGGACTCGTGTACTTGCGGTCTATCTTCACGAAAGTTAACCATTTTAGGCGTTAACATGTACGCTATTATGGCCCAGCACAATAAACAAACCATCCAAGCCACGAACTTCCCAACATCAGCTAGGAAGCAAACCAACGTACCACGGCATAGAAATAGTCGGTTCAAGGCCATTCCATGTTTTCACCAATTAGTACTAATAGCAAAGGCAAATTATTGTACAATAATCAAAGCTGTACATGAAGTAAAACGTTAGAGGACAGAATCCAAAAGGCAAGTATTTGGGACATCTTCCCGATTATCGCCAATTGCCTATTTAATTTAGCAATGTATGATCAAATGACAGGCGCAAGACCTCATCTCCTGAACCCGACAAACCTAACCAGGAGGCAATAAGAACCCTGAAAATTGCCTCCTTCACAGTCTCTTTAAAAAACTTTAAATGATGATAATCAGATGACACTGCAACATTTTACAGATGGGATGACAAAGGCGGGGTCAGCTGTTATACCTTGCCAATAAATCAACATACACTCATTGGCATACTAGCAAGATATGTTGTGCCAAGGTCACAGAGAAATACTCCTAAGTGAATTTCTATAGCAGAACAGCAGAAACACAGTTCTTTCCTTGCATTTTTTTTTTCATAGTTTGATGTTAAGACTTACCTGCTTGCATTAGGGAGCCTATGCCTTCGCCTTCTTCTTGATCTTCCTCCCAAGAGTATTCTGTGGAGTCCACGCCTGGAGGCAGCAGCAGAACTTGTAGGGGCAACACGATTCAATTCAAAATGATCCATATCCAATGAATTGTATTCATAACCCTGACCATAACCAATATTTGACAAAAAAGGCCTATTTCTTCTTAAACCAATTGACCTCATGGAGAAGAAATCATCATCCACATATTCCACTTCAGATTCAGAGTCAGAATCACTATAGAAGGTGTGGTCGTTTGGTTCAAGCACATAATCTCCTAGAACCATAGCCCCAGGAGTAGATGATAATATTGTACTAATGACATCATTTCGTTCCCTCTCATACTCAAGTGTCTTCCATTTTTCTTTTTGTACAGGGTCCACATCTCGTGGTCGTGCATATGGATGCTTAGATCTAACATGCTTCCTAAGCTCCTTGTAAGTACCCACAAAAGAGCACTCGTCCTGCATGCAGCCTCTTTTCTTCCCATTCAAATACTTCCGTGCCGCTTCAACAACAGTCCAACCCTTTACCTGCCTTCGGCAAAGAGGGCAAAGGAGCTCTGGCACTTCTACATTGTCACTGCTTTCGCCAGCATTCAGATTGGAATTATTTGTTGCTAGTGGCAAACTTTGAAAAGTTGCTTTAGTATAGGCCTTTTGGTATTGCTCAAAACAATTGCTAAAGCGATGACTTGTAGCACACATATAGGGTCGACAACCATTGTTATAAGATGAACAAAGGAGAAGGACTGCATTGTGAGGGACCTCCATACAGACAGAGCAGGTTGCATCTTCCCAGTCTTGCTTCTCTGATGCTTTATAAAAGCTTTTCTTCTTCTTCTTCTTCTTCTCATCATCTTTCAAATCTTTCTGGGAGTGAGATGTTAATGGATATGGTGTTGCCCTCTGACATTGAGAATGGAGCTTCCTTTGCACCTTGCCTACTTTAGCCATTTAGAAAACTGAACCTGAGTCTTATCCAAGGGAGAGGGGAAATAAAATGAAAAAGGGAGAGAAATTCTGTCATAAATCAAAAGGAAGGAAGTTCCCAAAGAATAATTTGAACGTCTAGAATCCATTTTTTGAAAACTATTGGAATGAATTCATGGAAATTCATTTGTTAATTAAACCAACCAATGCTTTTTCTGCACCCATATTTTACCCCTGAAAGAAAAATAAAAGACTAATGTTGTTCAGTTCTTTCATGTAGCTTTTGCAGCTACATCTAAGCCACAAATTATAAATGTATGGATCTTATTAAGCATAGACATGGAAACACCACAATATCTTATCCCTGGTCCTAGCTACGAGCATTAATCATAAAGTTCATGTCTAAACTATTTTAAGAGGGCATAGCCCCCAAGGAACTATAATGTAAGCTCCTTACCCAATTTAAACACACAACAACAACGAAGTACAGAAATCAAAGACAAAAATGTAAACAGCTAACATCATCATCATCATGGCAGTTGTAAAGAAATTTAGAGAAAAAAAAATGTTAGCATATGAAGCAACATGACTTAATCTTTTCTTTATAAACTCTATGCATTTTCATTTTAATAATAATGTATACCATACAAATAAAAAATTGAATATAGAAAATAAGTACCAGGTCATTGACATTGTAAACCAAATTATGCGAAAGGAAGAAGTAAACAACTTGAGCTTCAATTTTGAAGCTCCTAAATCATATATGAAGGCCAAACAGTGAAAGATCCATTATTACGCCTCTTCAACCACATGGCTTTTTATTAAAGCTTGTAAATAAGCCACATAGGATTTATGCTAAGGAAGCACACGGCAGTTGTATTGCAGGCCTGTAGTAGAACTTCATATATCATAAATCATAAATTAGCATATAATTTATTTTCTATGATTAGGAACTGCTTACTTTGTCATAAGTAAATTCAGTAGATAACAACTAAAAATGCAATCGACCTAGCACCTTTTTTCCATTTATTTTATTGGTAAAAAATTGCTTACCAAAGTATTTCACCAAGCAAATTACTGATGATAGAGATGATAATTCAAGAAGAATAAGGACAAAACGTCTATATAATGGAAAAGAGACAAGAAAAAATAGACAGTAAAGACAAGAAATGCATTGTGGCCATCACTTCCTATAATAAAGGAGGGACATTTCATTGCTAACATCAACATTTTTAAGTTAAATATCAGCAACGGTTCAAAATATATTAAAATAAAATCTATAACCCAAGACAAATGTACAGATTCTCAGCAACTACAAAGCATGACAGACTAAAACATATGTTGAACCACATAGAACATGCTAAATATGACAGTCAATTTAACATGACAAACAGTTTTAAAGGGACTATTTGGGATGGGGGGGTGCCACTTCTGATTCATAAACTCAATTTATCTTGTGGAAAGGATAATTTGGTAAACCAGTCAACACGGTCAAAAAATTAACACAGTTGCTTACTCTAACAATCAAAAGGACCAAAATAAACCACTCAGGGAGTAATTAGCATCTCTTTCTCAAGAAGGCATAAACCTATATGATATGAAAACAGGTTACAATAACTCAGCAGCATTATTGAGTAGAGGATGATAATCAAAGAATCCAAAGGCAATGATCCAAAACGAAAGTTTTCTGCTGCTTGTTAATACGAAAGGTGACATTTTTATTACTTCCTGAAATTTTGTAGCAGGCATGATAAAATTGTTCATATTACTGACAGACTCCTACATATCAAGCCCCATTAAATCATTTCGAGTCCAAGTCTCTTGCACACAAGGACTTCCCTCACAGTTTACAAAGCCGTGATCGGCAATATACTACACTGATTCATTAAAACCCCCCATCACAGATGTAAATTGCAAAGTTGATGCAATTACAGATGACAAAAATAGGGCCAAAACTGCAATAAACTCAGTGATGAGAATCGGATGAATGAAACATGAGCATCAGAGATCAGCAAAACAAAAAGTGCGTCATAGCCGTGGAATGAACCTAGAACTTGGTTCCATCAGGAATATTAAGGAATAAAATGAAAGATCGGGAGTGACTAATACCGGTAGTAATGCGCCTCCGAGAGAAAAACTAGTTGTATAAGGAGGGGAATGAGAAGGAGGAGAGAGCCCCGATCCTGGCTCGAGTTCTTCAAATGGGAGGAAATAAGTAACCCCACCTGCTTTTGTGACCTCCGTGCGAGTTAGGTGTTAAGCCGATACGCAATCTCAAATCTCAAATATCAATATCAGTTTCAATGTCAAATATAATAAGAGCGATTGACGATCAGAGGCGCTCAACTTGAAATCCCAATCTCATGATTCCTGTCCCACATTCGGACGATGGTTTTTGGAGTAAGAAATGCTATAATGGTTTTGTTTGTTGAAGAGGATGACCTGAGCCCATTAGAATTAGACTGGGCCCCCACCTCCCGTCTCTGGTATGTGATTTCAAACCTTTCGAAAAATTAATGAGAAGTGGTAACTGCAAGATCAATGCATGATTCAGCATAGTAAATATATATTCATTATATATATCGGAGAACCTTAAATCTGAAAAATCCGGAAATTGAAATATAAAAATGAGTAAAAAAACGGACGAGGAGATTTCATATGTTTTGCATCTTATTTTTTAAATTTATACTATATTTAACTTTCGGTGAAATTAGACTATAATTATTTAAAATGTAAGAGAAACAAATAAGAGGAAATTAAGGAGATCAAACTTACATACTTACTATATTTATTTTCAATCAAATAAAATAAGTGAATCTAAATTTTATTATAAGTTTGTGCTTTAGCCGCCACACCCCCCCCCCAAAAAAAAAAAAAACAAAGAAAGAAAGAAACCCAGCATACAACTATACGAGCCAACACTAGAAAGTTTTAGGAATGAATTCGATGTTCGGCCCTTTCTCCAACAATACTTTCGCACATGACACCCATTTCCTATGCCTTAAATTCATAAGACTAAATTTTGATATTTTCCCTAAATTTAAAGCATGATTTATTTAAATCTACAGGAACACTAACTGATATCAAGTCTCGTGCTTTATTTCAAAATGGACAGCGAACCATAAGGTACCATTGCTTGAATAACCCGAAAAAAAAATCGCAGGTCAAAAAGGAAGGAAAGAAAAAAAAAACCAAAGAGAAGCAAACTAATTTTTATATCGACATATAATGATATAAATTTTATGGTCACTGTTTATAAATAAATAATTTAATTAACTCAATACTTCATTACAAAATATGGATCCCAGGTCTAATTATAAGATTGACGAATAATAACTTTGAAGAAATACAAATATACACTACCAATGGCATTAGCTATTAAAGTATATATGTACAAATAACACAATCAATACAGCCAATACATTAATCGCTCAGGGCTATTATCCATACACAAATACTCTCACCACCTTAACCAATTCAAGCACAACATTTTACAGCTTGAAGTTGATTCACCGCCTTGCTAAACAGCATACAAGTCAATATTCATCATTGGATACTTAAATACATACAGAGCATCCTTCAAGGCTCAAGTAAGAAACCAAAAGCTCAACTCAAGAGGTTCAGAAAGAAGCTCGATCCTCCTCAGTGGAAAGGCAAGATATCAGAAGCAACTTGTTTAGTTGGTTTTGGGGAGCTCCGGATCATATTCGTTTGTTTGATCCAAAACAATTGTTGACTAGGTCTCAAGAAGGAAGACGCTAAATTGTACAACACAAGCAGCAATTGCACCGATAATGGATCCGAGACCAACTCCAGCAAATTGAAGAATGGACTCAGGATGATTCTCAACATTCAATGATGAACAGAGCTGTCATTAGGAAACAAAATACGATAAGACAGTGGAAGATATACGAGCAACCCTTTGTACAATAATATGCACAAGTCTAGCGGAAATACAAAGGCAAGTTGCCAGTAAAGCATTCCACCAAAGATGAGTTAAAGTAGAAAGACACATTGTCCACGTTTAAATATGGATGAAAGCGATTTCAAGCAAGAGAGATACACAGAGAATCCTCAACTTGATATATTTTATAACACATTATTTAAGTCATCCAGAAATTCATGCTTCCCTCATACAAAAGTAGTAGGCCTCATTCACTTATGTCAAGGAAAGTTGCTTCCTACCACATAACAAAAAAAAATGTATTGTCAATTTTGCCCTTCTTGCCTTGATATAAAATATTTTAATTTTAAAATTCTTAAAAATAAATGTCATTTTATATAAATATTTAAATGCCATTTCTCTTGAAAATATTAATATGTATGTCATTCGGCCACTTTGACTCTTAATGTTCTTTCTTGGTTATTCTACACCAAACTTCCAATGCAAATAATAACAATAATAATAATAATAATAATAATAATAATAATAATATCTTCCTATTTACCGAACACATTTTTAACCCAAAAATCACATTTACATTTCCCTAATTTTCTTTTAAATAGAAACTCCATCCTACAAAGCATGGCTTTTATCTCTTTCATTTTCCTACTTTTCTCGTCTCCCGCATGCATAATTAACTTCCTACAAGAATAAGAATGACACTGGACTTGGACCCTACTCAAGACTTCCGCACCACATGCATATAATAAAGATCAAAATTCACTTTTCAAGCATGTCAGCTATATTTTCTCTCCCCTGAAAGTAAGTCAGTCAGTCAGTCATGGCATTCTTAATGCAAATGCAAATACAGGTGCTATGTGTAAGAAACTGAGAGCAGCAAAATCAGTTAATATGGAATAATTATTACCCTGGTGTCTCATACTTTACGATGACTGGCTAAATTCATCCCCTTCTGGCAGGTATAAAAGGAGATGCAGGGCCAGAGAATGTGGAAAGTGGCCTTTGGACGAATTGATGGTTTAAAAGCTGAGCAGCGGTGGGACGATCATCAGGATTGACTTGAAGGCACTGCAGGATAAAATCTTGTGCATCTCTTGAAAGAGAGTCAGGAACAAGAGGACGCTCACCCTTTCCGATTCTAAACAAAGCCTGCATCTGTTCTCAGAAGAAAAGATTCATGATCTCAAAACCACGCAATTTCTCAGTTATTAATATAATAAGAATTAAATATTCATTTATTGATGTAACCATATGAGACGATGCAATTATACTCGTCAGTAGTAGAGATTAGCAGCGTGAGTTATAGTTGGGCGCTGGGGTAGTTAGTCATTATGGCAAGCCTTGGCATTATATAAGGGACCCGAGCATGAATATAAAAGTGCAAACTGAATAAAAGGAACCATTCAACAGGGAATTATGCACCAAATGCTATCAGAGCTGGTGTGATCCCATGGCATGGAACTTCTGGAGAAGTTCAAAATGATAGCACAAGAAATGTTCGTGGACATGAGTAAAAACACCATGAAGGACCAACTAGAGAAAGAATAAGCCCAGTCGTATTCATGATATTGAGGGGGGGGGGGGAACATGAGCCCAGTCACAGCTGCTCCAATGCCAACTAAAAGAAAGAGAAAAATAAAGGGGATCTGAAAATGAACATTTGTGGGCTTATTATGCATAGTCCGGGCTGCTATCCAACAACACTTTCAGCTTTTGATACTTATCCTTGAGGACAAGGATGTTTTATAGGGAAAAAGTGTTGTTAACATATAATTATAATAGTCAGCAAAAGAGATTTTGTTATAGGTTATAGTAGTGAGTTGGGATAATTAGCGTCATTATGGGAAGCCCTTATATATTGGGACTCATGAATGGATGTAAATGTTGAATTGAAAAAACAGAGTCATTGGACTTGGAATTATGCACCACTAAACCAGTAATGAACCTACATTTCTACCAAATGTGAAAGTGAAGCAACAAAATATCATCGATAAATTACAGAATTTATGAAATAAATACGAGTAACATTAGCTACCAAATCGACATTCAATTGCAAAAGTGAACTTTTTTCTTCTTGTTAAATTGCAGAAGTGAACTTTGGCAAAGATAACTTAAACGATAGTTAGTTGAGATTTAATTAAAATCACTACTGAAATTGTAGAATAAGAACAGCATTTGAGGCCAAAGTAACAAGCAGGAAACATGAGTACGTGTTGAAAAGTCGGGGATTCTATAAACATTCTTGGTACGAGCTGCTAATAGTAATGGAAATGAAAGTGACAATAAATGACATACACATTCCAAATGAGAGTACGGAATTTGGCCTGTTAACATCTCCAACACAGTGCACCCTAGACTCCATATATCAGCCGGAAGTCCATAACCTTGATTTTTTCCTTTCACAACCTGCATATTGCAACTTAATAAATAACAGCAAAGCTTTAAAAAAATTAAATAAAACCTAACATTCCAAAAGGAGAAACATCTGCCATATTCAAGGATTACAATTTCCCATGAAAAGCAGAAAAGGAATGTTTCTTTTTATTCATGAAAACTCAGTGAATTTTGGTTAACAAATATTCAGCACTAATGTAACCCAGAAGGCAGAAAGAATGCGGCATTACTACACAAGTTTTATTATTTTATATCATTGATAAAATCTTAAGGTGAATGCACTAGATTTAGGTGAAGAGGTCAAAATGAAATGCATGGCAAAGGTTGATCAGGAAGAAAATCATGTCATTTAAGTTATTCAGTTCACTTTGACAAAGTTATTAAGCTACTTAATTGACCTCAGCGAACTTTAACAGATCATAAAAGTATGCTTTATTGCTTTTTCTATAAAAGTATAATTATTCACTTTATTTAGGTAAGTTATAGAAGTCCCACATCAATTCCATCACAAGATAAACAACCTTAATACCATTATAAATAGATGTAACAAAATCCTCTCTTTGTCAAGGATTTCCAAAATATTCTACCTCTCTCCTATTCTTTACTGTTTTAAATTACAAATTGATGCCCATGCAACATTATGAAGTTTCTTGGATTCAGCTTGTCTAGTCATGTGAAACAACAACAACAACAACAACAACAAGCCTTTATCCCACTAGGTGAGGTCGGCTACATGGATTGCAAGACGCCATTGTGCTCTATCATTTATCAAGCTTTTAAAAATATTATTAATTAAGAGATTGCGTTCAACAACTTCCAAGAGTGTTCTCTTAAACCTACCTCTACCTCTCTTAATCGCACTCAAAGTTATATGTTCCACTCTTCTCACTGGTGCCTCCTTTGGTCTTTTTTGTACATGTCCAAACCATCTCAACTGATTTTCTACCATTTTTTCCTCAATAGGTGCCACCCTCACTTTTTCACGTACGTGCTCATTTCGAATTTTATCTTTACATGTATGTACGTACATCCATCGTAACATTCTCATCTCTGCTACTCCAACTTTATGCTCTTACTGTCACGTTAGAGCCCAGCATTCACTACTATATAACATTGCCGGTTTGATAACAGTGCGATAAAACTTTCCTTTAAGTTTATTAGGCACCTTACAGTCGCAAATAACTCCTTTAGCTTTTCTCCAATTAAACCACCCAGCTTGAATTCTATGTGAAATATCTCCACTGATTTCGCCATCATTTTGAATAATGGCTCCCAAATATCTAAACTTTTCCACTTGAGGTATAATTTGATCTCTCAATTTTACTTCCAAATTATTGTCGAATAGCCCTTTATCAAATTTACAATATAAATATTCCGTCTTACTTCTACTCAGACGAAAATCTTTCAACTCCAATGTCCTCCTTCATAACTCAAGTTTGCAATTAACCTTTTCTCTTATCTCTGCTATAAGAACTATATCATCCGCGAAAAACATACATTTCGGGATTTCCCCTTGAATATGTTCCGTCAAAACATTTAAGATCAAGTTGAACAAATAAGGACTCAGAGATGATCCCTGATGTAGTCCAATCTTTATAGGAAAATCCTTTGTTTGACCATTAGGCGTTTTTATACTAGTTTTTACCCCCTCATACATATCTTGTATGGCTTTAATATAAGCAATCCGTACTCCCTTTTTCTCCAACGCTTTCCAAAGCACTTCTCTTGATATACGGTCATAAGCTTTTTTCAAATCAATAAAAACCATGTGTAGATCTTTATCTTTACAACGATACTTTTCCATTAATCCCCTTAGGAGATAAATCGCCTCTGTAGTTGATTTACCTGGCATAAAAACAAACTGATTCTCAGAAATACTTGTCTCCAATCTCAACCTGTGCTCAATTACTTTCTCCCACAATTTCATTGTGTGGCTCATGAGTTTAATCCCTCTATAGTTAGTACAATTCTGAATATCTCCTTTATTTTTATAAATAGGAATTAATGTACTTCTCCTCCACTCATCAAGCATTTTCTTGGACCGTAAAACCACATTAAATAACTTAGTTAACCATCTCACCCCTTCTTCACCTAAACATTTCCACGCTTCAATAGATATACAATCAGGTTCGTTGGCTCTACCATTTGCCATTTTCTTAAGAGCTTCTTTTACCTCCTTATCACGTATTATTCGATAGAATGACAAATTTTGTTCTCCTTTACCAGTTACTAAATCCTCCAAGTTACTAGATGAACCCCCTCCATCATTGAAAAGTTTAGAAAAGTAAATCTCCCATCTATTTTTAATTTCATCATCTGTAACTAAAATTCTTCCCTCTTCATCCTTAACACACCTTACCTGTTCTAGATCTCTTAATTTTCTTTCCCTACTCTTGGCAATCTTATAAATATTTCGCTCTCCTTCCTTCGTCTCAAGGCTCTTATAAAATTCTTCAAAAGCTTTAGAACGAGCTTCACCCACAACTCTCTTAGTTTCCTTCTTAGCCATACGGTACCTCTCCTAATTTTTCTCATTGTTACACAAATATATGGCTTTAAAACAGTTCTTATACTTGATTTTGTCCTGTACACTATTATTCCACCACCAAGACTCCTTATCTCTCGGACCAGAACCTTTTGATTCTCCCAAAACTACTTTTGCAACCTCCCGTATCTTTTTAGCCATATCCTCCTATATGATGTTAGCACTTCCCTGAGATTCCCAAATTCTTTTATCCAAAAGATTTCGCTTGAAAATATCTTACTTCTCACCTTTTAATCGCCACCACCTAATCCTTGGTGCTACTACTTGTCAACGTTTTTGGATTTTACTCATAATACACACATCAAGGACTAGGGCTCTATGTTGTGTCGTTACAACATCTCCGGGGATCACCTTGCAATTTTTACAAAGTCTTCTATCTGTGTTTCTAACCAAAAGAAAATCAATCTGTGACCTTGAGGCTCCACTTTTGTAAATGATGAGATGCTCATCTCTCTTCTTGAAACAAGTGTTTGCAATCTTAAAATCATACGCCAATGAAAAATCAAGAAGAGTTTGTCCTTCATTGTTTAGCTTTCCAAAACCAAAACCACCATGCACCCTCGCATACTGACCAGCTTACCTCCCGACATGCCCATTAAAGTCTCCTCCAATAAAAATCTTTTCACTGTGGTATGTGTCGAATCAACCCCTCCAGATCCTCCTAAAATAATTCCTTAAGAGTGGCTTCTGTCCCGACTTGCGGCGCAAAAGGGATAGATATCCTTAGCTTCTTCTCTAGTCATGTGAAAAGTCCAAGAAAAATTATGAAGTAATCAAGTGCTTGTACTCAGTTTATTAATTTATTATATCTACAATACTAATGGAATACAGGATTAACTAGATCATTTTATTTTATTTTATTTAAAATTTGGGATTTCTTGTTTATTCAGAATTATCTCTTAGATTTGATTTGGATTAGGGTTTAGATTAATTTGGATTATCTTCTTTAGTTGAGATTACCAACAAATTCACAGGTAAGCAAAGTAAACACTTAGACCAATAATATGATATGTGCATAAAACTTAATAGCTGTATGACAATTTACCTTTTTTTTTTTAATATCCACTCCATGCCCAAAGAAAAGGATAAAATCGTTCAACTAAGAAACATGTATAAGAGATCCTGGATACGGATGAGTGTTTAAGAAACTAATTTGAAATAAGAATCATGTGCACTTATGACTCTATAAATAAAGTTCAAGCCAATATTAGCCAATAATTCCATTCTGAAGAGAAGAATGAAAGCACACCTCAGGTGCCATCCAGAATGCTGTCCCCTTGCACGACTTGATATCATTCAATTTGGTTGCCTGGAAAACACAACTCGCAGTAAGCAATATTGTAAAAAAGGAGAGAGAAAAAGATTGAAGAATATACAGGGTTCTATTATCTTTAATTAGATAAAAAGATTGAAGAATATACAGGGATCTATTATCTTTAATTGAAATAGAAGTACTACATGTGGAAAAGAGCGTTGAAAGAGTTAAATAAACTGAGGACAGGTAAAACCTTTGCCAATCCAAAATCTGCAAGCTTGACAGATCCATTTGCATCCACCAATATATTTGCACATTTAATATCCCTTAAATATATTAAGAAAAAGAAGTATATTAGTTACAAAGACAGCATGAATATTACATAAATAATACAGAAATGCAGGGAAATAACAGAGAAATCATGAGCTAAACTCAAGAGCATACTCCATTCATTTCAAAGTTATGTATATTTGATGGACCCAAAATTATTGGGCCCATGGTACTGAAAACCTCTAACAGAAGAAAGGAAGTAGAAAAGAAGGGACATAAGCATGAGGGGAGTAACTATTAGACGTCAGAGGTTGGAACTTATTCTAGAAGAGCCAAGCAAATAGCCTAACCATGCATGCTTAGTAGGAAGGGTTTAAGTTAGCAGATGGACAAAGTTTGATGGAGGGGGGTATTGTAAGGGGTCTGTGAAAGGTGAGTCAAGGGAGATTTTGGCTCTTGGTGGAGAACCTCTGACCTCCCGTAAGTTGATACCATAAATGTAACATCCAACTCTTTAAGAACCAATTTAGTCTAATAATTAATCACCTACTAGGCTATAAATTAATAAAGAAACTTATCATGAATTGTTCACAAATCAACTCATAACTAACTAAAACATCTATACTTAATAACATAATTCTTAATAAACAAATCAAATCTTTACATACCCTATATAAAATATCATGAGAGAAAGTTATGTTTATCCATAGGCTTACATTATAAGCCCATGCTTACGCTAAGCTACACATGATAACCACATTTCAAAGTTTCACATACCTGATATGCATACACATTAGTTTCTTTTTGTTTACTTTTCTTTTTTATTGTTTATATCCATGTGAGATTCAACAAAGTTTTACATTACCTGTTAAGGGTCTAACACAATCCTCCTCCTTTATCCAGATTTGGGACTGGCTATAAAATATAAGCGGAGTTTGAGCAGTGAATGTTTTATCAAATTGCTATAAGACCAGTAATTTTACATGGCAGTGAATGTTAGGCTTTGAGAGGATAACAAGAGTATAAAGTTGGAGTAACAGAGATGAGAACGTCGAGATGGATGTGTGGATATATACGTAAAGACAAAATTCAAAATGAGTGAATACAGGAAAAAGTGCGCGCGGCACCTATTGAAGAAAAAATAGTAGAAAATCATTTGAAATGATTCGACCATATACAAAAAAGATCACGGGAGACACTTGTGAAACAAGTGAAACAAATGACTTTGATCCCTATCAAGAAAGGTAGAGGAAGACTGAAGAGAACACTTTTGAAAGTTGTTGAGCGAGACCTTTTAATTAACAATATTTCTAAAAACTTAATAAATGATAGAACACAATGGTATCATATAATTCATATAGTCGACCCCACCTAATGGGATAAGGCTTGTTGTTGTTGCTATTGTTGTACTTTTCTTTTTTAACTTGAATCTTTCAATTCCTATTTGTTTCTGTATTCTGGTATAGGAATTACAGCTTCTTTATAGATAATTAAATCACACATTTTGGAAGGTTCCATCAACGTTACAAAAGAAACAATTCATTAATACCTGTGAATCACATTTCGATCATGAAGATACTTTAAACCATGTAGAATCTGTCTCGTGTAGGCAGATACTTGGGAGTCTCGAAGATTGTACCGCCGATAAAGGTTTGCAAGGGAACCTTTAGTCACAAGCTCAAGAAAGATATACAGCTTTGATTGATCCTGCAATACACAAGAAGCTGAATGTAGAGTGCAAACTACGGTTCCACAATTTGTAACTGATAGGATCATTAACATGTGACAAGCTTTAGAATGCCACAAATCATCTATTGAGAGAATAGTAAAGCATATAGCCCCTCAATTATAGTGGACAAAATCTGAGACCGGACAAAGTGATTAATGCAGCAGCACAATTGAAACTAATTGATGGGATCATTAGCATGTGTCATGTTTGGCAATGCAACAAATCCTCAATTGCTACAACTTGTCTTTGATATAAAAACAAATCTCTTGAAACTAATGTTATTTTTACAAGATGGCATAACAGCACAGCAAAATGGTAATACTGTAATACCTCAAAAGCTAAAACTACAGTGGCATTTGATTGACTTGGAATGATATTTTTTATGTCACATTGTATTGCATTCAGCTACGCATCATCCGATTAATTGTAATCGCACATAAAATAGAAGGGCTTCAAATGTAGCAAAGTCAAACCAAGCATCATATAAATTTTACTCAATACAGCAGAACTACTCAAATTTCGTCACACACTAAGGTCTCTTAGATTTGAAAATATAGATTCCTTTCTCCCACTAAAGCACAACCCACTTCTTCAACTCAATAAATAAATAAAAATCCAGTAAGTGTTTGAGATGCACAAAACAAACCATGACCTTAACATACTCTATAAAAGCAATATAACAATGGTAAACAGCAAGAATAATATCAAATAGTATGACATAAAAGGGAATGGAAGAACAGAAAAGGAAGAAATTACCATTTCTGTGCCATAGTATTGAACTATATTCTCATGTTCAAACTGACTCAAAAGAGCAATTTCCTGAGACAGGGGGGGAGAGAGAGGAGGTGAAAGCAAAATATGAGAAGAATTTGCAGGAGAAATACCAAGGACACAGTAAATGGAGATTGTCTTACAAGGAAGAATGATATTTAGGCAAGAAATTTTTTCTTTTTCTTCAAACAAAAAAAAGAACTCATTTACAAAAGATATCAAGTAATTAAAAGAGAAAATTGAGCTTCACTAACCTGCTCCAGGCAACAGACACTTTGCCTTCCCTGGTCATCTTGATCAAGCAGTGAAACTTCCTTTACAGCAAAAAAGAATCCATCTCTACAATCATAATCAAAAGATACCAAAAAAGAATTTGTAGTTAGCCTAAAAGTAAAATGAAATTGACCGCTCAATTACAGCCACAACGACAGACCACACGCAGACACAGTGAAACTTTGTTTATCTGTAGCTTTGCTCTTGAGCCAAGCCAAGCCACACATCACCAAGGAAGAAGGATGCCAACTAAAAACATTGCATTTAAGACAACTTTAATTTGAAAAAAATCAGCCATTATATAGCAGTTATAAGATCCAGGCCCATGCAAAATAGCTCATTTACGTTTTTTTTTTTTTTAATTTCCAACAGGTCACAATTACTGTTTTAAATTGATCTATGTTCCCAACTTAAGTAAGAAAATGGACAACCTTAATTTCAGCGTAGAATAAAGGGGGAAACAATAATTCTCTAATAATGCTTATAAGCATTTCCTAATCATGATCTGCACTATAACAATTAGTCGAATAACGTTTCTGAAAGACCAAATCGAATTTTATCAATACTATCAAAAATTATTGGAGCTCCATAAACAGGCTTCACATGAGAAGGGAGACTAGGAGGCAAAGAGCCATTGGCAGCATGGGGAACCGAGAAAACTTAAAGTGCAAAACATAAAAGCCATTGTAACGTTTGAAGCTAGGGTTATCAACTTCCAACATATGGATGAGGCATGACACAAATGCAAACACTTATGATTAAAAAATGCACTCTCAAGAGCATCCACGAAACAGACAATGCCCAAGTAATGAGTAGAGCAGTAGTCAAGTAAAGCATTGGTCCAAAAGAAAGCTATTAAGACAAGCTTATTTCATTTCTTATATAATGAACAAGTAATAATGAGATTTAGAAATATAGATATCATTTATCCACAAGGTTGTGGCCCATAACCAGGTTTAAGGACAATACTTAAATGTACTCTCTCAAGACGTTTGTTATCAAATTGTTCAATTAAATTATAGATGCCTACTATGTCGAAGAAAAATTATAGATGCCTGCTACGTTTTTTGGATGACCCTATAATGTGAAGTTCAAAGATTCTGTCCAGATGTTATGGTTCAACTGAAGACACTCAAAGAAACTGCAAGTTTTTCTGTAAACTGTATTCTCCATTACCTTCATCAACAGGAAGACAAGGTTACAGACAACAACAATAAAGAACGAATATAACAGCCATTTTTTATGCCGGGGGGGCCACTAAATGGCTGTTATAACGAACATGGGGATTGAGAAGGTGAACAAGGTTTGAACACTTACTCAGAAATTCCTTCATAGACTGATCCGAACGAACCACGTCCCAAAAGCTCACCCTTTTCCCAGTTCGTAATTCTGCGCCTGAATCTTCCGTTGGGAGATATATTATTCGATGGAGGATCCGTGAAACTGCTAGAAGAATCATCTTCGTTTGACGTGGTGAATGAACACGATGCGGATAACTGAGCAACGATCTCCGCAATCCTTGCTGCATTAACATCCTCTTCTCCTCTCGGACTTACCTTGCCTTCAACTACCGGTTCTTCTTTTTCCTCTTTATTTACTTCTCCTCGCCCCGCTTCCCTGCGTATTACTTCATTATTATCGGAAAAGTTCAACTCCCCGTCATTTCCTGAAGGTTGTCTTTCATCTTGCGGAGCTAAATCCCTTAAAATATCCCAAGTAGAGCAAGTGTTATCAATAACCGGTAGCCTCGCTCCAGGCGGTGGGTTTAACATCGGCGGACGGATTCCTTTTATACCTACTCCGACACTGGTTCCACAAACACCATCACCAGCAATGCAGCACCCACTAGTCTCAGCAGGCTCGCCTTGAGTTGACTCAGCTATACATCTACCCGTAACCCTTTCTTCGAGTTTGTAACCTAATTTACCCACTACTGGACTCTCGTCCTGTAATTCCTCGTTCTCCTGACCATCTAGCTCGTCCGCCTTCGAACTTAGCGTAATATCCGAAGACGAGCTAATTTTCATAGCCTCCCAAGCCGCCGCAGGAATGGCGAAGTCTTCAGGTCCTGAAAGCCCCAAATCTCTGCATATGCGATCAACCTCACCCTCACCTCCCGCGATTCGGAAGCTGGTTCGATCACAGAACTCCGTTGATCGTGTGTAGAGGGATCCACAGGAGTTGTCTAGAGACGACGAAGATGACCCAGCATCATACTCAGCGTACTTGACGGCATTGCGGCGATCGAGCCGGGGTTTTCTTCGGGCTTTATTCGAGTCCATGCCCTTGTTTTGCTTTCTGAGACCCAAAAACCGAGGTAGATGATGCATAGAGAACCAATTCCATCTAAAAGCATGGCATGGGTTTTGATCAGGAATTGAGTTCAGGATCTTTTGGAAATTGTGTGACCATATGATTCTTCTTCTGAGAAAATTGAAGAAATCTGAACTCGTGCTTCCCAGGCTGCTAAGAGAAAAATGGCTGTTAAGGCTTCGTCGGAGGGCGATGAGGGGTAAAAGCTCACCATAGACAACCCCAGCCGACACAGGGATGCTATGTGAAGTGAAAACGAAAAGTGAGCTGAAGATGGACCAACCGGTGAACGCCATCGCCAAAAAAAAAAAACAAAAAACAAAAATGGGTAAAACGCGGCACCACGTCGACCTATTCGGATTGCGCACGGGGCTTTTCTTGTCCACCTGGATTAAAATAGCCGCATCTAGTTCGCATATGCATTAAGTTAATCACATACTTTCCTTCTCCAACCTTCAATAAAAAAAAAAAGTAAATGAGAGGACCTATAATAAAAATTTAGTGAGATAATTTATTCATAAAATTTAAAAAATATTCTCTCTTAACGTCATAAATAAAATCAAAGGGAGTATGCTCAAAAATCAAACTTGTAAATTATAAATTATTTACAAGTAAATACATTGAATTTTTAAAATTATTCTGCATGGTCAGAGTCTTTCTCTGAAAATAAATGTGATGATTTTGATGCACATGAAACAAACAATTTAATTGTATTGGTTTTTTGAAATATTTATTTCATTAGTGTTAATATTAATTTTTCATGTACTAAATTAGTCCCATTCATGCTCATAAGATTACGCATGTATCCAAAAAATGCTCACACAACGCACAAAACTACCAAACTATTACAGTGCGTGGGCTGACATTCTATTTTCAGTGAAGTCCCTTGAGATTAAAACAAGATTTTCCTAATTTAAGAATCTGAAAAAAAATTAAGATCATTATGAAGTAATTGAGTGAAATTCTCCCTTGATATTTTAGGGGGAAGTCGTCCTATAAAAACTAAATCAAGTGACAAGCATATTTATATTTAAGGCATCTAATTTGTATAGGTTCCGATGTCATTATTATGAATTAAATACAAAACAACTAAAATGCTCCTTGAAGATTTTAAAGACGTGAAAAAAAGGATTGAAGGACTGCGAGAAAAATATTTACCTATAGTACTGCAAAGTGTGAAACGGGCAATACTGTAAACTCCTTTTTCCCCTCCCTAAAAGCTTCGAGGGACATTTTGTTATTTATAATTCAAAATAATCCTCAACAAGAGCCTCTTTATAAGAAATTGAGCACATCTTTAGTGACACATATGTTCATCGTGTGGTCTTTTATAGGTTATATTTTCACATTATAAATCACAGAGCTAGTGTCATGTGGTCGATGCACTTGCTTTCAGTCGGTTGGTGTTTCGTTTTCATACATAACCATTGTATGTGCTTACTAGTTAGTTATTGTCAAAGCTTTATAGGATTAGAGTCAGGTCCAAAAAAACCTAAAGGATTAGGAAATGAATAACTTCAAAGAATTTGCAACTTCATTTTCCACACTAAATTGATTAATTTGCCTACCAAAGTTGTTTGTTCGCATGTCTTTAATTGATTTTATTTTTAGTGTTGTTGTCATAGTAAATAAAGTTGTAAATTTCACATACTGAAGTTATTTATTTCTCATACTAAAGTAGTTAATTTACCTACCAGAATTATTTGTTTAAATAATTTAAATTGATTTTATTCTTAATGTTGTTAACATGACAAATGAAGATGCAAATTTTTCATACTATAATTGTTCATTTTCCATACTGAAATAGTTAATTTGCCTATTAGAGTTGTTTGTTCGCATGATTTCAATTGATTTTATTCGTAGTGCTGTTATCATGGTAAATGAAATTGCAAATATTTCATACTAAAGTTGTTTATTACCCTCCAACAATTGTTCATTGTCTAATTGCATAGGAACGCAATTTAAGATTTAATGATGATATTCTTACAAAATTTATAGACAATAGCAATCTAGAATAAATAAAGCTTCAACTCTTATATAAAATTAAATTACAAGTGACAATTATTCATCATAATTAAAAATTTTAAAATACAAAATCTCTAATTTCTTGAAGATTTGGATCCGTCGCAAGACGTCTTCGATTGTCATGGACATGAGAATAGAGAACATACACATAACATAAAACTCAAGGTGGCTGAATTGAATCTAAGTCAGATGAAACGTCAGAAAAGAAAAGGCTGTAAAATTAACAGAAAATGTCCAAACTAATGTAAGAAGTTGATGAAGGAGAAGCGCTAGGCTATAGACACAGAGGCCAAACTTCAAAACCAGGCCAAACTTCAAAACCAAGCATATAAAACTTAACGTAAAGAACTAGAGAAGGTGAGAAAGAATGAGGGTTTTATTAGTTTCATTCAAGTAATCTTGAGAAAGACTTAGATTGTTGTTAAGGCTTAGGTCAATGTAGTTGAACACTAAAGGAGGTTGATCTAAAGAATCTTTTCTCTTTCAATATGGACAATTGTGCCATTTTCCATTGAATTTTAATTTCAATTTAGTATCCCAAACTTGCAGCGAAATCTTTTCTCTTTCAATAGGGTTATCTTTATTATTATCTCTAATCAAGGGGTCCTCAGTGAAATTTTCCCATCTTAATATGGTATCAAAAGCCTAAGTTGATTTAGGCCTAACTAGTGCCAAGAGTTTCAATTCAAATAAGAAAGAACATTGGGTTGGTGATTCAAGAACCATTACGTGCTAAGAGGAGGGTTTCCTCTTTGCATCATAAATTCAAGACCTCGGCTCAAAAAACAAGACCTAGTCAAAGAATCAGACCTTACTACTCATTTACTGCTTGTTGCCTTAATCAAAAGATGTACTGTCATGCACTTGACTCATCATCTAAAGATAACTTTAATGGAAAATGATAAGAGAGAATCAATGTTCATGATGGCCAAAAATGTCTCTGATTTCATTGTTAAAGTCCTTATTGTCTCACATAAGCGCATGATACTAGACAGCTTTCTTGATCCCTTAATCATGAATGAAGAATTCGATAATGTCTGTTGATTTCCACCACCAAGAAGATGCGACGATGCCGTAGAAAATTTATGGTACAAGATAAAGAAGATGCAAAGGAAAAAGGAGATTTAATCACCGATGGAAAACTTCCCTACAAAAATGGTGAAGTTCTTGAAGCCAAACAAGGCCATTATTGTCCATTCTCTCTTTATAGTTAGTTGTGAGGATTCACATCTTTGTTGCCGCGCTCTATAGCAAACCTCACAGAAAGTGGAGGCAAATTGATCGGGCTAAAGGACTTCATCGAGGTATATCAACCATCTAATGGAGCCAAGATCATACGACAATGAGTCTTCTTAGTCAGTTAGACTTTTATTGGTATTCTCTCCTCCATCGATCTTCCTAATGATTGTTTTCTTCATGCCTTTATTTTACTATATGGTTTTGTCTTGTTCAATATTTGAAAATAGCAAGTATACTATAAAGTTAGAGTTGGACTCTATCTTGGAAAAAAAAAAGGCAAGGGTTTTAAAAGAGGAGCTTGAAAAGGTTATGTCCACTTGTAAAAAATGGTGTAAAAATCTTGGAACTTTTAAAGCTATCAGTGCTTTCATGGATTTAATGAATTTGGTTGCTTAAAGTCATAAAAGAGATGTTTAAAGTAAAGTTTTAGGCATGAGTTCAAGTTCTTTTTCATAAGATAGTGTAGACGTACTACGTGCAAGAATCAAAGCAAAGAAGAATGTAATGTAAGGATTATTGTGACAATATGATTTTTTTTTATATGCACGGTGGATTGGGACAAAAGATGAGAACCATATGAATTTCCTAAGGAATTGTATAAGGGACAACCTGCTGAATATGACTTTAAAGGCATTGCATGTAATATCAGCTAATTTTCTCCTTATTATTAACCATAATACCGTACATTATCAATGTAATCAGGGACTAAGTACCCTAGTCACCTTACCATGGTAAATTAAAAGATTTAACAATTATTAAAAAGAGCTAACCATAATAGAAAATAGAAAAGGAAAAGACTAAGGTTAAAGTTTTACTATGGTTGATAAAATTAAACTTACATATATAAATCAATATAAAGCCTGTGTGTGTGCTTTACTGTAAGATCTATCTTACTAATCTCTAATTAACTCCAAAATCAAAGTAATCAAGGGCTAAGCCATATGGATTACCAAGTTTATAAACTTTACAATAATGGAATTTCAAGTTTTCAAATTTTTCAAAATACTTAAATATATTTGTACAAATAAAAAATAGAGTAGAAAATGTATGCAAAAGCATAGGATACTATTTTATATCAAGTATTTGCATTTTAGTTAGAAAACAGCAAAACAGTACATAAAAACAGAGTTGCACTACTGCTTGTGGTGTGTGTGCTGCAACACATTTGCCTCTATACCATGCATCACGGCATAAGTTTCATACGTCTCGGTACATTGCACAATTTGACAGCATTGTTACTGTCTTGTGATAACAACTGAGGCAAACTTTCGACACACCTAATTAAAGCAATCTATGTATATATAGAGAGCTTCCTCTTAGCTTTAGTTAACGACATTGGTTTCACAATTAAATTATTTCTTAGTAAAAAATTAGACACAATTTTCTTAACTCACTTTTTTTTACATCTCACACAACTTAGGTGCCTAAATCTTACTCTTAATGCCAAAAGCCTAATTTACACCTTAGACCAAACTCAATAGGCTGTAATGGAGATGCAATACACCATATCACAAATTCAATACATTAAATATATTTTCAATACTCAACCCCTTAATTACAAAAATAAAAGGGGGAGCCTCAAATTTACAATCATTATAATCATTCTACAATAATCATATTTTTCTTACTCTTAAATTGCACTAGTATTTTGACCCTTTTTAGATCTCACAATTTATACATAAACACAACCTAGGGCCTAAAATACATGGTTTAATATTAACTGACACATAATGCAAGTACGCACATAGAAAATTTCTAGTTGGCAATATCATCAATAATTATACACATACACAACTCAAAATAAAAGAGGCTTATCTTTAGGATCAAAATCCCAAGCCTCAATTTGTTTCCCTCCATCTTGTCCTAATGAGTTAGCTTTTGTAATATTGAAGAAAAAGGGGCGAGTATAACCACTCAATAACCAAGGTCTATTTAACTTATACTAATATATGTTAATCAATTTAAATGCAAGAGGCAATCAATCATTTCACACATGTCTTTCTCATTCAATTTCATTTTCAAAAGTTATAATGTCATTTTCTCAATAGATGGTAACATAAATTTCATAATGATGATATTAAAATCATATTATCACATATTCTCAATACAGGGACATAATATAGACAATCAATTGCCCTTTTATCATAATATGCATGATCACACCACTATTATATCCTCCCCACACTCTTGATATAAAACTATGAGCTATAACACACTAGGATCGTCTATAAGATGAAACTACCCTAACCATTCACACGTGAGGGGCTACCCAGCCAAGATTACCTAACTCACTTGTAGGACATGATTTCCCCCCAAATCTCACATTGTAGGTGTCGTTTTTCCTAAACTAGCTTCCTCATTGAACAAATAAAAATTAGAGTAAGTTTGAGTTCCTGATTACATAATGGGGTGGTCCCTCATCGAACAAGTAAAACGATAAATATAAATAAATCTAGAAAAACCATCGAGCTCTAATAGTAACCGTACCACATAGAATTTAAACTTACTATTGCTTTTCCTTGACAAACTCCTGTAACATCCTATAAATTTAAACCCAATTAACCAAATTCAAGCCTAAAATAGAGTCAAGTTACCCAAATATCAAAAGGCAAAAATCAAAAGGAAGTGTCTCTATGCCACATGCCATGGCATTTAACACATTTGCCACAACGCACCAATGGCAAACAATGGGGTGTGTGAGCCACGGTGTATGGTCAAAAATTTACAAAAATAAATATGCATTAGAGTTCAAAATTAGAAAAAGGAAGGAGAAAAATGAAGAGCATTTGCCAAGCTCTACTAAGGTTCAAGTTTGAGGATCCTTGGTGATGTTTTAGAGCTTTCAAATGCTAAGGGTAAGTCTCTTATGCTTTCTTCCTTCATTCCTTTGCTATTTTCATAAGGATTTGAGCTAGGGTTTGACTTTTAGTCCATATGAGTCATGTGCCTGAACTCATTAATTTAAATAAAGTTAATGAAAATTATTTAGGTTATTTAAACCTAATATTGATAATTTTATGAGTGTTTGGTTAGTGAGTGTCATTAATGTCTGAATTTTACATTAATGATGGTAATTAAAGGTGTTTTAAAGCTATTAATGATGGTTTAATTGCTCATTAATGATAATATGGGCTATAGGTACCTAGTAAACCTAATGAGTATGATGAAAAGTGAGAGATTGTATTTTATATGAGTTGAAAAGGTTTAATAAAGTGTTGAAATCATTTAAATAAGGATATTAATGATTATACTTGTGGTTAAATTATAGAGTAGCCAATTTGGCACCATTTAAGCTTAAGAGGAGTTTTGAAAGTTTGTGTTTTGAGGGGTGAATTTTTGACCTTTTAAAAGTTTGAGGTAATTAAGAAAAATTTAGTTTATAATTTTATGTATTATTTAATTATATGTTAGAAAAGAAGGATTTAAAACTCATCAATATTTGTAAATTTACACTCGATGCAAATTTTGGCAATTTTTGAGACATGTGCAAATTCATGATAGTGATATAATGAAAAATGATTTGCACTTATATGTATGCATAGTGAGAGAAAAAGGAAATTGGGAATGGAGATACGTGTGTTATATGACTACGTCTTTGATAGTGGAGCATGTCATGATGAAAATGATTTGCATACTGGTAATGAATGTGAATATTCATATTATGTGTTGATTTTTGTGCATGGCATGATCATTATGGTGAGAGTTCACTTAGAGAGAGAAGTAGTATTACAACCACATGGTAATGGCAACTTATGTTGGAATTGAAAGTTAGTCGGTTGTTAAATGTTAGAATCAAGAGGTAGTCATTATCTTATAGTTTACTAAGGACTGTCCCACTTATCCTTCTAAAGACTCGAACCTAACTAGTCTTCACCAGTTCATAAAGAGCTAGATTAAGGGTACATCACCTCATGATTGTTAATATTAGAAGAAAACCATGGATCACAAATAAATCTGTAGCATTGGCTAGGTAATTCCTCATAAGTAGAAGGCTTGATTAATCTAAGTTATAGACATAGCCACTAAATAGCCACCGTTTTCATGTTAGAGGTATCAAAAAGGTATGAGGTTGGCATTGATCATGCACTTCATATTGCCAGCCACATAGTTGTTGTTATTATGATTCGGTGTGATTTGAAAAGGACACATGGTTGTTAGTATTGTGACCTCGTAGGTGCATTGTGGTTTATGCATATTATAAGAATATTATATGTTTGTGCCTAATTACATGATTGTTAGTATTATAGTCGTGGTAACCTTTGAAATTATATTCATACAATGTGAAAGTTATTATTGCCATTTGCATCTATAATTAATTGGTATGAAATTGTATAAATTAGATTGACCTTAGTTATTTGCGGTTATACTCACCCCTCATTCTTCAATATTATGGGGCCTAATTCATCAGATTAGGATAAAAAAATGACCAGAGGCTCAAGATTAAAAAAAATCCTATTTGTAGGTCTCATAGTTATATTATGTGTATTTTCATTGATAATTTGCCAACTAAGATGACATGCGAGTATTTTGACTACTTGCACTAATAGTGATTGATTTTAATGGGTATTTTTAGGCATTGGGTTGTTAGTAATACAGTTTAAATATTTGTGAGCTTCAAGATCTACCTTAAAAGAAAAGTATGTTAAGTTTCTTCAACATCTACAACTATTGACGAATACAAGGGGGTAAGGGGGTACTTCCCCCAACAATTTCACAACTCTATGTATTTTTTATTTTGTTTGTAAAAAATGAGAAATTTAGTTTTTGCCCCTCATTTTTTTATGACTTTAAATATTTACCCCTATATAAGTGATCCTATATTTGCCACTGTCTGCAACTATGGAAGTTTCAAGTAGTAATTGTGGTTTACTTGTTTAAGCTACTTTACCCATGTTATTCAGAAAGGTGGAAGAAAATAAGGCTTTAAGAACCCAACTTCACAGCAAGAATCTAGTATGGATGCTCTTCACATTAGGTTGCTAAATACTTATACTGTGACAATCTCGTGAGTGTGATATTGAATGAAGGGCTTTGGTTTGGTATAATAGGGAATATAATTGTTTAACAATTAGAAGCCAAGTTGATGAAGAGGAGAGGTTCATGAAGTGTTATATATGTATATATGTAGAGCAGATGATTGTGTTTGAAAAATATTATTTTTGTCTTACAAGTGTAGGATGGTTTGTGCATAACTCGTATTGGTCTAGTCGATGAATTAGTTGTGTTTTGTTGTGGTTAATATTTGAACAAAATTGTTGTTCCCTCCTTCTCATGCTCTGTTGCCAAGTTGAACACCTAAAGTTAAAGAAGTGTTAACTTGAGAGGGAGTGTTGGAATATTAGAGTGTGATTAGTGTTTAATTACCTAGTTAGTTGGTAGCCCTAAATCTATATAAAAGGGACACATCATTATGTTGAATTGGGGAAATTCATTATTGTAAATCCTTCACAGTTAGTAGGGCATGCAACGAGTAGAATGGGCTAGCCGAAAGGGCAACCAACAGCCCATCTCATTTTGTTTATTAACAAGCTGGGCTAGCTTGTAAATAGGTTTGGCTAGCCCATACAAGTATGGGCAGGTTGAGCCAACCCGTTTTGTGAGTACTCTTTCAAACAAGAAAATTAATGAGGAAAGAAACAAAAGCAAAACATCAATAGATGCTCATATTTTAAACAAAACATTTAAAAGGTGTGAACTTTAAAGTAGAGAATCAATAAATTAAAGGCATCGTGATTCACAGGCAAAAAAAATTAGAGCATTTCAAGAATCAAAATAGACAGCCATTCATAAAATAAACAACCCAGATAAAGAGTCTAAAAACTAAACAAGAGTATGTATTGTGCATAATGTAAATAGAGACATAGAGTGCCAGAATGTGCTTTGTTTTTTAAATTTCAACTCAAAAAATCAGTCAACTTCCTTAGTGGATGGTGTAATAAATTTTAGATCCGGCGACCAAGAAGGTAAGGACGACATGATGATGGACACGGACCAGGTGACATGATGCAGCAGGACGAGGGAGAGGGAGACACCAAGACAGATGCCGTGATTTCTAGATTAGTTGGATGCTGAAGACACCATGAGTTGATGTGACGTGAGCTCGAGATAAGAGAACTGGTAGGCAGGAGAGAAGAGGGAGAGTAGATAGGAAACTCAAAGAGATAGAGACTACAGAGAAGAGTGAAAGTAAGAGTGGAGCCAAAATAAGAGTAAGGGAGGCAACCAAGTGCAATGTGAGTGACGATTTAGATCAGTGAATGTTTAAAGATAAGCGAGGCTACAAGAGTGATGCTTGCAATGTGAGGGTTTCTCACTCTTCCTTTTGGCTTTTTTAGTGTGGATACTGGACAGGAGAAAAATGCATCATTCTACAACTTTCTATTTTTTATTTTTCTAATGTTAACATATATAATAGGCTGGGATGGGCAACCAGAAGGGTAACCTGTAACCCGTCCCCGCCCGTTTATAGCAAATACAAGTTGGTCTATAATTTTAACCATCCCATTTTTTCTTTTAATGGGTGGGTTTTAGCTCACCCGTTTTGATGAGGTGTGGGTGGGTTTGGCAGGTTACGAATTGTCCACTCATCTCTAATAGTTAGTCTTCATGGTTTAAGGTTTCTATATCACCCTTGGATTAAGGGATGAGTGTTGTAAATCCTTCAACTAGAGGATCATAATGTTGTAACTCTAAGTAATCATCATTTCTATGAATGTTCATTTTCTTCTTTCTGCTCAATTCATAGTAGTCTTAATGAATATTATATAATTCGTCGAATTCGTGATGATTTCAATGTGCCTGGAGAATAAAAGAAGCTTGGTCATGCAAGCCCATACTAGTTGTAAATAAGCACTTTAAATTATCCTGGTTACATGGACTTCGGGCAACAACTCCAATTTTTTTAATGATGACCTTGAGGTCGATAAGGTTTGGACTTAAAGCATGCAGTGAAAAAAGAAAAAAAATGGAAAGTAAAGAAGTAACACCATATAAGCTCTCGTAGAAATGATGATCAAGTAGCTTGAACTATTTTAACGATATAAGCAAGTTCAAATACAAAAACAACTACAAAAATAAACAGCACAATACTTTGAAGTAAAAAGGTTGGATTGAGAACAGTTCATGCTGCCATATAGCAGGAACTAGGGAGAAAATAAGTTATTTATTTAGATGCATGTTTCTATGAAAAGAAATGCAATCCATATTACAAACATAGTCAAATTAATTTATTCAAACCTACATGAAATTCTTGTAAATAAACAGATTTTTTGTTATAAGTAATAGGATTTTTCTTGTTTTTTTTTATATGTGAACACTCTATTGTTAATTTTTTCTATTAACTTGTAAATTTTTTCAAGTATAAGTGTAAATCAGTATGAGTTCTTGTAAATAAACAAAATTTTTGTTATAAATAATTGAAATTTTTTGTTATTTACATATCTTTGGTTGTTAATTTTATTTGATTAGCCTGTAAAATTTCTCAAATTCAAATATAAATTCACAAGAATTGTTGTGAATATAAATAGATTTTTTGTTACTGCAAGTAGTTTGACTTTTCTAATTGTTTATGGAAATTTTATTGCTCGTTTCTTTTGAGCACACATAATCTTACTTATTAAGATAGCTTGGTCTTTTCATATATAAAGGGAGTATTTAACATATTTTAAAATAATTTCTCAATCGTCTTTTACTTGTTTACTCTTTTCTTACATTCACTTGTTCACTTGGTGCATGTTTGGATAATATGTTTAATCAATTTTAAATGTTAAAATTATGGTTTTGTGAAAATATATCAAACACTCCTATTACATGTTATAATCAATTATGTACCTAAAACTATGCTTTTTTAAAATCTCCGAACACTCTAATTCATGTCAAAATTAATTATAAATCCAAAAACATGATTTATAAAATAATTTATATGATTTTTGAATAAATTTTTAGCAAAGTAAAATTGAAAATATAAATTAAAAAACAAGTAATAATAACTTATGAAATAACTTGATTTTTTGGTCATAATCGATTTTGACAAATATGAGAGTATTTGAATATTTTTTTAAAAATTATGATTTTAGCATATATAACAGACGTTTGGGTATTTTTAAAAAATATAATTTTAGATTTATAATTAATTTTAACATGTAACGGGAATGTTTAAATATATTTTCATAAAATTATGATTTTACTTGATTTTCAATTATACTTTTCAATTTTTAATTATGATTAAAATCAATCTTATTAATCAAATTTATAAATTAATTATATATCTCATATCATAATAAATTCTATTCAAAATCAACCATATTAATTAAATTTTTCATAATCAATTTTATTAAAATCCAAACACACTCTTGGTTTCATCCTCTCCATATACTATTGATTTATGTGAGTGTTTTTATTTCCCCCCAGGCGTTCATTCAATCATTCCTGTCATAATTGTAATGCCATGTATGCGTGCGTGCGTTGGCCAGAAGAAGGAAACGAAGGAGAATGGCTTTCCTTAAAAAAAGGGCATCGTTAACTTTTTTTTTTTAATGTTAAGTTTATCATATTTATTTAATCTTTTTGAAAACAATATCTAATTATTTTTTAGAAAGCATATTTTAAAAGTTACTTGGGATATATTCTCAAAATAATTTTAAAAATTTTGAGATATATGAATTATGAACATATCATAAGGTTTGAAAAATAATTAAACAATAAATCATTTTTATAAACAAGATATACAATAGATGTCATAAAATTATTAAACAATAAAACGGCTATTTTTTTTATAATTGTAACTAAACACAATATAATTGGCGCTTTTCCAATAAAATGGAGAATAACCTCAACAGGCTAAAAGGTTGAAATAAATTTAAACAAGGAGTATGAGATTTGGAAATTTAAAATAAGGACCAAAATTATTTCAGTAAATTGGCATAAAAATTCAATACTCTCATTGCATATTTGCAGCTATTAAAATAATATTTTACAAGTAAAATTCGGTAGTTTGTTAGAGAAAAATTGGTCTAACATATCATAACTTCTAATGATTTGCTACTCTGGTGCATTTATTTATAACTTTCCGAATATGAATTTGCAAGTAGATTTCATTAATTCGTGGAGGGAAGTGATTTTCAAGTAATAACATATTTGGTAAGTATTTCTTTTAATAAATTGGCAAATCTCACTTCCAAATTCTTGTTTTCAAGGTTACAAATCATAAGAGGAGAATGACATACTTTTAAACCAACTCACTTGAAATTTGATTTAATTCCTATTTAAGTTCAATTCAATCTTTTGATCCTTTAATATTATTCTAATTTAATAAAATCTCCATAGAAGCAATGTTTTTTTTTTTAAATATAAGTGTTTGAGCTGAATATAAAACGTTGTTCAAATAAGTCACAAGACTAGTTGAGCTGAGTAACTTTGTAATTTTCTACACTTCAATAAAATTTATATACTTGTTCTATTAAAGTCTTCTATCTTTTTATATCCGAGCAAATTATAGTAAGAAAACTTTTTATTATTTATTGAAACTCAACATCTCTGACATACTTGGTATTTATTGTTTAAACCCAAACAATAAGATTTTTAAACTGTTTAAAAATTATTGATTGAAAAAAAGGGAAACGCAAAAATGACGTGTACAGTCCACCCCATCTATATGTAATAGGAAAAAAATCCCACCAGTTTCTTTCTTCTGGCCCAAGAAAAAAAAAAAAATCCCACCCATTTCTACTTAGTCAAGGCATCGACAATTTACAGCTTATTCGAATGAAATGATAAGGAGCAGACGGAATTTAAAATTTTAAGAAAAATTAAAGAGAGAATTATATCCAACCCTTTCTAAAAAAATTAATTACGATTAATAATAAGTTTTATAAAAAATAAATTATATTTTTATTTTAATAACAATTTATTTTATATTAAACTTTATCTGTTATTAATTTATTTGAGAAGGAGGTGAATGTGAATTTTTTAAAATTTAAAAGCCAGGGATGGTCCAGGCTGAGCAGGCTTGGTCATGGCCAAGAAGGTTTGAATAGATTGGATTTAGGGGGGATTTTGGGAGGCCCAGAGATGATGAAATGATCAAATAAATAAATAAATAAATAGAAATAAAGCTGATTTATTAGAAGAGGTTCTTCTTCATACGTTTTCTTCTCATTCTCAGTATCCGGAAACTAACAGAATTAAGCTTCTCTCGCATTCTCTTTCATTGTCGCCTGCCTCACATCGCAGAACTACTGCCTACACAACAAAACCCTATTCCCCTATTTACTCTCTAACCCCATTTTGGATTTTCGCTCTATTCCTTCCGCCCACTCCCCAACTCTTCCTTTTTTTCTGAAACCGCATTATTCTGCACGCTCATTTAGACGATTGCCTTTCCGTATCATCTTCAATCACTGCGTCTAGGGTTAGTTTCCGTCTTCTTCATAATCCTATCTGCTTCTTTTTATTTCCTAATTTCCCCCTATTTTATTCTTCTCTGCCCTGTAACCCTAGTTCCCTGGTCTTGCAAGTTTTACATTATTGCCACGTTCAAATCTTTGGGGGGATATTTTATCCGTGTTTGACCGTGAATATAGCTTCTAGGGATTTTTCTTTCCAGGCTGAACAGTTTGATGTTCTTGCTGTATTGGCAATTTTAGACTTTTTTTCATTGTGGCCGTAGTTGTGCTATTGTGTTTCCCTCACGAGATGAAGTCCTTTTGAATTTCTTTTAGTGATCGGCAAATCCATCTTTCTCTGAAGATGGAGGCGTAGAGAGTTCTTCTTCACAACATTGGCTTGAATTTCAAGGCAGTGAATTCTCGTGTTTTATCAACCGTGACAAGACATGTTTTGTTTGATTGAGGAATAGACTACGGAATATCTCATTGTAGTTTTTTGAGGGACTCATTAAATTCATTTACATACCCGTATTTTTTTTTTCCTGAGAAGTTATAGACTTAAATATGTCATAATTTGGTGGAGTAACCGGTTGTTTGGGTGGGAAGGAAAGTGCCGTTAAAGCTTTTTTCGCATTGAAGGCGAATAAATCTTCGTGTGCTATTCGGGTTTGGGCTTCTCTAGATATCGGCTGCTTTTTATCAGCTACGGGAGGATACAGTCTTGCTGGTATATCTATTTTTTCTTGAAGCATTCGGGATCAGGCAGGTTATCCTCGATTGACATATGGGATATGAAGTGTTATAAATTGGAACCATCAGTTTAGTATAGAAGCACAATAGTTCTGTACAAGAGTTGGAGGCCGTGAAGATAGCGCACAAGCTTTTTGAGATAATTCTGATAATGTTCAGTGTTCGTTATGGAAAGAAGTGAACCTGCGTTAGTGCCAGAATGGTTGAGAAGCGCTGGAAGTGTTGCTGGGGCTGGCAGTTCAGCCCACCATTTGTCTTCTGCGTCTACAAATACAGGTCTTTTTTTAAAATATTATTAAGAATCATTAATTTACATCCTAACTTTAGGCTAGTATTTTATTGATTTTTATTGCATTCAAATATAGAGAAATATAGATTTTAGGGATTCATTATGAGTTATCTATGTTGCTGCTGCTGCTGCTTGTGCTAAAAATAATGATGATAGTGATATAATCATGTCTTTATTGTTATGTAGATGCTTCCTCTGTCGTCCATCAGCCTAGAAATAGACCATCTAAGAGCAATAGTGATTTTGATAGCCCTCGCTCTTTGTTTTTTGAACGCACATCATCATCAAATTCTCGGAGGGGTTCCATGAATGGTTCTGCAAAGCATGCCTATAGTAGTTTTAGTAGGAATCACCATGACAAGGACCGTGATAGAGAGAAAGAGAGGTCAAGTTTCGGGGAGCCCTGGGATCGTGACTCTTCCAATCCATTGTCCAACATCTTTTCTGGGAGGGCTGAGAGGGATACATTGCGGCATTCTCATTCATTGGTTCCTAGGAAACAAAGCGAGCTTTTGTCTAGGAGAGTTGCAGTGGATGCAAAATCCATTGGCAATGGCAACCAGCACCATGGCAATGGCATACTTTCTGGGGGTGGTATTGGCAGTAGCATTCAGAAAGCTGTGTTTGATAAGGATTTTCCATCCCTTGGAACTGAAGAGAAGCAGGGAGCTGCTGAAATAGGGAGGGTTTCATCTCCTACTTTAGGCATTACTGCTTGCCAGAGTCTGCCTGTTGGTAGCTCAGCTTTGATTGGCGGAGAGGGGTGGACATCTGCACTTGCTGAAGTACCTATAATAATTGGAAGCAGTAATATTGGATCTCTAACAGCACAACAAACTGGTGCCTCAAATTCTGTGTCTGCTGCTCCGAGTGCAACAGCTGGTCTTAATATGGCTGAAGCATTGGCACAGACTCCATCCCGTACTCGTTCCACTCCCCAGGTAGTTGAAACAACAGCCTGCACTACTATATTTTCCTTCCTCTTTCTTATAATTATTACTCCCTATGGTCCAATATATAAGTGTTTTCTCCTAGCTAATCTTAGTCTAAAATATAAGCGTCTTTGTATTTGTAATTTCCCCCCTCATTTTACCTCTTGTATTTGTTAACCTAGATCCATGTCACTCATCATAAATTGAAACTAAGAGTAAAAGGGAAAACGACATATATTTTCATAAAAATTAGGATTTTGTTAGTTTGCATATTATTGTTAATAGGTGCTTATATTTTGGACTGGAGGGAGTATGATTTTATTTTTATATGTGACATTTAATGCGGCCTTACTCAACTATAGGTGTTAGTGAAAGCCCAAAGGCTTGAGGAACTGGCAATCAAACAGTCGAGACAGCTAATTCCAATGACACCTTCATTGCCTAAAGCTTCGGTATGCCATATTTCTTCTGAAATATTTCTGGCTTTCTTCTGTTTTTTTTTTATCCGTTCATTTGATGTTTCCTATAAACTTAATGCATTATTGTGGTAGTACTTTAAATTCGCTAGTTTTTATATATTTAATCTTCATATTTTTGGTGGAGGGAGAGAGGTACCCCAGGATTTTGATTTAGTTATACTTACTGGTATTCTTGCTTCATGAGAAGGTAGTTGTAAAGCAGTGCTTTGTTATGAACTAATTTGTTTTCGCTCTTATTTGGCACTGTTTGGGTAATTTTGAAATTATTGCCACCTGATGTTCTATGATAGTGTCTGCTTCATTATTTTTTCTCATTATCAGCTTTTTTTGGGTTGAGTATTATTAGTTTTTATTCTTAACCTTCCATGTGAAGAAATCATACACCAAAACTTTGCTACTTTAATTTAATTGGTTCCTATATGATATTGTATATCAAAGGATACTGTGGTAAATCCGTAAATATGGGAATTACAAGTTGTTTATTAGTTATTAATTTATTATTATTTCTTCTGTTCTCTCTTGATGAAAGGCACTCGCATAATTTCTACAGTGAATAAATAAAAGTATTTTTAATTCCTATTCTTGTTGCCTCATTCAAGTTTAATCCTCTCCCCGGTTTTTAGAATGTTACTGGGGCAGCAGGCTACTACTCACTAGCATTATCTGATGGTTTTTGTTGTCCTGGTTAACAGTCAGGATCAGTTTGATCCCTCCTGGTACATGCTTTTAGCTTTCTTATATTTTTGTTGCTTTTAATTTTAATAAATTATGACTTTGATGACTGTCATAAAATAAAATTATTACCGAATGAAATAAAATTTTATTTTTTCCCCCAGATGATGGGCATTATGCAATTATCACCATCTTGAACTTATTTACTAGGTATCGGAATTGTTGGTTATGGATAGAGCACAATTGTGTGATATATGTAGCTGACCTCACTTAATTTGATTGTGTTAATTTACTGGGAATTTGTCAAGGGGCTGTGGAGGCCAGTTTTTTCACCCAAAAAAAAAGGATACCATCACACCTCTATTAGATGAGAGATATTTCTAAACATGGATACGTGCTTTGTTTTTGAAATAAGTTACAATTTCAGTTTAATGAAAATTTGGTCTCATGTAAAATTGGACAATGTGTTTAAAGTTTTGTTTACGCATTGTTTGTTGTCATTTATGTTTCTGTCTTGCATTTGATTTCTCTTAATCCTTAGTGATATTTATGATTGTGTTATTGGTCAGGCTCTTAATTCTTCCGAGAAATTGAAGCCCAAAACATCAGCTAGAAATGCTGAAATGAATGTACCTGCCAAGAGTGGGCCACAGCATCTCTCATTACACATCGCTAATCAATCTCTTCGTAGTGTAAATGTTAAATCTGATACTCCAAAGACTTCTGGAAAGTTTACTGATCTCAAATCGGTGGTGTGGGAAAATGGTGTTTCCCCTACCTCCAAGGATGTTTCAAACCAAACAAATTATTCTAACAGCAAGCCCGGAAATCAACTTACTGTTACTTCAGCAGGTTCTTCTGGACTGTCAAGGAACCCCAGCAATGTAAAATCTCCAACAGAGCGGAAGCCAGCTTCAATGGACCTAAAATTAGGTTCTACTATGGAAAAGAAACCTTCGTTGTCTCAAGCGCAGAGCAGGAATGATTTCTTCAATCTTATCAAGAAGAAAACACTGGTGAACTCTTCATCAGTTCTTCCTGATTCTGACACCTTGGTTACTTCTACCATCATGGAAAAACCTGATGCAATAACTAGGGAAGTAGTTAGTCCTCCTGCTAACCCTGAAGCTCTTGGAAATGGTGCTGATGTCAGCAATGGTGATGTCTGTGAAGATGAACGCCTTCCCAATAGTAAAAAGAATGATACAGTTTCCAGTTTGACAATATATCCTGATGAGGAAGAAGCTGCTTTTCTTCGTTCTCTTGGTTGGGAAGAGAATTCTGGTGAGGATGAAGGCCTCACAGAAGAGGAGATCAATGCCTTCTATCAGGAGGTGAACATCTCATGCCCTACTTTAATCTAATCACCTTATAAAGTTCATCATAAATAGGAATAGCTGAGCTTTTAATATGCTTTTAGACAATGACATTATTTATGGAGCAAGGATTTAGCTTGTTGAGTCTCATAGCTAAGTTACTTGGCCAACCAAATTGTAGGATTAGCTTTATGATTGAACCAAATTACATATTTAGGGCATTTACAATGATTGATTTGATCAATGTTTTGGTTGTCAATTTACATTGTAGAATTTTTTAATGATGATCAATTTGGATTGGTTTGCTCATTCTTTGTTGACTCGTATTTGCCAGTGCATGAAATTGGGTCCTGCCACATTCAAGCTGAGAGGCATTCAGCCAAATCTCTCCAAGTTGTTGGATTCTTATGCAACCAACTTGCATGGAGCTTCTGCTGAATTGAGCACTTCTGACTCCGGATCCCAAGCTTGATATAATGTTTGATTTGGGATATATTGAAGTTTCCATTTTTGGTGGCGGGTGGAAAGTTCTGTTCTTTTTGTTTTGAAAGAAGGCTGATGATTGGGCAAAGAGGAGGATGGGTTTCTACTAGAGCCCTGCATTTTGCAAATATTACAATAAGTTACAGGTGCCTTTATCCTGCTTGCTTAACGGGATATTTTTAGCTTCCTTTTTTGGTTTAAAGTTATAGGTTTGGTTGGCTAGGGTGTAGGATAGGGCTATTTTGTTTGCAAGGTGCGGGGAAATTGCATCTTTTAGGGTATTTTGGTCCTTTTCCTTCAAGAGGGTTTGATTCTATGAGATAAAGTTCGAGTTTTTGGCTAGTTTTACGGGGGAAATTTGAAATTGAAGCTACTTTTGAAGTTTATATCATGTTGATATTGGTCATGTTGATTTTTTGGGGGGCTTAATCCCTCTTCATTTTGTGTGGTTCTCAACTCACCGTATTGTCGTACAGTCATTCAAAAGTCACAAAATAAATTAGAGATGGATTAGAATTAGACTCATCAAATTTTTTTTTGGGGTGTCAAATTATCATCTCCTCTTTCCCGTGTTTAGGAAGCAAGTGTAAGTTTTTTGGCATCGTTGAACATGCCTTTATTATTGTAACTGGGAAGATGAAGCTACACAAAAAAAAAAAAAAATTGCGATCGTATGACATGTAGCACTTGGCCTCGGCGTTATATTTGTTTCTTTTCATTGTTCTGGTTTGAATAAAGGCCACCTTTGATAAGTATGAATCTAAATTCATGGAAGGGAGATGAATTTCAATTTTGCTCGAGTTTGGTGGATGGAGGATGGTTCTTTGAAGGAATGTGTTCTTCAACACGTTATAAGGAAAATTTGAGGCTTTTTGTGAGCTGTATTATGATCAAACTACTTGACACCTAATTGACTTTTTTTTTTTTTCTATCTGCACCACAGTGACATTTTATTTGGTCACAGTAAGTAAACTCTAGACAACTTGGCTAAAAAATTCAGCTGATAAAAATTTGACTAATAATGTTTGAAGATGCAAGTTTGAATCTTATTGCCAACAAAAAGGACTCCTCTCCTTCCTCCGTCCTTCGCCCTTTCTAGGGTGAGCTCTTTTTCTCCTTACAGGAGAGTTTCTGTACTGTTGTTTGGATGGTTCTCTCAGCTGTGGCTAGGGTTTGGTGATGGCGGCAAAGGTCTTTAGTGGGTCCTCTCTAATTGTCAGAGTAAGAGCGGATAGATCTTCAATAAAGGAAAAATAGGGGATCAATGGTGGTTTTGGCCAAAAGAGAATCGAAATGTTGCGGCAATGATGAAGCAAGGAGCTAGGAAGCGAGATCCTATTCTGCAAGAAGGTCCTATGATTTTTTTTTTTTGAAGGCTTGGTGGCTTGTGGCTAGGGATGGGGGCTTTTTGGATCAACTTTTCTTCTTTTAGTCGCCCCCTTTTGCTTTGTTTAGACTTTTGTTGTTTGTTTTATTTCTGTCTTGTGTTCTCTGTGTCTTTTTGTTTTTATTTCTGCCTTTCCGTGTGGACTATTTTTGTCTATGGTTTTGACGAGCTTGTCTCTACTATGAACATCTTATTCTGGAAGTTATTTATGACTTTCAAGTCTCCATTACCTCAATTTTTGAGGTTTATTTGAGTTGCAATTTGTTGCCAGCATTGGTGTAGAAGGTGGGCTCGATTGAGTATGTCCTCAGGCAACCACCCTCTGTCTGCCATCTTACGATCATATTAGGTAAGAGCTTGGTCTACACTCCTCAAATCTGCAAGGTTTTGGCTTCAACTGTTTGTTTGGTCATTTTTAGGTGATGTGTTGCTTTGGTGTTCTTTGTTCATCTTGTCCTAGTTTGATTTTCTTTTTCTTGGCCTTGGTGGTTGTGTCTTGTTTTTATCTTTCGAAATCATACTTCAAGTAAAAAAAAAAAAAAAAAATCTTAGTGCTATCAGATAATTTGAGTGTATTTTTAAGGGCAAATCACATAAAAAAACCCCTTCATCTTGCTAAGTAATTTAAAGTTGTTTGATTTTTTTGCACAATAAATATTCTTAATTGGTCTTTAGATGTGATTTAAAATACAAAAATTAGTAACTGAGGAACATCACAAGGCACAAGGGTGGGTGTTCTTCTGCATGTCTCGTATAATACGAAACAAGAAACCCATTAAGAGTTTAATTTCTGGAATTGTATAAAAAAAAAACATCACTTGAAAAAAAAAAAAAACAACCCCTTAAAAGCCAGATTCTTTGATAAGTTAGTGCCTGTTTAGATTTACGTTCAAGATCAATTGATTATACGAAATCTATGTTTTGGCAAAAATTACTCAAGTACTTGTACATATTAAAATCAATTATATATTAAAAATTATGTTTTTAAAAAATATTCAAACGCTTATTATACATACTAAAATTAATTATAAATTTAAAATTATAGTTTTTTTTAAAAATATTCAAACATCTCTTATTATGTCAATTAATTATGAATCAAAAAAATATAATTTGTATTATAATTTATATGATTTTTGGATAAATTCGTAGAAATGTAAAATTGAAAACGTGAAATTAAAAAGTAAGTATTAATAATTTATGATATAACTGTAATTTTAAATTTATAATTGATTTTTGACATGTATGAGAGTATTTAAATATTTTTAAAAAATTATAATTTTAAGTTTATAATTAATTTTAATATGTATAATGAGTGTTTGAATATTTTTTAAAAAACATGATTTTAAATTCATAATTAATTTTAATATATAACATAAATATTTAAATATATTTTTACAAAACCATAATTTTACTTTATTTTTAATTTTATTTTTAAATTTTTCATTAAAATCAATCATATTAATCCATTATATACCACATACCATGATAAATTATATTTCAAATTAATTATATAAATTAATTTTTTCATAATCAAATTGACCCTTAGTCTCATAGCTGCCAACCATCGAGATATCTTGAACAATTAAAAAAAAAAACCCTGGATTTATTAATGTTTTTACCTTAATGTCAGCGAACCGAACTGGGCGTGGTTTATTTCTTGGAAAGTAAATATCAAATCAAATGTCTAATCGTCAATGCCTAGCATCCTTAACCTAATATAAATTAATTCTAAAGCAAACTTTGCTGTCTTCTGATAGAATAAATACCCACAATTTGATTGAAAAGGGGGATAAAATTTAAAACTCGAGCGTGCCACGAGTTCAATTTTTTTTTTTTTTAAAAAAAAGTAACATCTCGACTATTCAACACCCGACTGAGAGGAACTGGTCGAATCTTTCGTTAACCTTGTATAACAAGCAAGATGAACACACCCCGATGCAGCCAAGAGTCAAGAATATGCACAATTTACATTTACTGATCCACGAGAGCCGGTATACCCCGTCCCTTTAAAGAAGGACAAGGCACGGTGAATATCCTTTTACAATGATGACGCTCTAAATAATAGCTCGGTTCGCCTCATTCGGGATGAGAAGTCCAATAAATTAGCCCACTGCATCCAAAAGTTTGAGTTAACCGGCAATTCAAGCAACAGGTTAAGAGCCACGCAATGGTCTGTAAATAGGTAGGGCACTCATTTTTATTAAGGCTATTCAAAATAAAACCAAATCGAATGAACTAAATTAAATCCACTAAAGAGAAAAAATCCAAAAAAATTTTCACACGTCAAAATTGAATAAATCCGTTTGATTTTCAATTTAAAAACAAACCAATGAATTTTTTTTTTAATTCCGCCAACTTCTACAATATCATCCATGACTATTTGTGTAGTCGCCAGATACAGATAGGTGCTTGTTCAGTAGTGACATGCCTCCTGCTTATTGAGGTTTGACATGAAGGTGTACTAATAATTACTTTTGTTTGTAATTAGCCACAGCGCGAGTGAGTTATAGAGAGAGCAGTGATGTGCCTACTAGTACTTATCAAATCAGGAAAAAATAAAAAATAAAATGAGCCAAACTGACAATAACCTAAGATCAATTTCTATCTTGCAAAATTCACCTGTTCAGCTTGGTTCTAATCCAAAATCAAGTCAAAGCAAATTGAATCTTTGAATACGCCTGCTCTTCATAGACATTTAGTTATTGACAGACCCACTTTTGATGCAATCCAAAAACCCGTTTCCATATACGATGTAAAATTGAGTTGTAAAGTCTACACGATTTTAATTGAAATCGAGTTGACATTATATCCTCATAAAAAGGTTTTGGTATAACTTGCAACTCCTCTGTCCAGACTTACAACTCGATTGTTTAATATTTACTTCAAAATTTAGAATTGAACTATGTAGCTGATCGAGCAAGAACATTTTTGTTTATCAAGCTTGTTTTCCTTTTTAGTTGACACCTAAAGACCTTGAATCTTGTTTGTCGTTTTACAAATTCAAGAAACTTGTCTGTCATTAATCTCTAAACAAAAGAGTGAAGGACTTAATTGTCATTCTTCCAATTTCTTATATCCAACGAGCAAAACAGAACCACTACAAGTAGAACGTAAAAGAACTTGTAGCTTATGTAAAGAGGAAAATTCTGAAGTGAACCAGGGGCAGGTAGACAAGGACACAACAGTCAGGATGATGGGAGTATGGAGCAAACCAGAATGATGGGCGTACGTGCACTCTAAGAATTTCTTAGTGGCGGCAAGAAGGAGCAGAATATTATTTAAAACCAATAATGAAATGCTTTAAACATCACTTACCTGATTAAGACAAGCACACACTGCAAAACACCTGCAGCTCCCGTCCACACTGAAGGGGCAGATTTATCAATTGAGTCTTGAATGAGTAGACCGACTGATGCAGCTAAAGAAACAAAAGATATAACATATGCAAAGAAGAGCCACAGCTTCAACCTATTAACAAGAAATAATTAAAACTAATCCTCATGGCAACCAATGAGTAATGTTATTCTTCTTTTGCCATTTTCGGGCTACACAACAAAAAACATAATATGGAAATAAGGCAAGTTCATCATAGAGTGATTAATAACATTGAACAGATGCTGACAAAACACATTCAAATATGCATAAAGTCTATTTAAAAATTGTTATCGGCCCTAGATACTGTTGCACGAAGCAGTTATAATGAGAGAAATAAATCAACTGATTAAATTTGATCAACTCGAAAAATTGGATGAACACTAGCAGGTCACCTCTTGAAATAATGGAAATGACATATTCTAAGATTCTCACGTGACAAACTCTGGTTGAGAGGGTGGAAAAGGCAACATGCAGCAATATCATAGATATAACTTCACTTTTCCCCTTGCATTTCACATTCACATGCAAATTAAGTAAAAGTTCACAATTACAATGGTCTCAAACATAGTAAAATATCCGCCAACCATTGAGCTTTAGATGATTCCAAGTTTGCATCTCCAACAATAATTTCTGTCTCACAGAAAAACGACAATATGCCACAAGCCCTAAAAACACAATTACACTAATAGGCAGCAATTATCAAACAGGAACCTTTTTCTTTTCTGTTAATTTTCTACGAATGGAATTTGAACTTGAATTCTCCAGCCTGGGAGAAAATTCAATTAGTACTAAGCCAAACTAATTGGTAGCAAACAGAAACTTCACAAGTGAAAGATCCAAAACCTAGAGCTAATTGCAACTGTTCCATAGGTAGCGTAGAATATGGACTTTAAAAAGTACATAAAGACACTTCTTATCTCCGGTCACAATTGATTCTATCAATTTATTCACTAGTTGATAATTTCTTGTTTATCGAACCACCATCTGCCAGAATAACAGAGAAGGGTTAATGGTAAGACATCCTCTCACATAATTCTTTATAACATGTCAAGTATCTGCTTGCAAGGTCTGAGTTAGTATAACATGATGATAACTTCTTATATTGCCAGCTGGCACCAGTGAAGATGCAGTGACAATTAGTGCCTTTGGAGTACTGCATAGAGCATTTAACTTTGCATGAAAGGTAAGCCTATGGCAAATAAAGCATAAAACAACGTATTAATAACCGAGTAAACTTTTTAAAGACTAAAAATGTCGCTCTTGTGAATTATAAGTTTGCAAAGCTATATACACGGAAAATTAGCAAGTTCTACCAAAATTATCAAATTGCACACCTATAAATCAAAGGCGAAAAGTTCTACCAAAGATTAATTACTTATTTAATTTAATCATAGCCTTCCTCTAATTCTCAGCCTATGGGTCAGAAAACTATTGATTCGCCACAAATTAACGGGTGCTTGTCATGTCATTTCCCTCCTCCTGAGCATCTGACTAATCAATTAAATTATTTGATATGAGATGGTTGCACTCTTATGTCTGATCTTGTGTTTTTTTTTTTTCCTTTCTTTCTTTCTTTGTTTTTTTTTTTTATGCCTCTTTTGCTGCTTTGTTTCAAGGTCTCTTTGCAATCGTTCTAGCTTGCGATGAAAACTTTCATATTATTATTATTATAAAAAAATTAGAAAGTACTTAAAAATACACGCAACCACTGAACCACACCGCAGCTACTGCCTATACTCAAAACCTTACAATTCATTCTTTCCAACTTTTTTGCCCTTCAAAAATTAAGACAGACACGTCCATGACATGAACAGTGAGTCATAGACATCATCAATAAACCATGCGAAATTATTTACCAATATTTAACTCAAACATATCAAAATCACTAATTAAGAGCTAAAAACCCAGAAAACCGCCATTTCCAAGAGATTTCTAAAAGGCCTCGGGACCCTCCAAATAGATTGATTGCCAGCGTTTTGCGAATGGCTCGAAGTAAAAAAATTTATAAAAAAAAAAAAAGGCCACACAGCGGATATATTAATAAAAAGAGCATTCTAGCCACTTTAGAATGTGCAGAAATTCAGTGTTGAAAGAATCAGCTAGGATTAAGAGACTGTCCTCGTTAAATTGAACTAATAGGAGAGTTTGAACTTGGATACAAGATAACAGATAAGTCAGGAAGCGTAGATCAGATGATCACACTGCTAAAACACATACCTCCACTCTCCTTCGTCATAGGGAGAGTAATCAATGTCTTCTTTCCTGACGCAATTGAACATCAGGGCCACTAAAGACGCAAAAATTCCTTTACATAATACACAATAATCAGCCGCATAATTGAAACCCTAATGGGGAGAAACACTACAATCATAAAAAAGAGATGATAAAGAATGGGAGGGGAGACGAACCAGGAAGGTAGTGCAGGAAAGAGACCTTGACGGAGCTGCAGACCACGGCGTCAACCCAGATCCACCAGCCGGCGCCGAAGACGGCCCCGGCGACGCCAGGCCCAAAGATCGCCCATAACTCAACTACGTCCATGATGAAGATGTTGATCTAGTAACTAAATTTACGTAATTTAATACTCTGCTCAATTCACTTCACCAGTGCTTGTGCATAGCTGAAGCGCTGAAGCTCCGAAGCAGTGCCGTATCTTCCAGCAGCCAGAGTTCTGCGAATGACGTTGGTTCCTTCCCAACCCGGGTACACTTCAATTCTATTTAATGTCCGGACTCTGGAGAAACTACTTCTGCTAACTAACTATTATTATTACTGTTACTATTATGATTTTTACGCATATGCCAGATTTATAACTCGGGCCATGCACGACAATGTTTTAATTTTAAAAAATATAAATATAAATAAATATTAAAAGTTTATTTTAGTATTGTTAATATAAAATGCATTGCTTCTTCCTCTATTTTATAAGTCACAAGATATAAACATATATTTTACTTTTAAATTTTCATTTTCATGCATTTAATCATTAATAGATAGTTATTGAATTAAAATATTATTCTTAATATATTTTTTTAAAATTTCTATTTATATTTTAAATTTATTAGTTATACTAAATAATTTATTTATTATTTTTGAAATAAATTAAATAAATACTCTTTTTTTTTCAAAAAATTAAGGCAGTTTTAATTGAAATTTACTTTTTAATGAAGTAGTTATTTATTTTTAAATTAATATAATTTTTTTATATTTATTTTCATTTAATAGAATGTTTCACTCTAAAATAATATAAAGTAATTTATCTATTAAAGATACTTTTAAAAAAGATAATGATTACATCTTAAAATATTAAAAATATATTATATTTTTCAGCATGCAATTCTTTAAAAAATATTTTATAATTTTTAATGGAAAGAGTAAATTTTCTAAAATAATATTTTAGACATGTATATGAAAAAAAAAACCTTAACAAAATAAGAGATAGATTAGTCAATATAATTTATGTTTATATTCATTTAAATTTTATAATTTTTTTAAAATATTTTAAAATGATTGTCATACTTAATTGTTTAAAGTTTTTTTTTTGGCAGACAATTGTTTAAAGTTCCTTAAATTATAAAGTGATCTGATAGGTAAATAGATCATAAGGGATAAATTAATAATTTAAAATTTTTAAATATAAATTCAAATAATAAATTAAATCTTTTATAATATTTAACACAATATTCCTAATAATGTTAAAAATGAGACTAAAGTGTAAGTTTTAAAAATAAAAAAGTACTACAATGAATCATATTACAATTTATATTATAATATTATTTATAAATTATAACTACAACAATTGTAAATCAAGCAAATAGTATGATTCATATTATAATATCATTTATTAATCATATGTACGAAGGTATTATATCAATTAATAAAGCATTACAAGTAATGCAGTAATTATTAACAAAAAAATTAGGTGTGTAATATAAGATAAATTTATTAACATTATATAATTAACTCGAGACTCATAATTTTTCTAGTCAGACTTAGAAAATGTAATTAGATAAATATTTTTCATAAATTTTCAAGTCATAATCTACTCTTACATAGGGGTGTTCATGGAGCCCGGTTGCCCGACACGCCGGCCCAAACCCGATAAAATTTTGCCTAGCCCGGCCCAAAAAAAATAGCCCAACATGATTTGGGCATTTTTGGGCTGGGCTGATATTCGGGCAGGGCTGGGCAACGGGCAAGGTATGCTGCCCTGCCTGTTTGGCCCAGCCCGAAATGTGTTCATATATTTTTTTTTGAATCCAAATTGTGGATCTGCTGTCTGCTTGAGTCCATCTGCCTAGCGTCCACAGCCCAACTCCAGCATTTCAATCAACATTGCAGTGCAGACTTAGAGTCAGGCAGTTAGCGATAGCGTCCCTCCCACCTCTTATTCTCTAATCTCTAACCCTAGCCGTTTCTCTACTCTCCACTCCAGAGTCCGAACTCTAGAGTCCCGGCGGTGTCTCAGGCTCAGCAATCAGCAATAGCATCATTGGATCAGCGACCCAGTGTCCCACAAGGCAGAAGCACAGACCAATACTGCCACACAGCTCAATCTTCAACCTTCATTCTTTAATCTCGTCTCTTGTCGTGTCGTTCTCCCCTCACACTGCCACACCTTTACTTGCCTTCGTTCTCCCCTCGGCCCTCACACAATCTTTATGGTTGCCGTCATTCTCCTCTTTCCCCTTTCCCTATTCGAGTATTTCTCATAGTCACTCTCTTTGACCGTTCGCCATCAGTCTCCACTGGCAGTTTGGCACGATATCGTCCATTCAGCGTTCGTCAACTCCAGCTGTGCGTGTTAATAGATTGCATGTTCTTCGACTTTATCTGTCCTGTTCACCTGTTTTGCTGTTCACTCATCTCTGTCTCCAGTCTCCACTCTTAAATCTTATTCAGTTCGCGTCTGCCCAATGCCCAAGTTTTCAATTTGCTCTTCTTCATTTTTTTAGTGCAATAATCCTTCAATAGCAGTTACAAAATATATATGTACCTAGAAAAGTACTTCATTGGAAACATAATGACATATGAACCTAATAAATCGAGGATGATATGCTCTATAGTTTCCCCAGTACTAGAACTCGCCTCATATTGAATATACCTTATGATCCTATTTCATAGTTTTTAAATTCATAAAAAAGGGTCAATTACTTGGATTGTCATGATATATATATATATATATAGAGAGAGAGAGAAGAAATATTACATGCCTGTGTTTGATGTAGGAAGAGTTTGCAAAGTAGATAGGAGAACCCAGTTGAATAATGAGAACACTTGGGATTAAGGTGGAACTTGGATAATGTTCAATGTCTCTGTACAAAGTCGAGTCTAGTATCTTCCAAGCCTGCATGATTTTTCCATATTAGTCTTTGATTTGATTTGTTTCTGTCTGAAAAAAAAAGCTTTGTTGATGAAAATAATGATATGAGATTGTGAGCGCAATTATGAGTTGAGTTCTGACTTTATTGTTATAGATTATATTATAATGTATTAATGTTACATATATAATACATTACACACACTTTATCTGATTTGCTATTGATTTGATAAATGAATTTTATCCCAATTACTGTATAAGAAGAAAGTTGTTGAAAATGGCAAATTTCTTGTTTCCTAATCTATAATCATTGCTTTTACATGACTGTTCTACATCTCTATTATGTGTATTTCTTTGTAATTTTTATATCATTGAATAACAAGCTTGATTTTGTATTTTTATGAAATTTGTGGTTCTGTAATTTTGTTATGCTAGCATGGAGGATCAAGCTTCAATTGCATCACCTTTTGAAACATCTCAAACACCAATCCCTACTGGACCTTCCCATTCACCAACCCCTACTGGACCTACACAAACCCCAACCCATACTCCTCCTACACAAACAGCAGCCCCTCCCCCTCTGCCTCCCCCTCCCCCTCAATCTGTCCCTCCACCTGCACCTCCTTCTCTTCCCCCTCGTGCTCCTCCCACCCAAACTTCCACAGAACATGTTACACAAGTAACAGATGCTGAGAGAAGGGGTCGAAAAAGGAAAGAAAAGGAACCTAAACATACATCGGAGGTGTGGGATTACTTTATTAGGTTGCCTATAGAAGAAACTAATGGGGAGCATAAAGCAGCATGCAAGTTTTGCCACACGACTTATGCTTCTGATCCATCACGCCATGGGACACATTCTTTATTGAGGCACATCCCAAAGTGTCCAAAGAACCCTCACAAGGCTACCAAAGATAAGAAACAAGGAATGATAAATTTGTTATCAGGTAGGACAAGTGGGCAAGAAAAATCTTTAGTCACTCACTTATATGATGAGAAGAGGTGTAGAAAAGCTCTTGCTGAATTTATCATTTGTGATGAGCAGTCGTTTAGAATTGTTGAGAAGCCTGCATTTAAGAAGTTGTTGAATGAGTTTGAACCTCGCTTTCCAATCCCTTCAAGAACAACAATTGTGAGAGATGTGTGGCAGCTATATCTTGGTAAAGTAAAAGTGCTAAAGAAGATCTTGAAGCAATGTTCTAAGCGTGTTTGTCTCACGATAGATTGTTGGACGTCAAACTAAAATTTCAATTATTTATGTTTGACGGCACATTTTATTGATTATGAATGAAAGCTTCATAAGAGGATCCTAAGTTTTGTTATGATTGAAAATCATAAAGGTGAGACTATAGGGAAGACCATGGAGCAATACTTGTTGGATTGGGGTATTGATAAGGTGTTTAGCATAACTATGGATAATACTTCATCTAATGACACGGCTTTGGGATATCTTAAAAGGAGGTTGAGAAGTTGGAAGGGCTTGATTTGTGGAGGAGACTATCTACAATTAAGATGTTGTGCACATGTTCTTAATTTGGCGGTCAATGAAGGCATCAAACACATGAAAGATAGTTTTGAAGCCATTCGAAGTGCTGTGAGATATGTTCGGTCTTCTCCTTCACAGTTTCTAAAATTTAAAAATTGGGTTGAATCTGAAAAAATAGAAACCAAGAGCCTTGTCTGCCTTGATGTTAGCACTCGATGGAATTCAACATATTTGATGTTGGAAGCTGCAATGAAGTTTCAAAAGGTGTTTGAGAGGATGCGTGATGAAGATAATGACTATATTGCATTCTTTAGCTCTAGGCAAGAGGGAAATGTTTTCTCTGGCCCTATTCTTGATGATTGAAAAAATGCTAAAGTCTTCATCAAATTCTTGAAGGTCTTTTATGACATAACTTTGAAATTTTCAAGCTCCCTTGTTGTAACATCAAATGATTGTTTCCACTAAATTGCTCGTGTTCAGCAAATGTTGCAAAAGCATATTGGAAACAATGGTAATACTTTTTTGGGAGATATGAGCTTTAAGATGCATCTAAAGTTTGATAAGTACTGGGGTCATGCAGATAATATGAATCCATTATTGATTGTGGCTGTGATCTTGGAACCTCGATACAAATTAGTTTATGTAAATCACATGTTTGAACTCCTTTTCAGTAACCCTGTGGAATGTGCATTGATGATGGAGAAGGTCAAAACTTGTTTGTATCGACTGTTTGATGAGTATTCTGTTGGGGTTCTTACTGAATTAGGGCCTACCCATACAAATAATGCATCTACAAAATCATTGCCCTCTCTTGATGATGATGATGACGACAACATTGAGGATCCAGGGGCAATGTGGTTAGAATCTTTGAAGCAAATAACTTCAATAGATCCACAAAGTGAGCTAGATAGATATCTTGCAACTGATTCTAGAGCTGAAATCTCATCATCTGATTCTGAGTTTGACATACTATCATGGTGGAAAGCCAATTCTGAAAAATATAAAATTCTCTCCCACATGGCACGAGATGTATTGGCTATGTCAATTTCTACAGTGGCTTCTGAGTCTGTATTTAGTACTGATGGACATATAGTTGATCAATATAAGAGCTCTTTATCTCCTAAAATGACAGAAGTATTGATTTATAGGCAAAATTGGCTGCAAAGTGGGCAATCTCTCTCTGAGTTGGTTGATAAGCTCCATGAGTTTGATAACTTTAATGAGACAGAAAATATTATTCAGCTTACAAGTAACATATTTTTTTTCTAAAGTTTACACATGCACACATACACCCTTTATTTTAGTTTTTATATTAATGTAATTTTTTTTTAGTCTTCAGATGCAACACTTGGAGGGGAGAATGCGGCTGCTAGTATTGATTGAAGTGTTTCTTTACAGGTATATCTTGACCCTTTATTAACTCTTTGAAAAATTAAATAAGTTTGTAAATTTGGTTAAGTTGGATGAAGTGGACACTAGTGATAGGTCCCTTATGCTTTGCTATTTACCAAAGTTATGCTTCGACTACTGTAGATTCCATTTCTTTTGACTGCTTTTATCTAGAGGAGGCCAAATTTGATGTATTCCAGAGCAAATGTTGGCTTGCATGTGAGTTTCCTTTTACTCCATTCAAGATTCACCATGCATTTGCCTTGAATAAGGATTTTAATATGTTTAGTTATGACATATTTCTCCTCTTCCATTCATGCAGGTTGAGAGTTGGGAAGAAGTCTTTTGTGAATTGGAGTCTACTCTTTCAAATTGTTGTTTTCTTATATGATGCTCCAAGTTTTTATGAATTTTGTTGTTTTCAATGATCATAACTGTTATTTTGGATTCAATTATGGATAATTTGATATTGTGACTGTTACCGTTATTGTGGATTTATAGTTTTTGACTTTATAGATGCTATTTTGAGTTGACACATAGGACTATTATTGATTTGTGAAAGTTTTATTTTAAAATGATAAAAAGAGTTGTGATTTAATGGGCAGGGCAATTATTTGATGGGCTGGGCAAAGCTACCCAACTAGCCCTGCCCAGCCCAAACTAATAGGGCATTTTATGGGCTGGGCTGGGCTTCGGGCTGCATTTTACAGCCCATTCATTCTTTGGGCTGGGCATCGGGCAGGCTCCTGCCTAGCCCTGATCTGCCCATGTGCACCTCTACTCTTACATATACATAATAAAATAATAGATTTCATATCTTATGCATTTGAAGAATATGAATAAAAACTTGTTTTACATATTCTCACACAAATCTGTTACCATGTATTAATAATAAATACATGGTAAATTATTTTTATCTAAACCATATTATTATCCCCATATAAATTTTATTGCATATCAAACACCTATTATTTTTATTAAAAATTGATAACCACCTTCAAATTTTATTATGGATTGTACATGATCTTTTAAAATATAAAATTTTATTTTTTACACTTTGTCTAAAATTTTAATGTAACACACTAAAATTCTTTTTTTTTTAATAATTTAACTCAACCATAGTTGGGTTATAGCCACCCAACACATTTTTATATCAATAATTTCGATATAAAATATTTTATAATTGGCTTCAACTCACACACTATAATATTTCAGATAAATTTTTACCTCCCACATGCCATTAGGCTAAATCACATTTGTCCATCCTTATACTCCCAACAAGTAAACTAAATCACATTTGTCCATCCTTATACTCCCAACAAGTAAAATAAGCAATTTAGTCAATTTTCAACACAAGCCAGTTATTTGGCCTTATAATCATGCCATTTTAACTAATCCAAAATAAACCAAATATTAAAATTACAGTCATTCAAATTGTACCAAAAATAGAAATAGTTTGAAAGACATGATTACATTTATATATTCATATAATTGACAATAAATAAAAAGCCCTAATATTGGCAATATAACACATTATAAATCATAAATTAAATACCCAAAAGAGACAGTGGATCTATACCACTAAGCCTCTGGGACTCCTCCACGTGTCACTCGTGGCTCTTCTCCTGAAAATTGTTAACCACATAATGAGACTCAAAAATCCCAGTAACCAAAGCCAATTTATGATAGTGTATACAAACAGTTAAGTGTGTGCTTACTAAGTGAGAATTAAAAATAATATAATTCCAACAAATATAAGAAATATTATAATAAACACAAACAACCATCCTTATATCCCTCCATTAACCTCGAGCCGTAGCCCTCACTCGGTACTAAATTACCCGGCCAAAGGTAGATTAGCCCGAGCCCTTACAAACCACCTATTGAGCTCCAATAGAGGCGTACCACGTGGCACATAAATACAACAATAATAGCAAATCTCCCAACACCTCCCACAATAATCAAATAAATTTATAATAATATTGCACAATTATATAATATTACAAAATTTATAATTTTCTCAATAATCACCCAATTAACAAGAAGTAACACTAATCACAAATTAAAAGCATGGTTACCTTGTGGCTTTTTCAATAAATTATTCCTTAAAATTTCTCTCTCACCACAATCTTCACCAGTAATACAATCTACAAATAACATATTATTTATAAATATTAGTTTCAATTTTTGAAACTAATAAAATAATTCTAATAATAGAATTAAAAATATAACATAATTCATAATCTCAATCTTAATACAAATCTATAGTTAATACTATTAAGTATAATTTTTAACTCCTCTTTTAATTATCAATAAACATTGATAATCTAAAAATCAAATTTTAAACTAATTTCTATTATCAAAATTTTCTTTTTATTTTATAAATTCGTACCTAAAATACCCAAAAATTAAAAATTAAGTCTCTAGCTTAGAATCATAATCCTATAACCATAATAATTCATTTCTCATCCCAAATAATCATCTAAACCTCAATAAATCAACATATATTTTCAGATCTAGTTTAGAATTTGATCCATAAGCCATAAATTCAAAGATCATTAACAAATTTATACTTTATAACATTTATTATACTACTGACAACCTCAAAAACCATATTTATTCAACATAAATTCATCCCTCTTTCAGATCTTAAATTTTCTACCACTACAAACTCAGAAACTAAAGAAGAAGGATGACTAAGAAAAATTTTTAGAACACTTACTTAGTCTTGAAAAGCTTAAAATCACACCCTAAATATCCTATTAAAAACTCTTACCTTAAAACCCAGCACCGGTGAATTTGGCTCACAGATGCTCTCTCTGTCGAAGCTCACGCACGAAAGAAGGAATGAAGAAATGAAGGAACAGGTGAGTTTTTATAAAAATTCAGTGGGTCCCACATTTTTTTTAATTATTTTCTCTCTCTTCTTCTTCTTCTTTTTTTATTATTATTTTATTATTGTTACTGTTGAGGCGGCGGATGAAGCAAATTCGTTTTCTTCTTCTTCTTCCTTTCTTTTTTTTATTATTATAATAATAATAATTTAATAATATTATTTTATTATTATTTTATTATTATTTTTATTTTTTTTAATTATTTATTTTTTTTAATTATTTTTTTTTAATTTTATATTAACCCAAATTAACTATTAAAATTTATATTGGGATATTACATTTAACATTTACAAATGTAGGTTCTGTAACGTCATCTCCGACATTACTAAACATGTAGAATATCAGACACAAAATACCATTGTGATAATCAGGAATAATTAAATTCCTTAAAAATGATTATCATAACACAAGAGTTATGAAAAAATTAAAGAAGTTGGGATCCCAAGAAAACTTTTTTTGAAATGCCGTTTGAGCTCAAACTATAGTTTAAAATAAATTATACAAGACAACAAAAGCATAGGAACCCAAAATAGCCCTAAGAAAAACAATCATAACAATCTAAAAAATTTCATATTTTTGCTTTGTCTGCCACGACACAGGCCTCACCCATTGCTAGAGAAAAAGTTTCAAGGTAAATGTGTCATTTAACCCTTAGTTAAATTTCAATTAACAGTCAACATTTATAATTTTTAATGCTAGGCCAAAAATGCTATCTTTTTAAAAAGTTCGAGGCAAAATGTTTCAAAAAAAGTTTAGGATGTCAGGCATTCCTGGAGAAAAAGTTTTAAGGCATTTTTTCCCTTTAACCATTTTGTAAAACATATTTTAAGAATAAAAAAATAAAAAACATACATTTTTCATGTTATTTCTTGTGCTCCAAAACAATAATATCAAAATACCAAAAGGATATTTATATTTTTTATTCTCTATAACAATATTTAATTTTTTTAATTTTTTAAAAGCATGTTATCAAACATATTTTTATTTTTATTTTTATTTTTCTCTGAAAAAAATTGCTCCCAAAATAGGTTGTTAAACAAGTCCCAATTTTTTTTTCTTGTATTGTAATCTACATTTGCATGTATCAACAAAATGCAAGTTTTCGATGTCATTTAATGTACATTGGCTAAAAAAATGTGATTTAATATTTGTTTAAATCAAGAAAAACATTATTTTTAGTCCTTACATTTTACTTGAGTTTTCATACAAATTCTTACACTTTATTTTTTGTCTTCTAGGTCTTGCACTTTTCTCTATTTGCAAAATTGGTCCTTGTATTTTTAAAAAGACGTTGATGTGGCACAAACAATGTCAACAATGCTAACATGTCAACTAACATCGTTAATTTCATACTTACGTTACAAACTGATATTGACATGGAATTTTGTAATAATCAAAAATAAGAAAAAACTACATTAGATGAAATAAAAAGGCTGACCCAAACTTTTTAAATGATTAACAAAACGCACAAATTTCGGCCTTTCTTTTTAAATTTTTCTTATTAAAAATTCTATGTTAGTATAAGTTTAACACGTAAGCATAAAATTAATTGTATTGACTGACACGTCGACATAAAATTAATTGTATTGATTGACACGCTAGCATTATTAATATTGTTTATGTCATGTCAACATTCACTTGAAAATGTAGAGAGTAATGTTGTAGGTAAAGGAAAATGCAAGGACTTGGAATGTGCACGGACCTATAATAAAACTAGAGAAAAGTGTAGGGACTAAAAGTAATGATTTCCCTTTAAAATATTATCATTTCAAGTGTAAGTTACATTATAGTACTTTTCTCTACCTTGATTGCAATTGTTTGGGTTAAAATATGAGACATCGCTCAGATAGGTCATAGGACTAGTTGGGTTGAGTAACTAAGAGTCAAGTCCAATATGAACAAAAAGGCCGGCCTCAAAGCTCAATAAAAGCCACAATAAAATAAACATGTCAAAATCCCGCCAGTTATAAACATTAAACTGCTGGCACAAGAAGACACGATCTTAAGTAATTCTGAAATTTGCAAACATCATGCCCAAGTATCTCGATGAGACAGGTTGATTACCAAAAATAGAAAACACGAAATAAAGACTGTGCCATGAGTTTCACAAGATCCCTGATTCCTTAGCAAAACGTGCTAGGTCTTAAGGGAGAGGCTACCACCATTTTGATATATAAATAAAAGACGAAGACACAGAAGAAAGGCAGTCAACACTCGATTAAAAACTTGCATTTTTATACCTTTTAGCCTTTAGTTTTATCAATTAATTTTACTTTCAATTTAGACTTATAACTTCTCACATTTTAATAAAAATCAAACACTTATTCTACTAAAGTCTTGTGTATCTTTTACATTCAAGTAAACTGTGGTAAGGGAGCTCGGGACCCTTTTGTTATCAATTGAGACTCAGTATCTCTTGCACACCTAGTATTTATTGTTCACCATGAACAATTTTTAGCATGCCTGGTGGGACATATATAACAAAGATGACAAGGATGAGAAAGATAAAAGGACTAATAAAATAGGTTCTAGTTCTCACGAACCAAAAAGGACCTTTGCACACGCAGGTTCAAAATACTTAGTGCTTGATATTGAAGCAGCTGAGAGCATCGTGAGCACATAGTTTCAATGTAACAGGTAGCAGTAGCACCAGTGGTGGTTTAACACTAGGAAGTGGATAAGCTAACCTATTAATCATATCTAATAGTCCCGTGGCAGAAGTGCTGTGGGAAATTCAAGACCAGATGGATAAGCAGCTAGAAGAGAACCAAAGATTCTTTGTGACACCACGCCTGATTGTTTTTTATGAACAATTTTTAGCATGCCCAGTAGGACCTGTGTAACAAAGATGGCAAGGATGAGAAAAGACAAAAGGATTGACAAAACAAGTGCTAGTTCTCATAAACTAAAAGAGACCTCTACGCATGCAAGGTCAAAACACTTAGTACCTGATGCTAAAATAGCTAAGCATTGTGAGTATATAGTACTAATGTCAACAGGTAACAGCAGCATAAGCCATAGTTTAAAGCTTAGAAGTGGACAAGCTAACCCACTGATTATATCTAACGATCCCATGATAGAAGTGTTGTGGGGAATTCAAGATTGGATGGATAAGCAACTAGAAGAAAATCAAAAATTCTTTGCACTATCCTTGGAAACATCATAACATAAGGAGAAAGACCAATAGTAGATCATGATATAGGCTCTACATGATGGCATGAAAAATATAGCCACATCATTAAAAAGCACTCCTTTAAAAGCATGCTCAAATTTAAGGCCGCATAGAGGACAACAAACAAGAATCAATATAGATGTTGGCCTTCGGGGTCACCCACTTGTAAGGGACATCCTTAACTCTTAATTTTTTGCTCACACTAATCCTTTAAGTAATTCTTTGTATTATTTACAAAAGCCTGACATGAACGGCTCGGGGGGCATAGCAATGGTCCCAGAGTGTTATAACGAGTTTTAGAACCAACTGGTGAACATGGAGGCCTTGAGGGATGCTATCCAAGATATATACGGACTGGGGCTAAGGCCAATTAGCCGCCTTACCTTCTCAAAGTCATATCTGGAGTGTATAGATAGAGACAATCCATACCCTTGAGGATATAGGATCCTTGACTTCACACTGTTTTCAAGGGACGGAATGCAATTGACGCTGGAGCACATTAGGAGATTCACAATCCAATATGGGGAGATTGCCAACTAGAGAAACTTTGCCAACTTAAAACTGAGATAGTTCCCAAACATTCTCACAGGCTTGGCATTCACATGGTACACTTCTCTACCCCGTAACTCAATCATCAGCTAGATGGAAATGGAGCATAAGTTCCATATCTAGTTTTACAAGATAGAGTCAGAGGTTAACATAGCAAAACTCTACAAACTCACCCAACGAGCTAGAGAGACGACAGACCAATACTTGGTGAGGTTCAAACGACTGAGGAGTAGGTGCTATGTGCTGCTTCCAGAAACTGAATTCGTCAAGTTGGCACCAACAAGACTGGATATAAAGCTTTGAAAGAAATTTTAGGGGATGGAATTTTGATATTTTTATGAGCTCACGGCCAAAGTATAGGGATGTGAGGAATTGCTCAAGGAAGAGGACCATCGCCGACGGACTACGACAGGAACCTATTTTAGGAACCTTGACGTGGCGGCGGTAGAAGTAAAAAATGCTAGGAACTACACATGCTTAGTTTTGATAAAGAAGGCCAGAGATATTCCCAAAAGGCCAATGCCATTGAGTACACCTTTGACACTATCAAAACAGAGGAGATGTTCAATTTTCTCCTAAAAGGAATGCCATTCAATATTTGTTGTTCACCATGAACAACAATATTCCCTATTTTTGTTTATAAAATCAGTTTCAACATGTTTTATCAAAACAAAAACAAATATTAAAAATAATCAACTCTGTCTAAAAATTTAATAAGTTATCAACGTTACTTTAACAACACATTTCTCTCTTTAACATTTAATTGAAGGTCAATGAAAAAATTTGTGAAATAATTTATTGATGTAAATTATAAATATGACAAAAAAAATCCCCTCGCTGCTCTATAAATAACCAGAGGAGTATAAGTCATTGTTAATTAGTTCACTAAAATATTAATTTTCTAAATTTTTATATCCTTTCAATCATACTTATGAGTAAAATAAATATAAAATTTGACTTATTCAAAACAGTTTTATTAATTATTTGAGCATAGGTATAGTAAAGTAGGAATATAATTAGAAAAATAGATAAAATTTATGCAACAACCCATAATTAGAATATGTAATGGAGAGGTGTGAGGAATGCGTTATGTCATGTCATGTGCAATTATCAAGGGTGAAAATTGGCTAGATTGAGTTAGACTTTAGTTAGGTAGATTTGAACTTATGTGGTACTCCCTCCAGTCCCATTTTTATAAGTCACAATTTAAAAGGTTTATTTAATCTTATTTATAAGTCGTAGTGTAGTTTTTTTTAGTAAAGATATTTCTAAACTTACCTTTCATGAGGAAAAAAGTGATATAACATTATTTTTTGAATTTGTTATATACAAGTATATTTAAAATTCTAAACACTTTAATTCCTTATACTTTTTTTTTGCATTGACATTTAAGAGGTTTGTAGAAATGATTTATAAAGAAGATCGAAGGAGTAAGTCAGAAATCCATGCCTCACCTAGAATCTATATAAGGCTTTTTTTACTGTTCATATTTAAACCTACCTAAAGCTCAACCTAATCTGGTAACCTATTTAAAAAGCTACTTGAAAAAAAAAGTCTTTTTAAATAGGCTTACACACAAAATTTAATTTATCAATTACAATATATAGTAATAAAGAGAACTTACTAATTCTAATACAAAGCAACAATAAAATAATAACATTAAAATTAATATATAAGTCTAATTTAATTAAAAATAAAAAAGAATGGATTGATTAAAAATTAAATAGTGAAATTAATATATGTGTTACATAATTATAATATAATATAATATAATATAATATAATATAATATAATATGTGAATAGAGCCACCTGTTAATTTCATAGGTTAGAATAATAATATAGTATGTCAATATGAAATTATATAGTATGTTAATAGAGCCACCTGTTAAATTCATAGGTTAGACCTTGAATCTGGCCACAGACAATTGTATCACATTGCTAGATACCACCCAATTCTCTATGCTATCCAGATGAATCTCCTATTCATCGATGAAAATACATGGGCTAGTGTCCCCAAGGGTCTATCAAATGGCTCTCCCTTGGTCTCCTGTATAGAGCACTAGCTTAATGTTCATCAATTGATACAATGACAATTCCATAAGCTTAACATCCTCACCTTGGACCAATACTCGAAGGTATTGGCAAACATTTTCTTCACGTCATTTTTCAAGCCATTAATAGGCAAGAACATTATGGCATTCATTTTGAATATTGTGAATATCTTTCCTTTTGCTTCTCACTGGATTTTGATTAGCAAAGGAAAGTAGACGCCGATGCAAGGAATACATTCAAAAAACCTAAGGTCCTGTTTGATATGCAAGCCTTAATTTAGAGGGATTAGTATTGGGATTGGTAATAAGATTGGTATTGGGAATGAGACTTTAAAATTATGTTTGGTATGAGATAATACTTACAAAGAATAATTATTTTTATTTATTTTACAATTAAATATAAAGTATGAAAAGACCATACTACCCTTAAAATTTTTTTAAAAAATTGGAACACCTTCTCTTGAAAACCATGGCAGCCCAAGGTTTATCTTCTCCATACCTTCGCGATTGTGCATCTTTTAAGAGAGGGAGATTGAGTTTGGACCTGTAAGCGAAGGAGATGAAAGTGGTTGCGAGATTTAAGTGACAGTGGCTGCACGATTAGAGAAGAAGGCAGAGATGATTGCGAGATCTAGAGGTCAGTGGTTGCAAGATCGGATAAGGAGAAGGCAATGACGATTGCAAAATCTAGAGGCTGTGGTTGCGAGATTAGAGAAGGAGAATGTGTTCGTGTTGGCCAATGGCTACGAGATCGAAGAAGACGAAAGTGGAAGGCTAGACATGTACAAAAAATGGAGGGTATTTTGGTTTAAGAAAATTTAATCCCAAGCTTAAATTTTTAATACCACCTTTCCCATGAGTTTCATTAATCGCATCTATATAGGTTTCATCATATCCAAAAATTAAAAAATCCATCATATCAAACATTGTATTTGTGAATTTTTTTAATATTAATCTCAATCTCAACCTCTCAATGCCTCATACCAAACATAGCCGGAGGTTATAACTCAATAAGCAAAAGCAATATTGTTTTTACATGCCACTGGCAAAATTACTCAATTCTCAAAAGAATTGGTTGTTTATGAATTTCATGTAGATATGTGTGAATAAGTTTATTGTACGAAACCTGTATGTAATTTTCCTGTACATAAAGGGAACAGTAAGTCGGTGAAGAGTACACAGTTCGGGCTGTTCGGCTATCCCCGCCCCCTTGCTTCATGCTTTCCCGTTCCGTTTCTTTGTTTTGGCGCCTGAATCCGTTGTATCGTCGGGGGCTTGGACAGGAAAATGGGATCGCTGGAGACACCGACGAGGGTAGAGAACGGTTCTGCCCCGTTAACCGGCACCGGTAAAATTTCTTCTGGCGATGGGGAGCCTGTCGAAACTGCGTCGGAGAAGCCGCTGGAATCCGATACTCCAAAGAAGAGGAGAGCGTCTTTGCCTCCCCTGGATGTTGGCACTCGGGTCATGTGTCGTAAGAGGGACGGCAAGCTTCAACCCGTGAAAGTCATCGAGCGCCGCAAGATGAGTAAAGTGCGTCCCATCGATTACGACTATTACGTCCATTATACCGAGTGTAAGATCTCCTTTCGTTGTTTCTCTGGCCTTGCGCAATTTTACTGGTTAGGGTTTTGGTTATGAAGTGGCTGAGAGACGCATTTGATCTTAGCTGAGTGGTTATGAATCTGGAATTTTATGTATCTGCGTTTCTTCTGGATGAGACGTCGAATTGTCGTTGTGACTGTGATGCTTGGCATTTGTTTGATTCATTTCGCCATAGGTTTTACTAAAAGAAACACTCGATCCATGCAATTCCTGTCAGCTTTTTGTCCCAATTCTTGCCATGCCATTTTTCTTAACGTGGGCAGGAACTCTAACTAGTGGTAGCAGTTGGGTAGTCTCATACGCGTATGTTGTTCTTTCTGGCAGTCAATAGGAGGCTTGATGAGTGGGTGAAGGTTGAACAACTTGATCTTGATTTGGTGGAGGCTGTTGACGAAAAGTTGAAGGTAATGATTTATGTTCTCCAAATTGTTTTAAGCGTCTGTGCCTTGGAAGCTTTTGTGGAAAAACGGATTTGTAGGTTTCATTGAAACGATCAATGATATTGTTTTTTTAAAAAATTATTCTGCTCTCGTTCGTTTATCTAAAGCAGTGGAAGATAGCGAGTTATATAATTTCCCATCGACTGGGCTTTGCTTCTCTCTGGAAAATAAATGGAAGAGAGAAAGTAAATTGTAAGAAGTAAAACGTGTGTGTTTTGTCAATAATTTTCTTCCCTTGTCTTTCCGTTTTCCATTTTCCAAACAAAGAGGTACTCTTATTGTGTATGAATGACTCTATTTTGCATGTGTGGTTTTTTCAGGTGACAAGCTTGGAGATGACACGCCAGCAAAAGAGGAGGATTGATGAGACGCACCGTGGAGGTATTCAACATGTATTTTTTGACAAGAATCAAGTAATGCGCAAGCTCAAAATAACACCTTCTAGGCTTAAAGATTTGTGATCTTTCTATTTACATAGTTACTCGAAGAATAGGAGCTATTTGAACTTCAAGTCATTGGCATGAAAATTGGGATAGTAATCAGATTAAAAATTGCTGCAAACGTTTTACTGTTTTGTGGCTATTTAGTATTTAAAGTTTGTGTGGAAAGGAGGGAGTGGGGGGATTAAATGAATCCCAAAGTCACATGAAATTGAAATACGTAATTTTGATGAGTGCCATATAATCTTGTGATAGCAAGTTAGAGTGACAGAGTTCTGCTTTTTATTCGCAAGTCTGACCACTCTTGAATGTGAAAGCAATGGATTTTATTATTAGTCAAGCTGTTTCTGCCTTGCTGCAGCTGTTTCCTCCATGTGTATGAATGTGTCTTTTGCTCCATATAGGGCCATGAGAAGCTTGATGCTTTGCTGCCAGCTTACGAGAACATGAGGAATTTACAAAAGTGAAGAATATTGCTGCCATTAAATTAGGAAGATATGAGATTGAGACACGGTACTTCCCCCTTCCCATCAGAATACAATGACTGTTTGAGGCTGTACTATTATGAGTTTTCCCTCGATTTTATGAAGTGCAAAGAACAGCTTCAGAGGCATATGGTGAGCTGTGCCTCAAATATTGCTTCCTTTCCCCATTATGATTTGAGTGATTATTTATTGCTTTGAACAGGAATGCATATCTTTCAGTCGTCGTATCCCTTGTTCTGCTCCTCTTCAGGCATTGCTGTTATTGTTTGCTTTTTCTATTTTCTAGTTCTCTTTAATTGCTATTCTGTGGTATTGTCATGTGAAGTGGAATATAAACTTGCATTAAATCTTATTTTACCCTGAGATCCTAATCATCTTAATGTTTAGACTTGCTTTTTTGCTTGTTTTAAATGTTGTCTGTACAAATTTTTGTCTGTATTAATGCTTCATGCCATTTTAATGTTTGCATAATGGTATGATCCTGTTATGATATGCAAACCTTTTTCTCTTGAATCTACCCCTCCCCAAATGTGGGATTTCTTTTCTTTTCTTTGCAGGATGAAGTAAGTGCGTAAAAGGGTATTTGAAACTTTTTTCTTAAAAAAAATCTTCCAATTCGCTCTAATTATTCTCTCCATTCACCAACATGACCTAATCTTTGATGACCATTAGCTGTATCTTGAATGATCATAGCTCTGAATTAAGTATTACTGTGGCTTGTGACTTTTTGATTATTTGTCTGTCACAAGTTAATTCATATGAATTCCATGAAAATCATCTTTATCTGTTGACTGCATGAATTCTTGAATTACCGGTACAATTGGAAGCTGATTTAAGGATACCAATCATATGAATTTTCCATCAAATACGCTGAAGGAAGTTGACCTGAACTTGAATAAACTGTTGTGTGGTTGAAAGGTCTACACTCCCAGGTGGTCTTATTTTTTAAAAAAGAAACTAGCAGAGTGAGCTGAACTTTTAATTGACCTTCAGAGCTATGGTAAATGTTCTTATGTTGCTTTATTGGAATTGAAGAATTCATAATTTTAACTTGCCCTCCTTCTTTCTCGAAAAGGTTGTCAGTTTATATAATCTATGTAATGATGTGAACTATCTTCAATGGCCATTACCTTTCTTCCAACATCTCTTTTTATCATGCAGAGGCAAATGTGATCTCAAGCATCCTCCTGGTGATGAGATATACAGAAGTGGTACATTGTCAATGTTTGAGGTACATTTTTCTCATTGCTCTAGTTATTAATGTTGATGGGCATCTTATAATTAGTATCAAAACTAATCTATGTTTGTGTTTTTCTTGTTTTTCGCACCCCATTACCTTACCTTCATTTTATGGAGTCTTGAATGAGTTATTACTTCACCTATCTTCAATTATCTAGAATAAGTTAAGTGGGTGCAAGAGCATTTAAATGCTGTAAATGGTGATTGAGGAGCGTGATCCTGCTGTCCAATATTGGATTTCAAGTATCTTATTGTTGCAACCTTGGATTCTTTATTTTTTTGGAAGTTTCTGGTCACAGCTGAAATTCCTAAGCATAACAAGGAGGTTTGCCTGATTTTCATCTTGTTTGATGCTTGATAACATCAATTTAATTTGGATAGAGGCCTATGGCGCTTTAAAGAACCAGGTTATTTCCATTTTATAGATATTTGATTCAATTTTCTAAGCTCAAATGTGCATGAACAAGATAATATTGCATTTTATAGGTATATATTGTTGCCAAGGAAACGTTTCTATCAGAGTGTGCCTTATATATTACATTCATATAATAATATGCTCTTCAAATTCACCAATTGTTTGAAAGTTTCGGTCAAAATTGGATATTAATCTGAAACCTTTGTAATTGTTTACATTTGGAAATTGGTGATGCAGTTCTATTGGGCTTTGATAACATTGATTTTTTGCCTATTTTTTATTATACCAGGAGTGTATTGAGAGAACATAATCAAAGGGTAATAATGGGCCCCTGTTCTTCACACACCTGCTGCAGGTGTAGAAAGTGAGCTAGGACTGAAGGTAATAGTGGGGAGATGGGAGAGGCAGTTACTGAAGAAATGGGAGAATAGGGTGGTTAACTCTAAAGCCATCATTAGTAGCATTACCTCTAGTTTCTAGCAGTTATTATGATTGTTAATGAGTAGTTATTATTGTGCTATAATCTAGGTGCAGTTCTTAACAATTGCATTGTATATATTTCCTTTGTTAAAAAATGTAAAGTATTTTTAATCAAATTACACATTCCATTGAGTCAGTTAATTGTCTTTAATCTAATATCATCTTTTCATATTTGCCTTCATTTAATATGGTATATCACTTAAACGTAAAGGGTTGAGTGATTTATTTATTAAGGGTATTTTTGAGAAAAAAAACTCATTAATTATTACACATAGTAAAACTAAAAATGCCTTGTACTTTTTAACATTTAATGTAAAAAAAAATGTCTTATATTTTTTAATGGGGGAATATCTTTAAGAAATAGTTGCAGTAGGATTCAGACTCGTGATTTACCTTTGTGTTGGGAGATTCTCCTTGGTCTGGTGAAGTAATTGGTGTTTTCAGATCCTGACATTATTTTCTTCAATAGAATTTTTCTCTACTTTCCATCTTAAACCCAGACCCTATCGTACAAGGGGACGAAATAATCACCCTTGGATCACAAACCAATGATGTAAGTTAAATGCAGGAGTCACCTTAATTGTGTAATTAATGCCATCCTTGGTTCTCGCATTAATTATTCTTGTATTTATTTCAAATCTAAGGGCGACCACTTTTCTTACCTCCTCTCACGTCAGATAACTCCCTTGATCTCTCTCTCTCTCTCTGCGTGCGCATGCATGAATGTATGTATGATTATTTGTATTTTATGATTGTCTTTAATTATTATGCTATATCCGCAAACAGGTTGATGGCAAAAAGAACAAGGTTTATGGGCAGAATCTCTGTTATTTGGCCAAGTTGTTTCTTGATCACAAGACTCTGATGATGTTGACCTGTTTCTGTTCTATGTTCTGTGTGAATGTGATGATCGATCATCGAGGATGCCACATGGTTGGCTATTTCTCCAAGTTAAATGTATCCTTGTTGTCATTGCTGTAGTTTGGCATGAGAAGCTTCAAATTCTTATATCATGCAATTTTGCACTCTGTTATTAAAAATGCCAATCCTATTTATCTGCACACTGTATGCAACCAGCAATGTAAACATATTCTGCAGATTGCTTCATTCGTGTAATTATTTTAATTAATTGTAAACTTCCACTTTTGAAGGAGCCAATCTTATTGTTTTCAGACATTAATTCTGTGACTGGAAGCATGAATGTGATCTAGCTTAAATATTTGCAATCTTCTCTATTATCTCCCGTGTCCTTTTATTGTTTGTCTTTTTCATTTTGAATTTATGAACAATTTTATTGATTTGAACTTTTGATTTTAAAGGAAAAACATTTAGAAGAATCTTATGATCTGGCATGTATTCTCACCCTTCACCCTAACAAAGGAAAGGATGTGACAAATTTTTAATTGCTTTCTGTAAGCTTGTTAAGGTTAGATGATGGATTTCGTTGCCTTGTTTAAATGTTTTAAACAACTCCGCCTATGTTTTATAGTCACTCTTAAGCTCAGATAAAGGAGGAGGATTGTGTTAGACTCTCAATAGCCAACGTAAAATTTTGTTGAATCTCACATAGATACAGACAGTAGAGGTTTTTATGTTAATGTTAGGTTGTTGCCTGTAAGTAACGTGTTGTATGGCTCAAGTGCAGCGATAAGTGAGTTAGGGTAGCTGCATCGACGCCCGAATATAGTGTTAAATGAGTAAGGACTACTGTATTATTTTAGACGAGCGTGGCTAAAAAAGTTAGTCCATGTGAGCATGATCAGACTTGGTATTTGAAATGTTGAGACTTTGGCTTTGGTAAATCTATGGAGGTGGTAGGAGTTATGATTTAGAGAAAAATTAATATCTTGTGCTTGCAAAAAACTAAATGGGTTGGTGAACAAGCTAAGGATATTTAAGGTTTCAAATTTTAGTATACTGAGAAAGTAAACACACGTAATGAGGTAGGTATCATTGTCAATAAGGAATGAAAGAAGAACATGGTAGAAGTTAACAGAATTAGAGACATAATTATTTCTTTAAAAATGATCATTGAATGGAAGATTATCAATATTGTCAGCATTTATGCACCTTAAATTGGGACAAAAGTCAATCTTAAAGAACTATTTTAGGAAGACTTGAAGGGTTTGGTCGAAAGTATATCACATAATGAAAAGATCTTTATTGGAGAAGACTTTAATGGACATGTCGGGAGGGAGTCAGGTTATTACACGAGGGTGCATGGTGGTTTGGGGAACTAAATGAAGGACAACATATCCTTTATTTCTCTTTGACGTATGATTTCAAGATTGCTAATACCTGTTTCAAGAAGAGGAATGAGCATCTCATCACTTATAAAAGCGAAGCTTCAAGGTCAGGGATTAATTTTTTTTTGGGTAAGAAATGTGGATAGAAGACATTGTAAAAATTGTAAGGTGATTCTTGGGAATGCTGTTTTGACACAACACAAGGTCCTTATCCTTGGTGCGTGTATTATGAGTAAAAACAAAAGGTGTCAACAAGTAATAATTTTAAAGATTAGGTGGTGGCAATTAAAATGCGAAAAGAGAGAAATTTTCAAGAGAAATCTTTTAGCCGAAGGAATTTGGAAGTCTTGAGGAAGTGCTAATACTTTGTGGGAAGACTTGGCTCTGAAGGTAAGGAAGGTTGCAAAAGAAGTTTTGGAAGAATCAAGAGGTTTTGGTTTGAGAGATAAGGAGTCTTGGTGGTGGAATGATAGTATACAGAAAAAAAATCAAGTATAAGAAGGAGTGTTTCAAAGCCATCCATTTGTGCAATAATGATGAAAATTGAAAAGGTATCATATGGCTAAAAGGAAAACTAAGGCTGAGTGAAGCTCATTTTAAAGCATTTAAAGAGTTTTATAATGGTCTTGGGATAAAAGATGGAGAACGAAAAATTTATAAATTTGCTAAGAGTAAGGAAAGAAAATCAAAAGATTTAGAATAAATAAGGTGTATAAAGAATGAAGAGGAAAATGTTTTGATCACAGATAATGATATTAAAGATAGATGAGAGACTTACTTTTTTAAATTTTTCAATGATGATGAGAGTTTGTCAATTAACTTAAAAGATTTAGTAACTCTTGAAAGATAGCAAAATTTATCATTCTATCGAAGAATATGAGCTTGGGAAGTGAGAGAAGCTTTTAGGAAAATGGCAAATGGTAAAGTTAATGGATCTGATTGTATCCCTATTGAAATGTGAAAATGTTTGGGTAAAAAAGGAGTGCGATGCTTCATTAAGTTATTTAATGAGATTTTACAATCCAAGAGAATGCCGGACGATTGGAGGATAAGCATCTTAGTTTCTATTTATAAAAATAAAGGAGATATTAAGAATTGTGCCAACCATACAGTAGTTAAACTTATGAGTTATATTATAAAATTATGGAAAAGAGTGATTGAGCATATGTTGAGATTGAAAATTAGTATTTTTAAAACTCAATTCGGCTTTATGCCAGGGAGGATGATTACAGAAGTGACTTATCTACTAAGGAGATTAATGAAAAAGTATTTGATGTAAAAATAAAAATTTACACATGATTTTCATTGATTTGAAAAAACTTATGATTGTGTACTGAGAGAAGTATTTTGGAAGGCATTGGATAAGAAAAGTGTCCGAGTTGCCTGTATTCGAGCTATACAAGACATTTATGAAGGGGTAACAACTAGTATAAGAATATTTGGTAGTGAAACAAAAGATGTTTTTATAAAGATTGAAATGTATTGAGGATTATTTTTGAGTCCTTATTTGTTTGATCTAGTCTTAGATGTTTTGATTGAGTATATTCAAAAGAAAATTTCTAAATGCATCTTTTGTAGATGATATAGTTTTTATTGCAGAGGCAAGAGAAGAGATAAATTGTAAACTTGAGTTATGGAGGAAGACATTGAAGTCAAAATTTTCGCCTAAGTAGGAGTAAAATAGAATACTTACATTGTAATTTTGATAAGTGGTCAGTGAAGAGTAACTTGAAAGTGAAATAGGGTGATCAGACCATACCTCAAGTGAAAAAGTTTGAATATTTAGGAGCAATTATTTAACAAATGGAAAAATTGATGGAGATATTGCACACAGGATACAAGCGGGGTGGTTTAATTGGAGAAAAGTTAAAAGAGTTATCTGCAATCGTCAGATACTTGATAAGCTTAAAGGAAAGTTTTATCAAATTGTTATAAGTCTAACAATTTTATATGGTAGTAAATGTTAGGTTTTGACAGGACAACAAGAGTATAAAATTGGAGTAACAAAAATTAGAATGTTGAGATGGATGTGTGGATATACATATAAAGACAAAACTCGAAGTGAGTGAATACGAAAAAAAATGGGCGTGGCACCTATTAAAGAAAAATGGTAGAAAATTGTTTGAGGTAGTTTGGACATATACAAAGAAGATCACGGGAGGCACTTATGAGGAGAGTGAAACAGATAACTTTGAGCTCCGTTAAGAAGAATAGAGGAAGATTGAAGAAAATATTTTTCAAAGTTGTTGAATGAGACCTTTTAATTAATAATATTTTTAAAAATTTAATAAATGATAGAGTATAATTATAGTTAATTTCACTTAATGAGATAAAATAAGGTTTATTATTGTTTTTGTCGTCCTCGTAGTTCAAATGTCTTAAACATCTATATATATGTATTAATATTCAATGAAAATTGTACTATTTATAAGGTTTAAATGGTTGGTGGAAAATCTTCTATTTGGCCAATTGTATTCTCGCGTTCCTATTTCTATTGTGGGTCTGGTATTTCTCTGTTGCGTTCCTGATAGCCAATAGGAGGGTTACTGGGTACAGTTTGTTAGATCTTTTTAACTATAACGATGATGGGGATTAGACTTAGTGGGTAATTGATTGCGTTGTCTTTTCTGTTCGTTATCCTTAATCACCAAATCCTGGTGTAGTGGTGTTACATCTCTTTGATAATTATTAAGGCTATGCCACTGAAGCAGGAATTGAGTGATATGACAGCTATTAAAGTAGAAGATATGCTGACCACCCTTCGCAGCTTTGAATTGATTCAACACAGGAGAGGACAGCATGTGATTTGCGCAGATCCAAAGGGTATGGGATCGCCATTTTAAAGCCGGTCTGGGGGTTTTTGTTTTTTGTTTTTTGGCCAGTGGGGTCTGGAGGTTGATGTTGGCAAATTGATCTGGATTGCTTATAAAGAACAAGGTTGATGGCGGATGTAGTAGGGATTTGTGTAGTTTAGATACTAGGTTAGAGTAATTGTAATGCTTTTTTAAAAAAGGCTTAATGTACGCCAAAAAGAAAAGGTTTAATTTGCCTTGCAAGAAATCTCATATTGGTATCTGTATTGTCACGAGGTAGTTTATGTATGTGCACTGGGGTCTGCTATATTGTAAATAAACTACAGTTCAAAGAATAAGCCCTTCCATGATTCTTGAGATTAGGCGGTTGCACGATGTGCTCTTCCCGGAGGTTATCATTTAATGTTGAACGTAGTCCCAGCCTGACTCTGTAGCAAGGAAGATGGCTGGTTAACGGGAAGTTCGTTCCGCCTTCCTCTCAACGGGAATTTGTTACTATGAGTTTAAACAAATGTTTAAGGATGCGAATTTCTATAGAGCCAATGTCACTGTAAAAGCCGGAACACATATTTAGAGTTAGAAATAATTTGTTAACGACTTTCACATCGTTAAATATTTAGTTAAACTTTGAGTGACGTGAACCTCTGGCCAAAAAATAATAATAATAATAATTAAAAAAATATTTAATGTGAACCGTCGTTCGGGCAATGAAAATTATGAAATCTAATTCCTGGTTCAGTAGCCTTTATTGAAGACTAGCTTGTTGATGGGTGATAAGGGGCAAAGGCTGACCTTTAATCCAATTCATTGAAACTGCATCTTTCCCGTGGCCTGTATTCTTGACTTGTGCCCCAGTTTTGGTGTTCCTCATCTTCCCTCATTAATGGACTTCATATTGCCGGTGGGAGTATGACGTCGGAACCTCGCTTTCTCCATGTGAAATTGCAGACTTCATAGTTTCTTAGAATTGACCATAGATCTTCGCCGCGCCCCCCCCCCCCAACCCCAAAACCCAAAGGAAAAAAAAAAAAAACAACGAAAAAAAAAGAAGATAAACAAACAAACTGACAGATCATAGTGCTATGAATAAAAAAATTGCTTCTAAATGGGACTATTTTCCCGCTGCTGTGGCGTCTTCATCGAAAAGCTGATCCTTCTCATGCCTAATTGTTTCTGTGATTTTAGCCCAAGAGTTAAGCTTTTTAGTTACTTTCATTGCTGGAACTCAACAGTATTGACCTGGATTCTTCATCACCATCATCTTATGTACTCCAGAAAATCAAACAAGACATGGCCATTTACATTATGTTATATGAGAAATCCCGAATGAAAGAAAAAAAGGAGGGGGAAGAAGGCTTTCATCCATCTTCCCTTTCAGAGTTCGAGTGCAAAGATTCTGTGATCAAACACTGGTAGGTTGAATATGAAGCCTTGGATGATGAATCTGTTGAAGCTGCAGACTTTTCAATGCAACGCCACCAGACCTCCTTTTCCAAAGACTGTCAGCCTGGCTTTCTTCTTCGGAGCTCCTCTGCACCCTCTTGATCACCGGCAATGGCGGATCCATATTCTCAATGCTCAAAGCTGCAGAAGCTTCGTTCTCATTCCTGAACCTATCAGCATTACTCACTTGAACCCTTCTTCCACAGGTAGTAGAAGCAGCAGTGACGGTGGCCGGAGTGGCGCTCGAGCTTTTTCCGGAGAAGAGCCTTTTAAGCTTGGAGTACTTGCCAATAGCAGCAGGGGACATGGACGTGTTGGTGAGTCTATGGGAAGTAGGGAACCCAACTATCTTGTTGTTCCTCTTGACCTGGCCCATGCAGCCGATCCTAGGGGACGAAGGGTCATCGGAGACGGACGCCGGCGGATCCCTCCACCTCGGAAGGCTCACATCTTTGATTGAAGGCCTTGAACAGAGCATCGGCAGGAATGTGGTTTTTTCCTGGATATGCAGCTTCTGATGCTGAAACCGATGGTGGTGCTGGCGATGATTTTCATTGCTCATGTTCCTTAGTTGACTCACTTCAGTTATGAAACAGAGAAAAGCTGAGAGAGAGAAAGTTGAAGATGGTTCGGCGAAGGAAGAGGCAGACGCAAAACGGAAAATGGGATTAGGCGTTTGAGAGTTTGATTGATTGTGGAAACCGACGCGTACTTACTGCGATCCTTTACTTAATCCCGGAAAAGGTGAAGATACCCCCCCCCCCAAAAAAAAAGTCGGCATGATTAAATGGAATTATAATATTTTCTCATTATGCTGATAATTTCTCTATCCACTCTATTAATGGATTTGATTTAATATTTATATGAATAACGAGTAACAATAATGTATAATTATCTATCTAGAACAAACATGATCAGATGGAAAAAACAATTAAACATCAGATATTGCTTGGCGAGGGAATCGTTGTCTTTGTAATTCATGTATTGAACTGATGATCAATACAAAAATTTAATGGCAGGAAAGGACTAATGAGACAAGCTTCTCTGTCTGTGACTGTGTGTTGAGATCCAGATCTCAAGCAAGATGATTATGCTAAAACACACACGTTCCTAGGTAAAAGTCCTAAGCTGACCAAAACCTTGCCCCCCCTTAAATTTCCACTGAAACCAATCCTACATCTTTTATAATAATAATAAAAAAAAAAGTGGTTGACCAAAGATAATATACTTACTCTAATACTCATTTTACCGCATCAAGTGCTTTCATGGTCGACAGGTGGGACTAAAATCCCGGCTCTGTTTCTTGCTAGTGTTGTCATTTGAAGGCAAATTCAAAGCAAAGTGAAGGTGGAGGGTGCTTGGCCCAAAGCTTGTGAAAAAGTTGTTGATGATAAGGTCAAAGCGTCAAAAGACAACATACATAATGAAGGAGGGCAACATAAACCACCCAGAAGCCAATAATCCGGGAAGGTTATTATGATAACTCATAGTTTCTCAAGTAAACTGCTATCATGAGGTATGCTTGCTTTACTGTGCTTGTCTTTTTCTTTCACATTTGTTTTCAGTTTTCTGTAACTCATGTTGGCATCACCATTACGCCATTTCTGCTTTCCCAGTGTAACGCTGAGAGATCATGTTTTCGTGTAACAATTTCGCGGATGCGGATCATATGCGGTGGAAAGCCGTGTAGTGGACGGAAAGTAAAACATTCTAACCATGAATTTTTATCTAATGACTGGTGAGAACAGGTGTATAAAAGAATTCCTCATTTACAAATACGTAATCATATTTTTTTTATTCAAAATAAAAATTTATAAAAAAATATTTACTGTTTTTAATAAATCTGTTAATCATTAATTTAAATAATATAAATTTTATTTGAATAATCTAATTTAGTATTAATTTTTTATTTTTTATAAATTGACCATTCAAATATACTATAATAGTTTATAGTTAATATTGAAATTTTATAATTATTATAAGTTTTTATTTTGATAATATAATATTAAAAATTAAGATAATATTTCAAGCACTTTTCAAAAAATATTTTTGAAAAATTACAGGTTAAAAATTTTAAATATGAACTCAAATCAAAATCTGAATTGTTCAGTATATATTTAGATATTCAATTTATAAAAATAAAAAATTAATATTAAACTGAATTATTCAAGTATAATCTGTATGGTTCAAATTAATAATTAATAGACTTATTAAAAATATTATATTTTTTTATAAATTTTTATTTTGAATAATGCGTGATTGTGTGTTTGCAAATCAGGAGCCTCTTATACACCTATTTTTAACTATTCAGTAGATAAAAATTCATGATCAGGATTTTTTACTTCCCAGTCACTGCACGGCCTCCATTGCACATGATCCATGTCCCAATTTCTCATGTTTTATTCGCCTCTTACTTGAAAATCCAAATTCCACCGCTTAATAACACAAATTTAACGCAAAAACTAAAATTTCAGGGGTGTGATAAATCTGCTGAAGTGGACATCCATTTTGCTCCCACAAATTCAAGCTCATTTTTCTGGTCTTTTTTCAACAGTTACTTAAATAATACAAAAAATTTAAATGACTTTTTAAATTTTGATATTTTATTTTAAATCATAAAAACATTAAAAATTTAAGTGGGAAATTTTAAAAAAAATATTTTAAATAAAAAATTAAACTGTTCATCCTTGGTTTTGAGACAGCAATTAAAATTTTAAAATAAAGAATAGAAAAATCAGTTTGCAAAAAATCAATGATATTGACTTAGTCCTATGAAGTAATGTTTTAAAAGTCAGATTGAAAATTAAATTGAAAAAGTTAGCTATTCTTGATTTTTATGATGTGACCAACTATTAAACCAGTGATATAATAATTAAATAAAAATAATATTAAATGTATATATAAAATAAACATAAGAAAAAAAATCTATATTATGTTAATAAAATGACATAATATGACCATAAAATTAATGATATTACAAAATTATAATTTTATAATTTGTCAAATATAAGTGAATATTGATTAAATTAAATATGAATAGATTCAAAAATATATACATTTGCACATATAAATGTCAACATCGTTATAAAAAATGGTTTTAAATTATATTTTATACATGTAAATTATCTAATAATAAAGTTTTCTTTTAGTATGATCTAATTTTATAATTTTTCTATTTTTTTAAAAAAAATTTAAGCTTTTTTGATATTATGTTTAAAATTATCTATTTTTTGAAAATCGTTCTAGTTCCTAGTTCAACTTTAATTTTTTGCTTAATTCCAATCCAATCTGGCTCAATTATAAAAATAAATTTTTTAATTCAAATTGAGTCATTAATGGGTCTAATTAATAATCTAACAAGTTTGATCATTCAGTTCAGTTTGATTTTTAAAACAATGTTATAAAATTTGTGATGAATTTTTTGAATTTATATGTGAAGAATGTGTTCCAATAATTAGTTAACAAGTACTCCCTCCATCTCACATTATAAGATAAAATTAAAAGTATAGTATTGTCCTAAAATATAAGACAATTTAAGAAAAATAAAGTTTCATTAATAATATTTTTTTAATGTTACTCTTTAAATGAAAAAAGAATTGAAATGATATTGTACCATAATGATTAGGTGTGTAGAGGTATTTTTAAAACTTTATAATTTTATTTTTAAAAAATAAATTTATAAAATATTATTATTATGTTTTATTGATATGAGCAATCTTTTTCAAACTTCTCTTATAATTTGAGAGAAGGGAGTGTCTTATAATTTATCTAACAATATGAATGACTTTTTTTTTTGGCCTAAGTATCAATATTAATGATTAGACATTACCAAACTCACCCAAATATGAAATATATGTTGCACAGTTGCAGTACAAGTTTGAAATTCCGTTGGATAAAGCATTATTTTAGTTTTTGTCTTACAAATATATTATTTTAACTTCCGCATTATTCCAATAAGGACAGGTGCTACATGTTAGCTTTGAAAAACTAGTCGGTTGTTGCCAAAATAAACCATAATTTGCACGTAGACAATTTTCACGGGAGTATTACCTCCATTTTTCTATCATTAATAGACATATTTGATACCTCAAGCTAAATATTAATACACACACGCACATATATTGTTTATACATGAATCTTATTTATAACTCAGATGATAAAGATTGAAATAAAATTAAAGTGGATATCTTATATTTATGCAGAGTTTAAAATAAGTTACATTATTTACAATTTCCGATAATAAATCAATTCCATTTTTTTAAAAAACCACGAAGGTTTTGGTTGGCACGAGATAATGAATAATTATCTGGATATTTTTGCTCATACTATCAGTTTCCTGATTTCCTCCTCCTGACTTCTATGGGGCTTTCTTTAATCATAATCGTATAACTTCAAAAAGAAGCAAAAGAATTTCGCTTCCGGAACCAACCTTTTCCAACATCCACATGCACCTGGTCATGATTCTAAAATCATAACTCTGGCTCCTGGAACCATCTATTTGAAGGTACAGGATTAGGAAAACCTACACTTTAGGTGATTATATCTACAAAAAAAGGGGAAAACAACAGAACAGAGGATTTCATGTGGGAAATTTTTATAAAGCAGGCGTGTCCAGGGGAAAGTGCCCATAAAGATGACCAACAATAATTGATGAAGTACAATAAACAAAGCAAAATGGGCATAGATCTGGTTAGTGAACCACCTAAAAACATAGCTATCACCAAAGATTGTCTTCAAACAGGAGGACATGCCTGTCTGTGATCTATCTCTCTCTAATTTGAACGCCCTTTAGATTATTTATTTCACTACGTTCTAAAGATATCTCTTCCCTCGAGTGAGCTTAAGGATGGACTTTAACTGAGAGACCTCATATCACGGCCTTGCTTTTAGTTTTTATTGACGAGTCAAATTTTCAATTGGCCCAGATCCTGAAATTCACAGCCAACCAAGGCACCATGTATGCAAATTTTTATGAAAGCATGAATACTGGCTAATTTATGTGGTTCAACAAATTGGACGGGGAGGCAGCATTACCAGTATGATACTTGCATTATTAAGTGAATAAGACTTATCAGAAGAATACAAGAGCGAAGGGACACGGGAGTGGTGCTATCCACCGGTGTCAAAAAAAAGCACAAGATAATTTCTTGATATGATATGCATGATTTAACGTATCTATCCCAATCAAGCTCCTCTTGAGTTTGAATATGTGGAAGAAACAACTCTTAACCATATCTGTTTCCAATTAATTATATGCCCTTTACATTTCACGCTTTGGTTCATATGCGGGTCGAATCTGATTTGTAGATTGTGTAACTGTACATTCAGTTCCAATGGCCATGCAGCACCTTACACATAAAGGAAATGAAACAAATTGCTAAATCTAGAGTTATTCCCGCAAACTGAACACAAGAAATTCGCAAAATTAATGTCACTAGGTTGGTTCTTTACAAATTTGCAAGTATGAATAGCGTGCTCCACAATTAGTCAAGACAAAATTTAACATGTTCTCAATAACACCAAAAACTTGATTGGCTTAACGCCTCAACCCTATAAGTATATATGGTCAATTACTGTAACGAAATTGTTTGGAGGATTTCAGGTGTCAAATCCAGCAGAATATCCGATTACTAATTAATTGATCTTAGTGCAAAACTTGCCAACATTGATTTCATGCCTTGCGAATAAATCAAGCCCTACAAGCATATTACTCGTGGAGCGTACTGACGACTAATGTCAGTTGTGCTCGCAAAGCACTGTTTTCCCAGCAATATACGAAACTGACATCGGATAGCCTGTAGCCTGGCACCAGTTGTGATTGTTTATTTACCTCGGATTAATAGCGAGGGTCGGTTGGAGCCGTGCATTGTGGATCCATCATCGACCATGATCACTACTATTTACTAGCATCATGAGCTCCTCTTCCAGTGTAATCTCAGTGTGTTTCAGCCCAATCAATGCAAACATACGTAAAATCATGATTGCAAAGTCCAATTCAACGGCCTTCGGCACAAATTGGAGTTAAAACATGGGCATTTTATATATAATAGGCCTATCAATGTGGCAACCTAAAGCTAACGAGGGAATTTATTCATTAGAAACATAATCTGCCTTGGATTATAAATACATGCAGAATTCATAAATAGTATCATAACGAACAGGCATTTTTCCCGGCATTAATATGATTATACATTGATTAATGAAACTAATTTGCAAGTTTACAAGCATTCATTTCATCTATTGCAATATAAATGCCAAATCTCACACTCGTTCTCGATAACTTTCTCATAGGATCTCAAAATTCTGAAAAGGAGTTCATTTAGTATCAAAGGGTGGCATTGCCAACCCGTATGAAAAGGAAAGCTATGGCAGCCATCACAGAACGGAAAACAGAAACTAATATTACATGAAAAATGCGAACTAAAATAAAAATAAAGAAAAATCTAGATGCTAGTTGCTATTAGTTAGAGGATTCTAAACTGCCTCCAGCCTGAGGTGCAGCTGCCTCATCCTGGGGCGGCAGATCGCATTCAAGATTTTTCTCCCTAGAAAGTGATACTCCCTCAGAAGTATCCTCTGTCCTATCCGGAGATTTTTCTGTTTTTTCATCTGCATCCACAGGTCCACTATCTGAAGAATCTATTTTGGTTTCAACGAGATTTTGTACATTATTTTGTGTATCAGATGGAGGATGAGATGTAGGAGAAACACCTAACCCCTTGGAAAGACATACGTACTTGATAACAAGTTGCTTGTAACTATTTAGCAGGTCTTCCACATCACTGACTGTTAGATCACCAGCGCGAGCAAACAAATATGGATACTCCCTGAAAACTTCATTCACTCCATCCTCCTTCAAAAGCATGCTTGCCCCTTTATTCTCCAAATCTGAGAGGGATGGAATCTTTGTCAATGGTAACTGATCTTCAAAAGTTACTTTCTTATTTTCAGATTTCGATTCAGATGGCTTGGTCTGTGATGCAGACTCCTTAAATGGTTCTGTTCTTGAATGATCTCCAGAATTTTGAAAAGGTAATCTGGGCTGATCTTGCAGATCAGTTGAAAGCCCAGAGAGAACAGCACGAGCAGATTCCATGTTTCTCTCAAACTCAGCTTCATCCATTGAAACGGCTTTAGCATCAATGTTTCTGATGAAGGACTCAGCAGAGAGCATGTTTGTAAAAAAGTAAGCTGCTTCTGCAACCAATCGTGATTGACGTCTAAACCTTTGTATGTATAGTAGGTTGGAGTGAAGTTGTGGAGGATTTGCCTGCATAGTAACATTGATGAGAAACGGAAAAGGATATACAGCTTCAAAAAAACAATCAATGTCCACATTAAATGGCACCCAGGAAGGAAAAAATTATGAGAATATCAGGTATGCATAGCTTTTATGCTTTAGCCACCCTATGGTACCATATAAATTAGATGATGTGTTTTACTTTTAAGTTGGCAGGCGAGAATAAAACATTCAAGTATGTACCAGAGCAATATACAATCGTAAATTATAATTCAAGTATGTCATGGCATTCATTCTCATTTGCCAAGCTTCACCGATCTTCAATCTTCAGTGCTAAACACAAAACTTGAGAACTTTTTAAACATGTAAAAAATAAGGCCATAAGAATAACTCTGGCTCCATTAGTAGTCTGAACTTCAACCCAAGCTCTTTTAAAGCAGAAAATAGTGCATTCACCTAATCAGCATCAAATGAATTATAATATAAAGATTTCTGGACAACAAGATCCATGCCATGATTAATGGTATTCTCATTACTAACTAATTGATGAATGCAACATGTCAAAATCCAAATTAACCCTTGTCACGGAAATTACAAAGACTTCTTCATGCTTATTTGAGTGTAAAACTATTCTTTTATGATGTAATAAAACTATTTTTATTTTACTAATTTATGATGTTATTCTAATTTGTAATTGTAGCTTTCGTGGATCAGAAGTATATGTATTATTTCAATAATAATATGATTATATACAGGTCACAAGATCAGCTAAATACGAAAAGAATAAAAAAATGAATCAGGTCCCCTTATTTTCTCCCGTAATCTCGCCTTACTATCCCTAAAAATCAGGAGCAAGATAACTCTGAAATAATTCCTCATTAATTCTATTTCACACCCCCCTAAAGTTGAATCATAAATGCTAATCATGTCCAACTTGCTCATACAATTTTCAAAGGCGGGCTTATGTAATCCATTGGTCAACATATCTACTGCTTGAAGATTTGTTGGTAAAAAGGTCAAACAAATTATCCTATCTTCTACCTTCTCCTTGATAAAGTGCCTGTCAATCTCTACATGTTTTGACCTCTCATGTTGTAATGGATTTAAGGCCATACTTATAGCAGCTTTGTTATCACAGTACAATCTTAGAGGTAGATCCAATTTGACATGAAGTTCTTCTAGTACTTGTTTTAGCCATATTTCTTCCATTATGCCTTGAGCCAGTGCCCTTAACTCAGATTAGCACTACTCTTGGAGACAACTCTATGCTTCTGACTTTTCCAAATAACTAGATTTCCTCACAAAAATGAGCAATATCCAGAAGTAGATCTTCTATCTAGATGGTGTCTACCCCAATTTGCATCAGTGTATACTTCTATAGTTCTTCGATCATGTTTTTTAAACAACAAACCCTTACCAAGGGTACCCTTTAGGTATCTTAGAATCCTGTATGCTGCTTCCATATGTTTTTCCTTTGGTTCGCACATATACTAACTAGTTACACTTACTGTGAAAGCTATGTTAGGTTGTGTATGAGAGAGGTAGAAGAGTTTCCCTACAAGTCTCTGATATCTCCCTTTATCTACTGGGTTCTCTGTCTCCTCGTCTCCTTCTTCAACTAGTTCAATTTCTTCATTGGAGTCTTCTTCCGTCGTCTTGGTCTTCTATCTCTTCTTTGGAACAACGATAGGTGTCTCAACAGGTGTACACCCCAACATCCTTTTCTCCTTTAAGAGATCAAGTATGTATTTTCTTTGAGATACATAAATACCTTGCTTTGATCTTGCAACTTCCGTTCCAAAGAAGTATTTTAACTTCCCAAGATCCTTGACTTTAAACTCTTGACTCAAAATCAACTTTATCCTTATTGTTTCCTCACTGTGATCACCAGAAATAATTATATCATCAACACACACAATGAGAATATATTTCTTACCTCCTTCAATTTTGACAAACATGGTGTGATCCAATAGTCCTTGTTTATAGCCTTAAGACTTAAGGACTTGTGAGAATCTGTCAAACCACACTCTTGGTGATTGCTTTAATCCATATAAGGATTTCTTTAGCTTACACACTTAATCACCTTTCCCATCATCAAATCCGGGAGGAAGAGTCATGTAGGCTTCCTCTTTCAAATCTCCATTTAAGACGGCATTCTTGATGTCTAGCTGGTGTAATGGCCAGTCAAGGTTTGCTGCTATAGATAACAACACTCTGATGGTGTTCGACTTGGCTACTGGTGCAAAGGTTTCCTAGTAGTCAATACCATATGTTTGTGTGAACCCTCTTGCTACCAACCGAGCTTTTAGTTTTTCAAAACTCCCATCGACCTTGTATTTAAGAGTGAACACCCACTTGCAACTCACAAGCTTCTTATTCTCGAGCTTACTCGCAACCTCCCAAGTTCCATTTTCCTCTAGAGCTTTCATTTATTCTAAGACAGCTTTTTTCCATTCTGGTGAATTTAAAGACTCTTGGATGTTATTTGGAATACTAACATCATCAATATTTGCAATGAAGGCTTGGTACCTAGGGGATAATGCCTCATATGACATATACTTTTGAATTGGATGTTGTGTACAGGAATGATGTTTCTTCCTGAGGGCAATAGGAAGATTCAAATCATTCTCCAATTCTTCTGGATCCTCCCCTGTATTATGATTTTCACCAGGCATCTCTATGATATTCTCATTTTCTTCAACAGAATTTCTCACCAGTTTTGAATCATGGCCAACCTTAGGTGCGATAAACTTAGTACCTTACCTACTCTTTCGTTTGTAATGATGGTCTCTTTTTCCGTGACATCTGTGTCCTTATTATCCCTTGTACTAGCATGATCTTTTGTTTTTGGAATAAAAGAAGACTCAAAGGCAGCGACAGACGTAAGCTCAGGGGCATCGAGAATAGGAATAGAAGAGTACTCAAAGAACGGTTGAAATTCACTCTAACTCTCCCCCTGAATTGAAGGAGTGGAATAGAAGGATTCATGTTCGGAGAAAGTAACGTCATGACTAACAAATAAGCGTTTGGAGGACGGATCAAAACATTTATAACCTTTCTGGGAAGAGGAATACCCAATAAACGCACATTTGACTGCCCTAGGGTCAAGTTTGGAGGGGGGTGTGAGATGAACGAAGGCTGAGCATCCAAATATTCACAATGGAAGATTAGTTTCAAGGTGATTAAAGGAATGAGTTTCATGAAGACAATCGAGTGGAGTGACATAAGTTAAGATTTTGCTTGGCATGTGGTTTGTAAGATAAGCTGCAATAAGGATAGCATCTCCCCAAAAAATTTTTGGCATGAGTTGTGAACATAAGGGCACAAGCAACTTCCAGTAAGTGTTTATTTTCATGCTCAACTATGCCATTTTGTTGAGGGCTATTTGCACAGGTGGTTTTATGAACTATACCTTTCATTTTCAAGAAGTCACTCATAGCCTGGTTTAGGTATTCAGTGTCATTATTAGTTTGAAGAATTTATATTGAAGTATGGAATTAGTTAAGAATCATGGTGTAGAATTCAACAAATATTTGGGTTACATGAGATTTCTCTTTTATTAAGTATACCCAACATACATGAGTATGATCATCTATGAAGGTAACAAACCATTTGGCTTGAGTACAGTTCGAAACACACGAGGGACCCCACACATCACTATGAATAATAGAAAATGGTTTGCAAGATTTATATTCAGAGCGCAAAAAAGAAGAACGATGGTGCTTAGCCAATTCACACGTGTCACAATGAAAACTAGAGATTTTATTTGATGAAAAATGAGGAAACAAACAACTCAAATATTGGACAATAAGATGACCTATTCTTTTATGCCAAGACAAAAAAATCATTATTTTAGAGGTGGACACAAGATTACACCGAATTTGAGACCAAAGATTACTCACGGTTGATTCATCAAGATAGTAAAGCTAATCATACTCCTTAGCACTGCCAATCATTTTCCCCAATGAGAGATCTTGAAAAATACAGTGAGTAGAAAAGAAATGAGCACTACAGTGCTTGGTCAACTTACTTGTAGACAATAGATTACAAGCTAGATATGGTACATGAAGTACTGAATCCAAGTGTAAGAAATCAGAAATAGTAATGCTTCCTTTTCCAGCAATAGAAAAAGATGTGCCATTTGCAGTATCAATTTTTTTTGCGCCCACTACATGGAGAATATGATGTGAACAAAGTAGAGTTCGCAGTCATATGATCTAAGGCTCCAAAATCAATAATCCACTAGGATTTAAGAAAGGAAGTATTCAAGGCATAATGGTTATCTTGCTTGGCAACAAAAGCACTGTGTGACGTTTGAGATGATAACTCAAATTGCTATAGTGTATGTAGCATCTCCAGGAGCTTCACTAACTGGTCTTTATCAATTATGGGCATAGACCCAAACTTGTCTAGGGCCTTTTCAGGAGCATCTTGGTACCCACATGCCTTCCCCTTTGTGTGGTATCCAGTCAAGAGGCTTCCCATGAAGATCCCGACACTTATCTTTGCTATGACCAGTCTTTTTATAGTGATCACATGAAACCTTCCCTTTTGTCTCCTTTGATCCTTGATCAAGGTTCCTGCTTACCAGAGCCGAAGGTTCAGATGAAGAAGAAATTGAAACAAAGTCAATAAGCATCACCTTTCGATAAAAAGCCTCTCTGTAGACCTCAGCAAATGTATCACGAGTTGAAGGTAATGGGGAGTGAGCTAAGATTCTACTACGAACATCATCTAGAGATTGATGAAGGCCAACCAAGAACTGAAACACCCGCTCATCCTCAACCCATTTTTTGTACCTTGCAACATCTCGAGCACATGACCACTCCTCTTCAGTGTTAAGGTAGATCTCCTGCCACACTGCAATCAATTCTAACTAGAATTCTATAAGGTCACGATCACCTTGCTTCACTTGCCAACTTTTTGTTTTTAAATCATATATATGAGAATAGTCATCACCATCAGAATATGATTCGCAAACTGCATCCCAAATATCCTTTGCTATCGGCAAGAACATGAATGCTCATTGGATCTGTGGAGCCATAGCCGCGATTAGCCATGAAGCCACCATCGAGTTCTCGGTCTCCCACTTCATTACAGCCTTTGCGTCTGACCCGTCTAGAGCTTTGGAATCACCAGTGATGAGGCTCAATTTGCCACAACCTCCAATGGCAAGCTTTATAGCTTGAGCCCATTTGCGATAGTTGTGTCCGTTGAATCTATCAGACACGATAAGGACAGGTGACCCTTCTGCAAAACTCAACCTGTGGGGAGTTCCGCCATGGGTGTTAGATTGGGAAGTCTCGGCGCCAGAACTCATAGGACGAGTTCTCAAACTGCTTGATAATGACTCCCTTCTTGGTCGATTGTCGACTTTAGCGTTCTTAAGGTCAGTTTTGACACCATATAGCTTCATTGATTAGAAGTATATGTATTATTTCAATAATACTATGATTATATATAGGTTACAAGATCAGCTAAACACGGAAAGATTAAAAAAAATGATTAAGTCCCCTTATTTTCTCCCATAATCTCGCCTTACTATCCCTATAAATTAGGAGCAAGATAATTCTGAAATAATTCCTAATTAATTCTATTTCACAGTAATTCAGGACTTATAATCAGTACTTTGGGAATTTAAGCTCTAAACCCAGTTTGATGCACAAAATGGAATGAAATTAAAAAAGAAAAAAGTAATAATGTGATTTTATAAATGTGAAATGTCATTTGGACCATTGGATGAATTAAAAAAAAAATTACCATTAAGTATGATAACTATTAACTAGGGTGTCAAAGACATTACAATCTTGATTGTTGTTCAATAGAACAAGGTTCCCATTCCATTGAGGCTACCAAAGTTGTTTAGATCTTTGGATAGATTAGTAAGTTTCTTTCCACTCTTTTTTTTTTTTTGGTTAGGGGTAGGGGTTGTTTCCATTTGGGAATTACGATTTCTGGAGTTTTTAAGCGTGCTTTGGTTTTCTCTCATTTAACATTTGGGATGGACTTTTGAACTTTTGAAATGTTAAAAGTTGTTTGGGTAACTTTTTAGGGAGCAAAATGACTCCACAAAGTAGGTTGAAATGAGATTGAAATGTGGATTTTAAAACTCTACTTTTTGGTGGATTTCAAATGTGGGTTTGAAATATGGATGTTATTTTGCTCTCTTATTCTTTTATTTAAAAAATAGTTAATTCATTAAAAATATAATTATAATTTAAATAATAATAATTAGATATCAAGTCTTTAAGATTACAAATTGAATAATTAATCATGTTAATTTTTAACATTAATGTATAATAAAAATTACAAATCTTTATCATATTTTTTAAAATTACAAATTAAAGAAGTTTAAATAATTAGAGATAAAGTTTTTAGCATTATAGATCAAATTTTATATTATTTAAAATTTTTATCACATTTTTTAAATATTTTAAATATATTACATTTGTATAATAAAAAATTTAAATTATCATAAATCAATATCCTTTTTTACAATTGTACATTCAAAAGAACATTTTACTGTCATAATCCAAACAACTTTCAGTATACCAAATTGACTTTTGAAAAAATGTATACAAATACAAATTTTATTACAATAACTGACTTTCAATAAACTAACTTTTACTAAATGAACTTTTGACAAACTAAAAACTAAACACACTAAATAGCTTAGGTGGATTATGTGAGTTATTTCTACTAGCATAGTCAGGAATACAGATTGTTTAAGCCATCTATGAAGAGGCATATCATTCATGACATACGTTCACCCTTTTATCAATGAATTTGAATAGAATTATTGTGTATTTTTCTTACTTTTCATTGGTCCTGGCATTTGTTCTAAACACTTCCACATAATTTTACAAAACTGCAAGCAACATTTGTTCCAAATCTAGTGCATATTGAGTAAAATAAGACACAATGACAAAAAATTAAAAATAAATGCTACAGGTATGCATACTGATAAATATTTAGGAAGCATGTTGTGTGAAGCTGAATCATCATCTTTAGCAGTCATTCAATGCTAAAATGTTGAGATTACCTTTATGGTAACGTAAATCAGCACAGGAAGAAATTCATCAGCTCCTGGAGGATTTGCATTTGAAGCAATAGAAGCATTAATCAGTAAGTTGTTGATAACCTTGCAACAATTCAGGATACACACTAGTTTGTCTCTGGGTGCCTTGTACATGTTGATCTTCTGTAACTCCTTCTGAGCAAGCTGCAAACAGTATATAACAAATAAGACTACAGCAGTAAGGTCTGAGAATTTATTGAAAAAACATGAATTAGCTAAGTGCAGGGACATGGAAAGCCATAAACAAGTTAAATGCTGTATTCAGTTGCCAAAGATAGAACCCAATTCAAGGACACTTATTGAAATTAATTTTTCTCCAGCTAACAAATTCAGCATATACAATTTCCAGTTAATATATATATATATATAAATATAATTTATATAAAATACTGAATAATAAGAAAATCAAATCCAGTATGTATACAGCATTTATTGGAAGTAAGTTTTAATACAACTAAATGTTGTGACATGAGAACACATTCAATGTCTAAATAGAAAACAAAGATAAGAATGAACCCACTTTGAATTTGTAGTTATACACTCACCAACCATGATGTTTCATTCTGAAAATTTGATTTGACATCCAAATTTTCTGGTCGAATGAACTGTTGAATCAAAGCAATCTTTTCAGAAAGATGTTCATCAAGTTTTACATCATCTGGAAGTGAAGCAAATACACGGGTAAATAACTTCGTCATGACATACTTCTCCAGCCCCTGTATATGAGTGAAGCCCACGGGTAAAGAGATAAAAGAATAGATGAAGCCAAGCAGTATCAGAACAAGTTACAGGGAGAAGCCATATATATTGCTTTCAATTCAAAACGAATAAAGTATACAGAGGTAGAGCAAAATTTCAGTTCTCTAGCAGTCATCTCAGCCAGAAAAGCCATATGAATGCTGAAACTGATTTTAACAGTACAACTGTTACAGTTTAATAGAACCAGAGGGAACAAGTCCTCTTGAAATTATTTCCTTCATAGAGATTTCAAGGCTGGGTTTTAACTGTTGAAGTACATAGACATTAACAAGTAGGCAAACAAGATAAATTATCAGAAATTTAAAACGATATATGAGGATAGTGGAGCAGATAGTCTTAAGCCTTGTAAAGAGTGGTAGAAGGAAATCAAAGAGAATACTTATGGAAGTCGTTAAACAAGACCTCTTAGTTAATAATATTCCTAAAAGCTTGGTTGATGATAGTGTTGGAATATTTATAAAATATTTATGGATTAGCATTAATTAGTACATCCAAAATAAATTGGTCTTTATAATCCTTTGTGGATCACGTAAGTGAGCCTAAAGGCCCAACCTATAACTCTGCAACATAGTTATTTCTTATCTCTTAACTAACCAAATCAAAGATATTTAAAAGATATAATTTATTTATTTATTTATTATTGAGGTGGTTACTAATATGATTCGTATAATTAGATATGACTGGTCAATAGCCAACACCAGTCTCTTTCTATTCTCTCTACTTTCTCTGCACTCTGAAAACCATAGGGGCCTAATAGGTTGTGTGTCTGCCTAGACTCGAAGTAATCAAGGAATCATAAGCCATGAATTCTTCAGGTGCACATGTTAACTTCTTATCTTATTTAAATCATATATATTGAGATACTAATTTTAACACATAGAGTACAATGACATCATGTAATCCATGTAGTTGACCTGATCTATTGGGATAAGACTCGTTATTGTTGTCATCATTGTTGTACTTGTCAATTGCAATATATACACAATGCATCAACAAATTCAGGGGGAAAAGAGGGGACATGGTTTATCTATTTTAATTAGCAAATGAAAAGAAGAGATTGCTATGGATGACTGCGGCACATTGTAACTAAAGGTTAACAGAATAGAGCCTTTTTTAAAAGTGGTTAGCAAAATTTTTGGCCGAAAAAAGAAGTGGTTAGAAAATTGTCACTCTTATTATTTTTTTATAGAATAGTTTTTCACTCTAATAATTAAAAACACTTTAAACTTTGGAAAATAAGCATCCTCAGAATGTCTCTCTGACCAGTGATAGATAGTATGAGGTTGAGGTGCATGGAAGCATAATGTGCAGTCCAACACTCACCATAAGGGGTTAAGCATTAGACACAGAAAACCATAACTTCCTCTAACAACATCCATGAAAAGGCCTCTAGCGCTTGTACAAGTACTATTGCACCCCCCATGACTGTGTAGCATTGTATCCAAATTGCCAGATTAGAGCCTGTCTTAAATTTAAATTTTATACATCCAACGTTGTCAATTTATTAGATCTTTCTGCAATTGTCCATCATAAAATACAGAAAAACCAAGAAATGATCTCTAACAGAAAGCAACACAGGAGGGGAAGTCAGTTGTAGCCATTGTATAATTAACTCAAATCAATCATCCCAACAAAGGGAGTGAAAATAAAACTGTAATACCAATAAAGCATGAACTAGATAAGATGTGTGAAAACAAAAGGCCTTATTTGTAAGTCATCTATATTTTGTTCTCTTCATTTTTAAGCTCCTTTCCTTTTGGTTGAGCATAGGCTGACAAACTCTTCATAGCGTAGTAAAAGAAAGTGAAATGGAAAGAGAAGGATCAATGTTTGGCCATGGCAGTTTATGTCAACAATAATGCTTATCACGAAGAAAGCCTCAAATCAAAGCCACCAAATACTTCACAGTAATTCAGAAAGAAAGTAAAGTTAAATTGGAACATACTTCACCAGCACTCTCCAGCTCTTCCTCAGAGCACCCAGCCCATAGTGGATGAGCCCTGAAAGCTGCTTCCATATTGGCAAGGAACTGCTGTACAGCGGCACTATCCCTCTCTGGATCTGGAGCATTATTCGAGAATGATACAATAAAGCTGCAAAATAAAGTTTCCCACTCACAAGATTTTCCTTGACAGTACCATGATCTCATAAAGGATAGAGCTTTTTATTGGTGCCAACTTCTTATCATGATATACTTTGCGAAAAGCGTTCTATAAGTTATGATTATTCACTCTGTTGATCAACACAACATAATTTTGAATGTTGAATCACAGACTAAAACTGCCTGAGTTTTTAAACCTCAGAGAAACCATCAAATCAAAGTCCAGATCTTCTCCACGAAGCATTTCACTTGGGAAAATCTACCCAAAAAATGGAAAAACGTAACATGTCACTTGCGAAGAGAAATCAACAAACGCAAGAACATTGGAATTTGACGGTGATAAACAGAGACGGAAAACGTCGGAGAGTCGAATCGAAAACATGGAGAGATGGAAATTTTGATGTTGATAGTTGTAAAGTAAAAACCTCTTAATTGCTTTGACAAAATCGGCGGCAGATGGTTGGCGCATGCGCTCCAGGAAATCATGTAAGCCCAAGAAAACGTCGGCGCTTTCCATTCTTTGCCGCCTTCACCGTCGGATAGTAGCACTTCAAACTGAGCTAACACTGGGAGTTACTGAGCTGGATCTTGCAATTCGCTTGGACAGTATCGGCTCTCGTTGAAAGAAGGTGTATCCTCCCCATTAGGCGTTGGCGTAGATTATTATTTCGGGTGTTAAGAAATTGCATCGCAATATTGCCGTTTATGGTTTATTATACATTGCGAACCAAAATAAGCTATGCTACTGGTCGTGGTCGTGGAACGCATGCGACGGCGCGAGTGTATGGGCCGAGGTGCACGGTTTAGTGGTGCTGTTGTAAGACATGAATTCGAACCCAAGCCCGACAATAATATACTTATGTTGGTGCTAATTGTAGAACAGTAAAAGACTTCACATCACACCCATTAAAAATAAAAGTTAAGCTCGTTGTTCATTAATGTCAATCTTAGCAATTTGTGGCATTATTCCCAAAATACCCCTTCCGTTAAATTGGACTGTTGACTTGTAATCATTTGGATTTGAATATCACATTTAAACAGATGGTGCATTGGATATGAATACTGTGAGGCAAAGGTAATTATTGTGGCAGCAGACAAAGGGGAATGAGATCTCATATGAAAGACCAGAATAAAGTCCGTGGTAAGCTACTGCTTTAACACTACGGAAGGTAATTTGAACTGTCATTCCTATGTTTATAGCGCACACTTGACATGAACTCTTTAAGTGATCATGTGTTATTGCGAAATTTAATAATGAATTTATATGATTACCCTCATGATATGGACAACTTTCATCTCTTCCTTAAAAAAAAAAAAGGTTAGTATGGCTCTTAAATTTTTTGAAGATTGCTTTAAAAAATGATAAATAAAGCCTTAATGTACACCACTTGGATTAGCGAGGAAATTTAGTACGAATTTAATTGTTTATCTCTAAATGGCGGCATTGAAGAGGAATTTAGAGAAGACATTTTATTTTGTCTCTGAAGAAAAATTTAGCAAGCAAAATTAGTGAGGAATAACATGTTCATCTCTAATTTACCTAGTTAGTGAAGGAAAATAAAGATGAATAGTATAATCCTCTCTAAATAGTTTGAAGAGTGAGGGAATGAAAGAGGTAATGTGATCCCTTTTAATTAATGAGGAATTTGCGAAAAATGGGCCTTTCTCTCTAAAAACTTCAACCATGGTGTGTTTAGTCTATTTAAAGAGATGGGTCCAAAAGCTTAATCATTCCATTCAAATCACCTCGATTACCACTCAATTGCTACCTCTTTCTTTACATATTCTCCTTTCATTGTCATCTAAAAAGATTTAAACATGCTTGAGAGTTTTGCAGGATATGGTTCCACAATTTAGTGACGTTCAAGCTATTAACCCACCTTGAAATTATTGAAAGATTAAGATTTGAGTGCTGTGCATCTGGATGGTCGGTTTACCTTCTACTCAATAAAACCCAATGATGGGAGATGGTTTTTCAATATGTTAATGTAGTATGGCTTTTTCATTGGGTTGTTTCCTTTGGTTTTTATTTTATTTTATATTAATTGTTTGTGATGTTTGTATGTCCATTTTAGGGTGATTGTATTCATGTTGTCACGAATATTGAATTTTGCTTTTGAAGTTCTCATCTCAGTTGCATGAAGGCGAGATGAATGCTGTCTCTCAATTTAGTATTGGCCATATAGGATCCATGAACTTCTCAGGTCAAGCCACGTGGAGGAATAAATTGCCTATTTTATATATTTACCATAATGATATTTATAACTTTTATTTTGAATGCATTTATATGTTGTAGTGTATTGTATAAGTCGTCCTAAGTTATTTCATTTTGATCAAGGCAGTTATGTGAGCTTGTGGCACTTTGGATGGGGTTTGGACACTCTTTTGTTATGAAAAGCTTAAAGCATGGTTAATTTGGGTTTAGGTGTCACTTCTCTATGTGAAAGGATTTGAAAATAAAACCAGTGTTATTAACTAATTTATTAAATGAGTTTTATGTAAATACTTAAATCACCTGTATCGAGCATGAAATAAAGATTTGGGATATATTAGAAGTTGGCCCTCCATAATTTGTCAAACAACAACTCGGTGCTGTCAAGATCTGTGCAATAGGCTGTGATGTGTGGTACAGAGAGTTCCAACTGTGGTGCACCTTCTTTATGCCATGGTAGATGACTTATATTGTTGAAAAATGACATTTTTACCCTTTTATATAAATGTTTTCAAACTTAATTGGCATCTCATACTTCCATACATTTTATATCTCTAATTTTGATGTTGGCTTAAATCTATCCATTTTTAATTTTAAACTTAAAATCTTATTTTGAATAAAAGAATTTTTGATTACTATGGTAAGGCTTCATTAAAATAATTAAGTAGATGGTTAATATAGGTGACATTGCAAATTCTAGATTTGTTCTTGGATATATATTCAAATGAAACCGTAACGAATGTAAGAGTTGAGGTCATACAAATGTAAGAGGATTTTTTTAACATGTTATTAAACTAAAAATTATAAAAAATTGTAATGAGAGAGATGATTATGATTTACTTTAATATATCCTTTAAATTAAGAAAAATGTTAGGACAAATAAATTTCAATTTTAAAAGCATAACATGATAATTGAAGAGGACATATATTTTCTTACCTTGATCCATGTCCTGATGGCAACAGCTGGTGAAATCTAGTATGAGTTGTGCCCAAGGACACTGTCCTTAAGAGCTATTCCGCCACACCGGGTTAATCGCATGGCAGCTCTCCAGGATTAAACAAACTCTTCCTACTAAAAGTAGGGACACAGAACAACAGAAATTCATAAAATAATCTCAGGTATATGCACAAAGAAACAATGTGGTAAAAGAGGAGAGAAAGGCTAAGAGGACAAAAGCTCCCCCAGAACATGTGGCAAGCACTGCCTTTTATAGGAAAATCTCATAATTCTGGGCCATAAAGTCACCTTAATCACAATTAAAAACAGTTTCAAATAATAATGATGTTTAAATTATACGTTACAAAATAATAAATAGACTTAAATAATAATTAATATTATTAATTTATAATAATTCCTTTTGAAATACTGAAAAATATTTTATAATATCCAACAATCCCCTACATACTTCAAAAGGAAGAAAATTTTTGATGAACTATCTTATACAAATAATTTTGTATCTCCAAAAATAATTTCTAAAATTTTTAAAAATTGCCCAATACCATGTTTAACTCATGCGCAATTGTATGCGAGAGCTCATATCTCCTCTAAGCCCATTTATTAGCCCAAGTTCACATCTTAGTATCTATAAACTAAGGCCTTCATTCATTTGAGTAGCATGGGACTTTCATTTTTGACACAATTGTAACAATCTCCCACATGTGTCAAAAGGACTAATATCATCTGAGTTATTCTCACGAAAGATAATCACTTCGAATTTGGTGTCTTTCGACTTGAACTAACCCCTAAACCAATAAAACTTAACGTACAGAAAAGTTGGTGTAACTTTGTTATTGAACTAACAAATCTTGGTTGTGTGCTAGAGGTCTTATTAGTTGACTTATACCCCCACAATTTCCATTATTATCGTGGTTTTGCACATTATCGGCCATGCGCGTGCTTGGTTTTAACAAATGCTTTAGAGATTTCGCCACGATCTCATAGAAGCGGCCCCACTCCACATTTGTATAGGTGTTTTCATCAAGTGTATCTGCAATGAATACACCATCCATAAGAACTATAAAAAACATTAAGAGCTTTCGTTCAGCCTCCGATCAATGCATTCTAGCACTTTCTCAAGCCATAGGAAGGGACAAAAATTTTAGTGCTAGCAGAACTAACAAGTGACTTGTTCTTACCTATTGAACCTTCTTCATGGGATCTCCAATCACAAAGGTTAGGTTGCCATCACCATTAATTTCTAATTAGCTTAAGTCCCATTCTCCTCGACATTTAAATAATTAAAATTCTTCCCTAAGGGCTGGTTAACGGATCCGTCAGATTTACATATAATCTTACATAATTGATTGAGATAACTTCCGCTTTTAGCATGCTTAATTATATCTTAAACGATATCTACCTATGCCATTATTCTCTTTGCAATGACTATCACCATTTGGCCATTGTTCTCTTTGCAATGACTATCACCATTTGCCAATTACACAAATCATCGACATAATGTGTGTCGGTTTTACTCTCAATGCAATATTATTATTAACTAAGAAGTTTCTGAACTACTTAGCCTCATTATTAGCCAACTTCAGAGTAATAAACTCTGGCTCAAATAATATTTTATTTAGCTACTAATAGATTTTTCTTCATCTGAATATAAAATTCAGTTAACATCATTGCATTGTCTTAATACAATGGAAGTCTATTATACATGATACCACCATTTATGGTATCTTTTAAATACTCATTTGTCTCATACTTTTATAAGACTTAATCTCCATGCAACTTATGTTATGGGATTAACACTTATTAATGCAACAAACTCTCACAAATTTGTGCATACACAAATTAAGCAACAAAAACATATCATTTTTTTTAAATGACGTATCAAGCTTATAAGAATTCATCAACACTATGTGTCAGTTTTACACAACAAAATAATTACTTAGATGATCTTTAGCAACTTAGCCTCCAATCTAGTTTCAAATAAATGAGCTTAGACTCCACCATAGTCCTATCATTATATTTTGATATCATCACTACCGAGAGTGGATAATCACTAGTGGATTTTCTCACACAAATTTATAACTCAGTAAATATTCACGTATTTTATATAGTGGGAATCCACTATTCTCAATTAGTTATCTCATGAGATCACAACACAAATCATTATTTACAATAATAAATACTCCTGCCAAGATATATTATTAAATAGGTCATGCGCCTATTTCAAAATTCATTTATCTATACTAGACAAATGATTAATTTTTATGCCACCACCTTGATAAATCACAATTTTTTTTTGGCATTTATGCAAGTCATAAAGCCTCCACATAATTTTTCTCTAAACTACAACTGGACAATTATAAAAATAGACTAATATTTTGGCACAAAACATTTTTGCAACAAACTCCACACATTAGGCACCCCCACACTTTCAAATATTTTAATTACATGAAAAATATTTTTCATGCCTTAACAACAATAATTCTAATTAAATTAAAATATCATCATATAGTCTCCTCTCATTCTAATTAAATTAGAATTTCTCATAATTTAAACTCACCATGCATGAACCCATGCACATAGCCCCATAATTTGGTTATTAACACATAATCCACACATGTTAAAACTTGTGGATGAGGCACAATAAAAAATAAAAATTATTTGCATACCAATAGACATGACATACCAATCTATATATATATATATATATATAACTTTCATGCACACTATTATAATATGTTATATTTGTCGTGCAATATTATGAAAGCAACGCGCCATTTATAGCCAAGAATATTGAATGCATTAAATACTAAATGTAAACTCCATAACTTGAAATAATATATTTCAAGTGGCGCAATTTATCAAATTATGTGTCCCCAAGTAATTGAAAGCTAAACATATATGTCAATTTATCAATTATACACTAGTCTCAAAAAATTTAGATTAGTGGACATTTAATTTTCCTTTAATCCAAGCAACTCTTACCACACATATGATAATTGCGTATTATTGTCCAACATTTGATATAAAAGTATATGTATCCAAACATAAACAAAATAGGATATCCATAGAAATACTACCATCAGTTTCATGACCTCAAAGTGTACATAAATGAATTGTCTAAAAAAAAAATTCTTGTAAATTTGCTTTTCCTTTCCAAGAGAGGAGGCATATTTGCCATCCCCAAACAAAGCCCGTAATTTGTAATTTAATTTCACAATACCATTTATGCTTTAGATAAAACATCAGTAAGTACTGAAAATTATCATGTAACCACTTTATAATAATTCATACACTTTTAAAATACAATAAACACCACATTAATGTCTAAATAACTGAAATGTATTATAATTAGGGAATCATAATCCTCAGTTGTAAATAACATTCACTTAATGATAAATATTTAATTCACAAAAAAAATGTTAATCCCACTAAATGACATATATTGAGTATATTATCATGGAAAACCGCAACTTTTGCCAATCAACATAACGAAAGCATCAAGGATCAAGCTTTAATTTCAACATTTTCAAACAACTGACAAGCAAATAAATTCTCATCATTCACGTGCCAAAAAAAAAACTCTCTATTGAACATTAAAATGTTTAGCCATAAATATAATTTGAAGGAATTCATTCACAATTTTTTTCTTTAAAAAATTCCACACGAGCCATATAGATTCTTTAATGTTATAAACACCATTAACTGCCAAATAAAACCTTGATCGTTGAACAAAAATTTGCATATAAAGCTTCAAATTGATTAGGCTAATTAGTGACAAATATTACCTTTGCCTTTTAAATTAGCATATGGAGAGAATTTCTTTTCTCATCAAGCAATTCTCACCTTAAACTAACAAACTGCACAATTAAATGTATACATACTCATACACGTCCACTCATCACTAGAATCATTGGCAAAATTATAGTTCATATGCATACCTGTATGTAGCAAAAAACCAAGCTGCATTACCATAAAATGAGGTCGGGAGCAGATAACCGTCATCCGAGGCTCATTATCTAGTTAATAGCTCTTAAGATTGATGGCGACAGCTAGTGAAATCTAGTCTGAGTCGTGCCCAAGGACACTATCCTTAAGAGCTATTCCACCACACCGGGATAATCGCACGGCAACTCCCCAGAATTAAACAGACTCTTCCTACTAAAAGTAAGGACACAAAACAACAGAAATTCATAAAATAATCTCAGGTATATGCACAAAGAAACAATGTGGTAAAAGAGGAGAGAAAGGCTAAGAGCATAAAAGCTCCCCCAGAACATGTGGCAAGCACTGCCTTTTATAGGCAAATCTCATAATTCTGGGTCATAAAGTCACCTTAATCACAATTAAAAACAGTTTCAAATAATAATGATGTTTAAATTATACGTTACAAAATAATAAATAGACTTAAATAATAATTAATATTATTAATTTATAATAATTCCTTTTGAAATACTGAAAAATATTTTATAATATCCAACATGTCCCACAAAAAATCATCAATTAGTTATAATTTATGTCTTTAGTACTTGGATAGCAAAGTCATCTAAAATGTGTCAATTAATTCTGATATATTATTTTGATGATTGTTACTTACTAAATAATATTTGTGCATAACAAACATAGTTCTAGAATTGGAATAACATCCATGTCCAGGAAATAAAAATTAAACTATAAGACATAATTATATATCATTAGGCACCACTCTATTGATTTATTTGAATACATCTTTAATTTAAAGAACATAGTAATAATCTCCCTCTTCTCATCTATGTTTAATTGTTTATAATGGGCAGGACATTGAGTCCTCATAGTCATATATTGGTCATGACATGTATTGAGTCTCGAGGCGTAGAAGTTGATCGACCAACGTTAGAAAGCTGTTGCTCGATCTGCGATTTAGATAAGCGGAGAAAAACTCTTGCCACTTAGGAATGCTATTTTTTCACCCAGAATATGTGATTTTGTTCCAGGAGCATAAATAAACTTCCTAAGAAAAATAAACATAAAGTGTATATTTGAAAGATATGGAGGATATAACAAATAATTATGTAATACAGTATTGCAATAAAACAAGTATTGAATTCTCATTTTCCATGAGAAACATACCTGTAGTGCCACGTGAAGTCTCCATCACCATAAACCCTTGAGAGTTCCAACAAAAATTCTAAAAGTAAACAAAGTCTTCAGGATCATTTGCATTGTTACTGGGAAATACCAGTGTCCCTTTAGACTTATTACGAATATACAATGTCCCACCCATAGAAAAACACTTCAATGACCAAACTTTTCAATCTAAAAACGTGCTGTTTGCCGTGAGCAAAAGAGCCATGAGCCGTAGCCAACAGTTCCACTTCACTGATTCAAATTCAAAAATTTATAATTAATTTCACACATTTTTAAAAATTATGAATTAGGATTTTATAAAAAGCTTTAGATATTTATTTTCTAATCTAAAAAGAATTACTAAAAATATATTACCATTTCCCTTTGAAAATCTTTGATTATAAAGATAATTCATTTTTTATCTTCTTACGAGCCCTCATTGATTATAAGTTATTTTTTAATATATTTAAATACTCTTAAACTACATTAAAATATTACTAACCTAATTAAATTGAAGGGTAAGAATTTGATGTTACACTATCATTGTACAATTACATCGTTTAGGGTTCAACAGAGTACATTTAAAGGATGCACTTGTCTGAAGTATATTACCACACCTGGATGCATGACAATATTGTAACAGGATAACATGTAGTTATGTGCATTCACGACCCAATCTATTGAGATTGCATAAATATGAAAAGTTATACTTCTTGAAGTTCTTTTCTTTTCTTTTCTTTTTTCTTTTTTTTGCAAAAGTACTTCTTGATGTTCTTGAATACGGCAATATCAAATAAGAAGTGAAGTGAGTCATAAGGATGAATGACTCGACAATAAGAATTTTGTAGGAGTTTAAGAAGCAAAGCTTATGAAATCATCAAGTTTTCTGCAGATTTTAAAGAGCCAATGTTTTCAATTTTCATGTGTGCAAAATTTGTCAACACATAAACACTAAATCTAGATGCATAGATCCTGAAATGAACACATCAATTGATCAAATAAGGAAAAAGGAAAGTAACATGAAGCCATAAAACCAATATCTGTAAATATGCCATTGCTATTGTTGTAAATAGGAGGTTTCACTTTCTTTTAAGCTAAGCTTAAAGCAGCATTGTGGAGGACTACTCCTTTTTCAAACCATAAAAAGATTATGATATTATATAAAGTAGATAGAGCTAGTGAAGATAAAGGGGAGATAGCATGTGAGTGGAGAAAGAGGCATCATGCTCTAGAAGAAATTATTGAAATTGTAATGACATTGACACTCTTCTCTCATAAAATAGAGTTACAATTAATATTGTCAGTACTTTTGTTGGGTTTGATGGACAAAATAACTCATTGAGATAAGAAAATTCACCTAACCATGAGCACTCACCCACTAATAATAGTGCTTGTAGCCATTGGATAGAGGATAGAGAAGGTGACTAAGGAGAAGGATACTAATGTGAATGACCTAACATGAGTAGTGTTAGTTGTGGTCGAGGCAAATCAACAAGGAAATGTGATCATAGAACAAAGTTTCAAGAAGATGCCATGGTTGTTAGATGAAGAACTTTAAAAAATATTTAAAGAATGTGGGTGTGATGCTGCAAGATTATCCAAGATATATTAGTTTTTTATGACTAATGATGATATGCTTAGGGCAGCAATTTAATGTTCAACTTCAATGTGAAAGGAAGTGACAGTAAGGATGCTCTTTAGTTCTAATTAAATTGTCTTTTAACAACTTATGATGAATTTTATTAGTTGCTTAAAATATGAGTCTTGGGCATTATTGATGACTTTTGTATATTTTGTTTGCTACATGCTCAAAGTGTAATTCTTGAATATTATTAATGACTTTTGAATATTTTATTAGATGCTAAATATGTAGCTCTTGAGCTTAGAATGATGACAATTATTGATCTTAGTATTCATGTAAAAAAAATTTGATATTAATATTTGTATTTTGGTTTTCTTGGTAGGTATTTTTGTATCTTGGTGTTACTTGTTTTCATATTATTTTTTAGGCACCATCCATTTCTAAAATCAATTTTTTATATTAGGGTGATTTTTTTGTATCAAAGGATTAAATTTTTTATGCGTGTTCTTTGACATGGGTAAAGGAATTTATTGTTAATGGCCAACATATATAATTATTTTTTATGAAATTTTTTTATCCAATGTGTTAATTTTTTTTAAATATAATTGTTAATAAAAGTGTCACTTAACTGGGCAAAAGAAGTTAAAAAATTAAAATCTTTTTGTATAAAGGTGTGATGGTAATTTAATCATTGTTCTCCTCCCTTCTTAAACTAAATAAATGATAACTAAAAATCCCTCCCTTTCTCTTAAACAAAACACATTCTATATATTTTTTGTTATACACCTTAGGTAGGTCTTTTTTCCCTCTCTAATGATATTTTTTAACAACTTCTTAGTCCACATTTTCCCTCCATCTTAATTTCTCACCTTAGTTTTGTGTTCATACTTCATAATGATTCTCTTTAAAAAAAAAAAACTTTAGAAGGCTGCAATTTTTTTTTTTAAAAAGTCTGATATCCTAAAATTTTATTTAGGACAATTTTGCTCAAACTTAAAAAAAAAAAAGTAATTTTACACTGATATCAGAGTTGATTGATAATTGACCATTAATTGGTCTTGTATTTAACTGTAATTGCTGGGTGGCATTTTAAAAAAATTAAGAAAAAAAGCAGACACACGTGTCCTCCACCTCTTCTTCTTCCTCTCCTCCTTCTTCTTCCTTGCTCAAGCGTTTTCATCTTCTTTCCTCACTTAATGAAAAAAACCTGATCCCTCATCTTCCTCTTTCTTCACCTCTCATTTACTCCTCTTCTCATTTCCATCGTCGCTTAACATGACTTCGTTCTCTCTATCGATTGAAAGCTCCTCAATCTCAAGAAAGAAAAGCTCAGCCACTTTTGATTTTGCTAGCATGACATTCTTAGCGGCCGCAATCCCTCCTTCGTCGCCATCGTTCAGTCGATCAATTCCACCACGACCTTCAGACTACTCAATATGATGAAGGTATAGGAGTCATCAAAGTGTTGATTTGGGTTGGCTTGTAAGTTGTAGGAAGCTTCTTTGAGAGCTTGGACGATTTGGAGAAGCTGAGTGGTGCGATGGTTGGGCGTGGGGGGTCTTCCATGGATATAGCGGAGAGGAGGGAGAGAGAGAGAGATTGACGAAGAAGAATGAACTTGAATATTTGGGTACAGGGTTTGGTGTCTAAAGAAGAAAAGCTGTTTTTTCGCTTGTGGAAGGAGATTTAGAAATTGGTAGACTCCAAAAACATTGGCACCTGGGATACATGTAATTGCTTTTTTTTTTTTTTTTTTAACGCCATTTGGCTACCACATGACGGCCAAAATCAAATGCACACTTACTAACGGTGGTAACATGGCAAAATTTTTGTTTTTTCCCCTTCGAAGTTTTGAGGTAAAATTACTTTTAACAGAAGTTTAATATATTATTGGACAAAAAATTTTAAGGCATTTTTGTTCTCCACTCAGTTTCTCTCAGTTTATTTTTATTCTCTCTTTCATAAGCTTTTTGAGCTAAGCCGCGAATGAATCGGACAGGCCGGTTTCAAAATTCTCACACGAGCACAAACTCAGACTCCTCTCAACCCATGGTATAAAATTCATCAATTCTTCAATCTTTCTTCCAGAACAGAACTAAGACAACATTTCTACTCGCCTCTTTCATTCTTTGAACACCTGAACTGTGAATTATGCCTCTACCACCGTCTCGGCACCCGCCGGCTTGCCGTCTTCACCCTAAGATTTGGCTAGCATGCGCTGGCACTTCCGTTCAAATACCTACGCTGCATTCCAGGGTCTATTACTTCTCTCAAGGCCACTTGGAGCAAGCCTACTCGGCTCCCCCATCCCTCTCCCGTTTTCTCCTGTCCAAGCCCTTCATTCATTGTCGCTTCTCCTGTGTTGAATATCTCGCTGATCCTGTTACAGACGATGTCTTTGTCAAGCTTGTCCTCCATCCGCTCAGTGATTTCGACGCCACTCGCGACCACTTTCGTCCTGTCGGCGAATCAGCCGAAGCACAGGGCGATTTCAATGTCGGGTCGTTTGCCAAGGTTCTGACGCCTTCTGATGCTAACAATGGTGGTGGATTATCTGTTCCAAGGTTCTGTGCTGACTCCATCTTCCCGCCGTTGAACTTACAATCTGATCGGCCGAACCAGACATCAGCCGTCACTGACGTTCACGGCGCCGACTGGGAGTTTCGTCACATTTATCGAGTGACACCTCGGCAGCACTTGCTCACTACTGGATGGAATAAGTTTGTCGATCACAAGAAGTTGATTGCCGGTGATTCCGTGGTTTTCATGAAGAATTCCGCGGGGGATATGTTCATTGGGATTCGTAGAGCTCTGCCATTCGGTGCTGGGAACCGTGGCATTTGGGCCGGAAGTTGCGCCGAGATCGGTGGCGTGAAAACTAAGGTTGAGGAGGAGCAGCAGGAAGATTGCTATACTGTTTTAGGAGAATTTTCGAGGAATGGGAGGGGAAAGTTGTCCGCCAAGGCAATAGCGGAGGCAGCAGAATCGGCAGCACAGAACAAGCCGTTCGTGGTTGTGTATTATCCTCGGGCAGGATCGTCGGAATTTGTGTTGAAGGCGGAGGCCGTGGAGGAAGCGCTGAAAGTCAGATGGACTCCTGGAATGAGAGTCAAAATGGCTATGGATACTGAGGATTCGTCCAGGACGGCCTTGTTTCAGGGCACGGTCTATTCGGTAGATCACGGGCATCGGCCAGGTTCTCCTTGGCGCATGCTTCAGGTGTGCTTGCAGCCTCTTTTCACCTCTTAATATAGTTTGCTTCGTGATAGTTTCCTACTGGAATTGTGAATTTAACTGGTCTGGCAAATATTGCAACTGATAGCCTATATGAAAGCTTTGTAGTGTGAGATTCAAATTCAGATGAACATTGACGAGCTGAAAATTGTGCATGGAAATTGAAATATTACACCGAATGTTTTAAAGACTTTTGTTTGCATGGGGCATGTTCAACTTCCAAGAGCTCGGGATTCTCTCGCAGTAAAGGGAAGGGAATTTAAGACCCACGTTTTGGTATTGGTAAAATCTCGTAAACCAATGACGCCATCAATGGGAAATAGAAAATTACTGGAGTAGAACTATTTGTGACTTTTAGATTTTACTTCCCGGGCGATCTTTTGAATTCTAGATTGCATGCATTTGTCTTTGTATGATTTAAGATGAGTCGGGATATCATCTTTGGCAAAAACAAATTTCTTTGTTCTATATTTACGATTACTCCCTAGTTAACACGGATCTTGTCACATAACTTTCACCGACTTTAGCTTCCAAGGATTAGCTCATATTGTTCTTTTGAGATCTAAGGCAGTACTAACACTTAACCTGTCTAGTTCTGGGTCTAAAGTTGAGAGTATCTAACAGAGGAGAAATGGCCAATTGTAAATGTGATTATCATTTTGAAGGCTTTGACATTGTGTCTTTCTTTCTATCCCCTTCATTTTTCATAACTCGGTAGTTTCCCATGCATGGTGCGATTTGCTATAGCTTTTATATATATATATATATATATATTAGTATTTAGTGTATTGATTGTGGTCAATAATATTGATGGAGAATTGGACATACATACATAGTTTATAATATGTAAATTGTTATGTAGTGGTGGGATGCCCTCCATTGGTGGAACTGAAAGAGGATGGGGAGAATGGAGATTAGACGCTTTATTTGAATTTATTTAAGAGAAGGATAGAAAAGGAGTAAAATCTATTATTTACCAATACCATGTTGCCTTATTTTGCTTTTTCTTTGAATTAATGAAGTGACATGCACTAGAGGCTCTGCCTCTCTTTTTTCCCATTCATGGTCATGTGTAGAAGTTGGGTGATTCCTGAAACGTGGTTGAGCTTATTTTCTGATTTATACTTTTTGCAATTATATGTTTAGGGTTCTCTGATCTATAATATTGGTATATTGCTGACTCTCTTGAGAAGTGTTCTGAGTTTCTATTTTTCTTATTTTTTATGGACACAAGATGCGCATCATGTTCATGATTGAAACCAACAAGCTTAACTGTGATATTTATTTATTCATTGTTTGTTCAAAACTTCCAAGATAAATGGCCTTAATTGTAAATTCGATGCTAGAAGAGCAATACACATCTTTTCTATTTTTTGCTTCTGTTTTTGATTGTGCTTGTCATGTCAAAATCTCCCAAAGATAAAAAACACCAAAAACAGATAGTTGGTGTTACTTTTTTCATTTATTTGTCTAGTTTCGCGTCAGCAATCATAATTGGAATTCTAATGATTGCCCCCCTCCCTTTTCACACACGCATGCAAGTTATTGTTCTGAATGTTATCTATTTCTCAGTGGACTACCGTTTGCTTCTACTCATTTTTTATGTCCGCGTACAAGATTACATGGGATGAGTCTGAAGCGTTGCAGAATGCAAAGCGGGTCAGCCCTTGGCAGGTTGAACATATTTCCCATTCACCCCTGCTTCACATAGTTTTTCCCCCAGAAAAGAAGTTTAAAGACTCTCAGTATGCTGGGTTGCCAATTGATAGAGAGGAAGACCCCTCATTTACCACGACTAGATTCACTAATTCAGCAGTGACACGCTTGAATCACTCATTGTTGAAGGACAATACTTTTCCTGCAGGCATGCAGGGAGCCAGGCATGATCTATCTTCTGTGTGGAGATTTTCAAACTTACTAAATGATAACACTCATCTTTGTGCTGCTTGTTCTTATGTGAAGTGCTCAGTGCCTGAGTTGAAAACCGTGTCAACAGATTTACACATTGGCAGTTCTCAGTCAGGCAACTTGTCACCTGATAGTAAGAGTAGAATTCACTCCATTGGCAGACAGTTTGCTGGGGCCCATTGCTGCAACTCAACGAAACTTGGTGCTGGTTCATTTCAGCTATTTGGTAAGGTAATTCAAATGAATCAGCCGGTTGAAAGTGGCTTGCATGGTGCTGATTTAACTGGAAATAAGGTTTGCAATGCATCTGAATGTACTGACAAGCCGCTGGATCATTCAACTTACGCAAAATTGGTCAACAGGTTTGATGTTCAGCGCCAAAAAGCATCACTAGTTGAGTCATGTTATCTGTGAAGTATAGTCGTGTCTGTGTCGTGCAGATAAGTAGCTGTACAGGTATTTTATATCTTAGTGCATCGAGTTCATAATCATAAATGATTCAAATGTTAAAACTTCTGTTCAGAAACCAATTTTTTACTGAAAAAGTGACTCGCTTTATGGCATTTATTGAACAATCTCCAATTCATAACAATTCATGGAGGAGGGGTTTTTCCATTTAAGTGGTAGATTAATTTTGATAACCTTATATGCTTACAAATCGATTGATACTGTTGATTTATTTTACCCCATCAAGGGTTGGCTATTTTATGATCCTCTTCTTTTTGGTGGATTTTCTTTTCCTTTAGCCATGAGTTTGGCAATTATTGAATTATATGTTTTTTTTTTAATTCTTGATATTGATGAGAATGACAAGATGTAATTCTTCGCATAAAGTAACTTTATACAATTACACTCAAAATGCTGGTTAGTTTGATTTAGTTGGTCTGTTTAAGGTTGCAGCAGCATTTTGAGATTAATTTTTAAGTTCAATGAATTCTTGCTTAATTTAGTTTGCCTTTGTGCAGGCTAGCTGGAAACTGACTACTCTTGGTGTCGTGGTGGTAGTGTTATATCTGGAATCTGGAACCATAAGTCTTACGACAGAGGGATATGGCATTGTGTTGATACAGTACACTTTCTTTTGGGATGTGTCAGCCACTTCCTCCTCCTCCTCCTCCTCCTTCTCCTCCTTCTTCTGTTTTTTTTTTTTGGGGGGGGGTGTTTAAAGGTTAGAATCGTTAAGTATTTGTGGTGAATGAACAGCTCAGAGTATCTTAATATAGTACTATGATTGTATGCAGTAACGGACCAGAAAATTTAATTAATGGGGGCAAATTTTGGACCAAGTATAAATATGAAAATATTATATTATATTTTTAAATATTTATTAAATTAATATAAAAATATTTACTAAAATTAATTACTAAAGAACAAGTATGTTTTTATAATCATTTAATAGACAACAATATTTTTAGATATCTATGTTTCGTATTTTTAAATAATTAAATGGGATCAAAAATACAATTTTTTGGGGTTGGGGGCAAAATGAAATTTTTTCGGGGAGGAGGCAAGTGAAACTTTGAAGGGAATCATATGTAATTTTCTTCATATAAATAAAACCTAAAAATAATATTAGTCTTTTGTTGACACAAGTATGACCGTCGCTGATCGTGTGAAATTAACCCATAAATAAAATAACTTTCAAGGATGGAATAAAATAGAAAGAATGGAAAATAAATCTCATCTAAATAGATAAATGACAAAAGAATATCACAAAATAGTAATTATTTTGAAGTCTCTAGAAATTTGTCTCATACTAGATTTTTTCACAAAATAACTAGAGTCAGTGATTCAAGTAGGTTGGGTTTATCCAGATTTGACCCAAACTTGATAGGTCTAAATTTCTTGAGTAGTCCAAATGGCCAAATTAGGTTTAAACCTCTTCAGGATTCGAGTTGACCTAAATATTTAAATTATCAATTTTTTATTTTTAAAATTAATTATTTTTATTTTATAAAAAATATAAAATTTATTTTTTGGGATGCTAAAATGATGTAGAAAACTCAAATTTTTTTAAAAAATATATGGGTTTTAAAATTTAAAAATTAATATTGAAATACATCTTAAATGTAATTTCAAGATATTTTATAGATTTGTTTGTAGGGAGTATCAAGCATCATGTTGGGGGTGTTATGGAACTCAATAGGGGATTGGATTATGGGATTTCAACAAGCTCTAGGATAATCCAGCATCATTAAAGTAAAATTTAGTGCAATCAAGATGAGCCCCCTAGTGTCCAAATAGCTTGGCATTACCAAGATCTACATATACTTTGATTCACTTGAAGTGCTAAACCTGCTAAAAAGAGATTCTCTAGTCAACCATCCACTGCATAGCGAACTTAACAGAATTCACAACTTACTCTATGTAGATTAGCAAGTTGAACTTCATCATACTAAGAGGGAAAACATCACTTGTGCTGATTTTTTGGCAAGAACTAGTCATGATGCTTATAATGGGGCTCTTGATGATTCCCACAATTCCTATTGGCTACTTGGATTAGTACCTCAAAGACAAACCTCAAGTTGGATTGTAAGTTTTTTCTTTGATTTTTGTGACTAGGAGCTTCTCTTCTAGTCTTTCTTTCAAGCTTTTACTTGCCTTTGTTTTTCATAAAAAAACAAGAAAGATATTTTATACATTAAAAATAATAAAAAAATATGACAATATAAATATTTTTAATTTTTTAAAAATATCTATAATAATGTACTGAAATATATGGTATATTAGTATAAAATGACTTAAAACTTAAAAAAAATTATTAATGTTTAATATATTATAGATATTTTTTAAATGAATTTTTTGTATTTAAATATTCAAGGCCAAGCTCGAATTTGATCAAGATTGGCTTGAGTTTTTTGGGTCTATTTAGACTGGCCTGAATAGACTTGAACATTAAAAAATAAAAACATAATTTTACCAAGTTTGGCTCTAAATTTTTTTAAGTTTATTTGGGTTAACTTGTCAAACTTGGTTGAATTAACATATCTAAAAATAACCATAATATTTTCAAAAATAAATGATCATTTGAGTAGCAAATGACTACTTCCATTTTAAAATAGTTTGTAAAATGACTATTTCTATTCAAATAAATTCACATTGCCTTCCCGTTTCATTAAATAACTAAAATTCTTCCTCCATTTATAAATTAAATTATTAAAATCGCTCTATTTTATTCTCTTTTTTCTTTAAACATCTCTCACCTGCTTTCCCTTCCTTCATTCAACAAAAAGAAACTTTTTGGAATTATTGTTCTCGACCAACCCCCTTCTCTCTCTCTCTCTCTTTCAAATTTCTATTCTTATTTCTATATTAGCTATTTATTTATTCGTATTTTCCCCCAAGCCAAATAGAAAGATGGAATGACTTGCCACAATTCACCAAACGAGTAAATGCCCCGCCTTCAATCCCTCCAACGGCACTCGAGTATTGCAAGGCCATCACACCATGGCATTAAACATGCAAGGGAACAATCATTCTGAAGGAATGCCTGGAAACACATATTCCTCAGGGATCACCAAAATGATTAGATTGAATTGTTTTGATGTCACCTTGCATTGGTTTTCCTTTTTTCTTGATCCCCGCAAATGGGCGTGATTATTCAGCTTTACCCATACACTCATGCAAACTTTGCTTTGTGACATTTTTCTTTTCTTTTTGGAGAATAACAATTAAGGACCCAGAAAGGATGTTAATGTAAAATAAGGATTTGTTTACCGCTAAAATTTCAAAATTTGCCGGGAATTTATAACTTCAAGATCCTTATTTTACATGAACAATTCTTACGTGTCCTCAATTATCATTCTCTCCCATCTTTTTGTTTTTACTTTTTAGCAAATGGGAGATCAAATTATCGGTCTGGATTCCCCAAACGGGCAACATGGAGCATGAAATGCTTTCAGAAAAGGAAAATGATTTTCACCCTATAATACCTCTTTGTGGGGCCGCAGCTGTTCGTATGCCAGAGATTGGGATCATGCAAATTTTTTGCAGAATGCAGTTAGACACGAGTTAGCTTGTGGTGTGACATGTCCCTTTAGTGATCTGGTGGCAACTCAGGTCCTTTTCTTTTCTCTCACTTTTTATTTCATTTCCGGACTGGCTAGATTTATTAGGCAGTTTGCAGATTATGTGAGGTAGTTTACTGCTAGTTTTGATGTGAGGCTTATATTACTGGTCGCGAGGCAGTCAAGGTCTTCAATTTCTCCAGTATTGATTTTTTTTTTTTTATTTCGAAGTTAGAATTATTATGACTGTTCGGACTTCCAGGAGATCAATATTGAAACTATTGCTCAATGCCCCCCTCTTCTTTTCCTGCCGAGGGTAGAGGTCTAAGAAACAGTTCGTGAAGATAGCTAAGGATGGCTTGATTTACCAATCATGTCTCTTGTAAGCGAAAATCAATTTGCTAATGCAGGTGAGAAAGACCGCTTTGATTAGGCCCCTGTCTTCTGGCAAATATTACTTTTAATTGCAAATATGCAGTGTATGCAATAGTTTTGGATTTCTCCATGTTTAAATTGCTTGCGGACGTGTGCTGTTGCATCTTATTTGGTTCTATTCATAAAATTCCCAAATTTCAATTCTGTTTCGTATGTATTTAAATTTTAAAAATGAAGTTGCAAGACCATTTGATTTTGACCAGCGGGATAATGTTGCCTCAACAACCTAGGCTACAAAAGCCTCCATGCTCCAGTTTGTACATTTTTTTCGGTTTCTTTTTGAATAATGAGAATATTATCGAGCTGAACTGAAGCTACCCCTGAGGAATTGGGTGGAGACATTTGCTTACCACTCGCAGTTTTGCAATGCCAGGATTTGACATCTAATTGGAACCTGAGTGTGTGTGTGTGCACTCCCTCTGTTTCTATTTCTAAAAGAACCCATTATTTTTTATGAAAATAAAATTATGTATTTCAATAAACATTTATTATATATTTATTAAATCACCTCTCATAATTTATATTATTGAAAAATAATTAATGTATGCTTATGTTGATTAACATAAATTATTTTAGTCTAAATTTTTTATTTTTAAATATAATTATTATATTTAATTAATTTTTTTAAATTATGTGATATGATTTATATTATATATATATAAATAACGAGGGTATATCTGCGATCTGCGTGCACACTGCCAATAAGTTTTGCCGGGAGATTCCTTCGTTTCTCTCTATGCTCTATTCTTTAAGTAAACCCCCCCGAGCTCCAACTCTCATGCAACTCTCATGCGGGGTGTTTGAGTATCGGCAGGGCATCAAATCTGATGCCACTAAAGTTATAAATGGTGCAAATTTAATCTATAAAAATTATTACAATTTTTAATATTAAATTTATATTTCCTTTACTTAAAAATATAAGATATTTTTTAAAGAGTTGAATATTAAAAAATATGAAATATTTTTAATCTTTCGAGATGTAATTATTATTTTTTTTCAAAAGTACCCCTATTGATAATGACTTTATATTTATTAAAGGGTGTTTAATAAAGGTAAATATGAAAAAATAAAATTAATTGAAAGTACATAATTACTTTATTATGGATGAAATTCGATTGGAAATGCTTTGCATTTTTAAACGTAGTGAGTACTCCCCAATCCTATTCATAAACATTTTTAGAAGTACTTCTTAATTAAAAAATATAAGATACTTTATAATAATTAAATTATTTTTTAATTTTATCTTTTTTTAATTAGCATGAAGGTATTTAATGTAATTATATTACTATTTAAAGTTAAAGATAAAAATAAAAGTGCATCTCATTTTTTATTATAAAAAAATTAACTTTCTTAAAATGTGTAAAATAATTAAAAATATCTTATAATAAATATCGAAAAGGGCATTATTCAAAATATATTGCTAATTTATAAAAAATTGATATTAAATATAAATCATTCATATTAAATTGTCAAGACACGTGAACATATTTATTAAAATTTTTATCATTTATATAATTTTTTATTTTAAAAAATATAAAATAAAAAAATTAACTTTAAATTGTCAATTAATTTGGATAGTCTAAATTTAGTGAAGGGCTGAGGAGCGTTTTGGAAAGCCAACTCCACAGGACTGCGGGATGTAGGGTGAGCCAGTGAGGAGTTTTGTTTTCATCATCATAATCATCATCTCCGTTGGTTTCAAAGTGAATCGAATCAGACAAAAGCTTCCTGAGAGCAAAAGAAGATGCTTTTGATGTTAAAGCCAGCCAGCCCAGGAATGTCACGGTGCTCCCTCCCTCGCATTCCTTTGCCTCCTCCTACTATAACCACTAACGGCTGTCTTTCATTGCTCTGGACTCGGATGAAAGAAAAATTTACAGTGTTATCCGATTCGACCCGGTTTACCTTCCTACGACAGTCCATGACTATGCGCTTACCCTGTTCTCATCTTCCTTTTGCTTTTGAGAAAACTTTTCTCCTTTTAATATTACAATACAATACAATGCAGGAAAATCCCAAGTTTCCATAAAATTTAGCCCTCCTAGCTCCTGCAAAATCATTGATCTATCGTCAACTTTGTTTTGAAACCTAGAACCAACATTCAGTTTGAGAATCTTCTTCGTCGCCTTCTGCAGGAAATACTTGGCACCGAAGTTTCAACTATGGTAACTGTTAAAAAACAAAAAACAAAAAAGAAAGTTTAAGAGTACATTAGGTCCAGCTTCGGCTGATTGAGTTATTTCTGCAGCACTCGCTGATGTTTCTTTACCTCTTACTGCAAAAGTCCAAAAGCTTCTTCCTCCCTTCCACAATCTCATCAAAGAAATCGTCCAGCTGTCCGATGATGTTTTCTGCTCCAGATCTCAGAATCCCAAAACAGCCTCTCAAATTCTCCACTCTCTCTCTCATCCCGCTCTCTGTTTCCCACTCGATCACCATCCCCTGCGATACTTTTCTCTCTAATTCCCCTCTCAGCTCCTCCATCGCCATCTTCGATCTCCTGAACTCGTATAGCAGAATTCCCGGCGTCCCGTCGATCTGGGCGATCTCCCCTGCTACTCGCTGCTGTAATCTCGCCGTCGAGATCATAAACGCCGATCCGAAGAACAGGCAGCCTTCGTATCCCCCCAGTACGGAATTCGACGATTCCGGCCAGCAGTACACCGAGCCGTATAACAGAATCATGAGCAGCAACGAGCTCACGTTTCTCATTGCGTACAGGACTCCCCTGAACCCGCTGAATCCGTTCAGCTTCGATTCGATCGCCACCTTCTCGTCGAAACGCAGGGAGAGCGGTTGGATTCTCGTTTCCATTAAAGCTCGATTCTCCTCCTCCAGTCCCACCGCTTCTCTGCGGCACCCTGAGATTGCTCTTATTACCTGTTGAGAGAGGGGGGAAAACCTTAATGATTCAATACGAAAACTCTATTCCAAGGCTGTTTGATCGTTTATTTTAATATATTCGGGGAGGAAACAAAGAATTGTGATCGACCTGACCTGGCGACAGAGTTGTGGGGTTAGCTGACGATGAGAGTCAATGGAGGAAGTGATGTTGAAGCCAGCAGAGTAGTAATTCTCGATTCCAGAAATGCCAGACTTGAGGACATGGCAGGCTTCCCAGAGCTTGGAGCTTTCGTCCATGTACTCGTCGAGCCACTTATCACCTACAGGCAGGTGGAGCTTCTGGACGAGAAGGGTCAGCTGGGTGTGGAAGGATCGCAGAAGCGAGAGCGCCCTTTGAAGGAATTGAATTGACATGAAGTTATTGGAGAGGAAGACTCGCTCGAGATCGTCAAGTCCCCTGGTGAGAAAGGAGTAGAAGCCATTAACAGAGTTGGACGAAGAGGGATCCATTATAAGTCCAAGAGAGTAACGTGAATTAAATAGAAAAGAAAAGAAAAAGGAAAAGAAGGAAAAGGGTTAAAAAAGAGAGGAAAAGAAAAGAAAAGTGCGGAGAAGCAAGGAGAGGAAGGAGAAGGAGAAGGGAGAGGAGGAGAAAAGGTAGTGAAGAGGGGAGATATTTAAATTGAGAGAGAGAGCGAGAGAGAGGGAGGGGGGGAGGCATGAGAAAGCAGAACAAGAAAAGTGAAAAAGAATGGAAGAATGGAAGGGAGGGAATATCTTCAGAAGCACAGGTTTCTAAGGTTGAAAAGGATTGTTGGGGGCAATGATGGGTGTTTCCTACAGAGGGGGAAGGATGATTGGCAATATGCCATTTACTTGTTTCAATTAGCAGAAAGGAAGAGAGGTCAAGGGAGAAAACAACAATGAATTTGTAATGGAAACCAAGTAGTTATTCGCGAGGACGAAGATAGTTAATCAATTCTATGCAAGTAATATGGAACCGAGTCAGACACGCAACGTTAAATCCTTCAATTCATTTTCCCTTTGTTCTCTGCTATGCGCCCTTTCAAAGTTTATGACACAAAGATCAACACTCCGAGCACATTCAAACTGCTTCTTTTGATTACATTAATTATATAATTAGCGGAAGAACCTACGAAAGGAGGTAGCAGCAAGTGGGTTTTTGATGTTGAGTATATAAACGTGTGCAATGTGAGATTCAGACTTTGTGTCATGCAAGGTTTGACTGGACTCGTTGGGTTTGTTTCCGTGGCCTCCATTTTCTTCCCATCCTGATCCATGCAGCTTCCCCGTCCATCTGATTTGAGTGTTCATTGGCTTCTTCTTTCCCTATTTTCTTCCCTCGAGCTTCTGAATTGGCTCTTCGTCCCGCACCCTATTATATTGGAATTTGCAGTTTTGTTATTCCTAGATACACACTCTCTTGTTGCATGATGTGGCTGCTTCCACTTTTGTGCTTCGTAATTTTCTAACATATACGGCCAGTCTTTTTTGGCCATGTGTAATCCTCTCACTAAATTAATTTTCTTCACCACCTCTTGATCTTGTGACCCCAAAAAACAAAAAGGATTATGCCTCGTCATGCTCTCGCGTTCCCTCACCTTTTACCGTATTTAATTAATTACTTGAATTTAATTATATCATGAACTGGAATAACCAACAAGTAGCAAAATTAATTAATAAGAGTAATTATGTGCAGATGCTACATGTCATTGATTAAGCAGGCCTTACTGCCCATCAAGCGACAGATATTGGTAGGAGAAAAGGGATATAGAGCTCTCTCTGCGCAATGATTGCTCGGTATTGTGAGTGGGTCCTATTATGTGCGCATCTTACCAAATGGGTATTAATTGATTGATCGTTTTTATTCACCAATTGAAGGCCACGAAATGCTGTGTTTCCTTTATTCTCTTTGGAGAAATTAAAATACCCGATATGTGTGATTCTTTATCTTTCTTTTCTTATTAGTAGTGATTATCAACTTATTAGTATTTTATTCAAATAGTTGAGGAAGTGGGGAAGCGGGGGACCAAGCAATCTAAAGTATGCATTGGGCAAAGTAAACATCTTAATTAAATGTGGAAATGGATGGGTGCTCGTGGGCTTTCGGAGAATGAGACATTTCAGAAGTATGTTGGTCTTTTAAGATTTCATCGGAAAGTGAAGATTGGAATTAAGGATAGGTTTAAAAAGATTGCTCCATCGCATTGATATGGCCATTCCTCAATCTTCACGTCAGACAAATCATCTTCCATTTCTTGACTGACGTCTTTTATTCTTTTAGTTTTCTTCATTCAAAAGCTCGATGCATGGAACAACTTGAGTTTTATTGATTTTCTCGTTCTGGCCAAAAAAAGAAAAAAGAAAAGCTCGGGCAACTTAATCACATTAGCATTTTAAGATATTTCCTTAAGCATTTAAGAGAACAACATGGCATTTTTTTTTTCACTCCACGGAAAAGTGAAATTGTTTTTAGTTAAAGATAGAAGTTTTTTGTTTATTTTAATGTTGCTGTGATTCAACCAGCTGACCGGTTTAGTCAAATTGATTCTCATTCATCCAACCACTAAAGTGAGATGGGTTGAACACAGCATATATGATATATAGTAAAATGTATTGTTGATTGGATATCATGCATGATTATGGAGCTTGGAATGATCACAAGACCTGAGTGTGCCGACTATCCCAAATAAATAAAATGCACTATAGTACTAATATAGTTAAATTAAGTTGGCGTATTTAATTAAGGCTGGCGCTTTCAAACTAGCTCAAAAATGTAAACGAGATGCCTTCTATTCTTGAGTAGCAAACAAAATGGCTTCTGAGAATCCAACCGCTGCCTAGTCAGAATTGGTAGTCTGGATTTAGGATCTGCTGGCGCACAAGCCCTTGCCTGCTTATGTATAGTAAGAGTGTCATATTCCTCATTCAGCTGAGCAAAAGCTATGAAGATCCATGTGGGGTTCAATGAAATTTACCAAAACCAGCGGTGATGGGTCGTTATTGCAATTTCTTTCAAATTTCAATCCCATATGTGTACGGTTGAGAATAATTAAAGAGCCTATATATATGTGACATGATATTATTATTATGTACGAGTTTGCGCATGCATTGCAGTTATATATCTGTGGGCCCATTCGTAGACCCAAAGTAAACCCATCGAACGGATGGATTTATGCGATCACCGTCTCTTTGATATAATTTGTTTTAATAATTGCATCCTCATCATGATTTTCACCTGGAAATTAAGTCTGCGTACAAGAATATTTCATTCTTTTGCGGATGCTCTTTATGAGATAGGTACAAGAGTGGCCAAGAAATGATCAAAATGATACGGGACGGGAATGATTATTTACCAAGAAAATTTGGTAAGTCCAATCTTTGACTAGTTGCTCCTCGTATTAATTCTCAAAAAAAAAAATTAAAAAGATCAAATTTTATTAAATCACCAAAAAAAAATTACAAACACAAAAACACATAAAACCTAAATTCCATGGATCAGCACAAAAACAACATACTGGAACAACAAATATAACAAGAGAGAAAAAGCACACTGGCCACTATAATTAAGGTAGGCATTACAAACATAACAAACAAACGTAAAAAGTTTCAAATGAAAACAAGAGACCAGCAGCCCAATGACTGCTGCTCTGAAAAAACACTCGCAATAAGCAAAGTTAAAGCCAGCATGTTGAATAACATGCCAACATTATTTTGAAGAACGGGCCACTAATCCTCAATTAATATGGTGTTAATTATATGGGACCACTAACATTCTTTAATTATTTTTTCCATGCTCTTTAATTCTGATGAGATGTCAGACGATTTCCATAAAAAGCTCAATTTTTCACCTTGGGCATTTCTGCGATGAATTAGCATTGCAAGCTACCTTAGCTACGTGTTGCATATTTTTTCGTGCATTCGTTTCGTTCTTTTAACGTTAGGTTAATCAGACAAAACATAATTAATGGATTCGCCCTCAGTTATAGTCTCATAAAATTACTGGTGGCAATTGAATAGGGCTTCAAAAAATAAATTTCATTTTAGCGGCGGCGAAATTCAATCGCCACTCAAGATCACTTTTATAGCAAAAGGCTATCATAAAATAATATTGTCGAGGCAAGAACTACAACATATGATGAATGATGATTGATGACAAGAGCTTGACATCTTTCACAGCACATATAAATCACACTCAGCATTATGATTCTATTCTCCTGCTTTCATTTTTAATTAATTAATTAATAATAATAAATAATAATAATCAGTACTACGCTGAGAAAACATGTATTAAGATGAACAGTATACAAACATAGACAACTCAAGTGTTTCAGTGCTGGGAACTTTTTTTCACATGCATGATTCTCTACTTTAAGCCATAATTTGTCTGTGTTGTAATTTAGTGTCACTTGTACTGCATTATTGCCTTTTCTCTTGACTATTGGAGAGCAAGGACCAAGATTTGGAATCTGATTCCCCATTTAGTCTGGAATTGATTAGATAATTTTTAGATACGCGAATAATCTTATACTAAAGAGCGCTAATTACTAAATTAAGATCTGACTACACACAAGCACCCCCCCTCCAGTCTGATTCTTTTGTTATAATACAATAAAGATTGCCAGGTGTTTTAATAACAAATGTTATAACTTGTAGGGAATGCAAACACAGTAATCAATATTTTTAATCACTCACTCAAATTGAGAAGGGTCATCCTTCCCCAACCAAATGAGAAATTTAAAAGAAAAAGAAGAGACTGGAAAATGTATACATGTTGGATTTTTACCCGTGGAAATAAATTAAGAAGAATCAATACAGTTGATGAGTTTTACCTTTTTGGGAATTAATTAATAAAAGGGCTTCAAACCGAAAGGGAAAAAGGGCATATTTGTATTTGTAGGAGAAAGATGTTCCCAGTCCCACCAAGCTGTCAGAAACAAGAACAACTTACTCATGGAGGACTAAAGAAATCTAGAGCCAAAGCCAAAAGTGAAGCGCGTGGGGCAAGTGGCACCCATAGAACCAAGGGTTAAAGGATGAAAATATTTCAAAATACTTTGTGAAGAACGCTTGATATTTTAATTTTTTTTTAAACAATGTCATCTTAGAACTTAAAAAAAAAACAAAGTGCAATTTTATCATATCGTTAACTAAACAAACAGAACAGAATTTTTTTTTTTTTAATTGTTGACCAGAGCTCTCTCCTTCTCGCTCATTGTCGCTCCCCGGTACTGCCTCCATATTTCCACATTTTGTTTACAAGCCAGTGAAGAAGAAATAAGCATCCAGTGCTTCCAATATCCATGAATCAGCTTACCTACAATTCATATTAAGCCATCTAAAGTGTTTCACAGAAAATCACTTTCATTCACACTGAGATGAGATGAAGGAGGTAATGTTGTAGTAATTATATATGTGTGTTAAAATAAGTCTTGCATTATTTAAATGAATAGTGCTCTTAGTGTATAAATATTAAGGAATGAAATAAAATGGGTTTGCATGTATGAAATAGGCCAACTCAAGGCAATCACAGTTGAAACATTCATGCCTTTGCCTTCAACCTATATATAGTTATGGATGCAGACAGAATAGTGTGCTTGTCTCTTGAGCTTTCGAGGCTTTCTTTCCTCCTCTGATGTTCTTCTTCTTCATTTAAGTTTGCTAATGTTTGTTGTTCTATGCCCTTACCTTTTGCAGGACGTGTTTATTTAATCCTGAGGAACTGCCGGCCCACCATACAAATGTATCAAAATGATTTTTAAGAAGAATATTTTTTAGCATGACTTAAGCAATTTTTGATTACCTCCATAACACCAACAGGTAATAGTTATTTATAGTGTCACTACTTCATCACTACTTGCAAAGTGATGCAGAACAACTTAATCTCGAAACTTCACGCCTCCTAACATCATCTAATTATTGATAAGCAACAGTAATATGGAATCGAGCCCAAAATTTGCAACAAAAACCTTGAAATTACTTTGTGATCCAAAAACTAATTATTCAGCCAATCGTTGGCAAAAAAATATTCAGCCAAACACGCAGTTCACACAGAGGGCATAATAGATGATGATAATCCGAAACCTACGAGACGCTTGACAGCAACTTTGGGAGTAATGAGACAGGGCAACGAAGATCCTTGCAATTCCAGTATTTCACCTCCAATTCCACTCTCCCCTCTGCCATGCCAAAGATTCGACGCCTCCCACTCCATCCCTTTCCATTTCTAACGCATCTTTCCATTTCTCGACACCTTCCCACTTTCTTCCCACCTTCGATTGGCCACTTTTTTTTGCTAAATTCCACGCCACTCCCCATGAACTTTCTGCGGCATATGAACAATTAAAAAAAACAAAAATTTCTCGTCAATGTTAGCGGTCAAAGTGAACAATTAAAAAAAAAAAGATCATGTCAAACAGTTAGTCTGGTTAATGATGGGATAAAATTGCATTTTTTTTAAAAAATTCATGATGACATTGTTTCAAAAAAAAAATTAAGATACCATGTGTTGAAATCTTTTTAGGAAATTTGTACCCTTTAACTCTAAGGTAATGTTTGAAAGTTTTTTTTTAAGATGAAATAGAATAGAATGAGATAGTTAGCAGCTTTATATCATTGTTTGGGAGAAATTTTCAAAAAAGAGTATAATGGTTTGGGATGATATTTAAATTATCTCTACCCATCATCAACCCATTTTCCTCGACTCCCTAATTTAGAAGGTCAAGGATAGAATAATATAATATAAATAATATTTTTATAAAATTATCCTTATCTTTTTATCTCCTCTCACTCTTTCTACCTACCGTTATCTTAAAATTGAAGAATATAATTATATCTAATTCAAATATATTAACTTTATAATTATTTTTAAATAATGATTACATAAGATCGTTTATTTTTCTAGTGAAACTCCCGAACAATAAAATATTTCATTGCATTTCATTTCACCATATTTTACTCTATTAATAATCATTCTCTTTCATTCCATTATATACTCCGGAACATACCTTAAAACTAAACAACTAGACAACAATTGTATTCTCAACCCTTCTAAAGCAAAATATTTCTTTTCACTAGCGCCACCTAATAATCAATCTTACTAATTACATACTAAAAAGTTTTACTTCCTATTTCATTCAATAAGTAATTTAATTCATAAAACCATAGTAAATATTCCGCAGACAGTCAAGTTGTGCATTTATTTGATTATTTACCTCCAGCTCTTAAAAAATTATGTTGACGAATAATGAATTGGAGACCCAACTGATAACATAAACTAAGAAAGCCACTAAAGGTATTTATACAGTAGCGAAGAATGCGAAAAGACAAGAAGAGATGTTATATTGAATACATTATAATATTTTGCCGGGAAAGAATGAAAAGACACATGGATGGATTAATTCCAAAAATACTTGAGGGTAATGGGAATAAAGAGCGAGTGTGGGCGTGCAGACAGGAGCATACCCCACAGTGATGTATTAAATGGGATGGGTTTCCTAAGTACGTAAACGTAAGTCGGCAAAAGCAATGGTTGGCCAGCATTACCGTGTCAATTCCAGTAGGAAATTTGTAAACACATGTAAATAAGGGGCCTACGTGGGACTGGGTTTGCCTCTGTGCTCGAGAACGCGTGTGAGCATGAGAGGAAGCAAGTAGCACATCAGTATTATGATGAGAAGAAAGGACCCAATGATCGAATTTATTAGTGTATTCCGTAGGTTTGAGTCTTTAGACGATGGTCCTATTTGACCGGCAAGCCTTGATGGTGAGAGGGCAATAATGCTTTCGCACTTGAGGATTCCCTCCCACTAATGCTGCCTTTTAGTCCCTATCTCCTGCCTTAAAAGGGGAGGCTCATATAATTATAAGAGTTTTGGGAGAAAGCTTAAAAGCATTAAGCACAGCATTTATAGTAACGTGAGGAAGGGGACGGTGCCTGGTGGGGGTAGGCTTTTATGAACTGGGGCATCTTATGGGGGCTTTTTATTTTTTTATATGCCAAGTGAGCTGTGTTGTAACTCCCTTTTTTCATCATGATTATTGTGGTTTTGATATCTGAATTCTCCTTCAACTTGTAAACTGTTGCAATTCCCAACCCCTTACCTTACATAGCATGCCACTCACGAGATGCCACATGCTCCCGAACAAGCGGCCGCCACTCGCTTATTTATTTTGTTATATGCTAAATACACCATGAGATTAAGCTTGATTGACAATTTTGCTAAATTTGTTGTATGTTGCTTTTACGCGGAACTTCTGGGCTTTTCCTTTTTACGGATGAGGACAAGAATAAGAAAGGGCGATCCCGATGGCATCAAATCATGGGTCAGGGAATTTAGAACCATTGAAATTGTTTAGAGAGGGGATTTCATCAAGTCCACTCTCAGTACATTAAGAAAGTGGAGGATGGAAGTGGGCAGAGACTGATACCACCATAGGATGCACTGTTAAAGTATTTGAGGGGCTATTATTAATGCCTTTCGGCCGGAGGTTCGCTGGTCCAGTGTGTATTTTTCTCAGCCGACAGTGCAAAGGACCAATTAAAGACTTGATTGGCTTTGGCCGAAATCAATCAAGAGTGGAGCCCCTTCTCCTATTTCTCTATATACAATTAAAAAAAAATTAGAAAAGAATATTGCTTTAATTTATTTTGTTTTTTGTTTCCCGGGGCAGCTGGTTTGGCCATGAGTAGGATTAACAAAATGGGACGCCACTCTGTAGTTATATAATGGATCTTAGAATTTGCAAAGGATGCTTTGGAACTTTATGCGCAGAAGCTGTGAAGGCAGTACAAATGATTTGGGGGTGGGAGATAGGCCCACGTTATGGATTGTAAAGTTTTGGACTTTGGTGGGTACTCATTTGCAGCACCCTGCCTCAAACTGTAAAGGCCGCGGACTCCACTCCAGCTCGCTCACTATTTCCACACGAAAAGCGGCTTCTCTTCACAGCTGCTGGTGCTCCGATCCATAAGGGGTTCCAAATGAATAGTTTTGCTTTCAATTAAACCAAGAATTAAATGTATGTCGGTTGGAGGTCAATATATAATAAAGGCATAAATATTTTGAAACTTATTAAATCATGGAAGAGACGTCGAGGAAAGCAAGGGCATCCTTTTCTTGTTGCAAACTAATTAGGTGGAGGATGCAGCCATACAGGCCGTTTTTTGTCCCTGTCATAGTTAGTTACCTGACAGAATCGGAATTTCATTACTGCAATCAATGATCTGAATGACATTAGGATTCCCGATTAGAAAGAAATGAAGCGAGTTTATTTCTTCCAACTTCAACTTACAATAAGCATGAAAAGACTTCATGTTCATGTGGTATTCGTGTTCAAGAAGACAGGTGCAGCAAATTGTTACATCAAACTAGTGCAAGTTCCCTCGGGGCTCAACTGATGCCGTCAACTGTCCACCTATTACCGGTACGGTATATATGGGACCAAAGAGTATCATATGGTACAAATAGCCTTATAAGCATATCAGAGTGCACAGATCATTCTTTCTTGCCCTAGAAATATTGGTATAAGGAAATATCCTGAAGTTGCCATTCCTCATGCAAGTCAATGTCAACTGTGCATCGTTCATCATAGTCTGCATTTGCAATTGGAGAATATAAACTAGCGTTAGCATGAGGCATCGAGCTTCTGGAATTGACACTTTTTATTAATCTCAATGAAATGCATCTGATATTGTTTTTGTTTGGTGAATGTTAGTGTAAAATCCGCAGACCTCGCAAGAAGTTTCTATGTTTTGGCAATGCCACCTAGAAGGAACACAGTCAAAATATCGGCACCCCTCGCAATAGTCACTGATGTTTATACCAAAATGAATTGCTACAACACAACCTGCAACTCTGCAGACAGATGAAGTTTATTAAGACACGATCTATGATGAGAAAATGACTCGTGACAGAAGGTTCAGAGCCATGCAAACTAAATAGAAATACAACAAGAGAAAATAACGGCATACATTAGGCTAAGGAGAACGAGAGAAACAATTCTCATTATTGGTCTATCCAGATTTTGCTTCAGTTTTAGCTTAGTGTAACTTTTGAGACCATAATCAATGAGACCTCCTTTATTTGGAGCTAGCTGAGGGCTGACTAAAAGTGCAGATCCAAGAAGAAACCCAGATATAAAACCCCCTGTGCTTGAAAAGTTGTCTACGTAAGGCAGCAAGCCGAGGGCGAAATTGAACACAAACACACAGACTAACAGTGCACTAACTGCAATCTGAATCCAAAAAGAAAATATTATTAATTCTCAACCTTTGCAGGCCAATGAGCAGAAACAATGAACTGGGGAGTACAAAAACCTTATTGGTGAAATATTTCCAGTTCCAAATAAGCGTTGAAAGCATGGATCCTAATAATCCATACAAAGCACCGGAGGCACCAACAGCTGGAATGTTTTGGATAAAAAGAGAAGCCACCAAGGAACCCACGAATGAAGACAGTATATAGATTATCCCAATCCTCACTGCGCATAAAAGGTCAATGACAAATTTAGCATTGCAATTGAATCGAAAAATTCCTACTTGTGTGAGTTTAATCAGAATTAAACACTATAAGAAACAGCAGATTTTACGTGGTCCAAACTCCTGCTCTAGGTGAATTCCCACAAGAATCATACTGCAGATATTGATGACAAGGTGGATGGCTCCAGCATGCAAGACTGGAAATGTGAAAAGACGCCAAGTTTGTCGATATTCTGTCAAGAAGGTTCGTCGAAGGGCTCCCATTTCATCTAACCTGCACTGGCATTAGCTTTGGTTAAAACTAGCATAGACATTTTTAATGAAGAAAAATTTATCTTGCACTCAAATAACAAACTATGTCCCCTGGAAAAGAACACTACCAAAGCTACTTCAAAGAGAAAAAGATTAGCTTCGCTGGGATCATCTTTATATATATCTATCGATTCTTTGAAGCTTCAAAGAGACAAGTGTACGTCTTTGATGAAAAAAAAAAAAAAAGAGAGAGACAAGTGTACGTACAAGGAGAACTAACGAACAAGCTCACTAATGCAATACACCAGTAAGTCACTGCAGTTTGAATAAGGTTCCTCACAACAACACTTGTCTGCCTTAATCTCCCTTGGTACCAACAAATAATTTGGGCAGAGGAAACTTGCTGCAAGAAGTGTACTAGTGTGCTCCCCTTTAAAAACTGCATATCTGCTTGGTGAAATAGACACTACTGCCCTTTTATTAAAAGCAAATGATAGACTTTACAAGTTGCAATATACAGTTGATCAGATTATTGAACGTCTGTCTTATTGTTTATGTTGCGCAAAATAATTAGAGAATAAGGAAATTGTTGCTTTATCATTGTTGCAACAACTCTTTTACTACGTGCCAAGCTGTACCCGGTACTTCACCAAAGTGGTGGTGTCAAATCCAGATTCTAACGAATGATTTCTGGAATGAAAATAAAAAAAATTTAAACTGCAATTTGGTCTCTTGCACGTAATAATGCTAAAAAAAATAGAACAAAGAAAAGGAAAGAAAATAAAACTACAAATTAGAGAGAATCTTTCAGGGAACTTAAAACTGATGAGACGATTTTGCTCAATCAGCAAAAGGCAAAATCAAGAAAGTACACGCAAATTAAACATGCTAAATAAACTCAAAGACTGCTTGAAAGGATCGTAAAGACTCACTTGGACTCGGAAGGACCAAGCAAGGGATTCTCAGAAAGAGGCTGAAACGATAATCTTCCGAGGTCTTTGAGAATGCAATCACCGTGAGAGTTAGTCCAGCAGTCATTGACGAGCATGGTGGCTATGAAAACCCCAGCGTGCAAGATTACGAAGACTGAAACCATCCAAGTGTCGCCTCTGCGCCGAGAGCCAGATTTGAAAAAGGGAATCCTCCATTCTTGGCGATCATCGGTTATTTCATCAGGCAATTTGGGGAGTGTGGGCTTGACATCAATTAATTCATGTTCCATCCTAAAACTGTCCGCCGATGATTTTCCAGGAAAATGTGATTTGCACAGCGAGAGCTTGACATCACTTAATTCGTGCTCCCGTGCCTTGGAACTTTCTGTCATTTATTTTTCAGGAAAATGCAAGATCGTATACTTGAGTGAAGAAAGAGAGATTGAAGTGCGCACTCTATAAGCAACAAGTCGCTGCCTTTGCAGTTGCAAATACAGTCCAGCTGTCAGCACTCGGCAGGGGGCCTCTTCGGCAGTTCGATTTATTTAGTTAGATACGGAGACTAGTTACAAGAAGTCGTTGGTTTTGGCGGCAAAGGCGCTTTTTTCATTTTTTACTTTATTTGTTACAATATTCCTTACTTGCACAGGCAGAACTGAGGTGCAGCGGAGGCGCGTCTGACTCCAGATCAGAACTCTGCGTGTTCGGTTCATGTCCGGTTCAAATCCCTAGAACATTCGCTTTATTTTTAAGTAAACTTATGTCGATATTTTTTGAACCGAATGATGTGGGTCTACGCCCTTTTCAAAGTCCCCTTCCAGATCCCCGTAAAAAATAAAATAAAATAAAAGACAATTAAAAAAGATAATACTGAGGCTGGGCTAGAAGACCGCATATACGCTTTAGCTATGAAGCATAAGGGCCCAAACCTAAATCCAAATTGAAAATGGTATAGTGTATTGTGCGGAATACGTACAAAATGATCACACTCGGCCCACGAAATTCCCGCTCGTCTGAAGCCCCGGCTCCCATGTCCTCAATTCAATGCATGCCATGCTGGCGTTTCAACTTCGTTACAAAAACCTCTCGATAAATCCCTCCTTTTTCAGTTACGAACTCAACAACTTCCAACCAATTACACCCCGTTCCCGTAACTCCTTTCACATTCTCCCCCATTCCTCCCCTGATCAAGTTCTCTTTGCACTTTGCTGTTCAATTTAGCGCCAAATAACGTCACATCCGTAAGTTCTTCTCATTTTCATATTGTTTGTTTCTTTTCCTGCTCTCCTAAATCTTGCTTTATACTTCCTTTCTCTCTGTACCATTGACGTCTACAATTACGCTCTACACTCTACGGGGCATTTGGCAGATGAATTCGGCTTACATTCTTTTCCATCCCTCTTTCAATTCTGCAGCTTAGAGTCTCTTTCTGAGAAACCCGACGAAATGGACCAAGGAAATCTTACCGCCTTTAATTTGTACTACCTTTTTGCTGTATATCTCCCGTGCTTGTAAAGTTACATCGAGTCCTGTCACACAGCTTCTGTACAAAGTACTGGCCGTTTGAACATATTCTGCCAACTTACGAGGTGTACACACTTTAGAAAAGTAAGCGTGTGCTTTTGGTTCTTACTGTGCTTACTCGAACGCTCTGATGGTGTATGAATGTCTGTTCCTTGACGCTCCTTTAAATAAACGTGGAAGGGTTATTTAAGCTTTTTTCTTTCACAATGCCTGTTCTTTCGTGGCTAATTTACAAATTTACAAACAAGACAGATCATGGAAGTGTAAGGAACGTAATTGGGGTGCCATTTCTTGTAGGATATGCTTGTTAGCATTTATAACATTTGGAACGTCTTTTTCTGCATAGAAGCTTTCGTACTCAGCATACTCATTCAAAGCTGCTCTAAATGTCATTAAAGCAGATCCATTTGTCATTGGTCAAGAGAATGATTTTGATGATGTTTGGATGCTCTGATGATTAGTATCAAGAGGAAGACATTTATTTATTTCAATTTTCCGGATTACGTGTGAGAGAATAGCATGTGAAAGGTCTGAGGTTTGTCTTCCTGACGTACAAACTCTTCTTGTTCACCCCATGGAACAAAAGGCACGGGAAACACATGGACTAAAATCTCAAGCTGTTGGACAACAGCAAGCAGATGATTTAAAAATTCAAAATGAAGATTTAGGCAAACCAATGGATGAGGTAAAAACTCAAATAATTGTCTGTGATGGTCCTCCTGAGTTGGACAACAGACAGGATGATATGTCTTTTCAGACAAGTGAGATAGCAGACTTGAAGTTTAAAACTTCTGAAGGAATGGCAGACAATGTGGTTGGAAAGTCTGAAGTTGCTCAGAGAATTGATGAGGTTAAGGATTTGCGATGTACATCTCAAGAAGAAAGTTTAGAAACCAGAACTGTTATAGATGACTCATGTTGCAAGGTGTCTGAGAGTGCTTTCCTGAAAACTGAAACTCAAAACGAATTTGTCAACATTGTTAGACAAGATTACTCTAGTTACAAGGTTGATAGTAATGTAGCGAAGTCTGATATCCAAGAAGAAAATGTGGATAAAAGGTCGTTACAAAATGACTTGACTAGAGAGATGGCAGATACTAGAAACCTAGAAACAACAGAAATGAAGCAAAAGGAAGATGACTTCCTAAGTGAGGATAGAAGTTTGGAGGTTGTATTTGATGGAAGAAAGGATACTGAAATGGAGGCTAGGAGTAGCAAATCTACTTGTCCTTTGGAAGCTGATCGAGGGAATCACGGTGTAGGTCAGAAGAGTCTGATAGCGATCTCCACTCTTCTGGGTTACCTTTCAGGTAAAAGAGACAAAGGTTCTATGAGCATTTCTGGTGATGAGGGTAAGGGGGTTTCAAAATCACCAAAAGACAGTGAATCAAAAATGGTTTTGGAGAAAGCAGCAGAGAGACATGCTTTGAATCCCATAAATTCTCCTAAGATATCTTCTGATGTTAGTGTGGAGAACAAAACTGAAGGGCCTCCACAACCCATAGCCATGAAGGCAAGGGTTATATTGTACACAAGATTAGGTTGCGTGGAGTCCAAAGAGGTTAGGCTATTTTTGTACATGAAAAGGCTCAGATATGTTGAAATCAACATTGATGCGTACCCTACTAGAAAGCTGGAGCTGGAGAAGATTTCTGGTAATGCTTCTGTTCCAAAGGTGTTTTTCAGTGAGGTACTTATTGGAGGCTTGAGTGAGCTAAAGGCCTTGGGTGAGTCAGGCAAGCTTAATGAGAAGATTGAGTTTCTCATTACTGAAGCACCATCATTTGAAGCACCATTACCACCGCTTTTTGGAGAGGATGATGTATCCAGCAGTCGAGGTCCAGATGAGATGGCTTTAATTGTTCGAAAAATGAGAGAATCTATTGTTGTTAAGCACCGATTTTGGAGAATGCGCAGGTTCACTAACTGTTTTCTTGGGTCGGAAGCTGTGGACTTTTTATCAGAAGATCAATATTTGGAAAGACGAGGGGCAAGTCTGATATTAATTCTCAACCATGTATCTAATACTAATACACTACCCATCCTGAATCATAATTATTTGTTGAATAAATTGGCAGTCAAAAACAATAGTTTCCAATGATAAAAATTTATGGCCTATTGCATGTCTCGAAATATGCAACTTTGTTAATAATTGTGGATATGGAATTTATTCTTGAGAATTGTTGAGTTCTTGACGTCTTGTAAATCATGTGGAATGCAAAACGACATTGTTTCATTTAATCCAAGCTTTAAGATCATAGCTATTGGATGACAATTCCATTTAATATTTTTATTATCAAGCATCGGCTTTCTGTTCTATTTAAGATTTTTGATTTCAATAATTGAATAATGGCTTGTTTTCTGTTTTGTTTTTCTCTTCATCCATTTCTCAATTAGTTGCCAAGGGGGGGTTCTTGTTATATGAAGGGTGTCTGATGTACAATTTGATGTCATAGACCTACTTGTTTTTGTTTTATGTGAGTCTCTCCAGTGGTGATTATTTTCATTGCACGTGCTGGTTCAATTATTTTATATTGAATTCTTTTTCAGCTACTAACTAATGCCTGAATGTTCCTTTGGGGACATCCGATAATACTAAGAAGGATGCAGATTGTTTTATGACTTCTTAAAAAAAAAATTGTCTGTTAGACTAATTCTTATCGCGGAAGCCGGAAATTAACTGACATGTCTGATCTGTCAGATATGTGCATGCTCTGTTTATAGTCAGGTTCACATAAATTTGAGCACACCATTTGGTTCGGGCGTTGGACATTTCTGTTATAAGGGGATATGATAATGTGGGCCTTGCTAAACGCCGTTAAGCATATTAGTCGTATCTTCAAAGTTTCCACATTCCATTACATATCAAATCATCGACTGAATAGTTTAACTGAATTGATTCATACCATTAATAGCTTCATTACACGTTTGTTATCTATTCTAATTCTTATCCGGTTGTATAGGCTGTTCAATTTGCACGAAAGCTTGCAAGCAAATTAGCAAAATCTATTTGAGGATGGTAATCACTCGTATCGATTTTTAGACGAGGATCCAATTGTGGCGTCTCAGTGTCACAACATTCAGAGGGGCATAATCACTGTGAAGCCCAAGCCTATAGCAGAAATTGCATCAAGGCTGAGGTTTCTATCCCACGCAATGTTTGAAGCTTATGCTTCTGAAGATGGACGTCATATTGATTACAGAAGTCTCCATGGAAGTGAGGAATTTGCAAGGTTTTCATAACCTTTTTTTGGCCGTACCACGCAACAGATTACTGCTGTGATTTTTTTTCTTATTTATTTATTATGACTACAATTATCACTTTAGGTATCTGAGAATAGTCGAGGAGCTCCAAAGAGTGGAAATATGGGAGATGTCTAGAGAAGAGAAGCTTGCTTTTTTTTATTAATCTATACAATATGATGGCTATCCATGCAATCTTAGTATGGGGTCATCCAGCCGAAGCACTTGAAAGAAGGTAAATGTTTGATGATTTCAAGTATGTCATAGCTGCGTGTACCTACTCACTTTCATATATTCAAAACGGCATTTTGAGAGGAAACCAGCAACCGCCATATAACCTTATGTAGCCATTTGGTGCAAAAGACAAACGTTTCAGGGTAAGTTATGCTCCTGCTCGCATTCTGAATGCTATCAATCTCGAAAGAGATGTTTCTTTAAACTAACTCATGGTACTGGCTCAATCAAGGTTTTCGTGAGTGTATCATTGGTGTCGTTATCTAGACTATTAGGCCCTATTTGGTACATGAGATTGAAAGCTAAGAACTGGTATTGGGATTAAAAAAACCCAACTTTTTATGTTTGGTATGAATCTTTAAGCAATCTAAACCCAATTCCAATCCCACCTTACATGGGATTATTCAGTACCACCCACCCCCTAGGTTTGCAAAATCATTATTGGAAATGAAAATATCTTGACCAAATTGTCTGCACCCATCTCTCTCTCTCGTGTCTCTTCTCTTCATGCAACAAAATCGCAAGCTTCGATCTGTACGTTCCGATCTGTACACTCCGTCCAGCTGCCATGAAATCCTCTTTTCAAGCTCCGATCTATATGTTGCCTTAAGCTCCGATCTATACGCTGCCAAGACATTGTGAAGGAGGAAGAGACCCAGGTGAAGGAGGAAAAATAAAAGTCAGAGAGACGCAGCACATCGATGAAGAAGGAGATGGAGGAAAAGGAAAGATCAGAATCAAAGATGTTGTTGACTTCTTCCAAATCTGTTGCATTCAAACCTGAAACTAAAGCTGCGCTGCCATAATGATTGCCGTATTCGACTGCTTCCAGGCCTCACAAGCTAGGTTTTTTTTTTGAATGCAAGGGGTATTTTAGTCTATTCATAATTTATGTTTAATTTTAAAATAAAATAAAAGTAAGTATTCCCTACACATATTACTTCATACCAAACATAATTTTAAAGTCTCATTCCTACTCCCACTCCTACTACCAATACCAACACCAGTCCCAATCTCAATCCCTTTAAATTGAAACCTACATACCAAACAGGGCCTTAGGTCATTTCTATGTCAATGAAGGGCTTTATTTTTGCCCATATCTTCCTACCGTGATGTCCGTCGATTAGTAAGCCTACTGAATTGACGCTCTATTCTTATTCTTCTTTTTAATGTGTTTCAGGCAGCTCTCCCTTATCCTGAGCCTCTTGTTCATTTCACTTTAGTCTGCAGTACCCGAGTTGGCCTTGGGCTGTGATGTTATTCCCTTGGAGACATAGACAAAGAATTGACGGATGCGGGCCGCAAATTCATAAGAAGTGGAGGGCTAACGATTGACCTGAATACCAAGGTTGCATACTATCAGGGGCTAGTCTTTCGACCCCTGCAGCATTTAGGCAATCTCCACTAAAAGTTACCAAGTAAACCTAACTCGTAGAAAAAGAGAATACTTGGCTAAATTGAGAAAAGGAAAAGCTTGAGAGCAAATGATATTTGAGAAAGTTTGAAAAATGTGAGAGTGGTATTGCTTTGAGAACTTAAGATTGGTTACAAATGAGAAGGGGTGAAGTATTTATAGACCTCTCCTTTGGATCTAGAAAGTTCTCACCTTCTTAATGGACGGTGGAGATTAAATCGATTCTACAGTTACAATTAATTCTTTAGAATCTTCTTCTAGATATTTACAACAAATATCTAGATATTTATATGAAAATATCTAGAGTCAATATTAAAATATTGATGTTAGAGTTGTGTATACTTCTCTAAAATGTTCTTGCACTTTCTAGCACTCCTAAGGTTATTCGGGAGCCTTCTGGAGGATTTTGGAACATTCCGGAGCTCCTTAACCTCATAAAAAATCATGAATGGTGACAATATGCTAGTAAGATCCTTAAGTGGTGAGCCCCTCTATATGTAGATTCTGAATATGATTGTTGACTTGACGTGGTATTTAGTAGGGAGTAGGACTTTAAACACACACCTCATAACTAATTAGATACTTTCTTTGCTGAAACATTTTCAAACTGCTGAAATGTTTTAAGTAATATCTTGGAGATATCAGCAAGTAGATTTACATGATACCAGAATTTTCATAACCGAGTAGACAAGTTGGATTTTGCTGTTCGTTGTTGCAATTAAATTGAAATTTTAAAGATATTATGAACATATTCTTTGTTCCAGTTTCACACCCAAAAAAATTGAGGGAAAATGTTAAAAACATTAGTGAAAAAACACATTTCCTAGGCTAAAACACGTTAAAATATGAATAAGAAATCCCCGTAGTGTATATATTATACAAGGTTGGGATTTGGGAACAGATAACCTGATTCATGCCCACGGCTTCTCTCTAGATAGTCATATTTAATTTCATTTTTGAACCTCGACCACTGTTAGAAGTCAACTCCTCTTGACGCATCTCCATAAATGTATTTGCACTAAATCAAGCAGGAGGTTCTAGCAAGTTTTAGAAGGAGCAATATAGGGAGATGAAGCTGCTGCAATTGGATTGAAAATCTGAAGGCAAAATGATTAAAACAAATGTATGAAAACAACCAGAAATATCCGGAAGGGACATGAACATTTTATTAGAAGAGGCCGTGAGCAAGCTAAAAAATCGTGAAGCATGAGAATTGCCCACCTTTTGTCTAATCTAGCTGTAAAGGCTTCAAGGTTCAAGCCACCGCGTGTATGACTGTGGATGACCGGGTAAACGAGATTGAGCATGGCCACGTAGCACGAGGGGGCAGAGCGTATGTGGAAGTAATAGCTATATGCTTGTGCAAGTCATTAGGGGGTTGGTGAGATGTCATTACATTGTGAGTGTTGAAAATAAAATAATGCTAATAATAATTAGAGTAATTACTGAAAGTTCCAGTTTTGTTCGATAGTCAATTTATTTTCCTGAATCCCGTATAACTTAAAAAAAAAAAATTTGCAGACGCACCAGACTTAAGGCAAGTATAATTCAGTGTAGCTATTTCAGTGTAGTGTGTGGTGGCAAAGCTTAGGAAGTAAAAGTAACAGAGTTTGTGCTAGTCTTGAAAACGTTTAGGGGACAAATTACGTTGTAAGGAGATTAGATTTGAGATAGTAATAAGAATGCTAATCTTGCTCTACGAGTTTTACCGCTGTTTTATTTGGGAATTCTAAGTTAGATTTTTTGTATTAAAATTTTTGGCTGTAAGTTAAAGTCAGATAATCATGATTATTTTGACTCGATTATATATGATCTTGATTTTGTTTATTATTTTAAAATCAGAAACCCCCCTCCGGGGGGGAATTTTCTTCATGTACTGTGAGCGGGTTAGAAAAAATTGTCCTTTTAGTTTGCTATGTATAAAAAATTAATTCAAAATTCAAATGCATTATTTCCGTTTGTGGTAAGACGAGTGCCAATATATCTCGATAAATTTGTAGGGGATAAAGGATCATGGACAATTTCAAATGCACATGTGTTTGGTGAATATTCATGATCTATGGACTTCTATACAACGTATGAAAAAACTTTACCCCGCATTCATTCACTATTCTCGTTATCTTTCCAATGTTGTTATGAAACGAAACAGGTGATTGTGTTGGGAGGTGGAAGCGACATCTTAAGTTATATTGGGGATTTTTTTTTTTTTTTTTGGCTTATGGAAATGATTTTGCTTATTGATTCAGGTTTAGTTCAGATTTTGGTGATAACGAGGCGGAGGTGCTGAAGCATGTGTCCAATTACATGAATCCAGCTGACTCCACAGCGTTAATGGACCTGCTTGCCACTTCTGAGTTGAAGATCGCTTATCAGACTTACGACTGGGGTTTGAACTGCTAGGTAGGACAGTAATGTGGGCTCTCAACTTCGTCGATACTCAATACAACATAATAGGTTCGTACCGATTCATCCATCTATGCAAACGTAATGCCATATGCTCCATTTTTTTTTCTTTTCCCGCGTGCCTTCATTACTTATTTCTACTCTCTCCTGTGTATCTACAATCTGTTGTCGGTGTAGATATTAATTAAATAATGCAATTCATGGTTTTTCAAATCTACCCTGGCTGCCAATGCCATTAAGCGCTCCAGCTGCTTTTGCAACCGACGTTAAAAACTAGTGTTTTATAATCGCATCTAATGTAGTTGTATTTATCATTTTAGACAATCCACCAGTTGTTTTCTATACTAAAAAATGACATTTGGAAACTTTGGGACTTTTAATTACACTTACTAATGGTAAATTTTAGAAGTTTTAAAGTTGGACCAAGATTTTGTGTGGAAAATAGCATATATTTTTAGTGGATAAAAATGCCCCGCTTTGCTATGGCAAAACTACCGTTGTTGATGCCGGCATTACTGACGTAAACATCAAATTTCTCTTTAATTTTGTCAATACTTATTTCAAAATGTTAGCATTTAGTTTTTTATTTTTTTAATACTCATTTTTTTTATTTTATATTCAATTGGTAATCTATCATGTGAAAATATTAGTACTAAAAAATTAAAGATAACTTGACATTTTTACAATTTTCCTTGCTTTTTCAAGTGTAATCAAAAGTAACTTTAAATAACCCCATCTAGTGCTAAAACAATAACAGTGCATAAAAGTTCAATTTAATTTAGGTTTAAAAAATAAAAAAGGAAAGCAGTTGAAAGACCATCCTAGTGTAAACCTGAAAGGCCACTTGTTTCAATTTCCATTGTCTTGTTGCCCCTGTTGGCATTACAAGCTATAGGTATAGCCACATAACACGGTTTTCATTTCTAATTCACTAATTATATCATGCTGAAGTTGGCGTATATAGACGAATGAAGCAAAAGCAACCCGTGCCCCGACTCCATTGGACTTTTGAAATTCTTCCCTGCATTCGCATCAAGTGAGTAAAAAATAAAAAGGGATGCTCCAACAGATCATATTTAACTTCGATTTGATTTAATTACAATTAATTTAACACTCTTTATTTTAAGATTATACTCTACTTCTTAATTCAAATTTGGTCTGTTTAAAGATGAGTAAAATAGGCTAGAAGTTAATTGATCCATTGAAATGTTATTTAACAATGACATTTTTGTTTCCTGCCCTTGGAGTTGATTTTTAATTTCCAGAGGGGTGTTTGGGGGGGAGGGCGAGGCTGACCTTGTCTAGTGACCTGGCTCCCCTGAAGGGCGCTTGCAGACGCCGTCATGTCCCACAAGAGTCATATACTTGTCTTTCCTAGTGAAGCTGGTGCATGCAAACCCTAAAGCCTTGCCGATCTGACTTTGCACGTAATTGGCAACTTCAATCCTGGATTTCCCACCTGCCTTACACGTATTACATGGCTGCAATCTCGCCAAAATCTTAACACAATAGTTAGGCTTTGGGTTCAGAAAGTAGTAAAAAGGGTCCAGAGCTTTATTCCCAGAAGCTGTTGTCCCGTAGAACATGTTAACCTGCACATCCACAGCAACAGGGACAATATCATCGGTCAGCTCCGCAAACAACGGACTGAATCGTAGCAAATAAGGTTCCCTGCAAGTGGTTCCCTCCGGACACACCACAAGGCTTCCAGAGCTCAACATCTTCCCCATTGTCTCGCTGTCCTTCTCTCTGTCTCTGGTTAATCGGATTGTCCTGATTGGGGAAACGAGCTCGTTGAATCTACTCAAGCTGTATGTGACAGCAGAGAGGGGCTTGTTTATAACATACGAAATATAAAGTGGGTCGAGTAAAGTTCTGTGGTTGCACACGTACAGCGTGCCCCTTTGCTCAATTTCTTTGTTCAGATATTGAGGGTAGTGGGATTTCGATAATGTGGTCCTTGCGCCTAAAAATGACAATATTGGACCTGACACGTTGAACGGCAGTGATATGCCAACCGTGAATCTGAGCATGCAGAGAACCAGCCCGAGTGGTAACCACATGAACAAAGCTAAAGAAGACAGAGGGGTTGGCCTGAGGGCTAATCTTCCATCGTGGAAGATCACTGGCTTGGGGTATCTCTCCCTTGGAAGGACTTCCCAAGTTGTTTTCTCAGCATCACTCGCCTCCTGCACGTAATATCTAATGCTTGTCATCAAGAACCAAAGAGAAGAGAGGGTCATAGATATATATACATATAACAGGGAGTGAGGGAGCTGATAAATGTCCGTCTGAAGAAGTATATTACCCTTACCTCCTGCTCAGCGTTCATGGTTTGGCTACCTATGCCAACAATGCTGCTGGAATCTAGGAGGGATTTGTTATGTTTTTTCTCCTCCTGAAGCAGTCCCAAATAGTACCCATGGAATGACTTTATCTCTCTCGCTACTACAGCATCGACTCCTAAATACTCCTTCAGAACGCATTCAACCATAACTCTTGGCATTTTACTTGTCGCCACCTTTCTCTCAAAACTCTGAACAGCTTCAAAACCTGGACGCCCAACATCTTGTAAGAAGAACTTCGGAAGAACAGAGGATCCAATCCTGAATGTGTCCTTTTTAATCCCAAAGAAGGTCAAGAAAACCATTATGTTCAGCCCCACCTGGCTTTCTTCTCCAACCAGCCACACCAGAGGGTAAGAAAGTAATAAAAGGAGATATCTTAATAAACCGCCCGCTTCAAAAGCTACGAGCGCGAAGTAAGGAAACAGTGAAGCGGATCTCAACATGGTGCCCTGAAAATCGAACACTAGTACTCTTTTTGACAGCTTTCCGGTTTCGTGAACAAGGGAAATGGTTTCCATGGCGCTCTCAGCGTTCTCCGTGTAATGGTAAAACATTGACAGGAAAGGTATAGAAACCAAGAGAAGGTAGATTTTATAATTTGTCACAAAATTTCTGCCCCATTTATGAATGCTAATCACACTCTTCAGCTGTCCCGAGTCTCATTGAAGTCTATAGTTTGCTTCATAAATCTCACAACATTACATCAATTTATGTGGAAATTCTTTTCCTCTTCAGAGTAAGGAAGATAAATATGCACTTCTCAGCACCTAAAAAATGTTGTCAATTAATCATAATCAATTTTCTGATTTTTTTCATAATTCAATTTACGAATGAAAAAGAAGAAAAAAGGGATTTGAAAGAGAGGTGATTAATCCAATGCGCGTCAAGAAGTTTTCATAAATGCAACTTTTTGGGTGAGGGGTAAAGCTGGTATCTAACGCGCAACTCTTGCTTCCTGCTAATTAAAGTGTCCAGCTTTTCTACCAGTAATGGTACGGACTCACAACTATTGGAATTTACTATTAGTCACCAAACAAATAATGGCATTCATTTAATTTGAAAGAAATGAATCTATTTTTGTTTTGTATCAGTACTGTGAGACGCTTGAAGATGGCGAGGCGCACGAGCGCGTTTTCCCATTAAGTTTGTTCAAGGCTATTGAACAAACCTAATGAAAACCTTATATATGTATTATTTTGGTGGCTACACTGCCTCTAATTGTTCATTTTCGCGTTGCTCTTTAATGCTGTTTGGTTTTGGTGTTGTCCCTTAGATTTCTCGTTTTTATTTTTATTTTTTCTTCTCTCCTTAATGACTCTAGCTACCACTCAATTTTTTCGGTCAAAGGTCATAATCAAACATTTAAGTCACACCATATGCTCTTATGTGTAGGGCAGAACCACATTTGGGTAATAGTGGACATGTGCATCCCCTCATTTTAGAAAAAATCATAATTAAAGTATGTAAATTTTGAGACTTTGCACCCCTTTCTTAATATTTTGCACCCTTTGAATTAAAATAAAAAATATTCATGCTTAAAAACTTATTAAATATTTAATATTTCAATAAACGGGATAAGATATAAAAAGCATATATAAAAAACCTTATTAACATGTTTAATATAATTTTCTACAAAATATGATGATCAAACTATTTATGTTATTACAATTTTAGCCATAATATATTTATTATTTTAAATTATTTAAATTATTATTTTTAAAAAATATTAATTTTTAAATTAAATTATCTTGCGCTCTCGACTTCCACTGCTAGCCACAGAGTTGTTTGCTAATTATCATTGGGATATGCTTGAATATTTGAATTAAATAGTATTGTGGGTTGTCTTAGACCAAACCATATAATATAAAACTCAACATAGTGGCCCAAAATAAGTTTAACTAGATTTTCCCCCCATATGATCTATAAAATAAATGCTCATTTGATTTTACTAACAAAAGCTAATTTAATTGATAAAAATTTAATTCATAATTTCTAAAATTGTGAGTTCAAATTCTATTGCTGTTATAAGAATGTTAGTAAATGACATGTAAATATCTATAAATACTTTTTAAACTCAAAGACAAGAGCTAATAAAAGTTACATTATTCATCCTGCATTTTTTTTAATCACAAAGGAGGGAACTAGCCCAAAGTTAAAAATCAAAGAGGTCAAGAATTTAATCCCATAACAGCATGCTGAATTATAACCCGTAAGAAAATAGCGGCTGAATCAAAAATCATTCCGCATGTTTGTAACCGCCAACGGAAACAAGGGGGGTTGGGGGGTAACTTGAGTTTGGATCGAGTGGTACTGCGGGTTTTGTGGCCCAGCCATGAAATTGTCGCTGCATACGAGTGATATTTATGCACACAGTATGCTTGGTTAAAGATTCATTGATAGCGGCTTGGGTTTTGGGTCTTCTATATAATATGAATATGAATCCTCACGCCTATAAATAGCGTCTCTTTTTTTCGGTGATTGATGTCGATGATCATATGTTACGGACATGCAACTGGTGGTTTTGGAGTGCATATTTAATTTTTGAAATAAAATTAGAGGTAACGTCAATTCCAAATGAAATCACATGCAATATGAGCCACATTATTACAAGTTTCACGGTACAAATAAGGGTCCGTTTGGTTTTTCTCCGTTTCACGTTCAGAAAGCAAAATTTCACTTTCAGAAAGTTGAAAGTTGTTTGGGTAGAATATTTTGCAGAAAAGCACATCCTGAAAGTACATTCAAACAGTAGCTGAAAGTGAATTTCTGAAACGTAACTATTTGAAACTTTTGAAAAGTAGGATGTTATTTGACCATACTACTCTAAGTTTAATCTCTTATTTTTTTATTTAAAAAATAGTTAATTCATTAAAAATATAATTATTTTTTAATAATAATAATTAGGTATCAATTTTTTTAGTATTATAAATTGAGTAATTAATCATATTAATTTTTAGCATTAATGTATAATAAAAATTACAAATCTTTATTACATCTTTTAAAATTACAAATTAAAAAATACAAATAATTAGAGATCAAATTTTTAGCACTATAGATCAAAATTTATGTTATTTATAATCTTTATTACATTTTTTAAATATTTTCAATATATTACATTTGTATAATAAAAATTATAAATCATTATAAATCAATGTCCTTTTTGATAATTGTACATTCAAAAGCACATTTCACTATCACAAACCAAACAACTTTCAATGTATCAAACTGACTTTTGAAAAAATATATCCAAACATAAATTTCATTACAACAACTAACTTTCATTAAACTGACTTTCACCAAATGAACTTTCACCAAATGAACTTTTGACAAACTGAAAACCAAACGCACACTAAATCTTCTCCAGTGATGCCCGCAGTCCCTCCGCGTGGCCCACGAAAAGACAAAGCCACGTGTGTTTGTTTATATATTGACTTTTTGATATAAAAAAATTTAAAATATGGGGAATAATTTTTCCCCCATTGGATCATTTATGACGGTGTCATAACTCATATTTTGTCCGATAAATAATATGAAGTATTTTTTAAAAATTAAATATTTAAAAATAATATTTTAAGATGTAATTATTATTTTGAAAAAATATCTCAAATGAATAATTATTTTATATTTATTTTAAAGTAGCACTCTATTAAATAAAAATAAATAAAAAATAATATTAATTTAAATATAAATAATTATTTTATAAAAAATGAAATTTAATTAAAACTATTTTATATTTTTTAATCAAGGGAGGAATGAGTTATCTTCGGACGTGGCCATGCAAGAAGATGAGGAGGCCCATTAATTGGCAGGTTCACGATTGAGGCCTTTGTTGCCTGCCAAGATCACACGTACTTGTCTTTCCTTGAGAAGTTGGTGCACGCAAAGCCTAAAGCCTTCCCAATTTCAGATTGATTTGCCACGGCAACCCTCGACTTCCCCACCTGCTTGGCACATGCTCGATTCTAGCAGCCTCTGGAGAATCTTTGATGAAATATGAAGGTTTGGGGTTCATCAGTTGAAAAGGAGCGTCTAGAGACTTAAGCCCGCTGGCCGTTGTTCCATAGAACATGATCACTTTCACGTCCAGACCCACAAGAACAATATTATTGGTCCGCTCCGCAAATAGAGGACTAGATCGTAGCAAATAAGGTTCTCTGTTTTGGAATACTAAAATGTGATTAGTTTTCAATTCCCTAATCAATTGGTATCTCTAAATCTATATAAAGGGACCATATTATTATGTTGTGTAAGGGAATTGTATCCTATATTAAGAGGGAGGTTAACAAAGATCCTCACTCATATTAGTCCTCAAAACGGGATTCGTTTATCACGTAAGGGAGTTGATTTGATTTGTAATCCTTCAAGTGAAGGAATTTTATATTATTTGTAATTATCATTTGAGTTTATTAATGAAAGGCTTCTTCACCATCATTTTCTCAACAAGGTATCATGAACCATGGTTACAACATTGGGCTGAGTAGCTGTTTCTTCTTGCATCTCACTTCAAGACCAAGGCTGAATAACAAGAAGTGGGCCAAAAAATCAAGAAACCAGATCCAAGCCTTTAAGAAGTTAGCAAACGAGATTGCTTTACACAAAATGATGCGTTTTCCTATGTCCACAGGAAACGACAGCAAGAAGAAGCATCTGGAATCCACGCAGAGAAGGTTGCACAGATCGTTGATTATGCCCAAAACAGCAATGGGAAAGAGACTCTAATTTAGGTAAAGATGGCGCGTTTCCTGGTTGTTGAACAATTGTTGATTCCCACCCAAAGAATCCGTCGAACTCATAAAAAAAACTTGTATAATAAAATTTTACAATAAAAAAACGAAGATGGATTTGACGCATGCGAATACGGCCATTCAACTTGAATATTGCCATTTCAAGGCTGGCACTTGGCAGGCCATTTAGATGCACCCATTAATTCCATAAGCAAGGGTCCATTAATTCTAACGTTGGCTACTTGGCCACGTGACCACGCTCCCCTGGGACGTGAAGTGGTCCACAATATTTATAGATCATTTAACAAAGACAAAATATCTTGTGCTTAAATTAAATATTTTCGTTGGGGAGATGACAAGTCCTGCGAGGAAACTATGTTTAAGGAAGTGCGCTTCATCTACCACTTCAGACGTGCATTTAAGCTCATAAATAACTTTGTAAAGTTACATCACAAAACCACAGCGTCCGCGTGAACAGGGGTTTGTGAGGGAATGGAGGCAAAGGAATAATGGACACTTGTCACCAATCCCACGTTGAAAGTCTAACAAATGATATAAGATTTATAACTGTGAGGGTCCTTCCTAATGTTTTGATTCGAACTCCTTCTTTGAGTTTATGCTCGTTACATTAATACTTTCATTGAGAGTCAAACTATAATCTAAGTTGTTCTCACTTCATGGCACTTCACTCGACCACAACAAACTAGCTTGGTAGAAGTGGCTATCAAAACTTATAATTTAGACAGCTCTTGCTCCACGACACTTCACTAAACCACAGTCTTGTCAGAATCCTCTGTGGGTAATCTTTTTGAGACAACAAGATCAAAGATAGTAATACTACCACCAAACAAACTAACCTATAGGGTAAGAGATATCCTTACACTTATAAAACCCACCATTTGTAAAGCTTTTCGACTTATGACAATGCCATCTCATTGAGAGTCGACATTTGATTAACTACTTTAAGTGATTAATAAAAACTCAAATGGAGAACTCATATAAAAAGATTAGCTTAATAGGTAAGAAAGTATCTCATACTTATAAATATCACACCACGTGTAACTAAAAACTACTATTAAAAGAAGACTTATATTGGGAGGGGGGGGGAGGGGGGAATCGTAGCCCCGTGTGCACAGCACTTGCGTGGCAAGGTGAAGTTTTGGTAGGGGATGGGTGATGAGAAAGATAACGGGATGGGTGATGAGAAGTGGAGGCATGTAGAGGTTTTGGTAGTTTGGAAGTGCAGTCATGGAGGTCTGCAGTGGTGATCAGCGTGGTTGGTGGAGGAGTAAAGAGCAGGGACGTGGTTGATGGCGTTATTAAATTGCCGGAGGATGACTTGGACATGCATTCTGTGTGACCAGCGGCAACACTTATTAGGTGGTTTTCTTAATGCAAAATTACTACTTTTCTCAGCTGTTTTCAGTCGAATATGACGTGCCCATAAAAAATTATTATTTAATTAAAAATATTATACCACACACGGTGAGAATCTTCCACTACCCCTCCATTAAAGAAAAGGAAAATCTGAAAATGTTTTAATTTTTTATTCTATATTTCTTTAAATAAAAAATCTCCATTAAAGAAGAGGAAAAATCTGGATATGTTTTAATTTTTATTTTTTATTTCTTTAAATAAAAATTTATTCAGTATCTGTTTGGATAGTTTAAATATAGTATCTAATTCAAATTTAATATTAAAATTTTATAAAATTTTTAAAAAAATTTAATATTAAATATTTATTGTCAAAATATATGTGAATAATACATTTATAAAAAAAATTCAATGAAAATTCATCAGGATGATCCAGATTTAATATTAAAATTATCAATTTATAAATTATTTTAATATTAAATTTGAATTGTTTAAATTTTGTTTAAATTGATGATCTAATTTATCAAAAAAATTTAATGTATTGTCAGGCTGTTAGTATGCTATTAAATTAATTAACGAATACCCCAATTATATGTACCGGGTGCTCCGTTGCATTACCATTACTAATTATTTTAATTTGGTCCAATCCCCTAATCCATATCGATGTGACGACGCAGCGGGCACGACTACACGAAACACAAAATGGCCTGGCCATGCTTCGCGACACATTACCTGATCAAAATTGATTTGGGTGTTCACAGCTCAAAAACTCACAGATTTATAATTTACTTCCTTAATTACAGTATTTTATTGAAATCAATAAAAATATTAAAATTTATTGACTTTACTAAAATTTTAATTTTTTTTAACTTTATGCCCATTATATATATATATATATTAATAATATTTTTTTATTAACATTTAATAAGAGTGAAAGAGAAAACTTGTGCTAAAAATTTAATGACATGACTTTTAAATAAAATAAAAAATATCTTCTTCTCCTTGATTTATAAATAAGATAAAAAACAATACTAACAAGTAATTAAACCTAGCAAAAAAAAACTAATCCTTCACAATATAATAAATTAATGTCCAAATTTTTATTATAAATATGTACTTTCATTTAGTATATGGTCATGCCTCAAACAAAGTTGCTTTTAACAGGATGTTACATAGAAAGAGAAAAAAATCATGATATATACATTGTTCCACAATTAACTCACTCAAATGTCGATTGTTTATTCTTGGAACGATGATGACATTTGATAGTATTAGAAGTCACTACAAATTAGCACTCTCTAAGAGTACATTTGAAAGGTTATTATTGAATAGAAAGGAACGATCATTAATAAAATGAAATGGAGCGGAGCAGGGTGAAGTGAAGTGGATTGGGATATAACAAAAGTTTTTATTATTTGAGAGTTTTTATGATGGAAATGAATGGTTTTACATGATCATTGTTTGAGAGTTTTTATAAAGGGAATGAAACAAAATGGTTTAAAACTTTTTTCTTTTAATATTATCCATATGACTAAATTTAAAGAAAATAATAATACCCATTAAATAATTATAATATTTATGCAACAAAAAAATAATAATAATAATTAAAATTAACGATTAAACAAGATACTCAAGAATTAAAAATATAAAGAGAAAGCAAGTAACAAAGCTATTTAAACAAACATTCCTATAGCACAAGAGGAAAACATATCAAAGTCGTAGTGTTAAAAGGTGTGACAAAGAGAGATGGCAAGAGTGAGATAGAAATGGCGAAAGACAAGACTATGCACTATGCCTTACTGCTCGATCAGCCTAGCCTTTCCTGAAGCATTTAGGCAGATGGAGCCAAGCATCGGCACAAGTCAAACCTTGCCTTACCCGAACATGTGCAAGTTTTTTTAAAAAAATTTGTGAATAACATCTATCTTATGGCATTATTTTTTATCAAAGTTATTATGAATTATATTATTTTTATAATTTTTTAGACATTTTTTATCATTACAATTTTTTAAATATCTTCAAAATGCAAAATTTATTTTTAGCTTATTACTATGTAAAACTAATTGGAAATTGTTGTTCATTTGAACTTTTTAAAAATTACTTTTGATTCTAATATTGGTTTTGTGAAGAATATATTTTAAATAATAATATTTTTTTCAAGAAAAAATTTTTTATATATTTTTTTGAAAAATACTTGTAAAAATATTTTTATATCAATCGAGTTAGCCTAGTGCCCAAGTGCATATTGGGTTGGCCATTGGGTTGGAGTGATGCCTAACCCGACCCTACTCATATGCAATCCTAGCAGGAGGTGAAAGAGATAGCTGAAGAATAAAAATAACCAATGAAATTTTTTTTTATTAGGATAGGAGGTTGACAGTAATTTTATAAATGAAAAAATTATAATGTATCACTTCATCCTTAATCCCCCAATTTAGGAAGACAACAAATATTGAGCTATAGATGGCAAATGAGGGCTTTAGACATCCTTTCTTGCCATTCCATCATTCTTTAAAAAAAATATACAAACAATGATAGTTTATATCTTTTAATCATTCCACTCTATTCCATTCCCTCTAAAAAAGTCTCTCAAACACATTTGAGCTTCATTTTATAAGATATTTTTTTAAAATCATGCATATCAATGAAATCAATAGAATACAATGTGGAATCTTTATTTTTCAATTAAATATAAATTTTTAAAAATAACTTTCACTTCACAAAGAAAAGATGTAAAGAAAAATATTTAGGGAATAAAATGATAAGAGGTAATTTTAAAATAAACTTATGTTATGTCTGGATGTATGAGGATTTGAATTTTTATTTTGATTCAAGGCAAATTCATTGTTTGAGTAATTAAAAATTAAAAATTTGAATTTAACCTAAATTCAAATCAAAGTTCTACCTCAATCTCTTTATAATTTGAAATCTTTTATAAACTCTTATTATTTTAAATTTCATCTTAATCTCTTGGTAATTTGACTAGCAATCGGTGGTGCCCAACAAGACCAAATTTCTAACAGTGACCAGGATCGAGTTGCCTGTGCTGACCACCTGACCAGGATAGGATGATCGACTTCCATAGCCACCAAATTACAGGTAATGATTGAGATTGGATTGTCGACTTCCACTAAGACTGAATAGCCAGTGCCTATTGAGATTGGAGCTTAGCTGATTACCACGACCGCACGACCAACTCCCACTAAAATTAAATTTTACCGAGAATAGACTGCTAGTGCCAATCAAGGCATAAGTGTAGGCAAAGATCGAGATTAGACAACTAACTTCTACTAAGACAGGATCGTCAGGGCTAGTTAAGACTAGACAACCACTTGTAATTGGGATTAGATGACCAAATACCACCATGATTAGGACTAGGATTGATGAATTCGATCGAGACCGAGCTAGTGATCTTGACCAGGATTGAATTACTGGCGCAGACCGAAACCAAATGATCGACTTCTACTGAAATCAAATCATGATTGACTAGGATAAGATTGCCAGCGCCAATTAGGACAGGACAGCAAAAGGTCGATCTTGATAGAAGTTGGTCATCCAGTCCTAATCGTTACTAATAGTCTTATTCTGGTCATTACCGATGGTATTATCTTGATGGAACTCTATCATTCGATCCTAATAGGTGCTAGCAATCTGATCCTAACAGAAGTCGATCATCTAGAATGTCAATTTTGATTAGGACTAAACCATCAGCGTTGTCCAAGTCTATTTTCCTCCTAAAATTTTGTAGTGTGTAATATCATAATATTTAAAAGATATTTATCTTTTTTATTCCCCAAAATAATATTTATTTATTTTTCTTCAAAACATTTTTTAAAACATGTTGCCAAATAGTTTTTTTATTATTATTTTGGATAATAGAAAACTATTCCCAAGATATATTTCCCAATAAGCCCTATATTTTACAAAATTAACATTATCACATGTAACAATAATATATATATATATATATATATATGAAGCTACCTCATATGTAGCAAAACTTGACAGGTAAAATGAGACAAGAATTGTGTGTACATGTAGCATAATTAATAAACCTCTCAATGCTTAGCTGTCTGACTTCATATATAGGGATGAAACAATATGCATAATCAAAAAGGCATTGGTCGAGAGAAGAGAATGGCTTACAGCAAAAGGTATAAGAATGCTCGCAACAAAAGTCTGTAATATATCATCAAAATGGTAAGGAGTCTTGGGAAAGCAGGCATTGCTTCTGATACATCAGAGAAAAGCTACACTTGTTGATTTTTTTGGTTAAAAACAAGTATACTAGATTTAAAGAATTGATGCCTCCGATGCTATCTAAGAATATCTAACAACTTAAGCATGAAAACACTTTGTTATCCAATGGTTGTAAACATCTATGAAGGTTGTCTCACTTTTATTTCGACATTCTTGATATTAGTTGTATTGATTGTAGACTATATTATACAAAGTGAAAGCAACATTAATGACTCCAAGACACTTTTTTTTTCCATGTATGGGGGGCTGCTACAAAAAAAAATTTTTTCCCTCATTTTCCATAATTTGTAAGACAATATGCGATTTACCATCATTAGCTATTAGTGTATCATGTGGTTGGGCCTGAGGCCCACAGCCCAACCTGTTAGGGTTGTTAATGTTCAGTTGTAACTAAACATATCAGCATGCAGAATAGATTCGATCAGCTTTTGAGACTTTGGAAAATAAGAAGAGTTTCCTCTCTGTCTCAGTTTAATCCTCTTGCACTGGCTTCAACCCTTTTGATCTCTTTTGGATCGACATTATCATCACCGAGGAAATGCTGCAAGACTGAATCACTCGTCATCATCGTTGCTGTCATCAGAAGCATTTTCTTCAAGATCTTGAATGGATTCACCTTCGTTTCCAAGCTCTTGAATGGATTCTTGATCACTTTCGTATGTTTCCCTCTGTTCAGCACTCGCTAAGGCATAGAGAAGAAGCAAAATAAAGAAAGAGCAGCTTTGGGACTGGAAAGAGAGTGAGAAAGATTTGGGAGGGGGGAGGGGGGGAATGTGCGGAGATGCTTTGAAACGGGTTGGAGCTGAAGAAACGGAAAGGCAAAATAGAGAGAGAGGAGAAAAGGGAAATGGAGACCACAACTGGTTCTCGGTTTATGAACTATACCGTGTTGTATTGGTTGAGAAAATGAATTAACACGTACACTTGACACGGAGGCCAAGAAAGCCAGATTAACTCCCTAAGCCATAACATAAAAATGACTTTATAAACAGTAATCTGCTTCTAGAGCTACCAATTTTTGTGTCGTCTTGGTGAATTTGTTATGGAAAATATATTGATGATATCGGCTTGGTGGAATCTCCCTCCTTTGTAATTACTTGTTACCGTTATATCTCATTGTAGTTTTACAGAGATTGTGCACACATGATCAAACCAATTATTAAAATATCAATGGGTCCCGTGAGGATAGATATTGTGGGTGGGTCACATGCAATCCTCGCATTGTGGCATGGTGATGATATTTTATATTTTTTTATTTTCAATCCTTCGTGTATGTGCCTTTGTTGCCCTTTTTTTTTCCGCCTCATTTAAATATTGTAAGCGAATGAATACATTAAAAATATATATACTACAAGCCAAATTGTATGGGCGGTCGATAATAAAAAATTTAGATTATGAATATGGTAAAAATAGTGGATGTCTGACGGACAATAAGATTACAAATTTAATTTGCACCAGTTGTAAAAAAAATAAATTTGCAATCCTATTGAAAAAATTATCCATAACCTTGTGGTTTAATAGCATGTAAGTTATAAGGATGAAAAGTGACAATTTTGATATTGATTATAATATCAAAATTTATTATTGTTTTTATTTTAAATAAGAACAAGATAATAAATTATAAAATAAAAATACTTTTTATACTTTTAGAATTGGGAGTTTACTGGCTTGGTTTGGTTTTGTTTAAAAGAATAACCAAACCTATTAGTTCAATAAAGCTTGAGATATATTCAATTTTTTTTATATAATCAATTTGGTTTGATTCTGTTTGGTTTAAGTTTAGATTAAATTTGAGATTTTTTTTAGATACTTTCATAATTTAAACAAATTTAAAAATATATATAAAATAAATATAAGATTAGCTTGGCGTGGTTCGAGTTTCTAAAAACGAAAAATTTAAATCAAATTAAATCAATCAGTTTTGCAAAAAAACAATCATATTTTATTTATAATTAATTTTGATAGGCTCATGTTGGTTTGAATTGATTTTGAACACTTCTATTTTTAGTATATATAAAAGTAAAAAAATATAAAAAATAAATTTTTTTTAAAATAACTTTTAGGTTCGTAGGGTAAAATTATATTTTGCATCTCAGAGCACTATTATTTATTATAGAATTATCGATACAATCTTCACTTAGCATTTAACTTAAAATTAATTTTTAGTCATGTTTGGTTCAAGGAAGATGAAAGGAAATAGAGGCAACGAGAGGGGAGATTTTGACAAATTTGATTTCAAACATGAATTTTTTTTTTTTTACAAATATGATTCTAAACCTGAAAAAGTGGGGTTAATTTTTTTAATATAAATAAGATGTAAAACAACCAATTTAAATTCTTAACCTCACGTATCATTTTTTTAAAATCAAACTTTTTTATCACAAAAAAATATCAAACTTCCTATAAAATTTTATTCTATTAAATCCCAATATCCCGTACATCATCGCATGGGATAAAATCTAATTGTTATAAAAGATATATTGACGTCTCTAGTGAAGCTAGGGCTCTATCTAAAAATTGAAACCTGTTAAGTCATTGCTACTTTCTTTAGCAAGAGAATCAGCCCCCTTGTTGACTTCTAGAAGAGCATATTGGAATTTTAGCTGCCAATTTTTCTCCCCGAGCCTTCTAATTTCCCTCCTAACTGAACTATCAGCTTGTTCGTTACCTGGCTCGTTGATCTCATCAATTGGAGCCTTAGAATAGGATTCAGTAATTATGCATCGAAGGCCCAAATACCATGCTATGTCAAATCCTGTAATAAGAATGGCCCATTCCTCAGCTTCCTGGGGACTTCAAATGCCCGATGAAGATTTGAACCCCATGGCCCATAGCCCTCCACAAGCTGATAAAACCCAACGTGCCCCCGGTGGCACGGTCTACGTTGTCCTTGATCCAATCATTAGAAAGCGGACCCCATCTAACCTTGTTTTGATTTATTTTCGATTTCAGCCAGGTCCGAGAGCACTTTCAGAAAGTTAATTTTAAACCTTAAATAATCTCCAAACACTATTTAACTTTTTCAAAGTAAAAATCGACTTTTTGAATGTAAAACGCTGGCTTTCCAAACGCACCCTAACTTTACCGCCTGCAAGCAGTCTATTCTTTTACCATTCTTTGCATAATTATTAACTAACTTTGAAGCCAGGATCATAAGGCTTAGCAAAAGTGTCATGATGCAAATATTGGTTCCTCCAAAACCAAAGCTTCCAAACAGTCACACCCCACCAATTGTCCCGCCGTATATCAGAATTTCTGGCAAGCTTACCAGTGAGATTCAAGTAGATCCGCTCTTGAAGGTTCGAATTGAAGAAGGCCCGTAGTTAGTAGTTGGTCCAAGAAGGATTTGGTCATTAAAAAATTGAAAACTCATGGGTCAGCATGTTTTCGTGGACGAATAGGTTTTCATTCCCATTTGCTTCTGCGGCTCATTTTGGGAGCAAGCTCTCGTAAATTTAAAAAAAAAAAAAAAAAGTTCTGATTCATTTCTCAAGGATTTTCAGATCGTTTCTGGTGTCGCACATTGGTTTTAAAAGAGTAAAGAAGAGAAATTTCATCAGTTGTCATGTTGTTATATTTTCATAATCCAACTCCTCAATCGTTTTGGTGTCAGGATCACCTCTAGAAACACTAACATGTCCTGTCTCCTTTGCCTTTGTGATGCTTTATGGTTGGTTAATAATTTTCAATCTAATCTTGCCCTGCCTGGTTTGGGAATGCATCTTAGTAGCTTCAAGAAAAAGAATTCTTTCATCCAATCCTTTCCAACAAGTTTCATCACGATGGGATACTCGAAAACATTATAACTTTGTTTGCTAACTTTCAACCTGTTGCTTTCAATGTTACTCAGCTCATTTTTTTTTCAGTCTTTAGTTTTTCTTCTTGACTAAATACTTGTGGTGCTACTGTGTGATCTTTTTCTGGTACATATTATATCTTTACTTTTTATTAAAAATAAAATAATTTTCGGTAACTTCAACGGATATGAGATAAATTATGAAAAATAACTTTTTTTGTAAGGTGTGAAAGATAGTACTCTTTATGACTTTTAATCATCCTGTTGAGTCAAGCACTCTTGAGTTGACGGATTGATTACATTTTGCAAATTAAAGGAGATATGATTAAATTTACATGAGACAGAATGAAAAATAGAACTTTTTAAAAATATTTAAATTTAAAATACTGACTCGAACAGATTTTTTTTGTTTTAAAAATAGAAAATAACTCTTAAATTAAAAATATAAATCTAACAAGCCCTTAATAATTTAATCCCTAAAATATTGACTTACTTAAAATCCAATCTTATAAATATGACTTGTAAATCAATACCTAGGCTATAAACTCGCTCAAAATTCGTTCCTCGAGACTGAATCATCCTGCATGTCAATCTTCAATTAACATTACTGATATTGCTAGATGAGCGTGATTTGGCCTGTGTGCAGGTTCTGATTGAAAGATGGAGTAAAAGTAAGGTTTAAGCGTTTAAGTGGTAGAGAGTTCTTCGAAGGGGAAAAAAAATGGGGCTTGCAGAGAGAACAAAGATTAGCGAGTACGGTGTCTATGTAGCAGCGAGCAGAGAGATCACGCAAGTCGCGACCACTCCGTGAGAAAAAGGCGACGTAAACTGTTGGATTTGCGTATGCAATTGAGGGGATGTTGGGATAACATTTTAACTTAAATTAGGGTGATCCAAGCTTAGATTGAAATATTAAAAACTTAATAAATATTGTTTGGATCAAAAAAAATTATAACTAATATTGAAAGGTAAACGCTCGTTTAACGTAAAATCATAAAAAGATGGCTTTTGAAATGCAGCGGTGGGATAATAACTAAAGAGAAAAAAAAGAAAGTCATATAGATAATGTTACGCAGATTCCAACATATAAAATTAGAGTTTTCTTTTTTAAGTTACATAATTTTACTAACCTAATTTTTTTACAATGTCATACAGGAAGCTCATTTTTTAACGTAAGGGTACCTTTTTTTATCCTTTCCCTTTCATAAATATATGAAACTAGACGTGAGTTTCATGCTTTATATTGAAATATTATAATTCATTTTTTAATTAAATTAGATGAGATTAATTAATTGGCAATATTATAATTTTTTTAAAGTTTATGTATAAATTTGAATTAAGAAAACTGATAGTCTAATTTAATATTTTGTAAATTATCATTTTATTCTAACTTCTAAAAGTTTAAGATTTTTTAATTTGTCAATTTATTTTAGCTTTTAGAATTGAATATTTTATAATTTACAAATAAATTAATGAGCATTTTAAACCTTCAAGCATTATAGATCCTAAACTTATAAGATGTGTAAAACATATCTTAAACTTCTAAATTTATAGCAAATAATATTTACTTATTCAATAATAAAAACTTAAGATATCATTTAAAAATTTTAAATATTAGAGAATTTTAATTAATCAGTTAATTTGGGTTTAAAATTTATTGATAAAATCGTCAGCTTCGCATCCATTGTTTGTAAAATCCTCTGATATTTAAACTTCTTTTTCAATAGAATCCCAAGTTTTTATTATTAAATAAATAAATATTATTCAAAATAAAACTAAATCTCAGCTGAATATTTAAGACTTTTACTTATTAATTATAGTTTTAAGTTTATTATTTTTTTACTTATTAATTATTCAAAAAATTTATATTTATTTTTATCATTAAAAATCTCAATTAACTTTTAAATTAAATCATCTAAATAAATTTTAATTTATCTAATTGGCTTTTTTTAAAAAAAAGTATCTAATCACGTTATATTAAGTGACTTTTTTTTAATTTTAATTTGCTAACTTTAGTTAAATTTTAACTTCAGTTGTAATTTTTTTAATCCAAACACGCACTGAGATTTTTTCTGTAGCATAGTCAATAATTCAGGCAAGTTGAGTTTATTTGAATTTGACTCAAATAGGCTTGAATTTCTAAGATCCAAATGACTTAGCCTAACTTGAATTTGGTTGGGCTTCGAGTGGTCCAAATAACTACAATTTTTTGTAATTAATTTTAATCTAATTTTCACTTTAAAATTAATTATTTTTTATTTTTAAAAAATATAAAAATATATTTTTCAAATATTGAAATGATGCATAAGATTCAATTTTTAAAAAAATATGCAGGATTTAAAATCTAAATAAAAATATTAAAATAAATTTTTAATATTATTTTAAATTTTTTAGAGGTTAAAATCATAAAAATATGAAAATATAAATATTTTTAAAAAATATATATAGTAATATACTCAAGTATTTTATTATAAAATAATATAAAACTTAAAGAATTAATTAATATTTATTATATTTTATATTTTTTTAAAAAATAATTTTGTTAGTTGAAACTAAGTTCAAATTCGATTGGACTTGGCCTGAAATTTTTTCAAGCTTGGCTGAACATTAAAAATTCATTATTTTTATGAAGTTTGAATCTAAATTTTTTTAAACTCATTTGAACTAGTTTATAAGTTTGAATTATGGATTATGTGTAACTGTATATCCATGTGATTTGCTTGATGAGGGCCCACATGGATGTTTGTAAGTGTGTGTGGGGATCCATGTGAAATGTCACGCATGGATATGTATTGCTTTGTACCAATGACGAAGATAGATATAGGCAGAAAAGCTCTGTTTCCCTGTGCTCTTTGTTAGTATAACATTGGTATTATATATGTACATATATATATTTATATATGTCACTAATTGGATATTAATTTCATTTCTATTTATGAATTATATTGGAGATTTATACAAATGAAAAAGTTTGATTCAATGGCCACAGGAGCAAGTTTTGGGGAAATTCCATCCCGATTGCATTGTTGCATTTATGCTCTTCCCGTGGGCCATTTATTCTACATCCAAGTTCGGAATTCCTTCAGCTGTGTTTCATGGAATTGGTTTCTTCTCTTTATATGCTTCTAAATGTGTTAAACCTTACGGACCTCATCGCCCTTCATATTCAAAGAATCAAAGTCCTTCGTTATTTGTAATGTCCCTGATGAAGTCACGATGATGAGGTCGCAGAGCCATTTGATCGAGTTCATTTGCTTCTTTGCATTTGGCTCCTTTTCTATTGGCAAGGCTTGGTCTTGGTCTTATGCGTGCAAAATATTTTGTTTATGATGCAAAATTGCATATACATTCACTGTCCCACAACAAGTCAATAGTTCAAGGATTACAATGAAGAACTGGATTTTAAGATACTTTAGAGGTTAAAAATTAATTTTCTTTATTTTTAGTCTACAATAACAATGACAATGTCGTGGAAAAAATTAACCTTTTAGTTTTTTAATTTTTAATTTATTTATAACTTAATTTTTTAATTATAACTCATTACAACTCAGTCTTTTAACTTTTAACTCATTTATGACTCAATTGTTATTTTTAAAAAATTATGCTTATCGTCTATAAGTCAACCCACATTATACTTTAGGCATCCTACATGTAGAAAAATGTTATTGATGCCGTTAGTAATTGCTACTAGGGCTACCATGTCATATTTGTGGAGTTTTTATGGAATTTAAAAAGAATAAGCTAAAGGAATTTTTAATTGGGGTAGCTAGTAGGGTTTGCAAAGAAGAGAAAAATAGATGCAAGCAATGAAAAAAAGAAGATGAGCACTGAAGAGGCGATGAAGAAAGAGATTGAAGGCCACGAAAGAAGAAGAGCAAGTGCAATGAAAAAAAAAATGACCTGAGCATGCATGAAGAAGAGGACAACTCGACTAAGGGTATTTTTGAATCTCAGTTCAATATAATTGATTATAAAAAAATTAATTAATATGATTGATTTTAATTATAATTGGTTATGTTATAACATAATTTTATTTGAATATTATTTTTATGAAATTGATTTTGATATAATTGAAGATGTTTGAATGATTGGTTAAAATTATTTTTATATATAATAATTATCATAAAGGACATTGTTTTTTGAAAATGTAAATATTGATAAAATTTTGTGTGTGTGTGTATAATGTTATTATATTTGTTAAACTTTATTTAACAAGTAAATATAGTACTTAACTTATATAATTTAAGTATATTATATTATAATATTAATAATTTAATCAATGTAAAAAATAAATCAATATGCATGAGTTAAAGTAAATTTAATGAAAGACTTCAATAAGAATGAGAAAAGAAGGATTTATCTTTGTCTTCTTATTTTAATACCATTTTGAAATGGAGTAAGATTATTAGGAAGAGGGTGACACGTGCATCAATTCAATGCATATCCAAGGAGAGGACTTCATGGTAGGAATATGGAGCAGGGAGAAGATGATAAAAAAGACACAGTTAAAAGGGCTTTCACAACAATAGGAGGAGAACATATCAGAACAAGTAAGAAGGCATCACAACTCAAGGAGAAGGATGTTGGAGATTGTAGATAGCAAACACAACAAATCGAAGAGGGTGGTCGAACTTGAACATTGTCGTTGAAGGAAGATTTGCACTTAATTAGAATTTGAGTTTTAGAGGAAGAAGATGATGAAGGTTTTGAATCCGTAAGGGCACACAATCAAGGGTATATTTGGGAGGTTAAAATTAAGACAAATAATAATGGGTTCAACAGTAATAATTGATAATGAGAAGCTACCGAGATGAGCTTATCCCAAAATGGAGTTATAGATACAAAATCAATTTGTTGAAAAAAGAGTGTTTGGATTTTTTTTTCTTAAGACCATGGTTTGGGGAGGGGGGAATTGATTATTCTAGCCTATCCAAACAAGAAGACATTTGTACAACAAAGGGGTATTGATAAGTGAGAAAGGTTTTCTCTATAACAGTGTATCTAGGTGCATTCAAAATTCTAAAGGCTAAGCTTTGTTTGTTGGTGTGTCAGTTGGCAAATGCATGTACTTCTAGAATTTTGGCTACCTATATGATTAAAGTGGTTCTATTTTATATGGCATAAAGCTTTAGTGGTACTAGCAAGTCATTTGAATATTTGTGTCATCCTAATATCCCAAAAATATCATATTCCTTTACTTTTGGCTTTATCTAGTGGTCCCAACGTGTGAATTTAATACTGTGTGGTAATAGAAGCCTTTTAAATGTTAATGTAATCTGTTTTCATTTTTTTTAAGTGCGAATATATAAAGTTTCATGTACATGGATTCTTCAACTAGTATGGGTAAGTGGATATCCTTGATTAATATTGATATTATAACATAATTATGTTCTTAATGTGATGTCTAATCATATGATAAAAATACAGGGAGTCATGAATGGAGTAGTGATAGTTCAAGTTATGAAAAAAATGAGTTTGGTGGTGAGGTAGATGATCATACTTATTTCAAAGAAGATAATATGGATGCCTTGTCATTAGATAACGTGGATGCCTTGACATTTTTTGATGAAGATGGAGGCTCTCTATTATCTAATCACAAAACTGATTCATTAGAATTTGTAGATGAATTTGATTTGGTTTGGAAGAGGATGTAGTGTCTAGTACTTACAAAAAGTATAATCTACATAAGATGTGCAAAGATTATGTCTTTCAATGTAAAATAAAGTTCACCTCGATTGATGAATTTAAGGAAGCTGTCAAGGAGCATTCTCTTCAAAATTAGTATGAAATAATGTACATTAAAAATGAAGTGTGTGTGTCGTATAAAGTATGTACATTATGATTGACTAATCTTTGAAAGTAAGCAAAGGGATCTCATGACATATCATTTGAGGACTCATATCCAAAACATGCTGGTGGTGTAACTTTGAGTTTCAAGAATGTTTCATTTAAATAGATGTAAAAAAAGATCAAAGGTAGAATGAAGATAAATAAAAATGTGTAACATCCTGAATTTTAATCTAGGAAATTAATTGTTAATTAAGGGTAAATTAATAATTAATGGATTGATTTTGGTTTAGATGTTAGGTTGATATTTTGTGTTAGTTGGTTGATATGTTAATAGTATGGAATGGTGGAACGATAAGCTAAGAAGAAATGCGTGAGCACTAGTGAGATTAGCTTCATTATGTCATATGCCGTGGCATGTGCTATATGCGCCATAGCGCGTGGCATAGATTTTGCGTAAAGCTGATGTTTTCAACTCATGAAAATAGAAAAGAAAAGAAGGAAATTGTGCATAAGAGGGAGAGAAGGGCTTGTCTTTACTAGGGAAACCATTATTTGGCAATCGAGAGTTTGCTTCGACCAGTGACTTATTGGTTAAATTTTATACAACCCTATATTATGTTTCTACCATATTTTCTCTAAGTTTAATCGGTAGAGAAATTGAATCAAAAAGTTTTAAAAAGTTAAAATCTAAGAGAAATGTTTAAAAAGGGCTTTCGTGTATAAAATTAAGGTTTTATGATTGGTTTGGAGTTTAATGACTAAACCTTAAGGATATATGTATAAAATAACTCAATTTATTATGGTGAAATTGAGAAAAACTAATAAATGAATGAGATAGGAAGGTGTTTTGGTCATTTTGATGACCTAAGAGACAGTTGACTGTGGAGAATGGATTATATAAACTCAAAAAGCCTTGGTTGTGGTGTTTTATGCATTGTAAAATTTGGCTCAGCCAAATTAGTGTCTATGTTAAAATGTTAAAAATTAAGCAAGGAATGTTCATTGTGTAAATTGAGTATTTGAGGATTTCCCCTAAGGGTTGAACTGATTTGAGAAGTTCAGTGTGAACAATACCCTTGGTTAGAAGGTTAAAAAGATAACTGAAGTAATCCTTTTACTTATTGGATTGTGAAATTGTTTACAAATATTTTATATAATTATGTGCATTGTGCTTTATGAACTAATAGGGTAGCAGTATTGCAAAAGAAATATGCATGCAAGTGTGTGAGTGGTGTTTGAATTATATGCGAAGTGACACGTGCATTTGGATCCTCGAGTATACCCTAGACTGTGGTAAAGGTTGCGGCTATACTCTATATAATGTTAGGAAGTCTTGAAAGTCTTGAGCGTAGAGGTTGCTTTACCAAGAAAGACCTTTTATAAGTATATCCTAAACCAGGATAAGGGGTACTGGTCCTATTCTATGTAAGGTTAGGCAGTCCTCATAATTCAAGCTTTAAGAATGCTCTTATAGCGAGGACTCAAGAGACCATCCATTTTGATACATAGTTTGAGATAGTAGTTTGCAGGCCCTGTTTTGTGTAAGGCTAAAAGTCTTGATTCGAGTGTTGCGCTTGCTCTATTAGTAGGAATCAGGAGTGCATGAGCATAATGGATTGATTGAGCATGATTTTGTGCGTACACATATCTATATTGTTTTATGGGAATGATGCTACTTTATCTCTTATCCATGATTTTATTTACTAATTGATATTTGGGGTTTGTCCGAGTTATTAGGATATATGTCTCGCTCCATTATCTTTGTACACAGCTGAAGAGAGCATGAGAAGATGAGGAAAAGAAACAAGAAAATAGTAGCTTCAATAGGTAGTGGTATAAGCACTTTTGTATAATGAATGTATAAATATGTTGATAAAGATTTGAGTTGTCAATTATGATGCGTAAGTATATATAAATGTGAATACGTGATTATGTTGTTAAGAACTTGCTTGTATATTTTGTAAGCATCTTGCTAAGTGTATCACAGAAGTGAATACGTGAGCAGACCTAGATGCTAATCAAGTGAGTGTATTTTATATTGTATTGTATGACTTGTTCCACTAATTTATATATGAAATTGATGTGATAAAATATGTTATGTGTAGATCTTAACCAAATGGTGAGGCTTGACTCCATTTGCATGAATCAAGTGTAAAATATGATTCTCGACCATATGTTAAGACTTAGCTTCATATGAAAAAGTCACATGGTTAAAAATAGAACAAGTTTATGTGTGTATGTGATTACATGATGTGCCTTATATAAGTTCACAAGTGTTTAATGTGACTTGAAGGGTCAAAATGTATACTTAATGTAATATATGTGATATATTATGGTAATCAGGTGTGTTTGATTCTTTTGCATTTTGTTCAAAGTTTCAAGTGGTTTAATGAAGCTAGAAATGAGAATTAAACATTTAAGTTATTAAATTTTTTTAAAAAATAATTTTTTATATTTAGGTGTTTAATTTTAAATTGAATTGTTGAATTGCGTTTAAACTTATCTTATTAGATAGTTTTGCCCTCAACAGAACCGGACACGTGGATGGGGGGACCTTTATTCACTCCTGCTGCACTTCTGGACCGTCCAATTATCTACTTGCATTTTTGGTCCAGGCAATTATTTCCGTGGGTCATCGTTTGACCCAGTCGATTTCTAAAAACGGGATGAAAATGTCGACATCCTGACGCGTGTAACGTGTCCATTTTGTGGAGAAAAGAAAAAGGTACCCACCCCAGTCTTGAAATGAAACATGACAGTAGGGGCAAGGGACAGTACGGGACCAGAAGATAGATTTAATTTTAGTTTGGAATTAAAAGATTTTTAAAAAATCCACCAAAAACCCAAATATAATTATGTAATTTGACCCTCGGATTTCAAAATTTAATATTAATTTCTCAAATTTTGACACTAAATACTTTTGCTGTAATTTAAAACTAATATTTTCAGAAGTCAGGGTAATTATCAAATGATTTGACCTTGATGTTTTTAATTTAACACTAAGGCAACTTGGAGACAATTACTAAATTTTTGAATATATCAGTGTCAAGCTTTTCATAATATTGGTGTCAGATTATATACGGAAGAGCCTTTGGTTCTTGAATCAATTTTCAGAATGTTTTTGTTCTAAAGTGGGATTAAATTCATGTTTTAGTTGTTAACAAACTGAGTTACTCCCCCAATAATACAACCTTTTTTACGTGAGCTTATCAAATAACAATAATGTGCATTAATAAAAAAATAAGTCTACCTATAGAAAAAGTATAGTTTGATGGATAACTTGATTTATCATAAAACAGGATTTCAAATACGTGGATGTGTTTAAAATAAATAAAAACAATGCTGAATGGTGTGCTATAAAATTACGCACTCAAGATAGCGCAAATTCTTAAGCTCTGTAAACAAACAAATTGACGTATTATTTTTTATTAAAATGGAAAAAAGGATATGATTTTTTAGTAGTTACCTAAAACCTATGATATTAAAACAGAAAGAAGTCAAAAATTACTGGGGGGACGACATATTTCTGATCAAATCAAGAGATCGACGATGAAAGTGTTAGTGATGTCTGGACTTACATTTGAAAGTGCTATCTACTTTGACTAAAACTACAGATGTGAGTGGTTTTTAACATGAAATTAAATATATCTAAATCATTTTGGCGTGTTTAATTTTCGTGTTTGCATTTTGTAGGGAGTTTTCGGAAAATACAAATCAGCTAGCAAAGAACCAGAAATAATTAAATAAGAATTTTCCTGCTTTCTTCGCCGTGCATGCACAAGTTACTTCCTGTTACAATCGAGCACAGAACTTGACCATTCAGGTCCAGAGGCGCTGTACTAAAAGATTCTCCTCTGCTTATTTATTTCTTTGTAGAAATTTTGCCCTGCTCATTTAATTTCACATGATCACGCAAATCCCTTTTCTTTTCTTTTCTTTCTTTTTTTAATTTGATCTTCTTTTGATTTCGCAATTCAAGCACTACTTTAGATGCTTTCTTCTGATTTCTCCTGCTTTTTTAACTAAAACTGTACATGCAATGTCATGCTATACATACGGGAGAATTCGAGACGAGATGATAACTTCTTAAACTCTCTTTACGCTTCATACATATTGATAAGTGTATGCTTCCCATTCTCGCGAGGAAGTCGTCCTCGTGATTGGTGCAAGTCTTCGAGTCAATTATTTAAAATTGCAGAAAAATAGTACAGGCAAGAGCATTGTTTTTCGTTTATGGCTGCATTCACACTATTCCAGTGTTATGGTGCCACCTGGTCACCTAGACCGACTTTTCCTTGTTGCTACGGATAGCTTTGTGAGTGCCCACTTTCCAGCGTCTCATTGCTCATCACACATTATTCTATCCGAGCCTTTCATTTTACTGTAAATTAATCTGTATCATTCGTTTAAATTAACTTGCATTCTCTCAGTATAAAATATAAAATATTTTTAATTAAATTTCACTCTTTAATAAAATAATTATTTATTTTTAAAATAATTTTAACTTTTTATATTTATTTTTAATATATAATCTACAATAAATATAAAGTTATTCATCAATAGAGATATTTTAAAAAAATAATAATTAAACTTTAAAAGACTAATAAATTTAATATTTTTAACATCCAACTATTTAAAAACTGCCTTATATTTTTAAACGAAAGTAGTAAATATTTTTAAATATCATTTTTATTAATATAAAAATTAAAAAATAATATTAAATTTAAACTATTCAAAACATAACTAAATGGCTAATTTATAAAATTTTAAAGTTTTAATATTAAATTAAATTATTTAAATTATATTTAAACTGTTTAATGTATATTTAGATAGTCAACTTATAAAATTATAAAAAATTAATTCTCAATTTGATCATTCAAATTATATTTATATCTGTCAAATTGGTATATAATGAACATATTCATTAAAATTTTTATTTTTTATTTTAATAATTATAAAATAAAAATAAAAATTTTGAAATTTAGATGTCTTGTCAAAGGTGATAGATAAGTTCTATGACATTCATTCCATCTAAATTTTATATTAATTTTTTTATAATTCTTATATTAATAAAGATAATATTTAAAAATTAATTTAAATAAACGACATAGATTGTTTTAAAGTAAAATAAAAGGCTCCGATGAAGGCACGTATGATGAGCACACGGTTCGCCACTTTCCCTTCATTTTCGCAGCTCTGTTTCCTTTTCGTTTCTTTTGTTTTTTTGTTTTTTTTGGCCTGATCATCTTCGCAACTCTCGTAACTAGATTGGAGCACATGTGATGATAGTGAAGTTTCAACAACAGAAGAGCCAGATGTTGCATTTACGATTACCAGACCCCACGAATCAAAATCCCACGTCAACTTTATTTGTATAATGAAGGAAAAATTACACCTGTTGCCCAAATAAAAAAATTAATTATAAAAAAATCTCATAAAATTTATAAAATAATCTCAAATTTTAAATTCTATATATTTATAATATAACAAAAGACATTTATAATCAAACAACAGTCATTTATAACTTGTAAAGAAAAATAATAACTTATAATATAAGTTATAAATGTTCTTTATCAAGTTATAAATGCACAAAATTTAAGATTTGCGAGTATTTTATAAATTTTATAAATATTTTAATAATAAATTTTTTTCCATAAAACTTAAGTGTCATTTTTCTTACAATTAAATTGCGTGGCAGAAGTAAAATATTTTTTTGAAAAAATTATATTCGAGGATTTTTTAAAAAAATTATTTATAAATAAAAATTAATATAAAATTGTTAGTGTCAAAACGATAAGAACAACTTTTTTTAATAATAATACAATGTTTAGAAAAAAGTTTTTAAAAAACGTTTGTGAATGCAATTCTCTCTCTTTGGATTTTTTTTTCCTCCGGAAATTGCATGGGAAAACCTTTGAAAACATCATTTTGTCGCTTTCCTGCAATTATGAACCTCTCTCTCTCTCTCTCTGTTTTTTTTTTCCCTCCCCAGCTAGCCAGAATTCTTGCAATTGCGACTTGCCACGCCAAGTTTTCCTAAGAAACATGTATGCGTCACCCTGCAGATGACTTATATAATAAATGCATTATTAATAAAGTTAACGAACAGTAGCCGCGCATTCAGTCTCAAAGACGAACATGATGCCTATGTTTATTTAATTTGCCCTTATTTAATTGCACCGGATCGAATAAGCGTAGACGGGAGTGTTTATTCGTGTTAAATAAGTTAAATTTTAAATATTTCTTTAAAATTCTAAAAAGATTTATAATATGCAGCAATTATTATTATTTTTCAATCAAAACACCAATACAATCAGAGAAAGGAATCACTTACGTATTTAGTCGTTATAAAATTTATAAAAACATTGGCCCAAGGATCATGTGGACCAGTTTGGTTTGTCTCGTAGAAACTCAGTCTTTTGCCGGTTGCCGCGATGCTCCTCTACCCCCAATATTATATAAGTAGACTAGTTGGTCCTGTGATTTTCACGCTCAGATACCCTTGTAGCTAGTTCCTCTCCACTGATCTGAAACTAGTAGTGTTGGAAACTGAGACGAACGCCCTGTCAGATGATGGCTTCAATCTGCATACCGCGCGCTGGTTCAGCACAGCCCACCACGGCTCTTCCCAGGTGGATTCATTCACATATGCACATTCTATTTCCAACCAATTTTCATTCTAATTTCTTTTCACGATTGCCGCAATTCTACTTACTTCTTCCTATTTTGTGTTTAACAGTTGGAAGTCTTTCAGAGAGAGGAAGACTGGTGAGTCATGTTATCACCGGCTGTGAAATTCCCAAAATTATATTTATGTAGTTCCTCAACATTTAGCTGTCCCCCAACCCTGTGATCGCTAATACTTACTGCTTATCTTTTTAATTTTGTTTTTACAACTCAATTTGTATTGACGTCTTCGTTGGTCTAAACTTTGGCCAATACATTGTCAAGATGCGTTTGATACGATTAATCATGAATTATCTTCCTTTAAGGCTATCATGATCTAGTTACAAATTTTCAAACTGACACGTCGTTCAATCAAAGACTTTACAGGAATCCCTCGCAGTGTTCATATGGAGAACCTGCAGAACGAATATCTGTTTCCTGAGGTCAGTGAGTTATGAACTTTCCTGCCTGACCGGCTCATGTCAGTTTCTGGTTTCAATGAAAGTAGTTATACTAATGATACCACGCGGAAATCCTGGCTGGAATTGAATACCATGCCTTGGAGTTGGATTAAAATTAAATTAGTTTTATATGGCAACTACTTAAAGCATTTCTTCAAGCCAGCTGCCTTTTAGTATTTGATGCTCGTGGTTATTTTTTCATTGAAGTCAACATTTCCATCGGCTCCAATTTCTCATTCTCTGTGGCGTCTTAATTCCAGATATTCATGCGGGAATCTGAACATGCCAGGAAGAATCCACATGCGAGAGTACTTAGACTTGGTATTGGTGATACCACAGAACCAATTCCAAGTATGATAACTTCTACTATGGTTGAGGTAACTGGTGGGAGTACATAGTTGCCTCTGTCTATGTAGAGGAATTTAACATAGAAAGTAGGACAAATAACGATGAGATCAATGGAACAAGCTTTTTACGCCTTAAGCAGCCTTGGATTTCACTGTTTTGCAGAAAGCACTTGCTTTGTCAACAGTTCAAGGTTACAAGGGGTATGGACCAGAGCAAGGAAACGGGGTAAAATGCTTCTAGCTTGGTTGTCTTTTAAGTTTTTCACCAAAGAAATTGTCTTTTAACTTTCTTCTTCATGTATGACTTTCTCATATATCAGAGGGTAGCAGAACTTTAGAAATTCTCCCAAACCCCTGCATGCGCTCCGTCCGAACTTACAGTTGAAGCATACTTTCTGGCAATCAATTTTGACAGATACCATGCATGCTCTTTTAATTCTGCTTGTGATCAGTCCACTTAATAGCCGTTTTGCATGTTCTCTAACCTTACTGTAGAGACTGGGTTTTTTCATCTAACGAGGCCTTACAAATGGAGAAGGGCTCGAAACTTTAGTCTAATGAGTCATTTTGAAGGGAACTAGATCTCTGATTTGGTTTACTTGGCCTGATTATCTCTGGTGTAGGCAGCTGAATGGAAAGGCCATGATGCTAGCAGCATCCAGAGGGATCCATTAGGAATCCCTGTTTATATGACGTCATTTCCCGTTTCAGGATTTAAGGAAGGCAATAGCTGAAAGATTTTACCGGGATTCACTCGTGAAGGAGAATGAGGTTTTTATATCCGACGGCGCCCAGTGCGATATTTCACGCATTCAGGTAAGAGTCGACGTTGATCTAGGAAGAATAGAGAAAGAAATACCCAATCTTTCTAGAGAGCTTCTACTGTTGTAATTTGCACGATGAAACTGACCTTTGCTATCCCTATTGCCAGATGCTGCTAGCATCCAGTTTGACAATGGCGGTGCAGGACCCAACTTTTCCGGTAATTCTTTGGCGGTTCCCTTGAATCTGTATTGACAAGAGTGATCCAAAAATAACATTCGTGTGTGTTGTTTCCTATTTTGGGATTGATGGACGTGCTCATGACAGGCGTATGTGGATTCCAGCGTGATTGCTGGAAGAGCAGGCAGATTCCAAGCAGAAACTCTGAAGTACAGAAACATAGTGTACATGAAATGTGGACCCGAGAATAATTTTTTCCCAGACTTATCAGCTACTCCAAGGGCTGATGTTATTTTCTTCTGCTCTCCAAACAATCCGACCGGTAACGCAGCAACCCGCCAGCAGCTGAAGCAACTAGTGGATTTTGCGAAAGCAAATGGATCCATAATCATATATGACTCAGCCTATGCTTCTTTTATATCTGATGAAAGCCCGAGATCAATATTTGAAATCCCAGGAGCCGAAGAGGTTGCTGATTGCTTTCCATTAATTACTTTACAGCCGCTGGCCACTGAAAACTGTCGTTTGAGCTATATTTTAAGATGAATCCACGTGAGTGCAGGTAGCAATTGAAATTTCATCGTTCTCCAAATTTGCTGGTTTCACGGGGGTCCGCCTGGGCTGGACTGTTGTCCCCCAACAACTATTGTATTCCAATGGATATCCCGTGATCAAGGATTATAATCGCCTAGTGTGCACCAGCTTCAATGGTGCATCCAATATTGTTCAAGCGGGGGGACTTGCTTGCCTTTCTGATGAAGGTTTTCAGGTTAGTCGCGCCGTGTATATCTTTGCTCCCCTGTTTTCTTGGCAGGTATATACATGTCATCTTGACACTCTGTTTTGTTTGTGTCAAAATCAAATGGCTTTTCAGGCACTGGGCAATACTGTGAATTACTACAAGGAGAATGCGAAGATTCTGGTGGACACCTTTGAATCACTGGGGCTGAAGGTGTATGGAGGCAAGAACGCACCTTACGTGTGGGTGCATTTTCCGGGGAGAAATTCGTGGGACGTGTTCAACAAGATTCTCCAGAGAGCGGACATAGTCACCGTCCCGGGCATAGGATTTGGGCCTGGCGGCGAGGGGTTTATTAGAGTTAGTGCCTTTGGTCATAGAGACAGCATATTGGAAGCTTCAACGAGGCTGAGAAAATTTCTTTAGATTGAAATTACTCTGAGCCCCAAATCATTGCTCACATGTAGCCTATGTTTTTTTTACCGCTTTTTTGAAAGGGAGTTTGGGACTTGAATTCCCAAAATCAATAATATCTGCTCTTTTCCTCACAAAATGTAATATCTGCTCTTTTCCTCACAAAATGTAATACACGTACATCTTTTGAAAGATAAAAGGTCTTAAAAAATATAAGATATTTTTATTATTTTAAAAGTATAATTAGTATGCTTTTTTAAGTGTTCATAATAAATAAATCACCTTATTTATTTTAAAGTAAAATATTTTATTAAATAAAAATAAATATAAAAATATAATGTTATTTTAAAAGCAATTAATTATTTTGTTGATGAGTGAAATTTAAAAGATTTAAAAGAATTTGAAAGACAGTTCATTATGGTTGAAATGTTTTCTTCGAATTCGTTTTATATGATTTTATCGTTGCAGCATATAACTTCAGAGAGTTAAAAAAAAGTAACTTCAAAAAAAAAATGCGTCTGGCGGACGCCATTAGTCTGATAATTCCTTTTTGAGTAAATAAATTTTAGTCGCCTTTTCACACAAATCTCAGCAGGTTGTGAATGTTCAATAAATTTTAAATTGAACTGCCTTGAATCAAGGTTCACTGCAACAAGCTAGCTAAAGATTACGTACTCCTACAATTTAAAAATATAAAATATTTTTAATTAAATTTTATCATCAATAAAATATTTAAAATTAGAAAAGATTTTTAATTAAATCTCATTTTTAACAAAATAATTATCTACTTTTAAATTAATCAAATCTTATCATATTTATTGCTATTAAATACCTTACAATAAATATAAAGTCATTCATAAAGATACTTTTTTAAAAAAATATAATGATTATACCTCAAAATATTAAAATATTTTGTATTTTTTTCATCTAACTTATTAAAAAATACTTCATATTTTTAAATAGAAGGATATTTGTGTATTTTTTTTTAGAACTTAAAATTAAGGCGAGGAGTAGTCTTTCTATACCGAATTTTATGCAGGAATTGCTTTGGTTAGAAGTTAGACCCGGTCAATGTGGGTCGTCCAAGAAGTGGCAAAACATTTCATTAAAGCACAGCATTTAATTGGTCATAAAAAAAGGCACTTCATTTAAGCTTTGACCAATCGGACGAGAACATAGAACAAGTGAGTATGTGACCTTTGACCCAAGGGGATTTTTTAAATACCAAAACTAACCCTTGATTTCTTCGAGATGAAAAATAGAATATTACTGATGATATATTTTTTTATTACATCGTCATGTATTTTGGGTTGTTGCTGTCCGAACCCCTACGTTTACGTTACTATTTTTCAAAAGTTTTTTATTCTAATTTTTTTCTTTCTATTTTCTTTTTGTTTTTTCACCCATCTAATATTACGGAAACTGAAATATTGAAGGAAAAAAATAGATAATAATATTATCATGCCTTACATTGGATGAACATGGGAAAATAAAATAAAAGAAAATAAGAAAAATGTAACAGTATATGTCAGGACATATTACATTTTATGTCACTATCTCTATCAAAATAAACTAACACCTTCAAAATATTTTAAAATAGATTATACAGCAAGAAATATATTTCCTTATTTTTTTTAATTTTAAAATCAAATTTATTTTTCTATCCAGAAATTAAAAGGCACAGTTTTAAAATAAAATGTAATAACATGAAATAAACCAAATCATATATTATCGAATACCATCAATGAGCGCAAAGTTGTGGAGTTCTCCCTAAAGTCTTCTCTCGTGCAAACAAAGTTTTGGGAGAAGAGTGGTGGATCCGACCAATTATTTTTGGCACGAGATTTCCTTCCTCTCAACTTTTCCTATATGAAAATCATCATTAAATAACGAATAATTATTAAATTACAATAAATTATTCATTATTGATACTCTATGGTATAGTCACTTGAGAATTCTTGGTCCCCAAGCCAACAATAACAGAAAGTTACCAGCAAGCGAAGCGAGGACGTCACAAACAAGGGTCGGAGGTCACACCATCACAGTGTGGGGTTGCCCAATTTGCTTGATCCCCACGCAATAAAGCCCAGTCGGAAGCGGCCCTAGCCTATAAAAACGACCACTCCCCACTGTCGTGGGCTCTGATAATCTTGAGGACCACTTATGATCTGTCGGCCATGGCATCGTCAGGATATGATCTTGCCGAGGCATATGTGATGCTCAAGCGGCATAAGCAGAAGCTGAAGGTCGAAGAAGAACGGGAAAGAACCACCACGTCCACCATTGCTGGGTCTCCGCGTGTCCAGAGAGCCACTGGATGCTGCTTCTGGTTCTCAAAGAACAGGTGCAAATCAACTTCTCGGACTGCAGATTACACCAGAAAAGAAGCCGCCACTTAGGATACTCGGTCCAATCTGAATCCTCCATGTACTCTGCATATCAAGTTTTTTCTTCACAGAAGCGACGGTACTTCGAATAAATTAGATCATTTCGCCCACACAGGCAAACATGAACGGTTTTAAGCTCCGCTGCGTCTTTCTCGCTGCTTTAAACTCATAGTGCAGCTCTTCCTGGCACGAATTTAAAGAAATTAAGACCATATACGTATATATATATATAGGCGCGCGCGCATGCTTGCCTCCATATTACAAACTCTCTTTGAATATATATATTAGTTTTTATTTATAAAATATGTAAACATTAATTTTGGCCCCCACTTTTTTGCGATGTTTACTCTTGGTCCCCATTTTTAACTTCGGGATCCGTCCAGGTGTTGATTGTAATCAGAAAATTTAAGTTATGTTTTATGAATAATCACGGCCCCTTTGAAACTGGGGTGGGCGTAGATTTAAATTTAATGAGCAGCATTTTGTCCCCAAACTTTCCGTGTACTTTATATCTTATATTAGTATTGATCTTGAATATGGCGCTGAGATAGTCAAAGTTTTGTTTATTCTGTATTTCCTTTTATTTTCATAATTCCCCCTAGATTTACTTTTTTAAAAAGAGAGAGGGAGAGGGAGAGGGGAAAATATTTGCCTGTTACTTGATTATTAGTCAATTGAATCATAAGTGAGTAAGTATATCCAAAGAATTAAGTACGACATGTGTTACGGATATAATAACACATGATACAGTGAATATTTCAATTTTCAAAAATTTAAGATACATCTATATGAATGTGTGTGTGTGTGTGTAATATTTCTACGTCTTAGAATATAGATATCGGTGTCTTGAGTTTTAATCAAGCATTTTAAAAAGGATTAAACGATATATATTTTTTAATTATTCGCTCAAGAGCATTTAATGTATACATGATACAACTTTTTCCTTCATCTTTAAAAAACAGTGTGTTAGACATCCTACTATTGAATAATTCTGAAATTTTCTGGAAAGTTAAAGGGTGGACTCAAATAAGATTGCAATTGCTTGGTGAATCTCCTACTAGTTCGCCCGCTTCATTGCCATTATAAGCATTGCAAATTCAGTAGGAAATTTCGAATCTTAAATTCAATGTGTCAGCAACATAATTTCATGACACAATATACTACAACAACAACTAGAAGATTTATCTCATTAGATAGGATCAATTATCTAGATTGCATAGTATCATTATGCTTTATCATTTATTAAGTTTTAAGGAATGTTGTTAATTAAGTTATTTCAGTCAATAACTTATTATCTTTAGTTGTCCTCTATTCTTCTTAATAGAATTTAAAATTATTAGTTTCACTTCCCACACCAGTGCCTTCCTCGATCTGTTGGTCAAGTTTCAGCTGCATCAGCTTTAACCGTTAGTTGACTTAATTACAACCAAAAAAAAAAGATCTGAAAATTTATAGATAAAAAATTATTTTTGGTGTTTATATGATTTTTTTGGATCATTTTATATAATTTTTGATAATTTTTATAATTTTTAAGTCAATTAATGATAAAGGTAGCTTTTTAACAATAAAGTGCTCAATGTATTATTTTTAAATGTTGGAAGGAAAAATTGCATCATGCATAAGTTTAGAACATCAAGCATCCTTAAGAGAATAGTTGAAAGATAAAAATATCCTTTAACTCTTGTTAAAATAATGCAAGAATATTTGTAACAATAAAAATCAATCAAAATATTAAGTTTTTGAAACGTTTTTAACTAATATAGTTTTTTTTTTTTTTGGTTGAAAGAGAATCGAAGTACAAGTATTAAATTATGTGGCCCGTATCATGAAATGCAGGACATGCATGTATCATATTGAATGTGTATTAAATAGGAAGAATTTCAACAAAGATCACTTGATCATACTTATTTAAATTCAAAACTTTTAGACTTATAAAATTTTACTACAGTCTAGGAGTACTAATTTAATGCTAAATTTTAAAAAAATGACTAAATTATTTTTTATTTAAATTAATATTAAAACTGTCCTATATCACTTGTTAATTGCTCTATTTTACTTATTTATTTACTTATTAAATATTGTTAATTGTTTTACTTCACTTGTTCATTTTGTTGTAATGAAATCAAGTAAAGTAAGGTAATTGATAACATTTAATAAGTAAATAAATAAGTAAAATAAAGCAATTAATAGGTGAAGTATGACAATTCTGATATTAGTTTAAATAAAAAATAAATAATAATTCATAAGTAAATGAATGAAGAATAAATAACAATTTATAAGTAAATGAACAACATACATGGTATGAATTAGCAAGTCATCTTGAGATAATTTAAACACCTAAATAAAAACAAATTAAGTAGGACAATTAATAATATTTCATAGGTAAGTTAACAAGTGAAGTAAATAAGTTCCGATATTAATTTAAATAAGAGTAATTTTGTCATTTTTTAAAAATTTAATATCAAATAAGTATCCCTAAATTAAAGTATAATTTCAAAAATTTTGGGAATTTGAATTTAAATAAATGTGATTATGATGTTTTTATTAAAATTCTCCCTATTAGATATGGATACATTTACATTTTTGAAATATAAGTCTTACACATAGGGAAATTTTTGTACGTATTCAATGCACTACATCATCTGTGCACTGTCTAATAAAAATAAGCTATATTACGTGGCTATTATAAATTAATTCCACCAATGATGATAGCAAAAAATAAAAGATAAAAAGTCAAGAGACATTCTATTATAAAAATAAAATTATTAAAAATAATTATACATGAAATTTTATTTGATTGGAATGATAAAATTTTATTGAATAATGTACAAATGAAGCAGTGGATGAGGTCTGAATAAGAATTTCTCATTCATGTGCCCCTATCTATTTATATTCGTTCATCCAAAAAAAAAAAAAGCGTTCAATATTCACCGCACACTTAGCTGTGAATAAAACATCCATTCAATCCAAATCGTGCGGCCAGTTAATTAATTCGCAGGATTTTTTTTTTTGTAAATTAGGCAAGTTGGTCATTTATAAAAAACGTGTGCGTGCGTGTGTTTTTTTCTTTTTCTTCTTTTTAAACGTGTCTCATTCTAACGATGTATACTAAGGCAAGTCACACAACTTTTGACATTATGATTTTTTTTTTCAACAAGAAAAATATGCAATTTGATGTGTGTTGTAGAGAATGCCTTCTATTTTTGCGAGAACAATTACATCTTTTTTTTTTATACAATTACATGTTTTTATTAACATGTAAAATAAAATTATACAATTCTTCGTTATCCATATACTGTGGAACTCAGCATGCAAGTAGTAACTATTTTTTTTCTCAAAAAAATAGTAACTAATTTTTTTCATACCAGGCGAGTCTTAAAAAATTTCATATGTCTCATCAGTTATATATATATTTTTTTAAGTCAAAATAAAGAAATATCAAATGTGCTTTCCTTGGCGGCCAAGGAGGCAAGAGCAGGCAGCGAACAAAATCCAAAATAAAGGGTCCCACAAATTTAGGGTCAAATAGACCTCAACATTCAACAAGGACAAGGAATTCAACATCCCATCACAAAATGACTAGTATTTTGCCTCGTCGAAGCCACCGTCACATTTCCGCCTTTCCTTGCTCCCCAATCAAACTCTACACCTTCGTTTCCAGTATAAACCCACCTCTGTCTCTGCTAAACCGGTAAACCCCAAGCCTCACCCACCTCCACCACCCACACACGTATTTAACATTTATTCATGGCGTCCGCGGGATTTAGTTTCGCTGAAATCTACGTTCAGCGCAAATTGCATAAGGAGAAGTTGAAGTTTGAAGAAGCGAGAGCTCAAAATCGACTCCATGGCTCCCAGCCCAGAACTGCTCCAGGAGGATGCTTCTTTTGGCCATCTAAGAACCATCGCAACAAAATTGCTTGGGTATCAGATCACGACGATGACAAATCGGGGACTTCGGCTCCTAATACATGATCAGGGTTCTGGATTTGATTTGACCCGGCGGCTAATGGTTCCCCAATTTTAGCAATACGCGAAACAGGGGATTGCTTTTAGTTATTATCTGTTCTTAGGATGTCATCATTCTTTCATATTTGGATCAAGAGAATTACTGTTATATCTTGATGCGTTAATCCGTAGGTCTTTTTTCCTAATTTCTTTTGGTCGTGGGGTCTCGATTCTTTGTACGTCCAATTTCTCTCTTACAATTTAACAGGTTTATAACTCGCCTGGATATTTTTTTCCCCCTTTTGGGAATTATGTCATGGTAGAAGTTAGATTTCGATTTACACATCTACCTTGTGGCGTCTACTTCTGACTTTCGATAATAAGTCTTAGCGTCTTGCCATAAAGCTCGAAACGAAACAACTATACTAATCGTGTCGGCTCTGAACTCTTGAATGCTGATGAAGTTATTTGGACGAATGGTCATTTTTTAGCGAAAAAAAAGTAGAAAATGAGTTAAAATTGATGGCGTTAGATTCATGTGCTAGTGCACGCCGGTGGAGGCATGGAGCTGCCTTGAATTTATTAGTCGTTTATTTTAACGGAGAAGGATGTCATGTGATGATCGCACCGCGCAGTGTTAAATTACTTTTTATTATTTTGGGGGGTTTTCTAAAGTATCTTAAGTAACCATGAAACACATCTCTAGATAAATTTGAGTTCCGTTGAAATTACCCTTTTAAACAAAGGGCTTAGCTTACATGTAACCTCCGTAGTCTGGCCAAACAAATAAAAGAAGAAGAAGAAGAAGAAGCTTAAGTCTGTAGGTACGGGCTCTATACATTCTATGGATATAAACTTGATTTGAACCTTTAATCATTTGGATTTCATAAAGGAAAATTGATTTATTTGTTGGGCCAACCACAAGTTCTTCTCTCATTCGTTTGGGCTACCGTGAGTTCTTTTATTATGACACATGAAGAGTGCGAATGAGAAAGTGGGAGGGATTCATGTTGGGCTTTTAAAAATGAGATTTGTGGCAACGCGAGCGGCTCTTGTGAGTTGTGAATGGTGGGGTCCATGAGATTGAGTCTTTTCTACTGTCATCAAATCACATCACGGGCTTCGGATAATCGCACCCTCTCTTTTGGGCGATCTGGCCCTTTTCATTTTAACTTTTGTGTTTAGCTCATTAATGCTGATCAAAATGCTCGTTAATTCGAACCACGTAAAAACAATTAAAAAAAAAAAAAAACCCCCGAAAAAGGGACGAAAGAGAAGAAAGGGAGCATCGCCGCAGCAGCTTGCGTCGTGAATGTCATGCATGTGATTGAAAGTTTCTCACGTGATAACGGTGTGTTGGCAATTAGCTGCGTGACATGATCGCAATCCTCGAGTATAGAGTTGAAATATAGATGCCCCTTTATTAACAAACCCATGTGCAGCGTGGTCACTGGTCTGGGACGACACCACTGAAGACGACCCCCTTCCCACCACAATGCTCTGATTCCCTCTTCACCAGCCACCACACATCCAAACGCCACTCAAGTCAACATTTAACTTGTTTGGCCCAACCCACTTTCTGCTTCTTGTCAACAACTAACCTTTTTTTTTCCTCTTTTTCTTTTTTTTAAATCTTGATCTCATTTGATTGTAAATCCTGCACTTCTCGCCTCATGAAATTTGTTTCATTTGCTGTTGTCTTCTCACTTTATAAACATGCAAGCAGATTGAATTCATTTATATTGCTCATGAGCTATGACCAATACAAATGTATTTATATTACTTATCAGTAGCGTATCTTTGACCTCGCTAAAACGGGATAAAACTCGTTGTAATGATTAGCACTCGATTTTCTTTTTTATCTATGTATATTTGAACAGCTTGAATAGAGTTCAAATGCATGTCACGTAAATATAATAAGTCCGAACGATTTAAGGGGCCTAGCAACAATAATGGGGCAGCATAGGTGAAAATGATCCTCCATCAACACCACCTCGTTAAAAGTCACTCGCATGTGACCATAAAAAATAAATAGACAGGATAGAATTAGTGGTGCAGAGAGGGAACCAATATGAGCTGTGACCCTTTCAATTTTTTTTAAATTTTTTAATATTATATAGATGTTATATACTTTCACTTTCTAAAATTTATAAAAACTTTATACTACATACATGTTTTATTTTTGACCCTCTTATTTTTAAATTCTGGCTCTGCACTTAGATAGAATGACAAGAAGTTTGTTTTTATACTGTCAATCACTTCTTAGTGTGATCCAACAACTACTTTATAAAGGGTCAAAATATAAAATTACATGATAATGGGGACCAAAAATTAGTTTTAACATTTTTTGCAAATAAAAATCAAACAATTTTTTTAAAAAAAATTGTGGCACGGCACCCCCTCCAAAAAAAGAAAAAGAAAAAGAAAAAAAATCCGTCCCCGCTTCTCAGTTCTTTCTCTGGCATTGATAATTGATAACTTAACAAGCAGGGGATTACTGCGCTGCAATTTACCTGTGGAGGTATATTTTACTTGGAACGTAGGAGCTCAATTTCTTATAAAAAGAGATATTCAATTTATAATTTTGTCATGAAGTTATTTTAACATGAGAGCCAATACATTTTAAAATTTGTTTGACATTATATTTGAGCTGTTACATCATAAACAGGCTAGATTGGCAGACTGGATTTAACCTCTCTGCTCCTAATCCCAAAATTTAGCCACAAAACAAGGAAGGATTAAGATAGACAATCTTTCACCTGTCATTAAGTCCAAATTTAGCAGAAGCAAGCAAGGACGACACGGGAAAATCAACGTGACATACTGATATCCCTTTGGATTTCAACGTGAGACAGCTGAAGAAATTGAACAGTTTTTTTCTGCCAACGAATTAGAAAAAAAAAAATTAAAAATACATTCTCACAAGGCCAACCAACTAATGTCATGATTTGTTGTAATTAGATGATAATTGAGAGATTCTGGCTGGTTTCCGAAGTTGATAGACCAACCATGCTATCATAGATCCACCTCACCTTAATAATAATAGCGGTCACTCCACATTTACTGCTAACTCACGCAACAGTCTAATTTTCTTTCAAAACCTAACTAACCAAAGTCTTCCCCCTCTCTCCCACTCCCAGACACACACAGACGCAGAGGGAACTCGGCGACGGTCACTCATAGAGCCTTCCATCTAAAGATTCCTTGCCATTTCTTGCTTCTTAAGCAGCTACAGGTCCTCGGATACTACCTACCCAATAATACCCTCGCTACACAGCCCTCGCCTCCTCCTCTGTTGATATATTATTATTTCAATCTTTATATTTAAAAATTATCGCTTATCATTTTGACGATTTTAGGTGTCAGCTTTCTAGTGGCTGTAGGTGTCTTCTTACCGTGGCATTTTGTTTGCGCAATCGTTTTGGCGTTTTCTTCTTCATCGCATTTTTTCTATTATTTTGGCTCCATTTTGATGTAAGGAGTGTCAGTATCTGGTAACAATTTTTCAGCTTGGGAAAAAACCGTGCTTACTCTTTTAGCTCCAATTTTTTCTACATTCGGCGTAGCATTCGGGTTGGGATTCTATTTCACTCTTTGCTTTTTGTCAGTCTTTGGGTTCTGAGCTTTTTCGGGTGAAGTATATAGTGGCATTGTCCGGAGCAGCTTTTTCCAGCTATTCGTCTTTACACACGAGGTCAAATTTAAATCCATTGCGTTCGATCCGCGAATTTTCTTGGCGGACGTCTGGCCAAAAAAAAAAAAAAAAATTCAGGTTTCACATTCCGAGTAAGTTTCCGACTCTTTCAACAAGGTATGCGTGGTTCTGAATTTATTTTCAAATCTTGTTGTAGCCTGATCATTTTCTGTTCGGTCATAACCGCTTTTTTGGGAATAAGGCGGAAGCGAGGAAGAAATGCTGGATTTAGCTGTTTCATCACTGAACACTCTGTAATGCGCGAAACCAGAAATCGTTGAAGCTCAGTCGGATAGGCACTTACCGGATTAAAATAGGCCTAACTTTCATATTTGATTTCCAACTTCCTTTGCAGCCAAACGTATTAGGCGATAGTTCAACTTGGAGATCTAATTCACTTTAGTTTATATCTCGAGTTCCAACTTGAAGGTTGAATTTACAAGTCAGCCGGTCGTACCATATGAAATGGTTTCCTCTCGCGATTTAGCAAATTTGGATTTCCCAATTAAGACGGTGTTTACAGACAAATCATGATTAAAATAATACTAACATTTTTCCTTCTAGAGCACAACATTAGTAATTACTGGAATTTTCCGACCCAACATTGCTGTTTCGTCATGATTCATGAGTCATGACTAAGAAGTACTAACACAAGGATCGATACTATGTGCAATACGAATCTGCCCCGTCATTTCGTAACGTGTTTGTTCTACAACATGGTCTTTCACTGGTTTAAGTGTAATCCCTCCTGGATGCCATTCCTTTTGCTGTTTATTCACTTCTGGCGGCACATATCCCCTTACTGTACCAAATGTGCAATTCATCTAATGCATCGTAAATCCTTCATATGATATATGCTGTCGTAATTTTGGATCAGTGGATTATAACTGGGTTTGTGAGGTTTTCAATTAGGTTTATTTCTAAGAAATGATGGTTGTGCTTTGTTTCTCTTGCATCCAGGAGACAACGATTACTGCTATTGCATGCATGATATTAAAGCGGTTATTTGGGCTTGAAAATGATTGTGGAACCCTCAAGTTATGTTTTAATGCATGTTAGGATTAATTGATTATCTGAACAATGTCAAGAATTACAAAGTGGAAAATAGAGAAGACGAAAGTAAAGGTTGTTTTCCGACTACAATTCCATGCCACTCATGTAAGTTTGCCAGCAGCCCAATTCTTTTTATTTTCGTGGATTTTAAAATTTCATGCACCTAATTTATTTTCTTTTATGTAAGCGCTGAGAATAAGCTTTCTATATTTTGGTCCAGATTCCGCAAGCTGGATGGGATAAATTGTTTATTTCTTTTATCCCTTCTGACTCTGGGAAGGCTATAGCGAAGACAACCAAAGCAAATGTGAGAAATGGAACCTGCAAGTGGGCAGACCCAATTTATGAAACTACAAGACTTCTCCAAGACCTTAAAACAAGACAATATGATGATAAACTTTATAAACTTGTTGTGGGAATGGTATGTTTTTTTATGGCCTTATATGGTAATTATATTCTGCAGAATTTGTCAAAATTTAACCATTTCATTTGCATAATTGCCTTTATTATATAAACTACTCGTGTGTTTGCCATTTTTTGGGTTGTACGCATAGTCTAGTGTTCCCATGTTTTGATTATATTCTCTAATTCTGTGATGCAATGACCAAAGAAATATTTCAACTTTCATTTACTAATTAATAATTTTCTCACTCAGTCTGAATGGCTTTTATATTGGGAATCAAATTTAATTAATACTATGACCCATTTGCTGAGAACGAGACAACTCATATACTTGTGAAATTTGAATATCATATATTTACAGAGAGCTAGCTATTGTTACCTGCTACAATTGGAAGTGCCTACATGCTGTCTGTGTGTTTGCAATAAGAGAGGTTCCTGTGGCTTTTGTCTCCTTGGAACTGTGCTAACTTCATTTTTGGCCTCTTCTTATACTAGGGCTCTTCGCGGTCTAGCATCCTTGGAGAAGTCACTATCAATCTTGCTGATTTTGTTGATGCCTTGAAGCCTACAGCTGTCTCTTTGCAGCTCAATGGATGTGAGGCAGGGATCATACTACATGTGAGAAAAATCTCATTTTTCTTCATTTTATTAATTGTGTTTTTTATTGCTTTATGTATACAAGTCCATATTTCATGCATCTGTGTTCCAGGGCAATGGCATCTTGCTTTTATATATTTCTTGAGAATATATTTACTGCATTAGATATCACTGGTATTCCTTAAAAATCTTTGTCTATTTTCTTATTTGAAGCCAGGTCACTGTGCAGCTGCTCACATCCAAAACTGGTTTCAGGTACTATCCGTGGCATGGAAGAATGTGCTTTAGCCAACAATAGTACACACTTATTTTGAGGTTTTATTTACTTTCAGAGAATTTGAGCAGCAGAGGGAACTCAGAGAGAGGGGCCTGCAGACAACCTCTGACCAAGGCACTCATGATGAATCTACTGATTGCAAAGAGTTATCTCCAGATCAGAACGTCAATAATCATATAAATAAGGTTTCATGCCCCCCCTTCTCCTTTACAAGTATATTTCTGTTATATATTTTCCAGACCTAATTTACCAATCTTCAGTCTTACTTTCTCCAAGCATACTTGCTATAACTCTATCTTGAACTTTTTTATTTCTTGGCTCAAGCTATTATTCTTTTACATTTTACTCTCTGTTGTTTCCTCTTTTGTTTTTGCTCAGGAACTCTCCTGGCAAAAAAAAGTCATATTCAAACTGCATTGTCAATTCATATGTGCTAATCAGATGCATCCGTGTTTTGTTTAGTTTTTATCTAAGTACTCCTAGACTTAGAATTCTTTTTCTCAGCCTGGTTGAAGATGCAGGGTATTCTTCTTAGAGATTTTTTATTGTGCTTGTTGTCTGCACATGAGATTTTATTCTATGGATCTTTACAATCTGTAACTTATCTTCGTTCATGCCATATTTACCTAATTGTTTTCTACTATCACTGAACTCTGCTGTTCAAGCTATTATTGATGATTGGTTGAATGAACATTAATAAAGTACTTGGAGGATACTTGGGAGAGTGCTTAGTATATTACAAGGAAATAGACATGCAATAATGCTAACCCCCCCCCAAAGAAATAACAATTTATTATCAAATCCTATATGCCGTTATTCCCTGATCTTGGTGGTTTCTGAAATGAAAAGGAAATTATGTCATCTAGCATTGGAGTGACTGATCATGTCTATTGACTTTTCTTAAAATTTTGATGTGTGAGTACCATTTTCATGATGCCTTTTCTTTTGCCACTAAATTAGGTCAGTGTAGGAGGGAAATTCAAGAAAGAATCTAGGCTTCCTCTTGTTTCTTCACTTGAAGTAGAGGCAGGGATGAATGAAGAGTGTGCTGAATCAGCTGTTGGACTTGATGGCTCTTCTACTACATCAGAGAGCATATATACTGAGAAGCATGATATGTCCTCCACAAATGAACAAGATGGCCGTAAATGCACAACTTCTGGTGATTTGGGTGGATTATCCCTCAGTCAAAGTTCTCAGCCAGAGAAAGGAGGTGCATTTGATCCCTCACAGGGCAGTGATTGGGTCCAAGATTGGACAGTGGACTATACTGCTGCCAATGATATAGTTGCTGCTTCTGAAGATACTAGCAGACTTAAAGGAGATTTAGAAGCAATTGAGGCATCTATTCTTGATCTACAGCTGGAGGTAAGCTCTTTGCGGAATCATGCTGATGAAATAGGAACTGAAACACTAAAATTTGCTGAGCAACTTGCTGCTGAGGTTTCTTCTGGAGAAGTGCTCTCAAAGGAGGTTGCTGTACTAAAATCAGAGTGTTTGGAGTTTAAAAATGACTTTGAACAGCTTAAAAATTCTAAATTAAGCTTTGCATATTCATTGATAAAACCAACTGAGACAGATGAGGATGATTTATTTCAGAAGTCCCAGCTTAAAGGGTTCAAGGAGCTTTTGCTTATGGAAGATAAGTTGAGAGAAATTCAAACAAAGGTGTCTATGGGGTTTCATGAAAGGAATTCTAGGTTTCTAGACTCAGAGTTAGAAGCACTAATTGAGGTTTTGCAAGTCCTTAAACAAGAGTATCCAGGGACCAATCTTGCCAAAGGAAGAGAAAGCAAAGAGACGGCTTCACATAAAGATGAGCAATTTTTAGCAGGAGCAGGACCCGAGTCAGATTTATTTCAATCAGAAGGCATGGCTCATCACATTAGCATCCCTGGCTTTGTGCCCCATGAATCTGATACCATAGATCCTACCCTTGAAATGAGAGCTAAATTTTTTGAACTTCTTAGAGAGCTAGACGAGTCCAAAACTGAAAGGGAAGGCCTTGCTAGGAAAATGGACCAGATGGAGTGCTACTATGAAGCTCTTGTTCAGGAACTTGAGCAGAACCAAAGACAGATGATGGCAGAGCTGCAGAACCTCAGGAATGAACATTCTACTTGCTTGTACGCTATATCATCTAGCAAGACGGAGATAGAGAGAATGCACCTAAATATGAAAGAGCACACATTAAAATTTGATGAGGACAAGCGCATTTTGAATTCTATTAACAATGAGCTTGAAAGAAGGGCTGTTTCTGCAGAAGCAGCCCTCAAAAGGGCCCGATTGAACTATTCTATTGCCGTTGGCCAGTTGCAAAAAGACCTTGAACTACTTTCTGTCCAGGTTCTTTCTATGTATGAGACTAATAAGAATCTCATAAAGCAAGCCTTTTCTGATTCGTCTCTTCCATGCCTTGACAGTTGCCCTGAAACATTAAATCATCAGAAAAATTTAGAGGAAGGCCTCACTTCAAATCAATCACCATGTCGAAATCAGAATGCTGCATTAAACAAACAGCATTTGGGTGAAGATATTTTATTAATTGATTTGAAAAAATCACTCCACTTGCAAGAGGGTTTGTACAAACAGGTTGAAGAAGAAGTCTGCCATATGCATTTTGTGAATATATACCTGGAAGTATTTTCAAAAGCTTTACAAGAAATGTTGCTCGAAGCAAGTACTGACATTCAACTCATGAAAGGGAACATTGATCAACTCTCTCAGCAGCTGAAACTCTCAACAGAGTCCAAGGAATTATTGACACTTCGGCTGCAGAATGCCATGAATGATATTCACTCCCTAAATGAATACAAGGCGAGTTGCACAACTAGAAGCAATGATATTGCTCATCAGAATGAAATTTTGGAAGCAAGTTTTAAAAATCTTGCTCATGAAAACCATCTTCTTATCAGAAAATCATTGAATTGGAAACCCATCTGACAGAGTATAGAAGTTACGAGAGTAAATTTGTGGCCTGCAGTGCAGAAAACTTTGAGTTGAAGAATTTAGTGAAAAAAGAGAGCCAAGCAAATAATATTCTTCACGGTGAAATATCCACCTTGCAGTAGAGTTAAAAGCTAGCAGAAGTGAATTAAATGAGCTGGTTTCTATGAAGGACCATCTGCAGAGTGTGGTCAGCTGTGTGTGCATCAAGTTGCAGAAACTAATTGCATCATATGCAAATAATTACAGTGGGCTTTCTCTTAGTAGCACTTCTGCTTGTCAGGATTTGAAGTCTCAAGATCTAGATGATCTCATTTTGCAGCTGGAAGAGCTCCAGCATAGTGCATGTGATAGGATTCAGGAACTGATTGAAGAGAAGAAATTTTTGGTGAATGAACAGCATATGTCTCAAGTATCCTTAAATACGGCAAAATCAGATTTCATAGTCATGAAACAAAAGTTTGAACATGATTTGCAAGGGATGCTAAGTAATCTAAGTATGTCCAGTGCCTGTTGCAGAAACTTCAGTTAGAGTTTGAAGCAATTGTTAATGCGCAGAAGGCTAGTTCAGATGTCGAAGAAATTTACTTGAAGCATCACAAAGAACTTTCATCTGTTCTTGATCATCTGGAAGCTGAGCTACAACAGCTTAATATGAGAAATCATGATCTTGCTCAAGAAATTTTGAGGCTAGACACTTTATCTGGTGACCTAGAAAAGTGTGAGCTGAGTTTAGCAGAAACTACCAAGGAAAAAGAAGCTCTAGAGGTGTCTTTACTGAAGAAAGCTGAAGAATCTTCCGTGATTTCTTCAGAGCTTAATGCTTTGAAAGAAGGTTGGCACTCTCTGTATGATGAATTGCATGCTGAGAAAACATTCAGATTAAAGTTGGAGAAAACAGTTACAGATCTGACCTCAGTATTGAATGAGAAGCAATGCCAGCTGGAGGATTTTGATTTAAACAAAAAGGAACTAGTCCAGCTCAAGGAAATGATTGCAGGCCTAGAAACTGAGAAATCAAGAGTGTCTGAACAATTATTGGAAACTGATAAACGTCTTAAAGACGTTTCAAGAGAATCTTCTTCCATTAGTTTTCTGGAAACTCAGTTATCTGAACTGCATGATTTTTCAATAGCAACAGATATCACCATGATTTTCACAAGAGCTCAGTTGGAGGGTCGAATTAAGGATCTTATTGAAAAACTTCACACAACTTGCGGGCAAGTTGGAGTTCTTTGCAAGAAGAATCTTGATTTAGAATCTGAGTTAAATGGCTTTCTTTCAAGAGAATCAACTCACATTGAAGAAAAAACAAGATTGGCGAGAAGTCTGGATTGTTTAAAATCAGAGTTAGAATCCTCTACTGCTCAGAGTAGAGCACTTATTGATCAAAACAATGCAATAAATGCCAAGCTTACAGAATACAAGAGCAGGGCAGAGAATGTAATTGATATTTCTTGTGAACATAAAACCCAGGGTGCTCTTGAAGTTGAAAGGCTGGAGCGCTTGTTGGCAAGTTGTAGCAGAGAGATTGAAGACCTCTTTTTCGATAAGGAAGAAGTTGAAGTAAAATGCATGGTTTTCCAGTCCAAATTAGATGAACTGAAAAGTGCAATGATGTTGCCAAAGCAATCAGATGATGAACTGATAAAGTTGCAGATTCAATGTACTAAACTTACCAAGAGGCTCTCCGAACAGGTGTTGAAGACAGAAGAGTTCAAAAACTTGTCCATTCATTTGAAGGAGCTCAAAGACAAGGCTGATGCTGAATGTCTCAATGCTCGTGACAGAAGAGGGCATGAAGGACCACCAGTTGCTATGCAGGAGTCCTTGAGAATTGCATTTATCAAGGAACAGTATGAAACGAAGCTGCAAGAACTAAAGCAGCAACTTTCCTTGTCAAAAAAGCATAGTGAGGAAATGCTATGGAAACTACAAGATGCTATAGATGATATTGAGAATAGAAAAAAATCTGAAGCTTCACACATAAAAAGAAATGAAGAGCTGAGAATGAAGATCATGGACCTGGAAGCTGAGTTACAAGCTGTGCTTTCTGAAAAACGCAATTTGTTAAATGCTTTTGACCTGGTAAATGCTGAAAAGGAATGCTCAATGATTAGCCTTGAATGTTGCAAGCAAGAAAAGCAGGAGCTTGAAGATTCTCTTCGAAAATGCAATGAGGAGAAGTCCAAATTTGTTGTTGAGCTTACATTGATGAAGGAATTAATCGAAAATGCTGGATCTCATCTCAAATTTCTGAAGGAAGGTGATAACGTATTATGGAAAAGTATTGTCCCATCTGATGAACCCATAGAACAAAAGCTTCAGGCTAGAAACTCAATTTCTGACATTCCTACTGTTGGGACAGAGATTTTAGATAAGGTTACTCAAAATCATTCAGCTGTGGACCCATTCTCTAGTCCATCAAGTCCCAAAGAAGCCAAAACTACTTGTGTAGCGTGCAGTCAAGAGCCAGAGAATTCACATACGGCCATCAATGCACAACCTGCGGTAAATGATATAATTCTTTTTAAAAGCTCATTTTTCATCATCATTGCATGTTCCATAATCTTTACTAGATATTTAATTTAATGGAAAAGAAATAACCTTGTTTCTAAGATTTTATGCTGATCCAGTGTAGCAAATATACTTTAAATCTAGAAAGTCTTGATTTGCTCATCAAATCAATTGGGAGTGCTCCATGTTTACAAACAGTTGCGTATAAAGACATTCTAATTAAGAAAGTGCAAATTTTCTTAATGAGCTCTATACTTTCTATAGTTCAAAAAATATTAGACTGCTGATTTTATGTAGTTTGGTGAGATAAATCATTTTACCATAAACTCTATGTCATTTAATACGAGATTCATTTTGAGCTATCTGTCATCCATGGATGTTGAAGTCTGAATTACTTCAAGCTGCCCCTCCAATACTTTAAATATTATGGCTGAATGTCGTATTGGTAGAGAATCCTGTAAATAAGCCTCTTATTAAATGATTTTGAATTGATTGTTTTGTTGTTTATCGATGACAAGTTATGGAATATACAAGATATCATCCGAGTTTTAACCACTTTTAAGTCTGACATTTTCAATGTCCCTAAGATATGCTTCTTGCAATATAGAATGCTCCTTTGCATAAGACAAAATATCTTGATTTTGGCTTATGCTCACATGATTAAATGTGTATCTCTTCAAGTTGAGTAAAATAAGGGGAGTGTGCTGAAGGTAGTAAGGAACCAAGTAAAACGCTAGAAGAAGAAAAAAAAGACTATTCTTCCTCTTTTTTCACCCTTTTTCCTTTCTGCTTTGATGTCTCTTTGCTCCAAAGGCAAGCAAATCCTTGAGCTTCAGGAGAAGTACTTCCTCTTGTTGCATATTTAATATAGGCTTTCTTTTACATCTGGGAAGTCTTTTAACAATTCTATTGGGTAATCATTTGCCAGGATGCTCCTGCATTTAGAAGTACAAATGGATGCCAAACTGTTGAAACTGAAGAGAATTTGCAACTTGGTGGACAGAAGCATGTCACTTTATCTGAAAGTTTAAAATCTAGCCTGGACCACTTGAATAATGAGGTATTTCTTTGTGTGAATAAGTTTTTTGTTATTAATAGTCTGGTTTTCTTCCATTCTTTCTTCTTATAGTTCTAATAACTTGTGATAGAAGTATAGTCTTTCCATATGCATGCGAGGGAATGTAAATATCATTTGCTTTTCCCTATTGAGTTGTTAATTTCATAGTTCTGTCCAATGCCAATGTAGTCTAACCCTTTTCTGACTAAAACATGTGATCTGATTTCTGTCTTCCAATTGCAGTTGGAAAAAATGAAGAATGAGAATTTACTTACTTCAGTAGATGACTGTAACTTCGAGTCAAGTTTTCCAGGCTTGCAAAGAGAATTGATGCGGCTTCATGAGGTGATGGATTCTATCTCCATGGACCGAAGCATGTCTTTCATTTCATTTTTATTTATTTTGCCTTTTTTCCAGGCCAATCAAGAGTTGGGGGATATATTCCCTGTGTTCAATGAAATCTCTCTCAGTGGTAATGCAGTGGAAAGGGTGCTTGCTTTGGAGATTGAACTAGCTGAAGCATTGCAGGCCAAGAAATCAAGCATACAATTTCAGAGGTACATTCTTCTTTGCGTCAGTTATGAAAATTTGATGAAAATTTTTTTGTTGGCATTTTGGAAGTAGGCTGTCTTTACTCTTTACAGTTCCTTTCTCTTTATGCGCTCGATTCTGTTGTACACATCACTTTAAGGTGTTTGCTGTGATATTAACCTTGAGAAGTTACCATCACTTTGTTTAATAGTTATATGGTGCGTATTTTTCTTACTCTTTTTGGTCCAAATGATGAAATAAATCGAATTCCTCTTTATTGCCTTCGTGCCTGGATTAAGAGGGTTCCCGTTGCTTAGGGCTTTGTTCTGTTGATAGCATGACATGATTTGCTGTTGGATGGTTAGAAATTGACGCAAAGGCATGATATTTTCCCCCACACTGCAGTTCTTTCTTGAAACAACACAGTGACGAGGAAGCAATATTCCGAAGCTTCAGGGATATCAATGAGTTAATCAAAGACATGTTGGAATTAAAGGCAAGACATGTTGCTGTGGAGACGGAACTGAAAGAGATGCATGACCGTTACTCTCAGTTAAGTCTTCAATTTGCAGAAGTTGAAGGTGAAAGACAAAAACTCATGATGACTCTCAAGAATTCCAGGACAACCAGGAGGGACCATTCTTTGTAGCCAATGGAAAACTGCATCTGAAACCCCCGGCTCCTGGCACGAGCTCGTCATTGATGGTCCCATCCTATCATCCCTCCTAAGGTTATGGTGAGTGTGTGTATGTATAGCGCCGGGGGGGGGGGGGTGGGACTTCGGCCATGGCCAAGGGTGGTTATGGTATATCATCATTTTTCAAATCAAGACGCTGATAAATACTTTGTAAATAAAATTGTTCCGTCCCTGGCTCGTGCCCTGTAACATCGCGGTTTTAGTCTCGGTGCTGAATCGTTTTGCTGTACAGAAACAATTAAGTTCATACAAAGATCATTTCTATTTAAAAAAAAAAAATGGACGGCGAGTAGTTCTTTTTGCTTCTGGAAGGCTTATATTTCACGAACGTTTTCTTCTGTTGCTTAATACATTAAATATGTTGGTCGCACACGACCCGCTATAGGCTCTGAGCTTGACCTTTAAAATCACATACCTTTTGAAGTTCTATTTATCGCTCAAGGTGTCTTATTAAGAATTTCAAAGCGAGGTCCAACACTAAATATAATCATATTTTCAATATATATTCAAATTTTAATTTATCATGTTGTAATAGTTTTTTTTAATATTTTTGGCTGGACCTAACCTCATCAGCGCGTTTTAAATTTTAAGGCTCGAGTGTTCATCAGAGCAGCAAAAACGTTTTTTTTTTTTTTTGCCAAAAAAGTTTAAGTACTTAAAAAAATATGTAAAGTAATGAAACAAGAGGCAGACTCAGATTTTGGGCTTGGGGTCTACCACTATGGTATATAGAGTACGGAGGGTGAGGCTTTCATTCTCAGCATCATAAGAAGTCTTCGTGTTTGGACCATGTTGATCCAAAATATCTTATCAACATAACCGGCCCTCCCGCTGTCCAATGGCCAGTCTCCGTTTCGTTTGGAATTCTTATCAGACTGTCAGCTTCAATAAATTATCATTTTGGAATTAACGGAAGATGCGTCAACGTGTATCATGTGTTAAGAGTTTTAACTTCAAGCCTGTTTGAAAACTTATTCTGATAATAATTTTCTGTTTTAAAAAAAATTATTTAATAATATATTTTTAAAAAGTATTTTGAAAAATAAAAAATAAAATATTATTTCAGAGAATAAAAAAATAAAACTAACTTTTAAATATTTTGAAATTATTGTTCTAAAAAATTAAAAAAATATTTATTTTTATTATTTTTTTTTGTTCGTAAAAACATGTTCTACAAAACATCAACTCTCATAATAATAAAATAAAAATAATTTCAAACAGTTCCTTTATTTTTTTTAATATATTTATATTGAATGACATTTTTTTAATCACAGTAGCAAGCTCAAAGCTTGAAGATTAAAATAAGTAAACATTGGAAGTCATCGCCACAGTGACCCCATCCTACGTTATTGTTCAGCACGGAAATTGTTCTTTTATATGGCTTCATCGATGACGACTGCCATGATGGCTCTCTCCTTCAACAGTGATAGTCCCGCTTTTTTCATTTTCGTCTGTATACTTCAACATGTGGTGTGGTCTTCTGTGATTAGGCAGGATGGATCTCATCTCTTGCTTTATATGGGGCACATTGTCTAAACCCACTTGTTTATGATCTTTAACAATGTTTTGTCTGTGTAGCCTGCTCACACATCATCATGTGTTCTTTGACCATTACCAACATCAATTAGACTTTGTCTGAAAATTGATCCCATTTCTACATGATGGACCTTTTCAGTATTTTTTCTTCTTCAAGTTGAGAAGTTACAATTGCGGTAGTACTGTGTTGTCCATTCTTGGCACCACCAACTCATGAATTTTGACCTCTAGGGAATATTTGGGTCCAAAGATGACAGCCCTTTCTCTATGTGAAAACCAGCCGCCAGCCAGCCCCGATCGTGTATCATATGCGCTCAATCACAGTTCTTCACCTGCAAATTTTAAAGTATGACGTCGGCTGGCCTATGGATAATCTTGCTGGCCTATGGATAATCCTGAGTGCTATAAACAATTGTGAGAATGACAAAATGGATGTCTAAGACAATTAATGCCAAGTTATAAATAATTGAGATTTGGGAGAATGGCAAACAGAGACCTCATAAATAAATTAATGTCAAGTTAAGATCATTTCATAACTGAAGTTATCAATTCATTATTGCTTTTTTTATATTTTAATACTAAAATTTTTTAAAAAATCTTGATTTGACATTTTCTCATGAGATCTTTACTTGTTCTTCTTCTTAAAATTAATCATAACATAGGTAGGTTAGTTTATCTTTCCTATAAAGAGCATCTTGTTATACATTAACTTTTTAAAAATAAAAATATATACTTTTATATCTCTCTCCCAACTAAAAAAAAAAAACTTTTATAATTGATATATAAATAAATCAGAACACAAATGAATTACATAACTCACACATTTCATTATCTTTTCATTAGACAATTCTTCTTCTCCATATCTTTTTTTTTTGGCTTTACTGTAATTTTATTAAAGTTTTTTTGGGGGAAAAAAGAAAATTATTAGAGTTTCAATTAAATTTCATATGTGTAAAATGAATAATGTGCAAAACTAAATGGAAGGCTTGAAAATTTGACCCACAAGTGCCACATTGTCTGGAATAAATATCAAAGCAAGTTCCTCAACAACAATTTACCATGCATCTGTAGAGGGATCAAAAACTTCAGCAGACTGAAGAGGAATCAACCCAGCTTGACCTTGACTAACCCCTCCAACCACATAAAGCTTGTTGTTTAAGATGCCTGTCTTACAATATGCCCTACCTGTAGACATGGAGGTCACCTTGGCCCATGTGTTTTGTATCGGATCATATCGCCAAACACATCTCATAGTTGAAGATTTAGAGAATCCGCCTAGAACATAGAGACATCCCTCAACAGCTCCAATGGCACAACCGCAAAAAGGCATTTCATCTAATGCACCCTTCAGTCCCAGCAAACCTCTAATAACTTCAGCAATTCTAATACCTTCCACCATGTTCCACATCCGAGGCCTAGAAGAACCCTTTCTAGAGTCTTCTTCATTAACAGAATTAGGCATAGCAGGCAGTCTCTGCCATTTTTGGGAACGAGGGTCTAAGGCATGCCATATAAGCTTATTTTCTCCAACATTAATCAACAGATATAGCCACTCTTCCGTTGTTCCAAGTTCTTTTCTTAATTTATATAGTTCAGAACTCACGATAGTGTCCTTCCACTTCCTCGACACCAACCTCATGTTGAAGTGGCAAATCCTAGGAACTCTGGCGATAATCTGAAGTGACAATTCATCAGGAAGATTTGGAATTAACCTTGGACTCTCCTCATCAAAGCTAGATGACATTCTTCTCCTCTTGCAGATCTCATTCTGAAAGACCTCATCACCCTCACTTCTATCGAATTTGGTACTTGCCATACTAAAAAAAGAACCCATAATGGGCAAAATTCAATATCTGCACGAAAACAAAATCATAATTATAGTAAGTTGGCTTTCAGTCCAACTGCTCGAAAACTAAGGGGCCAATTTATGAGAGTTTTATTGTGTCGATGGAAAAGAAGTAAAGGAGAAGATAAGCAGCATTTATAAGTCATAAAGCTTGCCATCACACACATACCCAGGTGTTCCAATGATCAAACTAACGCAACAATTTTAGACAGTATCCACCATAGGTACAGCCGTAGCTAGAAAAGTTGCCGGTGTCAGAACTCTAACAAGATGTCCAAATAAAAATATTCTTAGAGTACAATTTCAAAACTTTTGCTTTAATTCAACTAAAAATGAAAGCATGTAACTTAAAAGCTTCAAATGACCCCTCTCCATATCTTGGACTTTTTTTTTTGTGGGGGGGGGGGGGTTTGTTAAATACCCAAAGAGGAAGACAATTGCATAACAACTAAAGCAAACACCAACCGGCCCATGATAGATTCAAAATAAGTAAAAACAAAATGATAAAAAAAATAACAAGTTGCAAATAATACAAAGTAATGATCAACGCATCCAAATAAGCCCTCCATGAACGTTCAAAAACCAAAAAAAACAAAAACTCTTCATGTTCTAACACAGATTTTGAACTCCTCGAAATGGCAAACACAGAAAAAAAAAGTCCTCTCTGACCGCCCAAAACAATTAAAGGAAAGGAGAAGAAAAGGAACCATTCGGTCCATCAGAAGATATAGATCCTCGACCACGCAGCCGCGATCTGTCGACGAAAGGAACCAAAATAATATTTCAGGATTTCAGCCTGCCGTGGTTAAGGCGAAAAGTCTGAGCACTTCCCCAAAGCAAAAATAACACACTTCCCAGGCAACAGTGGAGTTCTTTCCTTTCCCTTATTCCCTGTCTGGGCTGAGCAAAAACTTGACGAACGCAGTATAATTAAATGACGAAAGGGAAAAAAAAAAACTATTATCGACAGAAAACATCGACATTGTGAAGCTGAGAGGCACTATTCAATTTTGGAATCGAGTGTCTATTTGGCGGTAAATTACACTCACAATTTCAATAATCAATAAGCCAGAATCAAACTTCACTTCGAATTACCGACAGAAAAAGGGGAGGGAGGAACGGGAGAGACCAGGAATCAAACATAGAGGAACAGTAAGATAAACATCAAAGTTCAACTAGAAAAAATCTGAGAGCAGAAGGGGAGTGGAAATTCAAAAGGCAAAAAGAAGAAAGAAAGAATGAAACAGAATCTAACCTGGCAAAGAAGGGAAGAAAGAGAGAGGAGAAAAGGTGTAAAACTTGTAATTGAAATGCTGAGGGAATTTGGCATTGAGAGAATGGCCATGTCCGAGGAGGCGTGGGAGGATGAAGGGGGCATCTGGTAAGGTGGGCTCTCAATTTTCCAGTGGGACCTACTTGGGATAATTGGACACACGCAGCTCCCTCATTGACGACGTTGTTATTATTTGTAAACGATTTGCATAAAATAAAAATTATCTTACTTTCCATGATTTCAACCGAGACCAACTCTATCACTAGATATTTTCGTACTGCCGAAATTAATGTTCTAGAAACCGGTTGAGCCAACCGGCCAACAACTGAAGTAAATCCAAAAACTGGCCTGTTCACTACCTGACCGGTTCGGCAAAATTTTTTTTTTTTTTAATTTCCTCCAGATGTTTCAAAAATGCTGCGTAAAGATTTAAAACAAAAAAAAAAAAAAAACTGAGAGAAGAATGAAGTGAGAATACTAAAACCAGAGCTGAAGAAGATATGAGATGAGAGGGAGAAGAACAACACGTGATATGAAAGCATGAAAGAATGGAAAATATATATATATATATATATATATTCAACATGAAAAAGCCTAACAAATCAGAAAGAATAACAGAACCAAAGTAAACACACCAAGAAAAACATTTTATCAGTGTTACTAGGAAAATGTTGGAGAACGGAAAACGAGAAAAATTTCTCGCAAAATGTAGATAGACATGAAGAAGCAAGCTGACTAAATGGAGAACCAAAGAAGCACAGCTGAAGCAAAACCCAAGCGACTTCTCTTTCTTCCCATCAGAGACGACCTTTCTCCGCGCTTCTCTTTATTATATATATATATATATAATTTATTATATAAGGATATACTTAAAATTTTATATATTTTAATTTTTTTATACTTTTTATTATGATGTACTGGTTTCTAATTATTTAATTTAAAATGATTATTTCATTAAAAATAATATAATAAAGCTGCGTGACATTACATCATCTACATATAGCTTAGCGTGAGTAAAGCAATTTTCAGAAAATTTCACATTTTGTATTGATGATTCGAAACCTTCCTTTGACCGTTGGCAAACAATCCCGTGAGGTGATCACATTGCAACCGAGACAACTCATCTTTTACTAAATCTTATCATTGAACTTTTTAATGATGATAAAATTTTGCAAGAAAGAAAAATTATACCTGAAAACATATAAGCACAGTATGCGAGTCGTTGATCCAGAGAATGTTAGAGCCATCTAAAAAATTTTGACTAAAATTTTGTTTTATAGTCACTTGAACTCTTGTAGGATTTTTTATTTTTTAATTTAACTGACCATATTTAATATATTTTTAGTTTAATTGTCATAAAGTCATATTTGAAAGTGATTATTCGCAATTAAAATATATGCGTTGGAAATAATTTTCGCACCAAAATATCTCAAAGATCTATAAAAGAATCTAATTTCAAGCAATTGTGAGTACACCAAGGACGACAGTCCCCCCCGCCCCCGGTTTTTTTTTTTTTTTTTTTTGCAAATTGCATGGAAATTGTATGCAAAATGCTCTAGTTTGTTCTCAATTAACTAATTGACATGCAGCAAATTTTTTGTATAGTCTATCAATATTTTTAAAAAAATTAGAATCAATTCATTTACAGAATATAGATAACCGATAAAAATTACTGGTGGTAGTTTTATTCATGAGAATAAATTTTAAAATAATTACATGAAAAGAACTAAATCAATAAAATTTTAATGAGATTCTGTGCACAAGTTTTGAGTGAAAAAAGAAAAGGCCGATGCCCAATACTTTAATTTAAAACATAATAAGAAAACAAAACCGCAATTTTGATACTTTAATTGTATGTATGAGGACCTTTCTCCGGGTCATAAAAAAAGACTCGTGTTTTAGTTTAAAATAACTGTTTCTCATAAAAATAAAAATTATTTAAATAAATGTTTGTTGTGTTTCGTGTGATTCAACAGGCGTCGTGTAAACATCATCTTAGACAAGGTTTGGTTGGCGGATATTCGTGTACGATGTGTTACTCGTGCTACACGTTTTCTTTTCGCCTTTGGGGTCCCCACTCTCCAGTGGCTCACTGACTTGCTTGCAGGGGCCAACAGATTGTCTGCTTTGATAGTTCCTAATTCAAAAAATTAATCATTTAATTTTTATAATTTTAATTAAATTATAATTTAATTTTTTAATTTTAACCTATTATAATTCAATTTTTAAAATTTTAACTTAAATATAAATTAATTTTTAAATTTTATCTCTTCTAATTTAATTTTTAAAATTTCAACCTCTTAAATATTAATCTCTATATTTAAAAAAATAAAATTATAAAAATTAAAAATATTTTAAAATTTAATATTTATAAAAATTAAAAGGGTTTAAAAATTTAAAATATTAGTAATAAATTTTAAAATATTTTTAATTTTTATAATTTTATTTTTTAAAATATAGATATCAATATTTAAAAGGTTAAAACTTTAAGAATTAAATTATAAGAGAAAAAATTTAGGGACTAATTTACAATCAAGTCAAAACTTTAAAAACTGAGTTATAACGAATCAAAATTAAAAAATTAAGTTATAATTGAATTAAAATTATAAAGATTAAATAATTAATTTTTTCTTTCTAATTTTTTTTACTTGTTTATAAGCATTGTAAAAACTTATTTGAGATATTTTTTTTGAATATTTGTAAGAGTCTTTTATCATTTAAAAGGTAAGCATAAAAAAAAAATAAAAATTTTAAAATAATTTTTTTGTCTACTTGTAATATGTTACTTTATGTAAATTTAAATTTAAATAAAAATTTATTCTATTTAAAGTTTTTTTTACTCCCTCCGTTAAAAAATGTTAGGTATTTTTAATCAAATCTTATTCTCTAATAAAATAGTTACCTACTTTTAAACTAACTCTATCTTTTTATATTTATCCCTATTAAATATCCTACAATAAAATAAAGTCATTACTAATAAGAACACTTTTAAAAAAAAAAGATAATGATTACACCTCAAAAGATTAAAAAAGCTTTACATTTATTAACATTTAACTTCTTAAAAAATATCTTACATTTTTTAATAAAAAGAGTACTATTTATTTAAGTCTTACATTTTTTAATGGAAAGAGTACTATTTATTTAACTATATATGAATGGTAACACTTTAAAAGATAAAAATAAAAAATCATTTATGTTTGTGTACTCAAAATAACATTTGTTGTTGATTTTCATAAATTAAAATTTAAATAATAATTTATTTCATAGTAAAAATTGGTTTGACCATGCATGTTAATTGTGATAGTATTAGGAATAAAATTTAAAAATTATTGTGATATTATGTTATATATATAAAAATACAATCAACTCATGATAGGTCTTTTACCTATCATTTTACTATAAGCCATGCATAATCTTTTAATGTAAAATTTGATTTAAAAAAATGAGCCAATATTTATCCTATTTAAGTTTATTTTATTTTATAATTTATCATCATCTATATTTTAAAAATAAAATTAAAAATATTTTATACAGAATTTGTTATTTAATGTGAATTAAGATTTGAAATAATAAAAATTATCCATCAAATTATACACATATTTTTTATAATTTATATAAATTAATTTTTTTATTTCATTTATGATTTATATTTATATTTATAACAAAATTAATTATCTTATACACATATAAAATACAAACAACAAATAACAAGTAGAGTTAGGGGTGCACATGGGCTGGGCTGGGCAAGGCCTTGCCTGATGCCCTGCCCAAAGGATGTATGGGCTGAAAAATGTAGCCCGCTGCCCAGCCCTACCCGCAAAATGCCCAATTAACTTGGGTTGGGCAGGGCAAGCTGGGCACCTTCGGGTCGCCCTCCCCATCAAATAATCTCCCTTTCCATCAACTTCAAATGAAACCACCATAAATTAACAACAATGACCCAGCCCATCAACTCAAAATAACATTCATAAAATGTAAACCATAAATACAAAATAACAGCTATGATATCCAATTATCTATAATTCAACATCTAACTTGAAATATAAAACTATTATAAATCTTGACATATAGTAAAATTATCCATAATACAATCCAAAATAACAACTACAATAATCCATTAAAAACAATAAATTTTACAAAAGTTTGGAGTATCATGAAAAAAAAATAATTTCAGAGAGTAGACTTTAATTTACAAAAAGCTTCTTCCCAATTCCTTTTTTCATCTTTCCTTAAGTCTTAATAGTTAATATAATTGACCCTTTAAAAAATTTAAAAAATATATTAATGTACTCGGGCTGGGCCAAATGGGCAGGGCATGCTATCCTGCTCGTGGCCCGGCCCTGCCCAAACATGCCCAAGTCATGTCGGGCAACTTTTTTTAAGGCCGGGTTGGGCAAAATTTTACCGGGTTCGAGCGGGCATATCGGGCAATCGGGCTACATGCACACCCCTAAGTAGAGTATCTACATCTATCAAAAAATATTATTCCTTATATTATTTTTATTATGAATCCAATATTCAAAAATATTTTTATTATGGGTTTCACATGATTTTTTTTGGACAACCCACATTAAATTTTAGTTTACAAGAATTATTTTTGAAAGAAATGTATAGCTACTATTCATTTAATTGTAGATGAATAGTATAACATGCCCTTTACATATATATGAATTTTAAGAGTCAAAAATATAATTTTGTAAAAATATATTTAACTATTTTTATTATATATTAAAATTAATTATAAATTTAAAATCACATTTTTTATATACTTAAACACCTATCTTACACGCCAAAATCAATTTGAAATCCAAAATTATGTTTTTTTAATATCCAGACACCTAACATGTGTGTGTGTTAAAATTAATTATAAACTCAAAAATATAATTTATAAAATAATTTATATGATTTTTGGATAATTTTTTAGAAAAATATAATTGAAAATATAAATTGAAAAATAAGTAATAATGACTTATAAGATGATTGTGGTTTTTGTGCCCATAATTAATTTTGATATTATAGGGGTGTTTTAATATTTTTTAATAAATTATGATTTTAAATAAAAAATTAATTCTAGCATGTATGATGGATGTTTGAATATTTTTAAAAAAAATATGATTTTTAATTCATAATTAATTTTAATATATAACATGGATGTTTGGATGTATATTCATAGAATCATAATTTTACTTGCTTTTTAATTTTTCTTTTTTATTTTACTTTGTAACTTTGATTAAAATCAATCTTATTAATCAATTATATACTCCTTTTATTTAAAAATATTAAGTATTTTTAGTCTTTCAAAGTATAATTATTATTCTCTTTTTTTTAAAGTGTTCCTATTAAATATATAACTTTATATTTTTTTTAACATGAAACACTCTATTAAATAGAGATAAATATGGAAAAATAGAGTTAGTTTAAAGATAAGTAACTACTTTATTAAGGGTAAGGTTTAATTAAAAATGTTTATATTTTTAAATAAGGGAAATCTAATCAACTATGTTTAAAATCAATCATATTAATTAATTTGTTATAATCAATTATACTCAACTAAAATTCAAACACATCTAAATTATTGCGATCTTGCTTCATAGAATTTAATTCAACCCAATCCACCGTTATTTTCCCTCCAAATCCAGAGAGGAGATAATTCAAAGCGAGCTAAATAAATACAAATTTGTTAAAAAAAAACTCACATAGCCAAATTTGATCCTAATACTTTAGAATTTTGAACTTGCTTAGGTTTAGGGCAGTGCAAAAGTCTTCCAGTTCTGTCTGATCCAATCCAACTCAAGATGGTCTCAGTCTTGTTCGGTCTGTATAGATATTGGTCTTTTAGAACCAAAAAGACTAAAAAGACCAAACTATTTTTTCAAGTTGGACTGGACAAGAGACCAGGCATCCGGACCGCTTGGTCCAATTCAGTCCTATTAATTTTTTTATTATAATTATAATTAGTTTATTTTTAACAAATGTTTAAAGTATAATTGATACTAAGGAGATAACTGTATGAGAATTTGTTAAGTTTGTTTTTAAATTGTTGTTGTAATATAGTGTTGTTGAATTTTGTTGAATACTGTTTTTGTTAAAGTTATAAATTTAAATCATTTAGACTATAATAGAAATATTTTTTCTTACTGTTGAAAATTATTATGAATTTATTATTATTATAAGTATTTTTATTATTTTAATTGAGTTTATTATGTTGGAATGAATTATTGTCTCTTATAGAATAAAAAGAGAAAAAAAGCCAAGTGAGAACTGAACTGACAGAACCAGTCTCCCGGTCTTATGGATCAAGTTTGGTCCTGTTAATTTTCAGGTTATCACTAGACAAGACTGGATTACAGATTGCATAACCCCGTCCTTTTCACGAAAGAGACTGAACTTCAGGTTAGGGTGAAATCCAGTGCCGTCCTGTCTTTTGTGCTGCCTTACTTAAGTTGACTCAAATAATTGAATTATCCATTTTTTCCTGTTTCTTTTTTTAAAATTTCATTTTTAATTTAAATTAATTTTTCTATTACTGTAAAAAATGTAAAATATACTTTTTCTGAATACTTAAGGAAATTAAATGACTTACTTTTTTAAAATAATTATGAGTCTTTAATTTTAAGATCAAGATTAAAATATATTTTAAATATGATTTAAGATATTTTATAGATTAAAAATGATAAAAATATAATCATATTAATATTTTAATTTTAATTTTATTAATAAAATATCCAAAAAATACTTAAATTTATAATTTCTTAGTATAAAACTAATTGAAACTCAAAGAATTAATTAATATTTAAGATAGTGTGTGTGTATATGCATATTAAAAATTAAAGTGTTATTTGATTATTCATGCATTAAAATATGTGTTATTTTACTAAACCAGCCTAACTTATGACAGGTTTATAAATAGTTGACTCATTAGAATTACTGGCTGTAATGGAAGATGCGCACAGCACATATTTAGAAGATTAGTAAATTATCATTTACAAATTACACACCTTGTTTTCTTAACTTTTTGTTCGGATGAAGATAGACGGAAGATGGGACGATAAAAAATTGGTCACCTTCACATTAACAACAATGACTTTGTTATTTTTAGAAAATACTTATAAGTTAAAAAAGCACATAGTTAGAATATAATTTTAATCTTAATCTTAATTTAAAGCAATTTTATCCAATTTTAATATTTTATTTTTAAAAGTTTTTTTTTGTTGCAATGATTTCAAAATTTTTAAAATTAGATATATGTAACATTTCATTAAAAAAAAAATATGCACACGTGCCAAAATTGATGAGGGGGTAAAAAAATATGGCAAATTTAGGAGGAGGGTTTTCTCCCCAAAATCTCCTTGAAATTTTCAGGAGAAGAGCGGGCTTAGATGGCCTCCAGTGCAATCTGCATTACATCTCCACCGAAGTGATAACTAATATGGCACCGTTGGAAAAAAAAATGCAAAGGTAAAAAAAAAAAAAGGAAAAGGAAGGTTTTTTTTACCAAAATACTACACATAGTAAAAAAAAATTCTTGAAATGTTGCAGCATGAAAAGTATTTTTCAAAATACTACATCAAAAATCATTCATAATAATAATGAGTTTGAGATTCGGAAAAAATCTTTTTCGCTTAAAATAATTTTAAAGTTAGAAATTATTTTTTTAATTCCATTAAAAATGAACCATTTACTGCCTGAATGATTTCAACTTATTATTGTTGATTTGATACTTTATCCTCAGTCATTACATTCTTTTAACCTGTGATCATTTTGTCAAAATATTTATAACCCCCGGCCTAGCTTTTGTTTTCCATGCAAGAATAAAAAATTCATGGCAGTGGCTATATAAAGAGCTTAAAACATGAAGATGCATTAGATAAGTTGAAATCAGATAATGCAAAACCACATAATGCATGGTAATTTTTGCTCTTCTCATTTCATTCATGTGTTAGTAAGATTGAATACAATATTGTTTGCTCTTATTTATCTAGTGTTCGAACATTATATTCCTATACTTTTCATTCTTGCTTTATTTCTTGCTTACTTCATTTCTCATGCTTTGTTATTTCTTTTTTATTTAAACTTTAAAGTTATTTATTTTTATTCCATTTCTCTACTCTAATTATTGGTGTTAGTGCTGTGATCAAAGTTTGAAGTGCATTTTCTTTCTCTTTATCTACTTAAATCCTGACTCTCCAACTGATTAATGTACAAGTTTCTAATAATTTTTTCAACTTTTATATTAAAGTTAATATTTTTTTGAGTAAAATCTTAATATTTAATCATTCATATTTTTTATTTTAAGCTTTTTTTTAATTGTAAATGTAGCCATGTAGTAAATATTTTTATAGAATAATTAGGGGTAGCATCAGCATAAATGTAAAGGGGGTCAAAATTTTAAAATTAACATACAATCTTCTATATTTTTATATGTTTTTAATATTCATAATAATTAATTGTTTATGTAAGTTTATTATATTAAAAATATGAGAGAACAAATCACATATAATATTAATCATAACAAATATATCCATAAAATTATATATCTATAATATTTAATCATAACAAATATAAATAATATAGGAAAACCTTATCAAATAAATAATATACAAAAATTTTAAAAGTGAAATTATATATCTCTAACATTAATCATAACAAATATAAATAGTATAGGAAAAACTTGCCAAATAAACAATATAGAAAAATTATACATCTTTATAATGATTGATATGTGAAAAAATGTACATATTATAAACATGACAAATCCTTATACTTTTATGGTCTAGGGAGAGAAGTCAGACAACAAACAAACACATACACATATATTATATAATATATGTGTGTGTTTGTGGTTAATTTATTAATAAAAATATTTATTACACATAAAAGGATTAAAAACACATAAAAAGATTATTACATGTAAGTAAACTTCATTTGGTCTTAAATATAAAAGTTAGGTAATTAATTTATAAATATTTAGGAAATTAGTTAAGTTAATTTATTTTTATAACTTAGTTTTACTGAGATGTTAATTGTATAGGAAGTAGAATGGATCATAGAAAAGAGTTCGTGTGTGTATTTGTAAATGGATAAATTTTTCATGGCACAACTGGTGTAACATTTGAGTCAGATACTGTAAAAGTAATGAAAGTTGACCTAAATATTATCTTGGATAGACTAAAGCAACTTATTGCACAAAAGCTATGAGTTCCTCCCAATAAATTGACAACAAATATAATATATAAATATCCTACATGCATAAATCCACCACAGTACTAATCATACAATTTGAAGGATGATTCGGATGTTGAACAAATGTGGCAAGTGAGCCATTGATTCTCAACTCATTTGACAAGTGCAAAGTTGTATGCAAACATATGTGAATTAAAAGTTGATGGTCATGTTGAATCACGGCCAATGGATAATTATTTTAGAAATACTCTCCCATCAAGTAACAATCAAACAAACATTATAGCACAAGTATACATGTTTAGCAAACACTTTTTATTCATATAACTTAACTATTCAATATTAATTTTCATAAAACCTAGCAATTATTTATTTATTATTAATAATTTTAAATTTAATACACCTCATGATAACTCCTCAATCACATTAGTAACAATTATTATTCATCATTTTTCATTCAAATTATTACTAAATTATTACTATAATTGGAAGGTGCAGTTGAGGTTCATAAATCAATTTTGCCAAGAACAAGTTTTGTAGGAATTGAATTGATACATCAAAGAAATCATTTTTGGTGTGATGAATTTTAAAAATTGTTCTCTCCCTACATGATTTTAAATGTAGCATTTTGTGTACCATTTTAGTATTTTCTTTTATATTGTATAGTATGTCAGTCAAAAAACTGGCTTCGCACTATCTGGCTTCAACTATTCTACTGCGTCTTCATGTTTTCAACCCTATATATAGCCATTGTATATGAATTTTTTATTCTCGCATGAAAAGCAAAAGCTAGGCTCGAGGGGTTCGAAGATTTTGACAAAACACTAATGGGTTAAAAGAATACAAGGATTGAGGATAAAGCATCAAATCAGTAATAACAAGCTAAAATTGTTCAGGTAGTGAATGATTTCACTTTGAATGGAACAAAAAAATAATTTCTGACTCAAATTGTTTTAGAGAAAAATGATTTCTTTAAAATCTCAAATTCAGTTTTTTTATGAATAATTTTTGATGTAATATTTTAAAAAATATTTTTCATGTTACAGCATTTTGAAAATTTTTTGTATTGAGTGTAGTATTTTGGTTAAAAAGCTGAAAAGGAAGCAGATGGGACGGTGGAGTGCAGCCAAGCGCTGAAAGGGGCAAGTGCACGGGTGAGGTGGGAGGAGTAAATGCCACTTCATGGGTAGGATTGTGCATAATGAGCGATGAGTGATGGCCAAATCCTCGAAATATCCTGGAGGAATGGCCAAGGTCGAAAACAATATTGAAGCTTTTAAAATCTCCAAAATGAGTTGCAAGATATCTTCAAAAATCTGCATTAATAATTATTGAAATTAATTGCAGATCCACATTGCACCTTCAAAGTAAAGTAAGTTCCGTACAACATAAGTCAACTATAATATTCGATTGAATTCCCTTGTGCTTTGACTTTTAATATTCACAAAGAAAAAAAGAAAGGTAATAAATAAATTCTTCTAAAAAATCATAACTTAATCCTCAAAATGTGTTATTGCCTTTTAAGCTTTAAGAGACTTAATTGTCATTAAAAATTTTAATAAAATGAAAAAAATACTCCTTAAATTAAAAAAGTGAAGAAAATGTTGTGAATACCTCAATTAATTTAGTAATTTATTAAATTAGATTTGTAAATTTTAAAACCAAAATTGTGAATGAAAAAACCTTATTATACTTTGCTGATTGAAAAAAAATGACAAGAGAAAGTTCTAAATGTCTAAAATATTGTAATCATTTACTAAATCAAAGTTATAAATTCCAAAACTAAAATTGTAAATGAAAAAAACTTTTATTGATTGAAGAAAAATGACATGAGAAAGTTCTGAATACGTAAACCTCTTTAATCATTTATCAAATTAAAGTTGTGAATTTTTGAGTTAAGGTTGTGAAAAAAAAAAGCTTCATTGTACTTTTTTTAATTTAAGAGGTATTTTTATCATTTTATTGGTGACTGTATTGACAATTAAATCCTTAAAGTTTAGAAGGTATTATCACATTTCGTGGAAATAAATTATTGCTTCTCTATTTTGATGGACTTATTTGTCATTCTTTTAAACAAGGACTATATTATATAAAGAGTTAATGAGCATTTTATACTTTGAAATATTGCATGAAAAGTGCCATAAATATTGAATTCTTAGAATGTGTAAAATAGATCCTAAATTTTTTAAATTTATGGCAAATTAAACCCTGTTATCTTTTTGTTAACATCATTATTATTCAACATGGGGCCCAATTAAATGTTGACGTGATAGTACTTTATGAATGTGTTATTTATTAATTAGCGCCACAAACTTTAAACTATTACGCTAGTAGCTTTTTGGATTTTAAACTTTAAAATTTTAAGCAAATTATTTCCATTATTTATGTATAAAATATTAACTATTATGTAAATTAAATTAGCCTCAACATGGTCCGTCGCGATGAGCGTATCATTGGTCATTGCGAATGACCCATATTATGTGAAATAACATTTTTTTGTCATTTTTTACAATATTTTTTAAATGATTAGTATCTCATATTTTTATAAATTGTATAATTCTAATTTAGTCTTATTTTAAGTAATGTTTATTTATTTAGTGGTGAAAACTTGACATCCCATTTAAAAAGGAGTTTGAGTATTAGAGAATTTTAATTAACTGAATAAGTTGGATTTTAAATTCATCGATAAAATTAGATTTAAACATTGTCCAAAGGATCATGAGGATCAAAACAAATTAGATTTCATTAAAAAAAGGAAATTAAAAGAGATTATTGAGCTTGAAGAAAGCGTCAAACTGAAGATGCAGAAACAATAATTCTGTGATGTCCCGACTCATTAGTCATTACAGAACTGGGATATCCTTGATCTCCACCAGGCCCGGGAAAAAACAACCACTAGACTCAGCACCTTAGCCGACTTTATTACATGACAGTTGTCATGGGCCGAAAATGGGCCGAACTTGGACTTGCCAAACACCCACTGGACCCTTCAATTCCTCTGCCCTTCCAGAAAAGGTCCGAATCCCGAACCAACCCATCATCATATCCGATGCACCCACACAACTCCTCAGATTCCTCAGTCTCTAGTTTCACAGGTGATTTCTGTACCCAAGAACCTTCACTCTGCACCTCCTCTTGCTCATAATCTTCCGACTCCTCCTGCTGGTCGGCGATGGGATGACCACAATCCTCACAATAAGCGGCGTCGTCTCTGGGCGGGACGAGCTTCATAGTGAGCCTGCCATCCAGTCGGTGAGCCTCAAAACATCCATGACGCTTCATTCTCTCCGCTCTCATGATAAGTCTTCCGTCGATATTCTGCCTCTTGAAAATCCACGGCATTCCACCTGTTCGTGTCAGCAGTAGAATGGGAGGTGGGAACTCCTTCATTTCAGTTTTCCTGTATCTGGACCTTGTGCCATTACGGCGTGGTTCAGATTTGTCCACCACGCCTTTTGAATATTCCACGTTAGAGCTCATGTAGTCACCACTCTCGGTTCCAATAACATCGTCCATCACAAGCGAGCGAAACATTGATGGTGGAAGTGGCTTCCTCGCTGTGAAGACAGTATAGCCAGTATACGAATGTACGATGCGGGGAGCACGAGTGGAAGGATGAATTAGGGTTTGTAGTCCTACTCTGATCAGGTCATCTTCAATACGACCTGCAGTGGACTGCTTTGGATTTTTCGAAGATAACATTTCCTTGGATGATAGAAAGTATCGAATTATGCCCATGTCTTGCTTGTGGGGGTAAGTAGAAATATTCTTGTTTGACTTCCTCCTTACCGCTCTCCGAGTTTGGCATCAAACAGGGAATAGTCTCCACTCAAGCGGCAAACGAACGAAGCCGGTCGACATTGACATCCATTGACACCTGCAGAAAATCACACAAGAATAGTATAATACTTGAGCGTTGAATTAATTCCAAGCTTCCTACAAACCAAACTTAATTTGAACATGTTGGTCACAGACATATCGCACACGTGAAAACTGGATGAGCTTTTGTGTTCGACTGGGGATCGAGGGAAATGCAATTTATGATTGTCAACCTCGGCCATTTATATATATGTAAATATATGTACACACAGGCGCAACATCGATCGACTTGTTTCCCAATAGTTTCATACACGTGGTGAGCAATTGTGATATACATGTCGAGGATTTTTGTCCTATTTGCCACCCTTCTCGTGTATGCCTTGCTTGCTTCGTCTTCCTCGGCAAGGAGACGCTCGTAACACATGGGTTTCCCATATGCGAAGAAAGAAAGGATTATTGAAGTAATGAATGGCAGAGCAGAATTGAACACAAACAGTTATCAGAGATGTTTAATTTCTTGATACTAAAATTTTGAAGTCATGTTCATGATATGCAGAACTCTCCATTGTTTTTACGAAACAGCGCCACAATAAATTTATCATCAAATCCATGTAAATTTACACTATGTAGAGATGCAACAATATCACATGAGGCACAAAACCTGTGTAGAAGAAACATTGCGATAAGTTGGATGATGAAGGCAAAGGAACGATATCTTACTCGGCGCTGAGGAAGAGTGGAAAATGACAGTGAAAATGGAAGTGATTTTAGAGAGAAAACACTCAGCACTCTCCGGATCCAACTCATTTTCCATATTCCCAAGTGGTTCTTTTAACGTGAGATGCCCTTGGGCTCGAGGGGCCCACAGCAGGCCCCAGGGCTAAGAAGGTCTTTCCAGGGCAGACTTGAAACGGCTGGTTTTCATTCCGACAAAACTCCGATCGGAGTGTTATTAGCGGAAAGGGGATTGGGAGGATGCGGAGGCGCAACAGCGTAAAGACATACGGGGCCAAATTAAGAAAAATTGATCACACCATCCATGATCAATCCAACAAGAACTTTGTTGGGTTTTGAATATATCTGGAATCCATGTTAAGTGCCAGTTCCGCTCTACTCACAACTTTCTCAGTTTCTTGTTTCTGATCAATAAAAGAGTATTTATATGATTCACTCCAAATATTTCACTGCTCCTAAGTACGCGTACATACCTACCACACCTACACTTTCCAGTGGGGAAAATCCGTGGCAACTCTCGCGGGTCGCAGCGATAAGCCCACAATTGGCTGTGGGGCCCGCTGTTCAAGGTGCCAGGTGTGCTTCTCCAAGAGTATCCAATTACTGTACGCCAGGACGACAGTCCTAATATCCTGTGAATATTATTTAAAAATATTAGTTGGGACATCAATTTTTTAAAAATTACATTATTTTATTACACTTTCCCTAAATATTTTGTATAAACATCTTGATAATAATAATTTAAATTTAAGTGAACTATTTTTAAAACAAATAAATAAATAAAAATATAATTAAAGAATTAAAAATTACACAATATCTTATATTTTGAGTACGGTAGTATTCTAATAAAATATTTTACATTAGGAATGGGGGAGAATATATAAACATATGTGCTATAATTCCCCCCAAAGTTCAAACCATAGTATAAGCATGATTAATGAATTCACGATTTATAAATAATGTTAGTTAACAGTTTAAATTCTTAAAAATATGTACATCTTTCAGTTTATACTCTCATTAAATATTATATATAAAAGCCTCAATAATAAAAATTAAATTTTAATACATAATTTTTTTAAAAGATAAATAAATGAAATAAGGATGTAGTTGTATAATTAAATATAAAAGTTATTTAATATTTTATATTTTAAATTAGGTAAGATTTTTAAAAATGTCTTTAAAAGGATATATTAAAAGATGGATGGAAGGTCATGTACATATTTGTGCAATATTAATGGTCATGGAGCATCGTTTTTTTTTTTTTTAAGAAATAAATATTATTGAATAAAAATACGGTGTAACCCCGTATCAAACGTCAACATGATTAATTGGTCAGAGAACTTGGCTGTTCCAATTTCCAAAACGCGCTCCAGATACCTTTATTGGTCCAACCTTTAAAAAACAATAATAACTTGTTTCCTGATTATTAGGTTAAAATAAAATTTTGATAAGTTACTTATTCTTGGAAATTTCAATTAACGGCACTGATTTTTTTTTCCCACACTTAAAGGTTACAGATATTGGTCCATGATCAATAAAATTAATGACATTTTTTTCGTTAGTCAAAACTAAATAAGACCAATAACTTTTTAAGCACTAAATCAAATAAATGTACGTAAGATCAGAATTAATCACTAGAAAAATTATCAAAAGGAATAAACCATTATAATTTTTTGAAAAAACGTACAATTTTCTAAAAAAATGTGAAACTACGTTATAACGTGGAACTCCTCTTTTTTTTTAACAAAAAAAAAAATCTCTTCGCTTTACACTTTAAGAAATTAAAATAAGATTTGAACAATGTTAAGTTGAAGGAAGACAAATTTTATTCACAGACGTCTGAAATTTTGTTTTTGTTGTCATCCAGATATTAATTAAATAAAACAAGCATTGAATCGAGCAGAAGAATGAATACACTGATTGTGCAGGAGGTAAAATAATATGTCTAAAATTAAAATTAAAAGATAAAATGAAAAAAATCAATTCAGACCCAAATTTGGAAGGATGAAAGAGCGAATGATGAGGACTGACACAAATAGGAATTGGAATATTGGGAGTATGATTAAAAAAATTTCAAAAATATCTATTAATTTAAATTAAATTGAAACTTCATAAATTTATAATTTAATTTTTTAATTTTATAGTTATATTGTGATGAATTTATAATTTATTTTTTAAATTTTAACAAAATTAAAATATAAATAAATTTATTTTTTATTAAAATTTAAAATATAAGTTACAAATTAAAATTAAAAAATTGAATTATAAATTCATAAAATTTAATATTTAAAATATAATTTAAATTAATTAATTTTTTTAGGATCGCGGCATCATTCTTTCATGGAATTGAAAGTACATAAGCTAGCTGTACCTCACCTACGGAGGACTCTCTCTCCCTGCTTTCCCAACTCCCATTTCCTCCCTCGGAAGTCGGAAATTTCACTCTCTCTTCCCCCTGCCAGCTTGCGCTTTTCGTTCCACATTTCTACTTCTCCCTTCGATTTTCTTCTTTTAATTTACTTATTCCATTTCTGTTAAGAGAACAAACCATTTTTTTTTTAATTATTCACACACTCTCACTTCTCTCATAGGAAAGCCCACAAACACATACACAACACCTATTTACACGAACTTCATTCGATTCAAACTCATAACTTCATACCTTGATCTCTAAGCCAATAAGATTTTGACGAAATCAAACTATTTGAATTCTGCTTATAAAAAAAAAATATTAAACTCTTCATGGTGCACCCAAAAAATTAAAATTCACCGCATTCTCATTATCAGTATTGTCCCATCAACACCCACCTGAATATATGAAGTTGTTCTTTTCGAGAACTGTGGTCTCAAAACCTGAGTCAATTCAGGAACAAGATTGAAGTGGACGACGATCCATCTTAATCTTATCCCATCTCGAGTAATCTCTTCTTGTAATTGGTTGTTTTAAAAACAACTATTTGGTCAGCTAAATATGCCAGTATCGCTGTCCTCGACTCCCAATTCCAGATAAGCTTATTTTCTTGAATATCTCTTAATGACTTGATTAATTGGTGGCAACGTACAATTAAAATTGAAAGACACGGCGAGTCCATATATACACTTCCTATCTATTTTCATTTCCATCAATTATTTAAGTTCGTTCTCAGTTTTACCACTTCAATATGTTGACATACTTGGCCTTAATTGACACTCCTCCATCCGTGTATCTGTCTCCAATTGTTTTAGAATATCGATCGAGTCAAGGCACTTCTCATAGTTGAAACCGTTGGATAAACCTTGAAGCAAAACGAGTTGGCAGCGAACATTAAAAGAAAAGCAGGATCACAATTGCTTATCATTGAGGATGATGGACTAGCAACAATACAGGAAAAACAACCTTGTTAACAAGACCAAGAACACCCTGGCGCTTGCTGCACGGACTAGCTAGGAAATTAAAAAATTGGATTCCAGATTTGTTTACAAAGAAATCAACCACGAACCGTCCTAATTGGATGAACAGGCATCTCAAACAAGGAGGACGGCGTTGATGAAACCCTAGTAAAGTTCAAATTACAGTTTGTTGACCGGGGAAGCCCTTCAGCATCCCGTGCGCCAGGGCTTTCATCTCCAAACCTATCATGCACGGTCTCACCATCACCATAAACATCAGTTTGAGGCGGACTAGCTGCTTGGACTCCTTCTAGCTGCTCCCGAGCATCGAGACAAAGGCTATCTGTATGGAACACGTGGTCGAGGGGAAGGAGTTGCAGGATGAGACGACCGTTGGCTCTGTGAGCTCGAAAGAAGTGGCGGCGGCTGGGCTTTTCCTCCCTGAGAATCAGACGGCCGTCGCTGGTGCAGTACCTCTTCAGCTCGTGCGGCATGTGGGATGAAACCAGCAGAGGTATGGGGGGAGGGAACTCTCTCTTGTCCCTCATCTTTCTGCCGCTGGATTGCTTCTTCATCGTTGGCGGGCCTGCAGGCTCATTCATGTCGCGTAAGTCATCGTGGTTTATGTCATTGATGCAGCTCTCAGTGCCGATGTAGTCGCCGTTGGTGGAGCTCATGATGTTGGGGATCAGTATTTACGCCTCTGATGAACTAAACATATATATGGGATTTATATTCAAGAGAGATGCGGATGAAAGGATGAGAATATAGTTTGAGGTGATGACTATGGGACTTGGGAGGATTTATAAAGCGCAGCCCACAGCAGAGAGGGAGGGGTTGATGAGGATTTTGGGAAGGAGAGAAAAAAGATGCAGCGAAGACAGCTAATATTTAGTCATGCGGCTTCAGGTTTATCAATATGAGGTATTCAGGGCAAAAAGTTACGTCTTCATTATCAGTTATTACTACATCATTACACGCCCCTGATTAAACAACAGGAAACGTTAAGAAAGTAAAATATTAATAATATAATTGATTGTGCTTTTCATTTTGATGACAATGTTTTGTTAATGTGATAAAAACTAACAACTTTTATAATAATGAATTATATTATCTGTATTTTTTATTTCACATAATACATGAAAATCATGTGCAAAAGCAGCATCCTTACCGGCCATATGTAATCTTTTAATTCCCATTCAAAACCGTGGCAATAATAGGATAATTGTTGTGTAGAAAAAATGTGACTTTAGCGACGCGTCAATAAAAAAAAAAAATTGTTGCATGATTGATAATCCCTCCTCTCCTCTTTATAAAGTATGTGAAATATCTTTCATTTACTTGGAAAAAAAATTACGTTGCTGTGTTTGTTAAAAAGGATCTCAACCTTTTAATTATACCCGTGTTAATTAAAGGATGATTATAAATCACTTTATTATTTTTTTTAAAAATCCAGTTAAAAAAATAAAATTAATATATTGTTTTATCTTTTTATTTGATTTCTTATAAGAATTATGACCACTTTTTGTTTATGTAAAAAGTACCTTGTAATACAAGAATAATACTCACGTCTTTTTTTTTTATTGCTCACATACATTCTTCAATAGAAAGTAATCTTTTTTAAGGCAAGCACTTGATATTGGCATTTCTCTTAATGAAAATTTAAATATTAACTTATTATATCATGAGAGATCTTAATTCTTTTCATTGGATTCAATTCTTGTTGGTTAAGAATATTCAGGTTATTCACATAGAGCGAAATGCATACAGTATGTTCAGAATTATATTCTTATTTTTTCTGTCCTCATTTTGGCTCGTAAAAATGCTTTATTGCTTGCCTGGGAGAGATAAGCTGGGGAAGGACATGGTACCCCCTTGCCTGAGGAACCAGGTGTTAATTTTCTTAATTTTTTTAATTTATAAAATAGATGCCACGCGGCTGCCAGTACTGCAAATCATGGTCAAACAAACAATCAAAATCTGAATCTATTATTTAGAGTGACATTGTACTAAATTAAAAAGCGTCGTGGGCAAGGTTGTATTAAAAAAAAATTAGGTTATGAGGTGCACCTATAAGAAAACTTTAAGATTATGTTTACTTACTATAATGGAATGGAATGAAATGTATTAAAAAAACAAAGGTAAAAATAATGAGATCAAAAGAGATAAGTAAGCATATTCATAAAAGGGAATAATTTAGTTTACGAGATTGGGAATCATGATTATGAAATTTTTGAAGGGTATGATGATTTTCACATTTGTAATATATATTAATGAATTTTATCATTTTATCATGAGGATAAAGGTGATTGAGTTCATTTTTTTCTTGATTTTTTTAATTTCATTCTAATATATTCTAGCAAGAAAACATGACCTAGGAATAGATTTATAACTTCGCCCATCCTCTGCCTATCCTCTATGCAAAACAATGGTCCTGTGCAATAGTGTTTGAAAATCAGATTGGATGGTTCGAATACTACCAACTGATCAAAACGACCTAATTCAACTATGTTGACCAATCTGGCAATTGAACCAAGTTAACCAAGTCAGTTTTGAAAGAACCATATTTGACTTGAAATTCAAGTTAAGTCCCTCAACTTTGTGCTTCTTCTTTTCTAATATTTAGTTCTCTTTTATCTTCTCTTATCTCATTTTTAATCTCTCCTTTACGACCTATGCTCAATCTCTGACCTCTCCCCTAGCGTTTACCTTTAACTTTAGCTATCCAGTCTTCGGTATCGAGATCAAAAGCTCGAGAGTCATAACATGATTGCGTGTCTCTAGGTCTAGCATTTTGCTTCGAGATTGTAAGATTGTATTGACATGTCTCTGCCTCCAGCTCCAAAGCAGTTTAGGTGTTTAGCCTTTGGCATCGAGATCCCAAGCACAATTGACAAATTAATATTTTTATTCATATATTTGTGTATATAAATATTTTTTTATTGAATTTTTATGTCATTGGTTAAATCGCCGGTCTAACTGATTAAATTATGAAAATCATGACCTATTGCTCTTTCTAATTCAACATTTGGTTCAAATTTTAAAACATTGCCATGCAGTCTACAGCCATCCACTGAAGCAAGCACAAGATTCCCAACTTTTATTGAAGCAGAATGGCGCCAATTTTAATTTTGAAATGATGCGTTTTTATAGCTCAAAACAATCCGTTTTGTTAGGGTATTTTCCAATTTTTCTTAGGTGAAACACAAATTACGCCACCGGCGGACAGAATTTTAGAACTCAAGTGTGACGTCGATTATCCCTCAGTTTAGACGCGTAGTTAAAAGCAAAATTTGAATTAGTTTTCATGGAACCAGACTGTAGTTGATGTCCTTTGGAGTTTTTCTTTTTGTATACTCACAATTTTAAAATTCAAAATTATAAACTATTTTATTTTATTATATATTATTTTGTTTGATGTGAAACTTTTTATATCAATTTAAATTCACTCATGCATGAACATCTTAACTGTTTATAAAATATCCAACATATATTCCTCAGTTTTCTTATGCGTGTTTAAATTTCTATTTCATAATATAAAGCTTCTTAATTATTTCAAATTTTTTGTTAGTAAATTTTTATAGCAAGTATTCCTCATGTCAGATTTTATGCAATACCTTTGAAAATATAATTAATTAGTGTATGGAATATAGAAAAATTATAGCAAGCAACACTGTCAATGCGACATGAATAATAGGACTCATTATTATTATTATTATTTTTTACTTTTGCACACGATATCTTAAAGCAGTTGAATAATACTAAATTTATTGCTTGTCCAATCCACTTCGGTAAAACTTCACGTGAAAACTCCATTGCCGATGAAAGCCAGTACTATAACTGTAAGTTCGGTGGGTGTTAGCATGTAATTGAAGGCCCAAACTTGCAACTGGCATGGGCTTGTGGCTAAAGGTGAAGGCCCAAAATGGTCGACCACACATTTGGACTGACAAGGCCGGTATTGCCCAAAAAATGGAATTTACTTCGCCAGAAAGGAAGGTGGCCGGAAATGGCCTTCAAACCCGATCTAGATAATTTGCTTATTTAAATTTTTCAGTATTTTGGATTATTTTTAATAAGTAGGGTATTTAGGTATATCTAATTTATTTTTGTTATTTTTAATTACCTTTTAAGATTAGGTATAGAATTTGATTTATTATTTTTAATATTCTCATGTTTCTAAAAATAAATAGCCTTATAATATTTTTATCATAAGCAAACTCTGATTAATTGATTGAATGAAGAATTGGAATTTGCCCCGCCTCATCCCTTTTTCTCTCCCTCTCCCTTCGTTCTTTTCACCTCTCCTTCCCCTCCCCCTTCCTGTTTCACATCGCTTTTCTATTGATCTGTGAAAAATAGGAAGCTTGAAAGATGCGTGGACGAAGACCCGTCAGCAGGCCTAAAGCGGTTCTGGAACTGGGGGCTATTTCTTCTTGAGTTCGAGCCCTTATACATGGATGCTTACTTTCTAAATATATTCTGTTCATTACAGGCCAATGAAGGTACGATATGGACGGTGCAGGTGGGCTCGCGTTCTCCCTCGACTTCATACGCATGCTGGTTTTTGGTTGGAGATGATCATAAGGTGATCTAAAACAAGTGGCAGGACTGGTTTATTTTCTTTGTCCCTCCGCCTTCCTCCCCTTTGTCTGTATCAATAGGTTTACTAGCTCGCACGCCTAGCAATTCCGGAGGGACAATTGTACGAGACCACATTTTATTGATTTGACTCGTTGTGGGGGTCTCTCAACTTTCACAGAATGTGTTTATACATCTACGAGTTAAGGTTCATTGCAGCTAGCTAGGGCACTATATGCAAGCAGGAAACCGTCGTACCAGTATACCTAAAAGACTAGCTAGTAAGATTAACCATTTTTGAAATTAAAGCTATGTGGGTAGGATATTTGTCCGTATCCTGCAATCCATCTAAAGCTCAGAGTGGATGGTGGATCATCCTTTTAATGAGCCAGTCTAGACACGTCGAAATTTATAGTACATCTCAAGAATAATATAAAAGTTTTAAAAAAATTAATTAATTTGAATCAAGTTTTAAGTGTCAAGTTTAAAAAATTTATAAGTTTAATTTTTAATTTTATAATTTAGTTGTAATAAATTTACAGTTAATTTTTTAAAATTTAACATAATTATTTTTTCTATTAAAATTTGTAATACAAAGTCATAAATTTATCATAATAAAATTATAAAATTAAAAATTAAATTTATAAATTTTTAAAATTTAATACTTAAAATATAAATTAAATTAATTGATCTTCTTAAAAATTTACTTGTCAATCGCCCTGTGTCCCTCCTACACTAAGACGTGTACAACAACAATGATATTACTGGTGGTCCCTTTTTCTGTGTGTAATCTTATATACATATACTCTAAATTAAGTTACGGGTGATCAATCGACCTGACACTCGTGACTGAACAATAATCTATTAGTTTCAATCACGTGGTGGTGACAATCGAATAAGGTATGATTTGTTGGATTTAGTCTCACGTCTACACTAGCCACTCTATTCGTTTAATTAAATGATTTATTATAGCAGGATAATGCTTCATATTAGGTAGGGTGGTGGCTAGCTACATTGATTTGTTTTTTGACCTTTTAGAGCTATATTGATTTGAAGAAAGATCGCTACGGCTGGTGGCGTATTTAAAATAGTCATTGCCTATGAACTAAACGTCGGTGATCCAGTGCAAAGGGGTGAAGGATGAGACTCCTGAAAGGCACGCCGATGTTGTCTCGGTGTCATTTCATAAGTGGGAGTGCATTTATTTAAAGTTGAATTGCTTCACAAACTGACATTGCCTTTATTGAATCGTGATTTAACTTGCCGGACACGAACTCGATCTGGGAGGGTCTTGTGATCAATTTAAGAATTAAAAATGTCGCTGCCTTATGCCACAACTTGTGAAAGTTTAAGTGAGAGATTAAACAAAGGAGCAATCAGAGAACGCGAACAAGAGGGTTCGTTTTCAAGGACAGGGCATTTGGGACGCGTAATTAATGAAGATATATGGATTACTCGTGTAGTGGCACAGTAGGGCCTTTGTCTTATTTTTCTAATGTCACCCTCACCAAGTCGCCAATTAATAATGTCAAGTCTTGATGAGAGCTGTAGCTGTGCCTGTATGTTCTCTTTCAATAATTTTTATTTTTCTTTTAAGTCCACAGCTTATGAAGCTCTGTAATGACTCCCGCTGCCACGTAGCCGGCAACTATACCACACAGGTGTCTTGACGCGTTAGTTATAAACCCCTCCAGTCCTCAATTATTGTTCATAATTTCAACCTGAAAAATAACAATCGATTTAAAAAAGAAACAAAAAGCCTGAAAAGTAAAAACAACAATCGCAACCAAGAAATAAAATTGGCCACATATTCGAAGTTTTAAAAAATGGTGCAAGAGTGGCCACCGCCATATAAAATCATAGTCGTTTGATTGTTGGGAGTGATAGAGAGATAAAATAAAACGGGCTCCACCCCACTGTTACGAGATCATATATATCTGACTTGGGGCCCGCCGCTAATATGTATATCGTCTTACATGCCGGTCAGAACAACTAAAATTATATTAAAATTTCACGTAAAAAATTAATTATTATAAAATTTAGTAACAATTCAGCTAAGTCAATTTTTTTAATTCAGCTATCCTTAAATTTTGTTATAATTAATTTTTTTATATAAGATTTAAATATAATTCTCCAGAGAACAATTAGCTTAATTAGATGCAGGAATTTTAGGCAAATCAATAAAGCAAGCGTTATAGCAATTAATTCTCATAATTCTTCTCAAGGTCTCGAGTGGAATGGATAGCCATCTCCTTCGCTAAATCTGTAGTATCTCAAGCCGGTAGTTATTAATTCATGCACTTAGAACACTTCATAGAGTAATAATAACTATTTGAGGGAAATCTTTTCAAGCTTTCAGGGGTACGATGTCCATTTTATTGTTGCTTTTATTTGAAATAGGTTTCTTTAAAATACATATTTGTTATTATTTTTTTATCCTTTTTATTTAAAATAGTTAGCATGTATTTAAAAATTCATGAATTCAGCTAGCATTTGTTCGACTACAATCAAACCATTAAACTTAAAATCATGGGCGGTCATGTTTTTAATATTTAATGTGGTAATATAATTATTCTAAGACAACGAATATATTGAATGTTGATTTACATATCTATATTAATATTTATTATAATTAATTTATGGCCAGACTGCTACTTTTGCAAATACACATGAAGATGTAAGAAGAGGTTCTGTTGAAGGAATCGCCGAATCAAATTGAGCAACCAGGAGGCTCCTGTCAGCCCGAGGAGCCTAGTCAATTCCTCGGGCATTAATTTTTAACTGTGAAGTTAAGATTGAGATATGAAACGAAGATAAGAAGATTGTAAGAGCAGGCTGAGACAACCCAACTTCACTCTCTAAAATTATTAAATGCGTATATTATATAGTAAACAGGACTCCTCAATATTTTTTTGTCCCACGGTCCATTATTTTCACATACAAATCCAAACGAAAGCCACGGAGGCCAAGAGCGTTAAAGACCCTTTCATCACTTGTCACTTAATCACTGGCCGTCCCATTATATATTCCATCTCCTAACTCATTACTGTCTAATGCCTAATCGTATTTGTTTCCCACCACGCTTCCCAGCCACTTGAACACAAAAAGAGATTTGCACCCGTCATTTTCCATATTCAACTTTGGAATCAGCCTGCTCATGGCGTGGCCTCAAATCATATATATATATATATATATATAAATAAAATAGAATAGAATAGCACAGCACACGATCGATTACTCTGAAAGGTGAAACCCAGGAGCAAAGAAAGAGAGGCAAAACATGGGCGTAGAAGGCACTCTGGAATACCTGTCTAATTTACTCAGCAGTAGCAAGAAGAAGAAGAAGAAGAAGCCAATGCAAACCGTAGCTCTGAAAATCAGAATGGACTGTGAAGGGTGCGCGCGCAAGGTCGAGAACGTTCTCTCCGGCGTTAAAGGTACATATCCTTGGTTGATTAACAGCCGCTTCACAGAGATTCTTCACTCGTGTAGACTTGGATCGGGTAGTACAGTCGATTTGACATAATAATTTCGGAGGGTGTGTGCAGGAGCGAAGTCGGTGGACGTGGACTTGAAGCAACAAAAAGCGACAGTGACGGGATATGTTGAGGCGAAGAAAGTGCTGAAGGCAGCACAGAGCACAAAGAAGAAGGTGGAGCTGTGGCCTTACGTGCCCTATACCACGGTGGCTAACCCGTATGTGGCTCAGGCCTACGACAAGAAGGCCCCTCCTAATATGGTTAGGCGCGTCCCTGACACCGCGACCATTTCCGAGACTACCGTCGATGATCGTTATGTCCAGATCTTCAGCGATGAAAATCCAAATGCTTGCTCTGTCATGTAGCTCTTATATATATGCCACGTACGTGTGCGTGTCTTTTTCTAATAAATGAATTGAAACTTGTAAGTTAGGTTTGGAATGGACGGTGGCAGGGAATTTTGAAGGCATGGTGAGTTTAGGCATCTAAAGAATTCCTTCAAACAACCCAGAAGACTTTTTCATTAATTAATTAGTTTCCCCGTTCTGTTTTGTATATCCCGGATGCTCGCTCCTCTTTTAATTTTGAAATGAAGTCCGGCCAAGTTCAGCCATGATTCTTAACTCTTCAATCAATTGCACGGTATACAAAACTCCCAACATATATTCCGGCGATCACTGGGGAGACGTACGTCGGTAAATGAATAAAATATACAGGGATCATATTGTTGATGTTATATTTTTCCGTAACTGACCTTCATATAATTTGTTACGTGTATGGTACGATATTAAACCGCATGTGATTATTTGGGAAAATGGTGAAGGATACCTTAGTTGTGACCTTTACATGAAAAATAATAATAAATGACGGGGATGGGGGACCGATTTGGTTACTTTAATAGCTGAACTCGTATTTACACTTGAATAGAAATGCATTCTTATGAGTTTTCTTGTTGATTTTTCAATAAATTTAAATTTAAATGTTCTGATCTTTACTCGTTATTTCAAATTCCTCCTAATTATTCTTTTTTTCCCCTTCAGACAAGCATCTGACATTATATTTGGAAGATTTTTTTAAAAGGAATGGAATGGAATGATATGACTAAAAAATATAAATTATTATTTATGATTTTTTTTTTAAAGGATGAAGGGCAAGGAAAGGCTCTTGTCAGTTATAAAAATACTTTATATCAGACGCTGACCAACGACCCTCATGACACTTGAGAGGTCTCCCCTATTTATTATTGAGTACTATTTGTTCTTTGCATGTGAAAATGAGCGTATAGCAGATCAGATATTGTTGTTCGTTAAATATAGATTAACTTGGTCAATTAGGCGCGTTAATTCCCCCGAGTCAGGAGAATGAGTTATTAGCAAGAACGAAGAAACTGGAGAGTTTTGTAACCAACTTTTGACTCTTTGTTTGAGTGTTTTCCCAACCTATAGCTATGGCTTGCGCCCTACGCGGCCACCATTTATTTATAATTAAGTTGGAACCGTATGTTAAAATTATAATAGAGAGAAGGATGGTGCATTTCGCTTTATGGATTATTGACCCATGCCTATTTGCCTATATTCTCTTCTCCGTGTACCTCACGATAACTACATAGCATTTATATTATGTTGGTTTTAATTCGGGAAAGCAGATTAAGCTCGTTTAAAGTTAAACCCGTAGAATAGGGAGGGGGGGCTTGCAAACAAAAACTCAAAATAGTGAATCAGGTTTAAACAGATTTGCCTGTACAGGCCGAGTGTCAACCATTTGAGCCTGCGTATTATTATTATTTTTAAAATTTTTTTATCATTAACATGGCTGACTTCTCGTGGACTTAGAAAAAAATTAAAGAAAAAATTACGGTTTCACACAAGAAAAATTATACTGTGTTGTCTAATTTTAGTTTAATTATTAATTAATTTTGTAGTAATTAATTTTGTTAGGTGAAATTTTAACACAATTCTCCCAAAATTAAAGCTGTCCTCACATCACATATGTGAGCCCGTGTCCACTTAGAAGAGGAGGAAAAAGTTGAACCATAAATCCCCTAATTCAGTCGGGTGCATGATTCATTCAGCCTTCACTCCTCACTTTCTCCAGTCTGCTTCTGCTCACCGCCTCGCATCGCAAGTCGTCTCCTTCCCCGTCATCACAAGTCGTCCTTGCTCCTGCTTCTGCTCACTCATCGAACGTCCCTGTCACTGACTCCAACAGTGCTCGCTCTAAGACCTAAGTCCTGACAGTGATCGACTAGTCGGCTCGCCGACATCAGTCTCCCAAATCCTCCTTCTCGTCGCTCATTGTGCATTTGTGAACTCCCAATCCTAGATCATCACTTACCCTCATGTAGCTGATAAAAGTTTTATCGTGAACCCTTCTCCGTCATGTTTTTTTCTATTTTTGTTTGCGTTAATGATGCTCTATTCCTTTTGCTTTCCCTGTTGATACTGTAAACAGGGCTTCTTCTAGATCCTGAGTGGAAGTAAGTGATGTTGGGAAATAGTTCCATTTTGGTTCTTACTACTTGAAGGCTGACCTAGCCTTGTAAAGCAAGAACCTTTCCGGCAGTTAGATTGCGAACTTTTTAGATTCCAAGGACTACGTTTCTTTTATGCTTTCCTCGATGATTTTTTTGATTTCACAGCTCAAATTACTAATTAGTTAATGAATTAAATCAATCGTTATTTGAATTTCATCTCATGCATACAAACTTGTTCTGATAATCCATCCAAACTTCTTGATAGTGATAAAGAAGATGATAATGATGATGCTATTAATAGTTGAGTATTTATGTGTGTTGGCACTTTTGTGTTGGTGAAATGAAGTATTTCCAGTTTAATGAAAAATTTTAAAAAACAATAATCCTAAGCTTGCTGTGTCAAAGATCAGGCTTTGCATTTTAAGGTTTCAAAAGGTGTTTGAGTTTAAACAAGTTGGCTCCTTTAAACTCAATTTTATTAAGGATCAACATGTTTTTTCAACTCTACTACTCGCATTGTGTTTTAGGGGTTTGGCAAGATGTTTTCCTACAACACTAGAAATTTGCCAACGGTACTTGGATGATTTTTTTACCTTGTATTTTGGGTCGACGATTTCACATCAATATAAAACGTAAAATCTATATAGAGTGAATATTCATAAATTATAAACGCTGCCTTCATTACTGGACTTTTATAATGCACGGGATTGAATATCTAGTTTTCAATTAATACACAATCCCTAAGTCAATTAAAAATAGGGTTGAAGAGCATAAATACTTAGCGGTTTTTTTTCTAGGTACACTTAGTTTCTTTAAGTGAATAAAAATACAAAAATATTCATAAACTTATTAAAATGATGAGTGCAAAGGTCCCCATTTCATTAAATTTAATCAATGTCTATTAACATTGATAGTTTAAAAAAAGGAAGCAAATGTAAAGTGAAAAAATATCCATAAATTTTTTTTCCAAAATCTTCTAATATCCTAAAACCAACAATAGTATATGAATATCCATTAATTTTATAAAATAAGCCAATTTTTTTCAATCCATCAAGTTCTATTCTTATAGATTCACAGTCAACATCACATAATTTTAAAAAATAAAAAAATATTAGAGTTGGTAATTTGGGTCAAGTCCAACAAACTAACAAAAATAAGCCCACAAAATTTTAGGGCATGACTTGAAAATTTAAAAAAATTTCTTTATTTTGAGCTTTTTGAGTGACTAGAATAAGCTTAAAAAAATTCGGATCAAGCCCAAATCTGAATAAATTTAGCTTGAATATCTAAATTCTTTTTTATTGTTAATAAAATTAAATTAAAATTAGATAAAAATTAAAAATCCTAATTTTTAAGATAAAATTGAAATTGAATAAATAAAAATAAAATAAAATTTAAAATTTTAATATTTGAGCCAGCTCAAACAAACCTAAAAACCCAAGCTATTTGAGTCTAATGAGTTTTATATGTCTTTATCTTTTATTATATATTGATTATTAAGTCCAAGAATTTTATTCTATATGACACTTCTCACATCAATAAATGTCTAATTGCACTTGAATAACCTTACAAACACAAAATGGTTAAATTATAAAATTGAAAAATAAAAACTCCAAACATATTCTAACAATAGATCACTCTAAGTAACAGGGTACGTCGGCAAATGAATAAAATGTACAGCGATCCTACTGTCAATATTATATTTTCCTGTAATTGACTTTTATAATTCGTTACGTAAATGGTACTATATTAAACAGCATATGTTTATTTGGGAAAATCTTTAATTGCGACCTTTACCAGGAAAAAAAATAATTTCGTAAATGGTACTATATTAAACAGCATATGTTTATTTGGGAAAATCTTTAATTGCGACCTTTACCAGAAAATAGTAATAATAATAATAATTCTTGTTGTTGTTGTTGTTGTTGTTTCACCATTCAATAGACATACTTAGTTTCAATAAATTTAATTTCAAATTTAAATTTAAATATTCTCATATCAAGTTATTTTCAAATTTTTTCCTAATTATTTTTTGAGTTAAAGGATATTATTTTCCTTCAACTTTTACAAATGGTGTATCAAATAACTTATTAAAAAAATTAATTGTGACTGTTAATCGACCCAAGAAATTCCAGAAATCGACAGAAAAAATTATAAAGAAAGACCCATAAAATTACAAATTAATACAAAATAAAAATTAATTAATATCGATTAAGTCCTTTTTGAAGTCATTTTTTATAATTTTAAAGTCTTTTTTAAAATTTTTTGAATCAATTAACGATTGATATTAACTTTTAAATGACATAGTATCCAATGCATTATTTTTAAAAGTTGAAGGAAAAATTATATCACATAAAAGTTTAGGATATCAAATACTTGTGAGCAAATAGTTGAGAGGCAGCCTTTGACACCCTTATTCTTTTAAAAAATTACAAATAAGTCCTGTACAATAGCTTATTTACAAATAAATTATGCAAAATTTAAAAACTGCAATCCAATCTCTTAAGATTTGAGTGTAATTTATTATTTAGAGTGCAAATATAATATTACCCCTATTAATTTGGCTTTCACTTACAACTGAAACTTTAAATTTCACAACCAAATTTTGCAATTCACAAGTGAAATTTCTTGCTTAACATTTGATATAATATGGAGTCTCAATAGAATTAGTAATGCATACTTAATGCTATAATTAGTCTAATTGGGATGTAAATAAAGTAATATAGCTCATTTGGAATTTACATGTTTAATTGGGATGTAAAATTCATAATTCACTCTATAATTAGTACCTTAAGTAGGCATAATTAACTTCATGTTATATCGAGCATTAAACAAGATATTTGACTAGTGAATTATGAATTTTTACTTATAAATTATAAAATTAGAGTTATAAGTGAATGCTAATCAAATTAATAAGAGTAGTATTGTCTTTCCATCATAACATCAAATTATACTTGAGTTCCAAGACTTAATAATAGTTTTCAAATTTCACAAGATTCATTTATAAATAAATTTCCTATACGGGACCTCTTTGTAATTTACCTATTCTTTTTTTTTTCTTCAGACAAGGGTTTGTCTAAACTTATCTAAGATTCTTAGATCCGTGCTGGTTATGACTTGTGGTTTTCACATGGTGATTGGTGAATAACAAACTTAAATATAGGAATACTTTATATCAGACGTCGATCAATGACCACCTGAGAAGTTTTATCCCTATTTATTAATCACTAATAATATTTTTTCCTCTGTAAATGAAAATGATGAGCGTATAGATCAGATATAATTATAGTTAGCTCGGTCAATTACGCGCGATATTATTCCCCCGAGGTAGGAAATGAGTTAGGAATAACAGAAACAAGAGTTTTGTAACCAAATTTTGACTCTTCGTTTGAGTCTTTTCCCAACTTATAGCCACGGGCTTGAATATTACGCGTCCACCATTCATTTATAATTAAGTTGAAACCGTTTGTTAAAACTGTAGTAGAGATAAGCATATGCATTTCTATATGGATTTTGACCAATACCAGTTTTCCTATATTCTCTTCCGTTCCCACATATTGCCTTACACTAACTACTAACTACAGCATTTATATTATAAAATGGCTTCATAACGTGTTTTCGGGGGTTCGGTAAGATCTTTTAATTTCCTACAGCACTGGAACTTTGCTAAGAGCATTTGCATGATTTTTTGCCTTGTGTTTTTGGCGGATGTTTTCACATCAATATAAAATGCAAAATCTATATATAGTGAATATTCATAAATTATAAACACTCCTTCATTTACTAGACTTTTATAATGCACGGAATTGAATAGTTTTCAATTACTACGTAATCCCCAACTCAATTAAAAATAAGACGAGAGAAGAAGAAGTCCATTTTAAATTTCTATAGCATTACAAAAACACATAATTTTTTTACGACGGGTTTTGATTACTTTTAATTTGCTTATTTACTATAGCTAACAAAATAAAAATATGATTAGATTATCAATATAATACTTGTAGTTAAAAGATAGGGTAAAAAACATCGTAACAAAATAACTTGGTGCGGACTTATAGATGGCCGTCTCCAGCCTTTGTATGAAATTAATTATTGAACCGTTAGATTTTTAATGAAAATATAGAACACCTTGGTTCTTAATAAAAACCAAGGATTTATATATGGGCGTGAAGTCGTGTTCAAAAAATTTATACCATTGAGATCAAAGTAGGTTATTGAATTGAATTTAGTCTTATAGCCTTTCAAGTATTATATAACATATATAACAAGGCCACACTTAGTTGTAGATAACACTTGATTAAGCAGAAATAGAGAATGAGACAAAGTAGCTAGGTAGGTAGAGAAGAGACAGAGACAGAGTGGAATTTTGAAAGAGTAGTGTTTTATAATAGTTATATTGGTTGGATGAAGAGTAGTGTTTTACGTATAATAACCAATAATTATAATTGTGATGAGAGCATTAAGCAGCTGAGACTCTTTCCTTTAAAAATCCTTCAATCTCTGTGCCTCCATTTTCTCCTCTCCCACCCATTTATAACCATCCCCCACTCTCTCTCTCATATCCAACTGTCCCTCGTTTCTAGGTGTTTCATGCACGCCCATGCATTTCCGCATTTATATAAATTCCACCTTTTCCATTTCTAAAAAAAAGAGACAGGGTCCTTTAGATTTCCTCATACAGAATCTGCAATTTCCTTAATTTGCATGCTTTGCATTTCACGTTCATAACTTAGAAATGGGTCGTGTCAAATTGGAGATTAAGAGAATAGAGAACACCATAAATCGTCAGGTCACATTCTCCAAGCGCAGAAATGGCCTCATCAAGAAAGCCTACGAGCTGTCCATTCTCTGCGACATTGATATTGCTCTCATCATGTTCTCTCCTTCAGGCCGTGTCAGTCACTTTTCCGGCAGAAGAAGGTTCTCTCTCCTTTCTCTATGCATTTTCTTCGTTTGTTCAATTACGCGCCCTATCTTTCCATCATTTCCTTCTTCTTCTTCAATCTCTGAATGTTTTTCTCTTTAATCTCACATGAATGAATCCTCAGCAACGCGAGAAAATTGAACCATGACTTGGCTAATGATTTATGTTAATATAATTATGCTCAGAACAAGAAGCACCCACACAAAGTAGATCGGATTGTTGATTATTCTAGTAACAGAAGCAATAGAATTTGGAGGGCGTAAGGAAACTTGGCGATTGGCGCATTATATGAAATCTATCATATAGAAGAAAAACCCAGATCATTATTTTCTTCTTTTGACAACGGGTATCAATGTGTTGATGTTTAATCATTTTCTTTAGAGCCAAAATTTTTCTCTAAAGTTCATTTCACCTCTTTGAGGTGCACTCTGCTGATTATTTCTCCTAAAATACTTGTATCATACCTGCATTGGCCGCCCTAATTTTATTTTTTGAAAAAAAAAAAAACCTGTTCCATGCCTAAAAAGGGATAAGTGTTCATATGTTACAACTAGAAATACGAGTAATCTCCTACAGATTAGGATCTTCAGTCTTGACTCAGATATGGTGAAACCTTTGCTTTGAATTCGAAAGTCGTGGCAATTGAAATTTTAAAATCATATATTTACAAACTTTAATAATAATACAATACAATATTAACTGTGTTGATAGTTCCTTAATATGCAGTATTTAACCGAATTTTAAAAGGATAAGAAATTGGTTTTCGAGCTATTTATAAAACTTAAAACATTTAAGTATCAAATCGGTCATTCATTTTTTTTTAAAACGAAGGTAAAAACTTTTCTCTCGACTAATTCTTACTGAGATTTGAACTTTAGAATTTTTAATTTTTTAAAAATATAAAATATTTTAGTGCTAATAACTATTGAACTAGGGAACCTTACATTTCGTATTTATAGAACGGAAATGTTTTCATAATCGTACGATAGGCCAAATTTTTGCAGCTAATAAAATTTAGGGACGGTGAGCTTACCTCAAGTCCTGAGTCTGAAAAAAAAAATTTATTGTAACACTGATAATGATTAATGTCCTCATAATTTTCTGATGCTTTATTTCGGGTATTTTGCTTTGGCTTTTTGAATAAAATTTATTCACTATTATTATTATTATTGTGGTAATCAGAATTGAAGATGTATTCACACATTACATCAATCTACCAGATCAAGAAAGAGATGGGTATGTTTGTTCTTTTTTTTTTTGAATTAAAATGCAATTGTTCTTAAGCTGGTGGGTACTCCTTAATACAACTTGGCTTTTCGATCTGATCATTTATAGTATTGGGTTACTTGCAGCGCTATAACCTTTCCAGAGCAACCGTACCGCAGGTATATATTTTCTAACCCATTATCTCCTCTTTTGCCGTCTTTTATTCTCTTCCAAAAAAAAAAAATTAATAAGTCAAACTAAGTTAATCAAATGTCATGTATACTTGTGCGTTATTTTTAAACTTAATTAGGATACTTTTTATTTCAGACACCCATCGCTTACTCACGATAATATGATTTGTAAAATTTCCTCACTTTTTTTCCCCTTTTGAAACTGATGCAGGAATATTCAGGACAAAGAGGTATGGCCATATACTGTGTAATAACCACATCAATCGTCTTTGGTGACTGTTAGGGATAGGCAAGGAGCGAGACAATAATGTAGAGTTTTTTCATGTAATCAATGCAAATCTCGGTACAATTTGCAAATGTTTGTGCATTTTGCAGTATCTGTTGAGGACCCTTCAACAACTGAAGAGCGAAAATGACATAGCTCTTCAGCTGGCCAAGTTCGTTCCATCTCCTCTTCTCACCAACAAGTTTGTTTGTTTGTTTGTTTTTTTTAAATCCCCATTGAAATCATTATGATTAATTTCTAACGGTGCCAAATTTGTTCCTTTCCTGCCATTGAAATTTCATCGATTGCTTGGCCATAGTCCCGGAGACATCAACTCGGAGATTGAAGTAAGAAAAGACAGCGATTCAATCCATGCTCAATTTTTCTTTTTCTTTTTTTTCGGGTCTTATTCCTCGTGAATGATGTATATCTCATTTTTGTCCTTCAGGAGCTTCAACAAGAAGTGAACAGGTTGCAGCAACAGCTTCAAATGGCGGAAGAACAGATACGGTGCGTTGATTTTTTTTTTTAAAAAAAAAATTTGGATGCACCCTATTCAATTTTATCCCGCCCCCTACATGGACACAATGTGATTTGTGAGTTTGGGGAACGGCTGGGAATAGGATATACGAGCCGGAGCCATTGAAGATGACATCAACGGCGGAGCTGGAATCGAGCGAAAAGCATCTGGTAGATATGCTGACGCGTGTAATGCAGAGGAAGGTAGGACACGTGGTATATGAATGCATTCTAGTGATGATGACGTGGGCATGCATGCATGAGTTGAATAAGTGGCATGTGATGTAATGGTAAATGGGGTGCAGGAATACGTGATGAGCAACCATCTGTCATCATACGATCCGTCGGTGATGACGTCATTGGAGAACGTGGGATGGTTAGGGGAGGGGGGCGAGAGCCACTCGCATGTATTCGACGCGTCGGGGACGTTGGATCCACTGACATCGACGGTGTACGAGGCATTCTCCCAGGGAGGGAGGAGCAACAACGGGGAGTGCCACGTGGGCGAGGGAAGCGCCGACGCAAATCTGCAGGCCTGGCCTCAAGGCTACACAATATATCCTGCCATGCAGGTAATTCGGGAAGCTTGATGAATCATTTGGTTTTTGATGATGATGCGTGTGAATTTTGGTTGCTGATGGGACTTGATGACTGTGCATGGGAGCAGCAGGAGATGGTGGGAGCAGACATGCAGGAGATAATGCAGCCGCAGCTCAACAATGTGGCCATCCCCAGTGACTTCGACTCCAAAACTCATCCTCACCTCACTCCCCAATCACTCTGACTCTATCTATCCTCTTCTCTCACTAACTTCATCTTCTTCAACCCTCTCCTCCTATATACTCTTTTTCATATCTCCCCATTCAGTTCCCATATGCCTTTTTCCCCTCTTCCTTCACATATCTTTCCCTTCTTCCTCCTCCTCTTCCTGTTATTTGGCTTCTTCGTTTTCTCTTCAGGGGTGTTTACAGGATTCTTCCTCTTCTCCCTTTTTTAATCCTAACTTCTTCTTCAACCTCTCTCTGCTTGTGAATAAAGATTGTCCTACAGATATATTATGGCTTGCTAACAGAGTAATGACCTTCCTCTTTTACCTTTTTCCAAGAGCCAGCCAAGTCATGAATCGAACGGCCATAGGCATGGAATCTCATTTCCAAACAATCTTAATGCTGGTTTTCACGACGCCGCCTCCTTCAACCCTGCTTCACCCTTACAATTTGGTGTGTCGCTTTTTCTTTCTGATCTTTTCCATCTTACACATTATAGTTTGTATCCTACATGGCCTGGCCAGCACCGGGCCCGAGGCCTGTGTCATTGGGCCGCTTGAAAATGGGTGGCTTCTTCCGTCCGTCTCTTGTTTTACTTTTTTTTTTTTGAGTAAATACTGAAATTCATTCAAAACTAGGAAAAAATTAATACAAAGTACAAAAAGGAGAGGCGAATATAAGCGTTCCAAGCTAGAAAGTTCGCATTACAAATTACATCCTGTAAGCAAGATTAATAGATACAATCCAATTTCTAGTAGTTAAACAAAATATAGGTTTCATAAATGATATCCTTGAAGGGTTGATCAAGACCAAAGCCTTTGAGAATGAGGTTCATCGTTTCAGCAGAAACAAAATAGGCTTCAACCCTTCTAAATCCCTTTTTTAAATTCTCGTAGCATGTGAGTTGGGCCTCAGCTCACATAACTCACCTTAAAATAACTTGAACATCGCATCTGCGGCTGATTATACTGTGCCTGGAAATAAAACAGCAATTAAACAAATGCCTGGATTTTTTTGGGAGGCCGAAACAAATTCCAGAAATTGAAGTCTGTCTATGAAGTAGGGAATTCGAGCAATAAAAAGATGCATTCATTATCACGGGAGCGTGGGAGGGAACCAAAATTTTTTATTAGATTTTTCATTGTTTAGCCATAGATCTTCCATAAATCATTTCTCCCCATATATAGTAGATGTACAAGTAAGGACACAGTTCTCTTGTGAATCTTTGTGTACTTTCTTTTTTCTTTTCTTTTTTTGCCAAAAATCTTTGAGTACTTGTTTCTTATTTTTCTTTCTTGTGAGGATTTCATTTTACTTTCAAATTATATACGCCACTCTTTCACTAAATTAAAAAAAAAATCCCGAGTAAATTTGTTAAAAAATTACATTTTTATTTTTAAAATATCTGCTACCCATTTTAATTTTACTATATCTATTGGATTGAAATGGCTTCAATTATTATAGATATGCTTTGTTACACACACACACACAATTAACATAGAATCTACTCTTTCTTGTTTACTTTATAAACGGAGAAGATTTTGATGCATTTTTGAGTTTGGAAACAGGTTTTATATTAAAACTTCATGTTTCTTTTTATCAATACAAAACAGAACTTACCTTTTCAAGTCTTATTGTTTTCCAAAAGAAAACGCATCCAACTTGATCGATCCGGACTTAATTTGAGATTAAAACATAGATTTGGCAGGGCAAAGCTATGACTCTACCAGAATGACAAGGACTGAATAAGCACCACCCAAGGATTTTGAATATAGAGATTGCTGAATTCTGAGGAAATCAATTGGCATAAAAGAACTTTCTTTTCTCATATGTAGAAAAGCTTATACCGACTGTTAGGGGTCTGGTGCTCCTGAGAATCACCAATCCCCAACTAGCCAACATTCGTCGTCGGAATCCCCGCGATTACCGGGGGCGCTGGGAAAACAGAAGAAGCACAATCTGCTCCGGGAGGTTGCATGACAGAGAGTGAGGGTCGAGGGGTGAAGTCCCAGACTGGCGGGGCGAGCTCTTTCTCTGCACCGAGGAGTTGAACTCGAAGCTGCTTGACTCATGTTAGTGGACAGAGATGATGCCCGCGCAACCATGACTGATAAACAGCTAGGGCCCCGGAGACGACCATCGTAGGCCGATGCGCTGCGGGTCGCCGTCTCTTTTCAGCATCAAACTCTGATGACCATTTTAATTTCAAAATAAAATAATATCCAAACTGTTTAATTTTGGTTGGTTAAAAAAAATTAATTTCGTTTCTTTATTTCAAAGATTTTTCTCGCCAATAAAATCTACTTTTCATGCAGCGGTAAAAAGTACATTTTCCAATTGGTGCAACACGCAAGTCCTGAATTCTAATATGTTTTGATTAATTAATATTCTCAGTTAAACTTAAATATATTGTTTATTCCCTGCCTGATATATTAGGGAATATAGATATGATAGGAAATCACACAAATGACTGGATGATTTAAAATTTTTAACCAACTATGCACAGACACCCCCACAAATCCCACCACATAAACAAATTTTTTTGAAAAAAAGTTGTGGGGTGTTGAGTGATGATAATTGAAAATAAAAAGGAAAAAAAGCTAGTGCATGGTGATACGAGAAAACTCACATGCCATACATATATAGTAATAATTGCAATAAAATAGAGTTTTCTACCACCCGATTCACATGTTATGGCTGTGTATGTAATAGGCAACTAAAAAATAATAATAAAATGTTAATTTAAAATAAAAAAACGGGGCACGATGCGTGATGGGCGAGTGAGGGATACCGGAATTGCGAGAAACGAATAGGAAAAACTAGAACATGCGTTCCTAATTTTTTTTTTTTTAAGGAAACAGCATCACTTTTGACTGTGTCAAATAACTGACAGTTAAAAATGGAAGCAGACAATCATTGGTTGGCACAATTATTTCAAAAGAGCTGTCAACCAAAAAAAGAAAAAGAAAAAAAGAAAAAAAAACCGAAAGGAAAGAGTTAAACTCGTGTCATTATTTTTCTTAATAGAATATCAAAATGAAAAAAATTCACCACATGGACTCGAACTTGGGGAGAGGAGTGAGAGGAGCCAAGACGAAGCCAGAGTGAGAGGAAATTGATCAGTGGTGGCGCAAGACCCTAGAATTATATAAAATTTAATAATTCGGTTTGATAAAAAATATTTTTTAAAATTTATCTTAATTCATTATTTTTAAAAATTTTATCTGTCGAGTAAAGATTTAATTTGTTACTTTCTTTATTGATAATTTTCTCTAAAGATAATTTCATTATTCTGGCCAAAATTCATAAAATTTGCATTCTACTAATTCAAAATCTTGTTTTAACATGAAAAAAAAATTTGAATGAATAAAAACAATTAAGGGGATCATACATTTTAAAAACATATTTTAAACAAAGATCCAGAAAAATGAATGATTTTATGAAATAAAATTATACAAAATAAATTATTTTTTGTGCTAATATATATATTATAACATATTATAATATTAGTTTTAAATTTGCTCAAGTAAAGAATAAAAGAAATGATTTATTAGGATTTTAAAATAATATAATGTTTTATTTGATGGTTTGCCTATTCCCTTTCCCAATTCCCACTTCGAACACTGTCGCCTTGGCCAAATTGAATCTCTCTGCAAATGGAGAACATCCTCAATCATGATCTCTTTATTTCTACCACACCTGCAAGATTTCTCGGTGACATTCTCTCTACTTGTGTGGCCATATAAGGCAGTCTTTTTTTTTTTTTAATTAAAGGTTAAAAATATTTTTAAAATATACATGAAAAGTTACAAATGATTGTAAAATCAACTATGAGTCATTTATATCCTTCAACCTTGCAATTTTTTTTCCTTTTTTTAATAGTAGGGCTCACATTTAAATTTTTAATATTTTTTATTATAAACTATGATATAGTGGGTCCTACCAATTTTTTTATAATGTAAAAGATTTTTCTCTTATTCCATGGTCAGGTTGAACAAGCATGCATGAGTTGCCACCAACCTCCTCACCTGGGTTGTTCTTAACATCATCTCTTCTTCCATAAGCCTTCTGTCATCGGTGCAGTTTAAGGTACGATCAAACCATGTTAGTACCAGTGATTGTTACTTAACGGAATAGGGAGCACATCCGGTCACAATGATCGTGCTTGCCTATTCAAGCTACCATCCTTGTTTGATCAACAGCACCACTGGCAAGACATTTACCGATGCCGACGTCAAACTTTTTTCCAAAAAAAGTCACCTCCAGTCTCAACAACCTAGGCGTTGGACATGGCCGCGTCATCATGCTCCTTCTCCTTAACTCTCTCCATTTTATCTTCTCTTCCCTCAGAGCTTCCTACCTCGGAGCCATCATCACCAAGGATGCAAGCTTAACAACAGAGCATGTGCAGTAGCAGTACGATTCTTGACTTGCCATTCATGTTCAGAAAGAAGAAGGGGGGGAGAGAGAGGATGGAAAGAGAGACGATGGAGGGAGAGAGGATGGATAGATCGATTGAGGGAGAGGCAAAGCTTAAAGCCCTAAATGTACTGGCATCATTTTCCCCCCACTTTCCATGATCCTTTGTTGTTAATTTCATATAAAATGTATAATATGTGTTTGATTAGTTGGGTATGGCTAGAGCGTTAGAAACACTATGCGGGCAAGCTTTTGGCTACATCATGGGGATTTACCTTATACATTCATGGATCGTTCTTTCCATTTGCCATGTTCAGCTCTTGCCTTTGCTTTTGTTTGCGTCACCAATCTTAAAGCTTCTTGACCAGCTTGATGATTTAGCAGAGCTATCAAGGGCTGTTGCTTTGTGGATGATACCACTTCATTTCAGCTTCGTATTTCAATTTCCTTTTTGGAGATTCTTACAGTGCCAGCTCAAGCTTGGAGTGATTGCTTGGAAGTCTCTAATGGCACTTGTGGAGCACGTAGTTGTGAGCTGGTTGTCTATACAAGTTGTAAGCCGGAGTTATTGGCAAAGCCTCTATGATGAATGTCTCTTAGTGGGTTTTGGATCTATGGCTTATGTTTTATTGTGTTTGTGGAGGGTATCCTCTCTCGTGTTTTGGGTTTTCCATGGAAGCTTCTTCTAGTTTTACCAGTATGTTTAAGGCTTTAAGCTTCGCCTTTGCCTTATACTTTCCTCCTAGTTTGGTTTAGACCAGCTTTATGACGAAGGGTAAGATGTTGTGCTACAAGAGATCTTGAGGAAGCTTGGGAGAGTAGTGGCTATGGCAAAAATGAAGAAGAGAGTGGGGAGGAGAGAGGGACGAGAGAAGGGGAAGAGATAGAGGAGTGAAGAGACGAGGGAGACTGTAGACTAGAGAGAGGAGTGAGGTAAAAAATATAATAAAAAATATAAAGTGGGTTCTATTATTATATTTTATTATTTAAAAACATTTAAAAAAATTCATTGGGCCCCAGTAACGAAAAAAGGATGAAAAAAATGACAAGGTAGCAAAGTTAAAAACTTTTTAAATTGAGGGATGTAAATGATTTATGATTGATTTTAGAACATGACCTTTCGTATACATTTTAAAAATATTTTTAACTTAGGTAGGTTTTTTTTTAACCTCTTTGTTTCTCTAGCCTTATAAGGTAGTTTTTTTTTTCTTTTTTTCAAATGTCTACCTCTTTTTCTATCATGCAAACAGAGCTAAACAAGGTAGGGTCCTTTAATTTAGAAAAATGTTATCCCTCTCCACCCAGTTAGATCAATCATACTGAATTAGTATAAAACTCATTAAAGTGATATATATGAACTGAAGATTGTCATTAACCAGCCACATTTTGATATTATACCAACTGATGATATCAAATGGTATATCTTTCTTCAACTATCATCTACCTTTCATGTCCTATCTATTCAGGCCAATTAGAGATATATATATATATATATATATATCATGGTTGTTGTCACTCTCATCAAATGCATCTTCAAACAACATTGTTGTCTTCTCTATCTCTACTTCTTTCTTAACTCTCTCAAGTCTCAACTAAGCTTGTTCAATGGGTGTAGAATTAAGGGACAAGGGGCAATTATTCATGTATCAATACTACATCTATGGTTTCTGGAAAAGTTGAAGGGGGCAATTGCTCACCTTGAAATCAATGTATGCCTGCCACTGGGATTGGTGAATTTGGATGTCACTTTTGTTGTTGAACTTGAGCACAAGATTTGGCCTCCAATTAAATGAATGTGGTGGCATTTAGAACTCGATGCCAAGCGTTTGGTTGCCTTAGTCTCTCTGGATAGATCATTTCCTTTTTTTTTTCCATAAAAGGCATAGAGAAATAAAGAAATAAATAAGACAGGTAAATATTTATAATGCCTTGTTTGGCAGTAAGGAAGTGGTGGGAGGGAAGTGAAACCCATAAACTTGTGTGTTTGCTGTGCATGAAGTGGGTTCTCTAAGGAAGTGAGTTCCATTAAAAATGATGGAATTGGGTTCCTTGGGTAAATCTAGGGAACTGACCACCTACCTCATTTCCTCATTCCTTTTGGCCTATTTACCCTCCACCCCTCCCCTTGGCGAATGAAAGACCCAAACTCCTTCCTCCCTTCCTGGAATGACAGTGACCCCTCCTGGAATGATGACGACGCCCAACGGTGTTCCTAGTCTGACATCCACCCTGCTAACATCTTTGTCATTGAGCTTGACCTCTCCAGTTCTTGTATGCATCATCTGACGCCCTGCCATGAGAAACCTCATCCTTCATTTCGCCAATCTGTTCATTCATGGTTGAAGGGATCTTATATAGATCTTCTTATACTAGAAGCGGCACTGATGTCGCTACCGCTCTTCCTCTCTCTTACTCAATCATCGGCACCATGTCTCCTGTCTGCCTCTCACCCGCTCGACTTTGCTCTCTCAGCTCTTTGACTCTCTTACCTCTGGATCAATCGTCGACTTACCACTACCCCCTCTCCCTTGATTGTTTTTTATTATTTTAGATCTGGGTAAATGGTGGTTTTAGAACAACAACCAGCGAGTGATTTTGTTTTGTTTCCAATTTTTGCGTTAGATGTTGAATGCTTTGCTAATGATTGGTTTTTGTTTTACTTCAATTTCTGGGTTTGTAGTGGTTCTTTTTTTTTTTCCCCCTTGATGGTGGTTCAAGGTGGCTTTGAAAAGATTTTTTGGTCCATCGACTGTCGTTATAGGTTAATACCTGTATTGAGCACCTATATTTCAGTATTTTATTTGATCCAGAAATTAACACCCCCCCAGTAAATATAAAATAAAATAAAATAAAATAAATTATAATAAGCCAAGAGACTTGGTGCATAGGTCAAAAAATATAGTTTAGTAAAAATTAAATATTTATTTTATTGCTGTTCTCGTCGCATGACAATGGGTCTCTAATCAACCTCGACCTAATTTGGACCTAATTGGACATTTGTTTTGTAAATATTTGAACGACAAAAGTAATGTTCCCCCTCTTTCATTTCTCATAATTGAGCAAATTATTAGCAAATAACAATTAATTTTCCAGCAATCTTATTATTGTGCGCCTCAAAATTTAATGAGAAGGGTTTTTGTTTATTCAAATGAATGATTTAAAGATCTATTAATTCGAACAACTTTTAGATTCATTTTTTTGTACTTCATAACTATTTTTTCCCATAAATAATAGCAAGGTGCAGTTATGAAACGCAACCTTAAATTATTATCATTTTTTTGACCAAAAGTGATAAATCGTCATTTGGTGAATGAAGACACAAGCTTTATCAAACAAATCTTAAAATTTACTGTTAATACTGTTGGGACTCTATATAAAACATATTTAATAGCTTTTTTTTCAAAAAATAGTCAAATATGATATGTGATTAAATCAAGCTGGCCAAATAATGTACAAGTTTTGCATTGACACACCCTACATTATAAAATATGAAGCATTTTTAACTAAATTATACTTCTAATAAGTTAATTAATATATCTTTAAACTAACACCATCTCCTCATGTTTGCCTTTATTTAATAGTGTGTCATGTTTAAAAATAAAGAGTTTAGTGATTTATTTATTTATTTAAGAGTATTTTGAAGAAATCTCACTTATTACATATTGAAAATATTTTAACATTCAATAAAATTTTTAAAAAATACTTTATATTTTTCTAACGGATGGAATAGTTTTTGTGTTGTCCCATGGTAGACTTGTACAGAGAAATCGGCCGAATCGGAAGACTAACACTGGACATGGCATGGCTAGCGTGGTCTGACCTCAGTTGGTGCTTAATTTTTAAATTTTTTTTGGACGAAACAAATTTAAATTGTTTAAATAATATAATGAATGGACCAAAAAAATTTAAATTGTTTAAATAATATAATGAATCCTCATGAAGCACCATGCATGGACCCCAGTATTCCCGTCCTCAGTGTCAACCATGCCCCTCCTTCCTCCTCTTCATCTTTCTCGCCCAACCTCATCTGTCCCGGCCGGTGTTTATCCCCTACTTGGCCAGGTCGCTCTCCTCGTTGTGGCTTTTGATCTCTTTGGCCTGTGCTTTGATGCGCTTCTATTATGTTGCTCTTCTTTAATTTGTCAATATTCAGCTTCATTATCACTGACAACAATGGCAAGAAGAAGCTCAAAGTTGATGCCTGGTTTGAATCTCAAACACATTTGCTGCTCTAAAAAGGAGATGAACGTGGTTGTCTCGAGCCCATTTCTTTAAAAACATTGCTTCATGACCAACTCCACCCATAAACCAAACTAATTGGCTTGAGACTGATTTGAATTTAAGAAGCAATTTAAGCCTACCCACTCAATAAGTGTTTTTGCGTGCCACAATATATAAATATTCGATATGTGATAATGCTTAAATTGTGAGGGTTGTTTTGAATTTTTTTTAAAAAAACATCTAGAAAATTTTTAAATATTATATTATAAAATTCAATATGATAATTGCTAACAAATGTGTGTTACCAAATTTTATTTATATAGTGATGAATAACCATAATTAAAATATATAATAAGTAAATAGACTTAAATAACTCACCACCGCTTGAGACATTGTGCGTGTTTGTGTGAGGTTCCAATATAAAGGTCAACTCGAAGCCGCTTGACCTATGCGTAACCCTATGCATACCTAATAATTAGCATTTATAACTCATTAAAGATTTAACTTTTTCTTTGGTGTGTCCTTGTTGCTTGCCTAACGGCACTTTTTTTTTTTCCCCGCAAAAATGATAGCAAGGCATAGCAAAATCATGTTTGACTGAAGCATTTACTTGCACGGATGTTTACGAGATTCTGGACCATCTGAAATATTCTACCATGGTAATGTAGGGTGATATATACACACGCACAAAGAAAATTAAGTAGTGAATCCCACTGTCATACGTCTATATGAACTTAGCGTTCGATTTCAGTGTTCACTGTGCTCATCACTTGATGAGTATCTGTACTGTTCAAATGCTATAAAATTTATTTTTTAATTTTATTTTAAATTTATTATGAAAAATTGTAAAATTTTAATAAATTAATTTTATCATCAATTTAAACAATACATATTTAATTTGAATGGTCCAACTAAATATTAATTTTTTTAAATTTTTATAAATTAAATATCCATATATATTCTAGACAGACTAGATCCAGAGTATATCTGGATGGTCAATTTATAATTTTTTTAAAAAATTAATATTAAATTAAATTATTCAAATTAATGATAAAATAGAATTATTAAAATTTTATATTTTATAATTTAATAAATATATATTAAAATATAAAAATAAAATTGATAAGTCTATAAAATATGAACGGTTAATTTGAACGGTCTAAATTGCACATCAGGTGATGAGCATTGAAACCGAATGCTATGAACTCATCAATTTATAAGTCACTGTTTTCTTCCTATATTCTCTCTCTATTTCATCCCATAAAGTACTTGAAGGGGTTCAAATTTAGCTTAAAAAATCATTTTTTTCCTTTTTCCTTTCAATCTTGTTTTGTGTACCTAATCACTAACACTCTGAGAATTTATGGAAAAAGATATCCATTAACTTTGTCACTCTCCACTACTACTAAAAAGATTATATATAGATGTTATTCTTTGCTATATACAACAATTTTTAACCATTATATATGATGGCACCATATATTATCCGATTCAATATATAGCGGTTTTAACTGTTGTATAGTTAACAACTATATAACAATTATTTGGAAATAACTTGTGTATATACAAGCATTTTTTTTAAATAGGGGCAACATTTCTAGCAACCCATTTATTATAATTTTTTTCACTTAAATTCTTGAGTGAAGTAGAATGAAAAAAATAAAAAAATAAAAACTAGAGTAGTAGATATAACATTTAGATCTGAAATTAACAACAGTTGATGCTGAGATTTTTCATTTAACAATTTAAATGCAAAATAAAAAAATAAAAACTATAAATCTAGAAAATCAAAACAACATCCTCAAGAAAAAGACGAATTCAATTAGTACCATAAATCATGGTTGCAATCTAGAATATTAGCCTTCCATTTATAATATATAATTGGAGACGATGATGGGATAGAGTTGAGGGAGATTGATGCCGGTAAAATTGGGTACCACATAGACTAAATGATGGAGCAGAACACTATGCATGCACATAGAGTGGAGGAGAAGGAACATATATATATATATATATATATATCATGTAGGAGTCCTTAGTTAGAGTTGATCATGTAAGTATTGAAAATGAAGACTTAAAGTTTGGAGTGAAAGAGATGCTTGTGTAATAGAGAAGTTTGAGTGTGGAGTGGAGGAGTGAGGTTGGGTGTGAGAGAAAGAGAGTTGAGTGTCATAAAGGTAAAGTATGGGAAATAAATTTGAATTTAAAAAATGATAATGAAAGAGAGAAAAAGTATGTGTGCAGTGGGATTAAAAAATAATAATAATAACATTTTACATCATCAATCCATGTTCTATAAAATATGTGTATTTTAAAAAATTTTAAAGTTAAAAAACTATACTGCAGTTATTTTAAAAAATCACTATATAGTCTTTTTTTTAAATCCCACTTCAACTATACAGCAATATTTTTAATAATCGCCATATAGAAAGCGCTTTAAATATATTTTTTTGTAGTGCCCGTACGTGAAATACAAAATGAGGAATCTGTGATCTGCAAAAAGTATTTTTCCGACGTGGAAATGAGCCGAGAACATTTTTATTGGGCTGAAGGCCATATATATCTTTATTTTATTGATAAATATAATACATGGCATTTTCGTACAGTGACTCGTTTAGGAATGGCCAGTTGCTTCCCTTAACAACTATGAAGACAGCCTTCGAAGTCACAAAAAAGTAAAATCCAAAAATTTGCCATTTCCCTCGCAAAAGAAATATTTTTAGAGATCCTTTCCCTGCTTCTCCTATTTTGGTAATACTAGTAGAGATTACATTGTACTTCTCTTTCTCTATAAATATAATCATACTTATTATTTAATTTGGTTTTTGTATAGAATATTTTATCGCATGAATTTTTTTTGATAAATACATATCTAGACAAATGCGAGCTGTGTCAGTTTTGGTTTTCCAAAAGAATCTCTTGTATGAAAATACCTACCTAAATAAATATGGACACCACTATTATGATTGGAACAACGAAAAAGGAAGAAACTTTATTTTGTTTTTTAAAAAATTAGGAATGGAATCTGCCATGAGATAAAATCCACATAAAGATATATTTGCAAAAAGGGAAAAGAAGGATGGCTTCAGTTTATTTTGGTTGATTGGTTCAAGGAAATTCCGTGGGAAGGTGAACTTGCGATTGGCAAAATTTTTTGAAAAGGACCAAAGCACAATAAGTTCAGACCTGGCTGAAAAAAACAGAATAAAATGGCTTCTGATCATCTTTTGCACCGTGACTTCGATAGGTGGTCCGGAGCGTTATGAAATCTGAGTCGTTCGATTGTCTTCTGAGATATAATGCACGGTGCCACATCTCAAATTGTGGGCCCCGCAATCTCACACGTGCACCAACTATCCTCTGTGCATGTACTATGACTTTTTTTCTTGTTGCTTTCGTCAACCCTACCCAACCGCCATCGATCTCAGTTCCGCCATGTCCTTTTGCTCCGGGGTCAATTTCACCATTCTCTGCATATATCCAAAAACATTTAAAATCCCCTTAATTCCTTCATCCTGTTTAATTAATATTTCCGGCTTCTCTCTTGGACACAAGCCAAACTTGGTCTTCCGAAGATGACTCGGATTTTCTCAAACCAGCTTCACCGAAAATAACCAGAAGGCCTCGCTCTGCCTTGATTTCACTCACATTAAGAAACACACGCTTCAAAATTTTAATTAACAGATATCTAAATCCGTGCAGAAAATTATACACAGAGACTTGGCATCAGTCATATAGGCCTTTCTAATCTATAAATGCAACACTTTTTTGAAATATGTAATGTATCTCGCGTGAACCGACGATTGGAAGTCAGTAAGACATATAAAGTCAATAACCATTTTTTTTTTTTTGACGTGTTAAGAAACTATTATATTTTACATTATATCTTTTCTGATCTGATATGGATATCAATTCTGTTAAGTAGCGAGGTTTACAGATTTCTTAAAAAAATGAGGGTGCATGTAAAATATTATATATATATATATATATATTTGGTGAATTTGATAGAGGAAAATGAAATTTAAGAAAAATGAGGTGCAAAAATTGAATAATTTTATTCCGCAAGACCTCATCTTTATGGCACTTTGTATATTATTGGGCTATAAATAGGGGTTCATGGCAGCTTTCAGACCACAGCCCAGATCGATTTCCGTGCTTGCATCCTGAGCTCCATAACTTTACTTCGTCTATTTCTTCCTCCCGCGACCTGCCAGCCCTCCTTGCAGTCCAAATCCGCCGCTTCATCACGGTGCTCTCCTCCTGATCCAGGTACCTATGCACACTCACTTAACGTTACTGTTTCTCTACGCAGGTCTCAATTGTCAGGCCCTGAATGCTCCTTTTATTTCCTGTCTTTTCAGAGTAACTCACATCACCAGACAGCACTTCTGCTGCTTCCTGGTCTTTGCCAAATTTTACAGCCATCACCGGCAGGGTCCTTCATCCCAGGTTATTCTCGACGGTACTTCAACCTCTTCATCGGTTCCTTTTTTTTTTTTTTTGGTTGTTAATGAGGGGGATATGCCTGCGAAGGTGTCACAAAGTGAATGGTGAGGGTTATTTGATGCGGACTGACCCTTTCTTTACTCCCCCTTCAGCGCCGTTTCCCGCCTTCGTAAGTTCCGTCATTTACAGGCATCAAATCAGTACCTGCGGCATGGCAGATATGTTCGGTTTCCAGGTAGTTTCAGTCGCCCATTTACTGTTGTTTTGCTCTCCACGAGCGATTTTCCGAAATGACTTTGCACATGAAAAACAAAGGCGGCTGAGAATTGTTTTTTTAATAATCATAATATGAGATATTAGTGTTATTTGAAATGGGAGTTTTTGGGGGGTTGAGCCGATGGGTGCCTCCCAGAAAAAGTCAGCCGCTTCATTAAGGGCGAGAGGAGGGAGGACGTGATGCGGGCCCCGCGTGACAGAGATCTGTGGCCGAGTATCTAAAAGGAGCCCAGAAAGTCACACATAGCACAAAGGGTCTGGGAGAGGGAATGTTTGCGAGACGGCTTCTTTTTGTGGTTCTGACGGGACGCTGGCTGCCCCATGCGGAGTGCGAGCCAGGAAAAGGCGTGCCATTTTCGGAGGTTCTGTAAAAGTCAAGCCATTCCCCCCTCCCGGTGCTACCGTTACACCCCTCCCGGTGGGGCCCATCATTGAGATTATATCTATTTACATCCTTTTTCTTTTTCTGAGGGTGGGAAGCGGGGATAGTGTGAACGGAGGGAAACGCTCGCATAGTGTTGAATACAACTGTGTTAATGATGATGATGCATGGGACAAATTAGAACTAACGAGTGGGAGTAAATTGTGGCCATGACAATTAAAAAGGACATGGATGTATCGATGGAGCTGGAGAGCCTTGAATGCGGCCTTGATTTTGACGAAGTCAACATCCTCGACGGTCTTCCCTCGCCTCCGCACTCCGACAACCTCCATTTTGGAGCGCTCGCCTCCCATTCGCCTCAGGTAATAGCTCACGCTCTCTGCTCTCCCCCCCCCCCCCACCGTTTTTGACTTCATTTTGCTAATGTAATATATGCCCTGAGCAGGAACAGCCCGGAGCAGGAGAGGTGGAATCCTCCGTCACCCAGAAAGGAGCTCCCTTGCCGCCGGCCAGTCATAATCGAGTAACTGCTATTCCCTGCTCTCCAACCTCCTACGTTGTTAGGAGTTACAAAGACAGTCGTGCATGTGTGCTGGTGATGACAGACACAGATGCAGACGACGCTGACAAAGATTCGCGCTAGCAATGATGATTGTGTTTTTTTTTTTATAATATTAATATTATTATTTAAATTGGGGGGTTCAGGATATGGAGTTGATGGAAGCCGTTGCCGGAGATTCGGAGTGCCAAGACAATGGGACTGCTGCTGTTTCTGACGCACCGGCTGCCATCACTGCCTTGCAGGTCACTGTGGACCCCGCCGCTGACGTTAGCGCAGCGGCTCCACCACACCCCGTGCTCGTGCTCCCTCGAAACCCTCCCTCGACCCTGGTATTCAACTCACTCCTCTTGGTCAACTCTGACTTCATCTATCCACATTCCATGCCACCGAACAAGAATTAGGCATTGCATTTTGCGCCCAGTCGGGTCTCTTGCAGACTTGCACATAATCTGCTCTGTCACATTCTCATTCCTCACAACTCTGTATGCCGTCTAATACTCCCTGTTAAATATTACATGCCATTATTTAACTAATTTTTGCATAAAAAATAAATAAATCACAATTTCATTCATTCCAAATGCTAAGATGACTTTTATTAAGCACATTTTTAAAAACCTCTCATTAATCACTTCGAAAACACCAAGATGACTTTTATTTTCAAATCTGACATCTCTGAAAAAATGTCTCCTAATTTTGAACCGTGGGAGTATATGGACTAAAAATATTATTTGAAAAAATTATGGCTCTTATTATAAAATAGATTATTTATTTCAATGAGTTCAATATTTTGCAATAATTCCAAATAAAAAAAATCATCTTATAAGTTTTAAATGGTACTGAGAACTAATATTAACAATTTACTTACTCCATTTAAAAATATAAGGTATTTTTTAAATAGTTAGATGTTAAAAAATATGAGATATTTTTAATTTTTTAAGGTGTAATCATTAACCTTTTTTTTAAAATATCCTTATTGAATAAATGTTTTTATATTTATTTTAGGATGAAATATCATATTAAATAGGGGTAAATATAAAAAGATATGATTAATTTGAAGATACATAATTATTTTATTGAATGTAAGATTAAGTTAAAAATACCTTATATTTTTTAAAGGAGTAACTATATTTTATACAGAGCATGCATTGTTAAAGTTTTAAGGATTTAATTCACATAATTATTCAGACATTGATTATTTAAATATTTAAAAACATAAAATCCTTAACCATAAATATTATCATGGCGTCCTCCTCTATTATTTGTTTTCTCTCTTCCTTCCTTCCTTTTTATTTTTTTGGGTGGAAGAGTCCTTTATTCTTGCTCTGATGTTTTTGCCAAGGAAAAAAAGCTGCCTTTTTTACTGGCGACTGTTTCCTTTAATTTGGTTGTTCCTCTTTCTCAATAGTATTCATTGGCCTTCAAGTACGGTTAAATGTAATTTGAAATCAGTGTGAACTGTAGTTATTACCTATCACAAATCAATCAAGTCATACACTAAGCCATGTAAAGTCCAGCATCTGACTCATGTCAAAGTATTAAAAGAAACTCGGGAGAAGGCAAGATTCGGGATTTAATTGGGAGAAGGTAAAGTCCCGCGTCTAAATTACGTCGACACACGCTTCTCTCAACGTATTGTTGTCGCCATCCAACATGGAGAACTGTCTTTGTTTTGTGTTCCTCTGTGTGGGATGGCTTCAGTACGACATCATTCCAACATATGGCGCTGTTTTGAAAGACGATGTTTTCCGCTTCAGGAACTCAAGTATTTAGCAATTAAAAGAAAATCTAAGCTTAAGAGGGCTTAATTGATATGCAAATTTAAATACATGTGTCACCTTCCTTGTTCTTTTAACAAAAAACTATCCGAGTTTAAGTGGGATTGTTTATGACTCAACATTCCAATTTGTTGGTGTTCTTTTATATATTTATATATATAAATAGTTCCACTAATAAAGTAAATGATTGCTTAAGTTAAAACGAGAAATTTAAATTCTCTAAAATTGATATTCATGAGCTTATGTGAAATTTTCTTTTTTTTTAGTATTTCCGCTCATTTTATTATTTTTTACAAAACATAAAATATTTTTTCTTTTTATTAAAAAGCCAAACTTTATGAAAATTTCAAATTCTTAATTTCATAAGATTTAAATCCCAGAACATGATATAAGCACACATACTCTTGATTCTTTTTCAGTGTACATCACTCTTTGGTTGAATGGCATTTATTATATCGTGATTCTTTCTTTTCCGAAGCATAATGTCATGATCAGAATGCCTATAATTATGATTACTGACTTATCTATAATCTTGTTTTGATCACGCAATTATTATTAGGAGGAATGGTTCTCACAAGGAATATTATCTGCGTCACTCCAGGCCCCAGCGAATCACCCTGATTTACTCTCTTCTCAGCATGAGAATATGCATGTGTAGGATCCTCTGATCATTTTCTTATCAACAATAAGATTCTCGGTCCTTGCTTCCGCCTTCCCCCTTTGTTGTTGAGCATATGTTTGTCTCGCATTTCTATGTCGTAGGCCTCAAGGCATGGATCTACCCAAGGTGCACAACACAAACAATCAGACGCATCTGGGTCAAAATGTGGCTGCAAACAATGCTTCAAGCGGAGTCAACCAGCAACAGCATCCCTCTCACTTATCCTCAATCCTGAGAAACCCAGTAAGTGCAGTAATCCGAACATGCATCTTCAACAATTAAGGGCGTCCGTGTCCTACAATGCACTCCTTGCCTTGTTAATCAGGTTTTGACATTCTTTTTTCCATCATAATTAAGCAGATAGAGAGGGGGCCAGGAATTATGGGCACCGGAACCTTAAATCAAGGACAAGTGCTATGTAACAAACAACCTTTGACGAGGTTGAACTCAAGATGGTATCATGCTTGTTAATCATTCTCCTTGTCTTGTCAGTTGTTTTTCTCTAGTTGCTCAACTGTTCTTTAGTTATAACAATATTTGGTGAACATTATATCAGGGCTCGATACCTCAAAAGCTCTCCACCCAATGTCCATGATTTGCGATGTGCCCCCAACTCCAACTCCTTGCCCTATGGCCCTGCTATTCATAGGTAAGTAGAATGTGTTGTTATGTTGGCAGTTACTTGCACTCATTCGATTCACACCTTAATATATGTCAAGGGCATTGATTCATTGACACTTTACTACTTAGGCGACAGGAATTCGATCCTCTGTCGGCACAAGGCAGCCTTGTCCCCGCGACGCAACATATTTTTGATCTGCTGAACTCCACACAGCCTCCCCCCCAACGTATTCCAGGTACCTGTTCTATATTTCCAACCTTACAAGTACGTACTTGTTGCATCAATTAAACATAAAATGATTGTATCTTGTTATTCAAGGCCGGAGTCATGCTCAAATTATCAGTCCACTACTTCGCCTGCTGTGAATCCCAGTGCTTATGATCATCAACTGGCTCAGAGACCTATGCTGCCTGAACCTGCTGTTTCTACCAGGTAATTTAATATTTTCAATAATCTTGTGAATATTAAGCTGATTTAACTCTTAGTTGATCATCTAAGCCACCGCCTGAATTTTCTTATTGATTTTTTTTTTTTTTGGACGAAGGCCTGCAATATTGTCCCCTAATTATCATCCACAACCCGCAATCACCTTCAATCCTTTTGGAGTCGGACCTTCAGTGCCTCAAAGGTATCAAGTCTCTTACTTGTTATTTGCCACTCGAATGCGTCCTTTTGTTGCATACATGAACACATTATTCATGTTAAATATATTTCGCAAAATAGGTATCCCGATATACATGATTATCAAAGGAACTATCTCCATTCCCAACACATGATGTCTCGTAGTTTTGCACAGCAACAAGCTCTTGGCTTAGCCCCACTTTCTGGGTAAGCAGCCTCTTTAATCTGCCGAAATGCTCATCATTTATCTACAATATTTGTTCGTCTTTCATGATTTAACAGGGGATAAGGATAAACGGATAGTTAGTTTTTCTCTCATATAATTAGACTAAACTTGACTTATTCGATCTGTTATTGGAAGATGCATATTCATTTGTGTAAATACATCGGATAAGAAGTAATAAAACAAGTCAGCACTTTCCTTTTCATTCTTTTTTCTTTCCCCGTCTCTTGCGGCTCTGATACTATCATTCATTTGATATCAAATTTAGGTCACCGCTAACGTCGGATAACAGTAACGAAAACAGCCAGCTATGGAGTAGACCCACTATACTGGGGCTGAGCTCCCCATTTCTTGGACCTCCAATTCTGCCCAGGATCCCAGTTTCAAATGTACAAAGTCCAACGATGGTGGAACCTTCCCAGCCTATCAGTATCACACCTGACGCGTCTAATCCATCATCACTTCTTGGCTTTAAAACTCCTGAGCTCTCCAGGCAGCTTCCATGGTATCTGCTTTTTCAGTTGTGATGTATAGGCTTTGATTACTTTAATGCTACTAACACGTCACGTTATGTTTGGTTATTAGAAAAAAAATGAAAATAAAATTGGTATAAAAGAGGGAAGTAATTTAGTTAATTAGTTCAATTAAAAATCAATTTATAAAATTTTTAATAGGTGTGATGATTTCTACAATTATAATATATATTAATGAGTTTTATCATACTTATCAAAAGAAAGGAGGATGATTTAGTCTATTTTTGTGTCAATTTTTTTAATTCATTTTTTTAGTTTAATCTTTGAATAATTCTTCATGTAGGATTCCAAACAGCTCAGGTATTCCGTTGCAGAACGTGGCCCCTGCTTCTACAAATATATTCAGTGCAAATCCAAGCAGTGGAAATTTGGCGACTCCTTCGCCATCCACCAGGTAAAATACTTGAAATTGAATTACATGTAATCTTTTTAGGCATTTCACGTGTTTGATATTCTTATTTATCGGGATGAAATGTTGAATAGGCCACAAATTAGCAATCGGGTTCGCAGAATACTGGAATTGGGTTCTAACCCTAAGGGCCCTAAACCAAAGGGCGCTTCCTCTTATGGTCAAAAAGCTGGAAAGTCACGCAAGTCTGCCTCCCGAACGAAAGCCAACCAGATTCGAATTCCAGAGTTCCAAGATCCAGTGGTAAGAATTTCCATCGCTTTTGTTAGTAGTACTTATTATTTTTAATCAACTCCGCCATTTTAGAATGCAATGATGTACGATTTATCAATAACAACATCACTGACAGGAAACATGGATCAAAGATCTGGAGACGGAACTGAACAGGGCCTGGAATCAACCACAGCCCACCAAGGTGAACTTCAACTTCACTTAAAGTAGAGGAACAAAGCAAGGTTTGTTGTAAAATATGAAGTTTGTTTCTACGATTAATTTATGAAATTGTGGTCGCTTGTAGAAAAAAGCAGCGCCTCGATCTGGTCGTGGTGCTTCCGGACGACATGAAACAGGGGAATCATCTTCTAAACGCCGAAAGGTATCCTAAATATGGTTTTGTCTTCGTCGGAGATTCTTGTATGAACCTATAATGACATTTCCTGAGTCGATTGGGTTTCTTTGGGTGGTTGCAGGGTCAGTCAGCCGAGAAAGAAAAAGAAGATGCACGCCCTGTTTTCGATCATGCACCAAACAGTGGTGAACATGTGAATGTGTTCCAGGACGCCAACGCCGCAGAACTCTCCGGCGCAAGGTTGTTCTCTCGCGATTAGCAAATAAAGGATAAAGAATCAGCTGCTAGCTGCTATTCTCTCTGGTTTTTTTCTTCATGATTCACCATGAGTTGTGCATTTAACTCTTTAACCGAATAGTCCGCAATAAATGAAAACGTTCGCGGTTATGGTTTTTCAGGGATGATGGGAATACTGCCTATGAAATGCATTATCAGGATAGGGGGGTTCCCATGGACCCCCATATTAGGTTTTACAGGACAGTAGGTACTCAACAGTTACAGTTTTTAGCATCTGATATCGGAGAATGAATAGATTTACTTGATATTTTTGCGTTAGAATTTGCCGGATGGTAACAATTTTGATGCTATCATTCTCAGTGAGGAGAAATCGTGGATAGAGAGAAGTGACAGTGTACCCGGATTCTCAGGAGTCAGGAGACAGGAGCAAGCGGAGCTGATGTGGATTATGGTTTTTCGTTCAATTTCCAGAGACAGGGTTATTACCAGCTCTTCAGATTTTCCTTAGGCTAGAAAAATAAGAATCGCATAGAAACTTTCAGTTTTACAGGTAGATTTGGATGCTCTATTGTACAGTTTGCTATCTTTTAACCGAACAAGTAATGGCATTATCTGGCTAATCTATAATTGTCTTCATCTGCTTATTCTATATTTGACAAATACGTTCGTTCCGTAAATCAAAACATACACATACTCACATCCTGTCCCGGTGAACAACGTCAATCTTCACTTGCATCAGAGCCCGCATCTAAATTATCCTTCCTGCTTCTGCTGCATAAATGCAGAGCTCTCATTCGTACGTTTAAGTCTGAAAGATGATGATAATAATAATAATAATGCGCATAAAGATGAATCATCCCAGAAAGCAAAGTTACCAAAATGTTTTCTCTAAAAATAAAAATTTTGAATGGATTATGTTCACAGTGCATTCACAAGTACTATTTCCCCACTGAATCAGGTTGCCAACAACTTGACCTTCCAAAACGATAAAAAAAAGAAAACAGAAAAAAATGTAAAAGAAAAAAAAGCATTTATAATTATAATATTCTATAATGATGTGTTTGGTTGAAGAGAGGGGATAGAAGGAGGGATTTTAACGGGAAAGGGGAAGAAATATAGCTGATGATCCTTAATTTGAATTGATTAGAGGCCTAGAGGGGAGGGGAAACTAATAAATTGACATTTTTTTCCTATAAAATATATAAGTTAGTTTTTATTTTTTTTATTTTTTTGATTTGATATATAAATAAAAAACAATTATATTACAATTTATTTAATGATATTTTCATGGATGTGTCTAAAGGTCAAAAATACTCAACATATAAATGATTTTATAAGATGATAAAATGATCTAGAAACGGATGATTTGGCCTATTAAAATATTTTCTTCCTCGAAAAAAAAATTCCAAATGGAAGGGGAGGGACTGGAATGGAAAGTTGCTCTCCTTCCCCTCAATTAAATAGCAACCATAAAAGGCAGCGAATCGAACTTCTCTTAGCTTCACTCCCTCCAAAAATCTCTAGCCAGACTCGCCATGGATGAGAAGCCTGGCCCTCCCAGTTATGAGAAAGTTTGCTATCTTTAGGATGTATGAAAAGGCTAGGAGGGAATATGATAGAATTCTGGAGTTTCTCTTTTGTCTTCACTTGGCAGAAGCTTGTGCTTCTCAATTTAACCATCAGCGAATCAACTTCTCTTAGTTTTCCCAGGCAATGGTTTATAAGTTTGCTATCGGATGTGCTAATATGGAAATTGCTTGATCATTAGTTAGGGCGGCTTCCAAATTTTGATTCGGATACAAACTTAGTTGATACGAGTAAGTTTTTAAAAACATACTCTATTTAAATATGTGCAAAATTTTGATACAAAATAATGTATAATTAATATTGGATGGATTTTGGATTCTAAATTCTAATAGAATACTGCACTGGATGAAATCTAGTTGTACTAATGATGCGAAACGTAATGACAAATCTGATTTAAATTATTTACTTTTCCGGGGTAAGGTTTAAAATATTTAAAGATGAAATGAACTCATTGTCATAACTAAATATTGTCGAAAGCCTAATTGAATCGAGGCATTCATTTTTAAGGCCCAAATTTAATTTTGGATCTACACGGAGGCTGATGGACCCCATGAAGCAGAGCATATTCATGAATTATGGATACAGATAACAGACCGTCACTGATGTTAACGCCCGCGCTCAAGGGGCCAAAAATTTAGTAGACCCACACGCGTCAACAGCTTCACCCACTGTAAGGAAAACCCTTTCTTCTCCGATCTTCTCCACAAATTGCGCCACTTTCAGCTTGTGAATGACTTGCCACCTTGGGTTCACCATAACTAGCTGCATATACATTAAAAACACATTTGCCGCATCTGTTAAATATGTTATAGCTTATTGCTGAATCAGTATCAATCTGTCACGAGCAAGCTAATATATTCATGGCGGTCTCACCTCCACGCCACGGGATTGCAACCTCCTGTGCAGCTCCTCCATTGCCAAAATTCCAGAAGTATCCACGTTCATCAGGTCTATCATCAACACAAATCCAAGGTGTCATCCCCCCATCTTCATTCCATCACGCTCATTATAATTAAAAAAGATAGGTGACATTTATTAATACGTCCTAATTAGAAGGACAGAGGAGGCTCACTCGTCATGTCCAGGATCACTGCGCGCACCCTTGCTTGTTGAGTCTTATCTTCTTCTGTGACCCATTTCAGTATTCTGCAACAAGTGACCAAATTCATAGAGACATATTCAAATAAAGAAAGAATTCCAATTTGCAACGGATGTAGTTTCCCTAAATTGAATATATTTTGGAAAGTGCTTACCTTTCTCCGACGAAGTTTGCATTTGCGAAGCAAAGTGAGCCAGAGCTTATGCGAATAACAGAGATGCCAGGAGTGCTTATGGCCATGGGATATTGACTAACATCACAAAATGCTTCTGTCCTTGGAACTCTGCCCAGAACTTCTATTCCAGGTCGAATTGATTGTATCAGTATCTTTGCAAACGAGATGATTACCTGCCTCAAAACAAAAATCCTCCAACTCTTACTCCATTTATTTGTGCTTATATGCATGGTATACCCTTTTTTTTTTTTTTTGGACAACGGGGATGAAAATGGTGAGGAACTCACGGCAACAAGAAGCCCAGTCTCTACTGATTTAAACAAGACGCCGAGGAAAGCACCTATGCAGGCAAGAAAGTCGAATTTGTCAACCTTCCATATGTGATAAACTTCGTTTATGTCAATAAGTCCGGGAAGGGCCGAAATGATGATGGAAGCAAGTATAGCCACTGGAGTGTAGTACAAGAGCCTCGTAAGCAATTCTAGAGACACGAGCACGGTGACTGCCATCACAATGTTTGATATGGCCGTTTGACATCCTGCACTGAAATTCACTGCAGTCCTTGAGAAAGATCCTGCAAGTAGTGTTCATCAAGAGAACTGTTAAAATTTTCGTACTCGATCATTGAACAGCTATCAAGTACTTCTCTGCAGAAACGCATCAGCAAAAGAAGTCAGTCACCAGTTGCCACATAGCATGAAGTTAAAGAGCCTGCGATGTTCGTGAACCCCATTGCTAGCATTTCTTTGTTGCCATCAAGATTGTAACCTTTAATGGAAGCGAAAGATCGGCCGACAGCTATAGATTCCTGAATCCAATGTATAGATTACCGTGAGGAAGAAGGAACGAACAAAAAAAAAATGAAGATTTCAGAATTTGGACAAGATTAATTAGGAAATGAATTAACTCACAGTGAGAGCAATGACGGCGGAAATCAAGCCAATTTTAGCTGTCTGTCCAACTTGTTGGCCCTGAAATTGTAAAAGGTGAGCTGAACTTGGATTCAGGCCTCCTTTGACGCGCTTTATTATATTAACCCCGTGCTTATCGGCTCTTGTCAAATATACAATCAAAGTTGATAGTATAACCGATAGAAGAGGAGAAATAGCCGGCAACCAGAAAAACTTTTTGCTTCTTCTTCCCTGAAAGAGAGAGAGAAATTATCAATAGAGCAAAATAACCACTAAACTGATGTGTTGTACTTGCTGGAGTTTGGATATCATAATTTTTTTTACTTACAACAAGCCGGCTAATGAGAAGGAAAACCATGAACGAGCATCCCACGACAAAATTCCAAGGGTGCCACTGTTGGTAAAATAAGGGATTAAAAATGATGTCAAATATGTAACATGTTCTATATATGAGTATGACAGATATCTGTAAAATGCTATCTCGAGACAAACTACAAGTTTCCAAATTTTCTTATAGTAAAAACTCACTTTATCTGCAGAACCTGAGGTGATCTGTTGATGAAGTGACTTATAAACGGACTCCAAAACAGATACTGCATCAGTTTTGTTGGTGAAGTGTGTGATCCCCAGCAACCCCTTGAGTTGCTGAAGACCAATCATGATCGCCGCACCTGCCATGAATCCAACCAACGCGGCATGGGAAAGAAAATCCACAAGAAATCCCAACCTGGAAATGAGGGAGATCAGTCAATGCTCCGCTCACTAGAAAAACTACACAGATCTACAGAAGAATTTGACATGCAGATAAAAAAAGCACCTAAAAATTCCAAATGTTGCTTGAAACATTCCGGCAAAGAAGGTCACTGTGAAGGCAAGGTTTCTGTAGGCATCGGGGTTGGCAACGGGATCTTGCACTTGCGAGAGCAGGGAAGATAGCAGCAATGATACTACGGCCACTGGCCCAATTGCAATTTCTCTTGAACTCCCCATGACAGCATAGATAAGAGGAGGAACTACACTTGTATCTGTTGAATCCAACAAATCCAACATTGACATTTGAAAGAGCACAATTTATATCAGAAAATGTTTGGAGCTTGAAAAGTTCTCTTGCTTTCTTTAGCGTGACATCAGTTTTTACTTTTTAATATGATACTTACACAGGCCATATTGGGGATCAAGTCTTGCCAAAGTAGCATATCCTATGCTCTGCGAAATTCAAATAGAAAATGAAGGGGGAAAGAAAACTGCTTCATTGCTTTTAAAACAGAAGAAAAATTTGTGAGTACCTGAGGTATGCTGAGGCTGGCAAGAGTTAAACCAGCTAGCAGATCATCTTTGAACTTAGAGGCTTTATAGTCTCTTAACCAACCAAGGATTGGGAATAAGTTCAGAAAGAAGGAAGCAACTTGTCTGCGGAAAACTTTGTTCTTGGATGAAGAAAAGAGGCTGTTTCCACGAAGCAAGACGGCCTCCTTTAGATTGAACAGCTTAATCCAGAGAGGTGGCGGGCTAGGTGAATTTAATATCCACTGGGACCTCTCTGCCTGACCAGTGTCCTCGAGATGAGGTGGCCCTGCTGAAGGTGGCCCTGCTCTCTCATGGTGGAAACTTGAGCAGGTACTGAACCAGTGTAGGTGTTAATCTGAAGTGTTTGGGCAAACTCTTGGAGATTATATTAAATGTGGATTCATGTCAGTTAAGTAGCATCTCCACAAAGTAATTGAGGAGTCTATTTATTCCAAGGAATGCATTAAAGGGGCTACAATAGAGGCCTCTCTGCAGAGCAGGATAGCTGCAGTACCACTATGACTGGCTAAGGTCAAAAGTTGGAACTTGCTGGGAATCAGTATAAGTGCTGTCTTTATATATCTGCCCCCATGAGAGAGCATCTAAGTTTTTAGCTTCAGGTTGCTTGGGCAAATCCCATTTTTGACATCGTTTTCCTTCAATTGTCTTCTAGTGAAAGCAAAAATTTAGTCAATTATATGCCCGCCCAATAAAATTAAGCTAATCATTATTGTCAGGATTTCAATATTTTATTTAAGAATTTCACGTTGAGCTGAACTACCGAATCATAGATAGTTGTTTTATATCTAAACTGAAATAAGAAATTAGATTTAGATCAATTGAAACGAATAATTGAAACCGGGTCAACATTAATTTCGTATGATCATGTACAAGCCACACGTTTTCTGCTTGGCTACTGATGGTAGCACATTAATCCAACAAACAAGTCATAATAACCTTGTTTCTACTTGATACGTACTAACATTTTTATAGAATCCGCGAAAGGGTCAGTGCTTGTTCGCGGTTGAATCAACCCAATCTAATTATTTTCACGGTTTCACCCACCCTCAGGATCTTGCGAAAACTTGTGGGAAATAAGGAATAAAGGAAGCTTAATGGTCGCAGCAAGCCCCAATACATCCTATGCTTCTTATGACTTGACACCCCCCCCCAAAAAAAAAAAAAAAAAAGATTGTTATGATCAAAACGCGATAACAACACAAAATATTGAAATCAAACTATTCCTGGCTTTGGTTTGCCCTGTACATGATCGCTTAAATGCCAAGCATTCCATATGCAACCTATTAGGGAAATGCAAAAAGAATATAATCCAGGGGACACAAAAAGATCGTGGGCAATATGCGGAAGGTGCAGAGACACATGCTTTATTTTATGTATTTGATCGTGGGCAATGTGTCAAGGATCTAAATATATATTTCTCCCACCATTTTAAATTATAATATAAAAAAAAAATTTAATATCTCAAAATATAAAATATTTTAATAAAAATAAAAATTTCTTAATGATAGTTTTCTAATATTATTTTTTTATAAAGTCTTTCTTTAATATTTTTTTTATAAATGAAGTATTAAATGAAGATTATTTTTAAAATTTTATATTTATGTTTAAAAAATTAAAATTATAAAATAAATTTAATACATTTTATTGGTATGTGTAATTTTATAGTATAAAAGTATTTTATAATTTAAAATTGATGAAGTATTGCATTACTTGAATCATGGTGAGAAAAGTCTCTCAACTTATCATAAATTTGGAAAGAGGCAGCGGGCGTAATTTCGTAAAACCCACTTCCTCCCATCTTTTATTGTAGGGCACGCATTCTAAAAAGATTTATTAAATCTTTTATATAAGTAATTTTACAAAAATTTATGTAGCATTAGTTATTTTATTTTAAACATGTGCCTCTTCTCAATTTGCAGCCACGGGATAAAAATATTTGTTTTTAAAATTCAAGGTTTATTTCCAGAAACGTACTAGAAAAAGAAGGAATTCAAAACGTGCTTTTCATTCGTTTCATGAATAAGTGACTACAATCGTCCTTTTCTTCCACAATCAATCTCAATTCAAATTAGTCTAGAAATGAAAAATCTCAATTTACATCCACCGTTAATGGTGGAAGAACTCAAGCTTCAAAAGAGAGCCGACTAGGTCTAATGAAAACCTCGACAAGCAAAGAGAAGATCGAGGGGCCTGATGATGGAGAGAAGAGTGAAGGGGAGAAGAGGCTTGACAGAACCAAAGAAGGAGAGGTAGTCCTCTGGAAGTGGTGAAGGGATGATGAGAGGTCCCTGGCAGTGGTGTGGACGATGGACGATGAAAGACGATGGGAATCTTAGGCATAGAAGTCAAAGGAACATAATGTGTATTTGTTCTTTTTTATTTTTTTATTTTAAAAAATGCCACATGATTGTCATCTTGACATTTAACAGCAAAATAATGATTAACATTGATGATAGGATGATATTTTATTTTTTTTTAAATTATATATAATATAAAGGATTTAGAAATTGAATGTCTTCAGATTTTAAATTAAAATGTAATGTGATATTCACTTATATATGAGATGTTTTGTGGGCTAACATGTAAATTAATAATTGCAAATAAAGAAAAAAATATATGATGATGTTAACATGTCTAATTTATTAATTATATAATTGAGGAAAATTATCATCATGTCTTAAATAAGAAAAATAATTATTTTTCAACTTATTTACATATCAAATTTCAATATTTACAAGTGATTATGATCTATAAGTAATTAATTTTGTATATGATACTTATATAATGTTCCTTGTATTCATTAATTATATAATTAAGGAAAAATTACCATCATGTCTCAAATAAGAAAAATAATTAATTTTTAACTTGTTCACCTATCAAATTTCAGTAGTTACAAGTGCCTGTGACTTACTCTCTCCAAATCACAATATAAATTATCTTTTAAAAATTTTGCTTCATTCAAAATAAAAGAAATTGAATAGGTGTTGTTTGTGTGTGTATTTCTAATTACACTCTTATTTTGTCGAGTAATTGATGAAAATATTTTAAATAAATCAAATGCTATATTTATTACACTTATGAAGTGATCGAAAAGATGTAAAAAAATTTTAAAAATTAAGGATTTTAATCATTTTTGTATTGAAACATAAATTAGTTAATAATAATTTATGTTGTGACTTGGGGAAGTATAAATAATTAATTTTTTATATGATATTATATATAACTTTCCTTGTTATTTTTTTTTGGTAAAATAATTTTCCCTGTCACTAAATGCTAGTGCTAAAACCTAACCTATCTAGTTCGGAATCATACATAGAAACCTTGAAGAGATTCCACGTAATTGAATACCTTGAAGTGTAGATGAAGCAACGTCTGTCTGTCGAGATTCCACGAGATAGTTGAGAAAAAGAGTCTGCTAACTATGACACGAAGGGTGAGGTTGTATATAATTTCTGTGAGTTATTCAGTTTCACCCAATGTTGTCGTCGCCTTTTCATATGGTCTCCTTGACGGGGATAACCCAACTTCGGCCATTTCCTAGCTCCTTTAATTTTGATGAGAAAAAGCACAGACAATTACATGTCAGAGTTGAAACAAAAGAAAGTTTAAACATAAATAGGACGGCAAAAAGATCATGAAGCGTTGGGACCAAAGACCTAAGCTTCCCCATATTTTCACTATTTATTTGGGTGTGTATATGTTGATTAATAGGGGCAAGAACAAGGATAACTTGAAGTATGAGGACTAGTGCGAAAGAATTAGATGGAAAGCCATGAATAACTTGAAGTATGCACATAGATCAACACAAGAATAATGCCCTGTTTGGTGCGGGCAAATGTTTTTGATGAAAGTGAAAGTAGGGTATAAAAGTATGTTTGGTATGCAGATAAAAGTAAAATATAAATTATATTTAATAAATATAGTAATATTCTAAAAAGGCTAAAATACCCTTAAAATTAAAAACTTTTTTATGTTCATTGCCTGCCTTCATTGTTCATCTCCACCAATAAACACTCCACTAGATCTCAAAATACCCAAACAATAAACCCACCAAATCTTAGGATTTTTTTCCATAAAATGTTAAAAATGGAGAATCAAAAATCTAAGTTGAAGATAAACACCAAAGTCAAAGAATAAAAAATCAAAGATTTGTAAAATTTTGCAGACATAATTTTCTTCTAATAGCACTGTAGATGCACGTATCTATTCATTCAATTAATCTACAGCCTTTACTATCAATAGACTTGAAAGAGTAGTCCTAGAATCGCAAAACACGTGCTGATCATCCCTTCTCTATCAAATTAGAGAGAGAGAGAGAGAGACTTGTTTATAGAAGTTGAATCAGATCGAGAAATAGAAGTTGTGAACCAAAAATAGAAACAAAAGTATTAGTCAAAAGTGTGAAACTATTAAGTAGAAGTCTTAATTGAAACAAAAATCAAGAATCCTGAATCAAAAATCAAATTGAGAAGTAAAAGTCAAATCATGCTTAAATGATCTAGAAGTAAAAAATAAAACAAAAACTAAATTGTGCTTGAAGAATGTCAAACTCAAAGAAATATAAATTGAATCAAAAAAATGATTCGTGTAAGGAATTGAATCCAAAATTGAATTGTGCCTTTTTCGCCTTAGTGGGCAAAAGAATTGGATAAGTCAATCGAAAAAATCAATGGCCATCGTTATGGCTGTGATGCACTATCGCCAGTCAAGCACTATCGCATTTGGGTTGTAGTGAGGGGAGAAGCTTGAAAAGCAAATATGGTAAAAGAGGAAGGAAGTGAGGAGAGAACCCAGTTTCATGGACATAAGCGAATAGTTGAGTTCCATTGTTTTTTATGGAGCTGGGTTCCATGGAGAATCGGGTTCCATGATACCAAATAGAGAAAAGTATTGGTTTCACTTTCACTTTCACGTTCACTTCTCCTATGCCAATTTCTCGCTACCAAACGAGCCATAAGCATGTGGATGACGATCATTACAGTGGTGCTGTGACAGCAGGACGCCAAAACAAGACGGCATTTGTATGGAGGAGGGCTCTCGAGGCATCTTCCATGGTCCCCTTTGATTGAACTAATTGATATTCTACTTTGGAAAGACTGGCCGAACCACTATCTCATACAATTCCTGGTCTTGGACCTTACTTTCCCTTCCACATTCTCTCTATTGATGCACTTGTCGTGCTGGTTGTGGGTTCAGAAATCCTGACCCCCTTTGCTTGTCATTTTCAGAAAAGCTGATTATTCCAAACTCATGGTTTACAGGCAGGAGGAGGGCATTGTTCAGATCCCCTTGTAGGTCGAAACTTGGGCTGGAATTGCCATTTTGGAGGGATGTGAATGGCAGTGCCCTGAAATTCAAAGATTCTCGGCAAGGGGAATGATTGCGGCTTGAGTGGAAGTCAACTTCTAAGTGAGTTCGAGTCTGTAAGAAAAGCTGCAGCACCCACCGGAGGAGAGGAAGATTTCACTTGGACGCTGCAAGGGGAGGTTTATATCCACGAAACATCCTCCACAAGAGCGCGCCTGCCTTGTAACTTTTCCCACTCCTTTATTAAATGGCAAGGCCTGATTTAATTAATCACCCTTGCCCGTGGGCAAAGAAAAAGCTGACAGTTTGATGGCCAATTTTTTTTTTTTTAAATCTCCGCCTGATAATAATATATAATAATAATACCCTACTCTTATTTCCTAAATTTATTTCCTTCGAATCAAATATAAAGTATTAATTTCTTAAAAAATGTTAACTAAAATATTAATTTTTAAAATAATTTATACCTTTTTAATTTTATTCGTATTAAATATCTCATATAATTAGTTTAGTCATGATAATTAAAATTTGAATACATTATTTCTAAAATGATTAATAAATAAAAGAGGGATATAATTATAAAAATTATTTAATATTTTATATTTTCAAGTAATATTTTTTATAAATGCCCTATATTATAGTGTGATGGAGTACAGCCTTAGATTATATCACATGGCTCTTGAGATGCCCATATCCGCACGCTTAAATAAATTATCAAAGCAAGTAATTGGTCAATTGCAGCTCACCAAAACCAATCAAATTGAAATATCAATTGACCCGTAATTAATATGACTCATTTATTCATTTCCAGAGTTTTTTTTTATTGAATTCCCAGTTATTTTATATCGGTCATGGAGCTGTTATATTTGTGGTGAATTAGCCTTTTTACTTAAAAGAAGGTACTCGTACATAGTATTCAGGGAGAATTTCAACTACAAATCATGAAAGAGGATATTTACTAGTAGGTTCCAAAAAAAACCTGAAATTTTATTGTAAGACATTGGACTAAATTGAAATAAAATTGGTAGCTAGAAAAATTAAAATGTAATTCTGTAAAATTAACAAGTACTTGATTACTACCTAATTTCACTTGTTAGTTGCTTACTTGTATTTATTAATTCCGTGACTTCATAATCTTAAGAATATCGCCTGTGCATGAATTTTTAATTTCATAACTTTATTTGTTAATTTGTCAACATAAGTTATTAACTGCTTAACTTAATTTGTAAATTTTTTACAAGACTTATTTACTCAATTTAATCAAAAAATATCATTATTAATTATTAATTTTTTTACTTTATTTATTAATTTATTAATATCAATTGTAAATTGTATGCCTTATCAATAATCATATTAGTTCAATCATTTTATTTTACATATAGAATCATTAGTTGTTACTTATCTAACTTTACATGTTAATTTATTAATATCAATTATCAATCATTTTTTTTTCAAAATGACATTTCAATCTTTTTAGTCACTAATTTTATTTCAATTCAGACCAGAAATCCTGCAATAAAATTTTAAATCTTGTTGGGATCCACTATAAATATTTTTCTTCCATGATCTTTACTTGAAACTCTTCTCACTATTTACTTATTAAAAAAGTTTCAAATTTAGTAATTATGCAATACATTAAAAAGATATAAAGTATTGGATGTTTCTAACCAAATTTCTTAAGTTATTTTAATAACATAGACTATCTCAAATACACTTACTATAAAAAAATTTAACACAGTAATGTAGGACAAAAAATAAAAATAAAAATAAAAAAGGACAAAAAAACAAAGGACAAAAAAGGAGGCAAGGCAAAAGGAAGAATAGGGAAAAAATAAAAGACAAAGAAAAATAAGCAAAAGATTTTCTTTTGGCCAAAAAACAAGAGATTAGAACAAGAACCAAAAAAATGTCAATCATGAAATAAAGAAAATAAAAAAAATTAGAGAAAGAAGTCCCACTTATATTAATTAAAAACTACATTTTTTTTCTCATAAATATTTTCTTATGAGAAACAATCATCTTTGACGGCAGGATATTAAATATGCCCTGAAGGAGATTTGAATCTTGATTTACACATTGTAAAAAATTAGCTTTTTTTACTAAACCTAACCCCGTTGGTATATAGTAGGAAGCATAAATATATAAAATTTAGAATGGAAAGTGTCAAAGTGCATAAATATGCATTTAAGGCCTAATATAATTTGAAAACTTTCTACAATTAAAAATATGTTTTAACAAGAAAAGACATATTTGCCCTCCCTCTCTTCATGAATACACAATATAATGTCTATAAATTTTCAACACAATATTTTGTAATGTGCAATTGGTTTTGTGAAAATGATTTGACTTCAAATGTATAAGTTGTGCAAGATAAAAAAAATAACAGAATGTTCATGAATGCATAACACGATATTTGTATAGTACATTTGTTTTGATAAAAATGGTTTAACGTGGAATGAAACGTACAAGTTGTGCAGGATAAAAGAACAATATAATATCCTATAATTGACAACAAAATGTCTGAGGGCAAATATATTTTTTCATTGAAACATTTTTTCACTTAAGGCCATTTGGCCTTTAGAAAAATTTCAAATTATATTAGACTTTAAATGTAAATTGTTGTGTTGGGGGTACTCTAAGTGAGATTCTCTCTTCTTCTTAACTATTACTAAATATATTAAAAATATGACATTATTATTGATTAAGATTCTCCCTTATTCTTAACTATTACTTAATATATAAAAAATATGACATTATTATTGATTGAGGTCAACGCGCGTGCACCCTCAAGTATTTCCTTCAACGTAAGCTATATTATTATATATGCATAAGAGGACAATTTATTTACAGAATCTAATCTGCGTTCTCAATTATCGAGTAAGAGACGTGTGGAGTTCAATTTATATGCATGGAAGTTATTTATAATCTAGTGCGAATAGATTCTCAATTCGAGTTTATATGTGGATTAAGAAGGAACGACATTTTAAAAGGAATTTGGTTTTTAGGTTTTCACTGACCAAAATAATAATAATAATAATAATAATAATAATAATAATAATGTTACAAATGAGAATCAGTATTTTCATTTTTTAATTATTTTCTCCACCGCCGAGCAGTTTGCCAAGCCCCGGTGACAGTGGGTCACACCGTCACAGTCAAACAACTTGCCCTCGTGACGGTCGCGATTTTATTTTTTGGCAGAATTATTTTAAAGTTTCATTCAACCTAATTAATTATTTTTAAATTTATTAACAACTGGTTTTAGTAAAATGGCAATACAACTAAGTGAGATTTGAATGTAATTTATTCTCTCATTTTATTTCTTATGGGTATCTTATTGTTAGAAACAATCATGTTCACTATACGGTCGGTATTAAATGTGGATATTTTTCTTAACAAAATTTTCATTTGTTATATTGTAAGAGATTAATCTTTTTAATTAGGCTCAATTCTTGCTGGTTGCTTGCTTATTTTTTTAAATGATATACTTGATTGATTTATAATATTATGATGGGTTGAAATATGTTAAAGTACAAAATATAACAACAGGGGATAGATAATTGTAAATCATGTCATACATTAAACTGTCATGTTACTTATTTGCATCGTATTTTTGAATAATACTACCTCCATTCAATTTGTAAAACAATTTTGGATAAGATTTTACGTGTTAAAATATAAAACATTTTAATTTATTAAAAATAAAGTTTTAGTAATAATATTTTTTTATTATTATCCTTCTTATTATATTTCATCTCTTTAATATTCTTATATGAATATAGTATTAAATTAAAAATATTTTTTAAAATTTATGTTTTTTAAAAATAAAATTATAAAGTATATTTAAAAAATTATATTTATATGTATAATTTTATGTAAAAATATATTATAAATTATGATAGATGGAATAATTTTTAACTGAGATTAGGATTTTAGGCCTGTCTTTTCTCTCGCGGTGGAAAAGCCAAGGAATTTGATAGAAAATGGAAGGGGGTATCTGAGAATTGTGATGATGAGATCATCCATCCATCGCGTGGTGGAGGACTCCGTGAACCTGGACGGAATACCGGCTTTGATTGACATTTCGAAATTCCCAATTCCTTTACACTTGGGAGGTCGAAGCTAATCCCAATTTCTTTTGGGAAAAGCAATCGCGAGTCCCACTGAAATTGGCTAAATACTTTAAAATCACATGAAATAAAAAAACATTTTTAAAATTTTAAATTTTTAAGAACATGTTTGGTTGCGCCATCCTCTCCCCTCCTTTAGTTAGTAAGGAGGAAGAGAAAATCCCTTATCCTTTAAATCGGGAGAACCTCCTCTCTTTTCTTTTCTTTAAACTAAATAGATCTTAAAATATAAAGAAGTTTAGATATGTAATAGCTAAAAAGCCCTGAATTAATTTGCCTGCACCAATTTGTCCTCTTTCCAACCAAGCACTTCTTTTATCCTTGACTTCATCTCCATCATCGCCGCATCTCCCCCTTCGTCCTTTTCACCGCCCTCCCAAGGAGGTTAACTAATTAAACTGACTTGTTTTTATTTCTGGGTGATGATTGGATAGGTCCGACTGTCCGATTCTTTTATAACATTGCAATTTTCTGGGTGTTTTCTCTCGATAGAAGTCACCCGTAAACTAAATATTATCAACAAAAATTAGTTCCCGAAGAGATCTTGAAAGCCCCAGAGTGTTTTTGGGTAAAAATACTTCTTCTTCTTCTTTTTATCTGGAGAATTTCAGGAACGGGTCTGTTGTAGCGATTAACGAATGTCCGCCCTTGGATCTGTCTCATTCCCTCTCTGTGCCGCCGGGGATGAGTGGTCGCCTGGTCGATCTCTTGATACATATTTCCTTTGCAATCAGCCACGCCAATAAACTTGGTTGGAATTTCCTGATGAATGCAGTACAGTACAATCTTCTTTATCATAGCTTTGTCCGCTTGTTGATTTATGGTAAGTTTTAAAGGGGGCAATCGTGGATTCATTGAACCTGGACGGTCATTGGATCTTTCCGTTTCCTTAGAAGTCACGCGCTCACACCCCTGTGCAATGCATAACACAGAGGATGACAGTTTGATTTTAAAATACTGAATTAATATCAGTTAAATTTTTAACAAATATTTTTAAAAAATATTGATTCAAATTATTATAAATTTAAGAGTTTTGATTATAAATAAGTATTTAAATATTAAATATAATTTACATTGTAACAAAAAATTTTATTTGTAATTGTCATTAATTTATTTTTTTAAGATCTAATTATTATTTTTCCCTGCGTAATATGTAGATTTCATTTATGGTGCTTATTACCAATTAAAAGAAGAGCACAGCCATTGATAGTGGAGGATGGAAATTAAAGCCAGGTCGCAAACTATACCGGGTAACCCTTTTTTTGGGCAGCAAATTGAAATTTTGTTCCTCTTTTTTAATAATCAAATACAGCAACTTTTGCGCGTGCTACTGTCTACTAATTGGTCTCCAATGTCAAATCCAAAGCTCGCTGAGGTGACTGAAAGTGTTGTCCCCCCTTTTTTGATGAGGAATGAAAGTGGGTCTTTGAAAAAGGAAAACGGCCTTAAAAAAAAAAAAAAAATCGAATGGCGAGTTCGGACTTTTTTGACCTTGAATGGTAAGTCAGGACTTCAAAGCCTATAAATTTATCATCTATGTATTTTCATATGAAAGTTACATTGGGATCCCATATTTTGTAAGTAAATTGATACAATATGCAATTTCGTTGATATTGATGATATTATAATATTATTTATAATTTACGAGTAATGCCATGGATTACATATTGCTTGCAAAGGATGGTTAGGAGATAATTATGTTTAAAGTCATTTTTCTTAGTAAAAATTTAAATTTTAGTTTATCAAGATTGTGAGGAATTAGTTCTTTTCACGAAATCTAACCCCTGTTAATTGGATGTCCACAATTTAGCCAACCTGTGAGCTAGAAAACACGCTCTTGGTTTTGTCACACCCAGGCCGGTGGTGATAGGGAAGCTCCTCACAGTGGCTGAGGAGCCTAGCATGATGAACAGTCTCCGCTGAGCTATGGGCTTTGTTCATGCATACAGGGATATTGTTATGCCAAATTAAATATTAATTAATTGTTCGATGGGTTGACAAATTTCATTAATTTCGTCTCTCACTCAATCCAAATTATACGTTTAAATGTATTTGATAATCAACTGAGCAAGTTTCTACTCAACGCATTTCATGAATAATTAGCTAGCTTCAATCACGTGCATCTGTAGGGAAATGTAGAAAATTTTAATACTATATAAAACTTATATTGACAAATTAATTGTTAGTTATTTAAAATAAAAAAATCACGTCAATATGTTAAAGAGAAAAATAAAAGCACACACCCATTATATTTTTATATATAATAACAATAATACTAATTAATATCTTATTCTGGAACTAGTGTGAGTCTCATACTTTATACAGAACCTAAAAAATGAAACATTTGAAACTGTCAGAGTTTAAGTCTGTGTAAATATAAAAAGCATTTTTATGAGAGTTATCTTTAATTGGACCTAATAATATTTACATATGATTCTTTCAGATAACTGAATTAAAAAAATGAAAAATTATTTATAGCTTAATAATGTAATTTATTTTAATTTTTGTATTATATAGAGATGAGAGAATAATCCTTTCCTTGTTTTAAAATGTCACGTGGCATTTTTGGACTATGAATATTTGGGCTACTATGATATGAATTAGTTTAAAATGGAAGAACAAGGTTGGGATATACTCACCTCATCTCAAATTATGAGATAATTTAGAATAAGATTATGCATACCAATGAAATACAATAATGATATTTTAAAAACTTACTTTTCATAATAAAATTATAAACTTTTAAAAATATCCTCACATACTCAATCATTATATTACAATATTATTTTAATTCTCTCTTCACACTTGAAGATATTGCCGATTTATCATACTCCTTTCATGCCAAATTATAAAACAATTTTAAAAAAAAAATTGCCTCAAAATATAGGATAAATTAAAATAAAATAAAATTTTATTAACCATACTCTTTCACCTAAACAATACATTTTATAAATGCATTGTTTTGACTTCGAGGACAGAAAAGTTGAGTCGCGTATTTCCGTGCCAATATATGCTTCAAAATTAAGGAGCTAACAAGAGAAGAGTTGAAGGAGAAAGAGAGAAGGAAAAAAGTAGAGCTAAAGGAAAAATAAAAAGAGAAAAGAAAGAGAGAGAAGCACCAGAGGAAGGAGGAAGAAAAGAGGAGGAGAGAACAGAGGGAAAAGGAGAACAAGAGACGGGCACAGGAGAAGATGAAAAGGAAGCAAGAGAAGGCAAAGAAAAAACGCCAGGATATCCAGTGAAAGGAAAAGGGAAAGGAGGAGGAAATGAAGCGTAACACCAAGTAATTGACCCTAACACGTCAAATCACTTTAGGTTTGCATTAGTATTGCCTTTTCAAGTCCTGCCACAAATGAAGGTTCAAACACTCTTGACTTGCTTCACAAGCTCAAACACTACTCAAATCACGCAATTCTTTTTACCCGGAGTCTACTTTGTTTCAGGAGGAACAGATTTATCATTCTGGCGCTGATTTTTTTTTTTTAATATCATGTAGTTTTTTTTATCAAATGTAATGGTATACAGTAGTGTAATGATTTTTGTTATGACATTTTTATATATACATAGGAAGCCATGTTGAAATTGCGTATTGGCACTGTTTTTGGATGATTTTTCTATTATATATAAATAATATATATCATGAGTCATGACATGTATATGCGAGCTACTGATATGATATGATATGATATCTTAATTGTTTTTCTAATTTTCTTAGAGCATGGTAGAAAACGAGCATGATTAAACCGCACACTTGCTGGCGGATTAGCAGCGTGAAACACCCACACACTTGGCTTGAAATTCCCTATGAATAATAATCAACGCGCTCTCCAAATTCAGATACAAGGAAACTGGAAAGAATCAATCAGCCGGCTTTGCGAATAAACATGAGCTCACCAACGCTGGCTGCGACCCTTGAGCTAACTTCAGGAAATTACATATAGATATGATTTACACTCAATATAGCAACGAGATATTGGAAATATTGCTGTTCCATGTGGATAAAAAGCTTAGGCATGGGATTAGAACAACTGGTTAACGAAACATGTTACGGCACTTACAAGGCAGCTTTTGCTCGAGTTTCTTTAGCCGCTCGAGAAGCATTTAACCTTCTAATTTAATTACCTTGCGAAGTTCTTCAATCAACTTCGCCCGCCTTGGTGGCTCCAACTACAAGAGATTAAAAACAAAAATACCACCATGTTTCAGGAGATAAGAAACAAATTGCAAATTAGAAAAGACACAAGAAAATAACAATAATACCTTGCTTAAAAGAGCAGAAAATCCTTGAGGTAACGCTTGCAGCTCCAAAGCCGAGTCTCCAATACTAGTCAATTGAAGCATCAGCTTCTGAGCGCGTAATGCTTTTAGTTTATCCTCGTAATTACTAGGTTCCTTCTTCCATCTAAAGAAACTTTCATCGTCCAACCAAGCATCTTCACCTCTGGAGATATCAGAACTCAGATACCAATTTTTTACCAAGCCCATTGCAGATTCATGTGACAGTTGATCACCAGCTGCATCTCTCACACTGTTGATCAGTGAATGTTCACCAATTCTCCTACGCAATCTCCGGTAGAAGAAAGAACGGGACTTGCTCCAATCCAGGACTTCTCTTATTACACCCTTGGCAGCCATTCGTAAGGATGTGTCATGTAATTCAGCAAATTTGGTGGCTATCTGTGTGTACACCGGCAAAAGTTGCTTCTCGCGGGAGTTGATTTGCTGCTGTAAGGATTCAATTCTCCCGAGGGCCCTACTAGTCTTTGCATCCTGAAGTTTTGCCTTCAAATTAATCAGTTGTTGATCAAGCCTGCCCATGCACTCCAACAATTCCTTTGTCCTGAATTTGATCTCAACCATCCCTTCTGGTTCCAAGACATTGCCTTTAGCTGTTTGATCAGCATACATTTCAATGTGATTCGAATTGATTTTACTGTCCACAACAACCCATGCCCCACCACGGAGTTCACCCAACATTGGGAGATATACAAATATGGGTTGCTTGTACGTTCTCAGGTTCTCCACAATGGTTGATCCAGCTTGAAGAATTCCTTCAAAAAGGTCCCTTTGGCCCCCAGAAAACCCTCTCCAATTAGCAAGAATGAATAGTGGGAGCTCCTCTCTGTTGAAATCCAATATTGCTTGGGCTGTCTTGGTTGCAGAATCAGGAAACCATACTTGCCCTGCTTGAGGAACCACTCTTTCATGAGAATCAAGTTGCCCCGGATCGGCCGGTATTACTTGCATCATTGTTTGTGTTTCAACAGCAACAATTCCTACAGGGATTCCTCCAAGTTTTGCTCTTCCAGTAACAACTGTCCTTGCCCATCCAGCTAGTGTCTCCACAAAGCTATCCTTGTCAAATATACCCCCTAGCCATCTTCCCTTACTGCCTAGAGTACCAGAAATGGCAGCACGAGGATCACATGAGTTTTCAGGGAAATACTCCACGGGCCTTTCTGGAGGATCCATGGGTTGCATAATGGGTAGAGTACCGCCTACACAAGAAGGAATGTAGCTAAGCCACTTCAAAATAGCAGAAATGCCTTCAAGATCATCAGAAACAGTAAGATGGACAACTCCATTTGTTGCCATGATTTTAGGTCCACCTAGCTGCATGTGAGAGCTGTACACCTCCCGACCAAGAAGCTTGTTTAATGCAGAAAAACCTGTAAGAATTATGGGTTGATCAAGCCTCTGAATGCATCTCATGCCAAGTCTGGCAAGATAAGCACCTATTCCAACAGTCCTTCCAGTCACATATGTTAAGGTAAAAGTTTCTTTGTATGCCCTAGAATAGGCACCAGCAATGCCCCCACTGCCACTCAAGTTTTCAACCCCCAGACCATCCTCTTCTCCAACAACGGTATCTATAACCCATCTAGTTTCTCCAGTCTCCAGCTTTAACTCGTGTGTTATCACTGATGATCCGATCCGAGCATAATCCTCTGGCGTCAAATATACATATTGAAAACCATGCTCTGGATTAGATTCATCAGACCAACCAACTTTGAAACAAGCTTTAACTTCCTCAGCCACACCTAAACGAGCACCAGAATTTGCTGCTAGGTAAATTAAAGGTAGTTTTTTTGCACATGCAAGATCAGTTACAGCATGGAAGAATGCATCCTCTCTTGGGCCAAAAGAACCGGCCTTGAAGGTTACATCATTTGCTACAACCAATATTGTCCTTCCAGATGGAAACTCAGGGGTGCGCATTTCCATAAACCAGGCTACCATACCAACGTCATTAAGTCCAGGTGGATGCTCCACAGGAACCAGCGGCGCACCCCAACTACCTTCTTTATCAACAAATTTAAGCTCTGTTGCTTTTAGAAGATCCTTATCTTTGGCTTTTTGAAATCCGTGGTGTTGGATTGCCCATAGCTGTTCCAAGGCCGTTTCAAATGCCTGCAAGTAACATATCTCCTCAGGAAATATAGTTTGCTTTTCAAGGTGCAAACACACAAAGATACCATTAGAAAACTAAATCTAAACTAAATTAGAGAGAGAGAGAGAACTGACTAGTGGAAAATCATAGCAGTATGTGGTGTTGTTCTTCCTTGCTAAAAGACGTTTTCGGTCAATGATCCCCAAAGGTTGATAGTTTTCATTCACTGGTACATCATGCAAAGGACCTTTTCCGTTGATTGACCTGTATGCAACTTTATGAGTGCTTTTCTCCTCCGCTTCTCTGTATATCTGAAAAAATATATATATATATATTGAAATTTAATCATGATTTATGGACCATCTTTGTTCATAATAATTCTAAATCCGAAAGTAATATGCCAATCAGGTATCTATATTTAAAAATAGGAAAACCTAGTTTGTCGTCGTCTTTTTTTCAGGCACATAATTAGAATTTTGCTAGGCATCCCAATTGTTCTAACTGTTTACACTTTTGTGATGAGGAAGGACCTATACCTAGCATGCTTTCTGAAAGGAACCTTTAACCATAATTGACTAAACTGTCGATAAAACGGCAACATGTAGGGAGCTATCCTTGAATTTTTCCCCCTTTTTTATAAAGAGAAAATACTTACATGTACGGTGCAAGTATGACCAGTAACATTTGTTACAACGACCCTCCAAGCACCGTTTGCTTGTCCAGAGGATGCTATACAGAGCTTAACTTCCCACTCTGCAACCCCTAATCTATGCATTCTAACGCCAACGGATGAATGGATCTCATATGCCAATTCTTTCAAGATTGACTCAACAGCTGCTTCTTCTTGACTAGCATCCACGTTAATCCTCCTGGCAACAACATCCAAAATTTAAGACAGAGTTAAAAAGATTTTCCCTTGTGCTAGAAGAATAGGTTGTGCCATCACCATAAGTACCTGGAATAAAGCAGAATATCATCTATTTGTTGCTCTCGTATGATATGGAGATACATATGAGCATTTTCAGATTTGACAGTGGTGTTGTGTGCATTAAGTTCCAATTCCTCCATTGCAGCCATCAAGGATCTCAAAATGCTCCTTGAAGTAAGAGGCATATCCTTTTGAGCATTCAATGTTTCCATAACTAGCCCTTGACCTGACAAATCTTCATTTGTAGTTGGTTGTCTTACTAGTGTTCGAAGAAACGTTCTTTGAAATGAATGTGGCCTAGGATCTACAACTGTGTACAAATGCCATTGACGATCTCGGGATGGGGTATACTTTATATTCTCATAGCCTTTAAGTTTGTCCTGTAACCATATACATGTTAATGACCTTAAGACCAAGCACACAAGTGAAATTTTCAATATTCTATCCTTTTAAAGTGAAACACAAGATTTGAACCCTGAAGTTATTAAACTAACCAATTCAAGATAAACGGATAAGGGAGGTTCCAAATAACGCAACAGAGGCTCCTCCTCATAACAGATCTTTTCTTCAGACCAGTGAAACGAGTGTCTCATTGGGGCTCGCCCTTCATCCCTCTGTATAATGCAACTGATTACTCCCACACCTACAGCGTGTATAGCTGATCCTACTTCCTGTTCTTTGAGCAATTTGGCTAACTTATTAGTCCTTTCTTGAGCTTGGTCCTCATCACCACTGCAAAGAATCCAAGATGGCACTTGTATAAAACTTATTAGAGATTATCATCTCTGGATAAAAATAAAATTAAAAAATAAGTCAATTTTTCAGCGAGTCTAAAAATCCAAAACAAACTATAAACTATATCATTGTTGATCTTTGAGCAAAATCAAAGAATTGTTCAATTACTTATGGTTGAAAGTAAGTATTTGTTTAATATATCGTACCTATCTTGTAGTAATCTCATCTGATTGTTGATGCCCACCAATGCTATATGCATCATATTACCATAGTCATTAATAGCTTCAGTAGAGCCTTTAGGAAGTGTTTTGTGAAAGTTATGGGTAGCTTCCTTCAATGCAGCACCAACAATTGTAGGCAAAAATTGAAGAGATTTGACTATAACCATTGCTCCCCATTTTCCCTTGCCTCGATTTTCTACTAATATTTTATTGGACCTTTGGTCTTCAGATGCGCTCTTCCTTTCAACATACTCTTCCAAAAACTCCCAGGAGGCAATAAGGCCAGACTTGTGCCATTGCATCCTAACACTCTCTTTTACAAGATATGGCTGATAAAAGATGCTATAAGTTAAAAAAAAAAAAAAACGAACATTGTTGCCTGGCAATTTAAAGAAGATGAAAAGGAATAAAATAATAGCACAAAATAAACTCATATACCTGGTACAACCTACGGACATAAGTTTCCACAACCCGCCTTTGAAGGGTGTGATCACTGTGATCAAACAAACCCACAAGGGCATCTTCTACTGCCAAAGGAGCACTCACAATGTCCTCCATTCGATCATTAATGGCACTCTTCCTCTTGGGAGTATCAATATTTTCACCATCTTCAGTGAACATCTCCAGTTCTGAAAGACTCCTAGCTATGCTGGAACGAAGTTCACTTAATTTTGTTTGTTCTAGAAGTTGACTTGCCTTAAGAGCTAACTGCATCATGAAAATAGGGTGTCAGGATGACATAAACAACTATATTGGAAAGACAGATGCTTGTTCCCCCTCAGCAAGGGACATTATGACCCCTAAAAGTACCATACGATGAAGAATGATTTGGGAAGATAATAGGGTGTCAAATTCTTTGCCATATTTTCCCTCCATTAATTCTCTTTGTGGGGAAGGGAAGAAGAGGTATCACACCAATTTGTTTTTGTAAGACCAAAGTATCTTGAGATTTTGTCCAAACCTCAGAATAATTTGTATGGTTGAGTGATGAGAAACGGATCAACTGATCCCTGTAGCCAGCAGGGTTAGGGTACACTAGTTGTTCCATTAGCTGCAGTATCAACTTATTTTTATTCTTCATGCCCTGAAATCCAAGAAATAAAATTAACATAGTTGAAAGAAAGAGAAGTACTCGGGATGGATATTTAATAAGAGTTTATACCTGATGGGAGAGTACTACATCCACAACCTTCAATAGATCTTTCTGATATTGAAGGCGGAGTCGTTCAATTACGTCAGCCTGGAAAGAGGGTGGAGTAGGAAGATAGAAGGTTATGGATATTCAAAATAATTAAATGAAAACTCAAACAATATTTATATCATAAGTTACTTGATCACTTCCTAATTTAGTTTGTGGTATTTTAACACAAATAGAGCATACGTATAACTTGCTAGTTTTTGAACTAGGGAAACTACTAAGCTCAACTACCACTGATAATTGCTTCTTTCTTTTAAGATTCCTTAGAAAGACCAGTCTGGCAAGAAGAAGGGAGGAATGAAAAAAAGAACATCCTGGATTTACATTTTCATTTCAAGTCCTAATAGCTCGGTCAACTTCATAACTACTTAAATTATCCAGATAATTAGTAGTGGCACTGCATTAATCAAACTAACCTGTATGTTATCGTTAAATAGTTCTTCAACAGAAAGATACTCTTCAAAAAGGGATTGAACAATTATTCGAGCATGGCTCTCTCTCCCACCCTCATAAGACTTCACTAGACTCATTAAAGGTTCAACAATCCTTTCTTGTGATTCCTTTTCTTTGTCACGATGGGAGGAAAGGTGAGCCTGCAATGTAATCACACCTTATGAGTATATTCATGCTAAAATGGGAGAAATTAGAGTAAGGAAGTCCAAAGCTTTAACTCACTTCAAGAATGCCCTTCAATAATTTGGCGGGAAAATCAACATTTTGGGAGCTTGATATCCTCTCGAACTCCTTATATTTTGATTCCAACTGACAAATTGCAAAGTTCAAGGCTAACTCAGGTTAATGTTTTCGTATTAAAACAAGGAGATTGCCAGAAGGGTGTCTCATCACCTCGTTTTTTAGATCTTTTGGAAGACGGTTTGCCAAAACAGAAAAGCATTCTTGCCATTGAAGAAAAGGTAATTCAGGACTGTCAAGGCAATTGAGCAAATTTTGCACAACCTGAGACAGATGTCAAACTCATTGATAAGAGAACCATACAAAAAAACTAAAGTATCAATACAAGCAATGGGTTCATGAAAGATGAATTACAACAAGCTATAAATATTGTTACAATCTGGTGTTAATGGAGCTCACATCATCAATTTTGTGCTCATAGCCAGCTAGAATCATCCGTGCTGCATTTAAACTTGCAGCACACCTCTGATGAACTCTATCAGAAATTGCAGTAGGAGAACCCAGAACTGGGAAACCCCCATGGAAGGGTTCTGCTTTTCGTACTGCTGATGGATCATCTAGATCAAGCCTTGCTATGAGCTCCCCAGCCTACAAAGAAAAATACTTTCTTAAAACTGGTTGTGATTAAAACAATTGATACTTCTATTTGCAACATCATATACCTGCATCGGTTGGCCTTCAGATATTTTGAAATGAATAACCCCAGAAGCTGGTGAAAGAAGAGGCATACACATCTTCATGACCTCAACTTCAGCATATGGTGTGCTAGCATCAATATGACTAGCGTCGGTCACCAAAAATCTTAGAAGTTTGCATGGAGTCTCGGCAACCAACTTTGATGGATCATGATCATTCTGCATATAAAATATGTTTAGAAATTCTCCTTAGCCACAAGAAAACTCAAAGTAGAACCTAAGGATAAAAATGAACGGATTTTACCTGAAGCAAACAAGTCCTCCCATCTATTAGAAGGCGAGTTCCAGCTGCTTCTTCCTCAGCATATATCACATGACTGTTCCCATCCAACTGTAGAAAGTAGAAGCTAGTGGTTAAGAATTTTAGCAATCAAAAGTGGAAGAAAGGTTAATCATCTAAGAAGAATAGACACTATAAGCTAAAATATCCGTTTAAATGCAAAGTATAAAAATCCAATAGTCCAATTGCAAACTATGCAATTATTAGGATCTTCGTATTAAAAACTGTAACCAATATATTGAAATTTTGGCTTCCACAAGAACATTAAATTATTTAAAAAGCATGAAACACTATCAATAACCCAAATAATAAGCGTAAGTAACAAACTAAAGAAGAAATGTAGAATGACAAGCGGTGGAAGTTTAGAGAATGATTACTTGCCTGCATCAACAAACCTCCATCACGTAAAGTATGTATCTCTGCTTCTATCTCTGATTCATTCATTCTCAATCTGTAACTTCCTGGCCCACCTCTTGACATGTTAATCTAGACATTGTTTTTAATAGATGTTAATTTAAAAAATTTGGGTAGGACTTATGCTGGAGAAAATCTCCCAAAATCCATGAAACTACAGAAAATATACCATTAGATTGACATTTATAATAATACATACCATATATTTGCTTCCTTCAATGTTCAAGGACACTTGTGAGTGGACAAGAGATATGTGCTGAGATCATTATAAAGTAAATCAATATCCCTAGAAAACAAGAGTTAAATGAAGTTATGAACTAATGATTCTCTGAACTAAGCACAATACCTTAGGAGGGATTTGTCCTTTTTCAAGATAACCAACATAATCTGAAACCAAGGCTGCACTGATAGTAGAAGCTTTCTGCATGCCGTAGAGCACAAATCATGAGATTACCAGGGGCAAAAAAGAGCATAGATCATTCACCCTACAATATAAAACCTTAAAAAAGGTAAAGCTATAGAAAAATAAGTTTGCTTACAAAAAGTGCCCCTCCAACAACAGAAAGATACCAACGAGGCCTTTCTGCTCTAACTCGCATTGCAATTCTACCATCCAGCCATCCTGTGTGAATTTTGTTTTCTCTGTAGTCTGAAGCCTGAGACCAAATATTGTAGAATTGTTACTTCTATATTTCTAAAGCTCTTTTTGTATAAGTTGTCAGCATGAGCCTCTCACATTTAGAAGATCGATGGTATAGTCAACATTGGTGCGAATTTCTCCCCGAATTTGAATCTCCTTCAGTCCTAGAACCATATTTGCAATAGCTAAAGCCCTAGATTCTCCAAATGCAAAAACATGTCCTGTGGCCCAAGATAAGGATATTAGAAGCTTATAGAAGATAAGTTATTCTAAGGGACTTTTGTAATATACGTAAGAAAGTAACACATATTTCAATACTTTCTAGCTCAAAACTCTCCAACAATCCTAGCTCTTGTTCTACTATTTTCCGGGATCATGTTTATGGGGTTAAGCATGTTTCTCATGACAAAATTGTGCGATCAATAGTTAAGACTTACCAAATTGAGAATCTGAGAATTCATGAATTCCTCCGCCAGACTGCAATCATACAAGCCAAAAAGAAAGAAGAAGAAGAAGAAGAAGAAGAAGAAAGTAAGCCCCTTGAATTGAAGTCAGACCCATATGCAAAGGAACAATGAAACTTACCTTAACAGAGAAGTAAGCCCACACATTTGGCTTGCTTTTGAAGCTCAGCTCCTGCGCAAATAATTGCAACTCAATATAATCTATGGAAGAGAACAAATAATGCTTGAGATCACTGAAGAACTCAGTAACTTGCCTGCACTTTTCCACTAGTGGGCTTAAACCCATCATCAGGATCCTCACTAGTCACTCGCACAGCCACACAGTGACCTTTTGGCCTTGTAGATTCCGCTTTGTCAAAATCAAAAGGTGTGGCTAAAACCGATGTTTTCCTCCAAGCATTATATCCTCCACCATGTTCCATCCCATAGAATCGCCTTATCTCTGTTAAAGGAGGAAAGTGAAAGGCAGGTGTACAGGCCAAATCACTGAGAAAACAACAAAAAATAAAACAAACTATAATGAGTTATTAATCATTTGTACCAGGAATTTGCCAGAGGGGAATACCCATCCCAACAGATACTTGTGCTGCAGGCAGATTCACCTCTGCTATCCACTCAGTAACTGGGTGTTCAACCTATATAAGAATCAAAGATAGAATAATCAGTCACATTGAAAAAAGGCAAAAAAGAAGAAAGAAAAAGAAAAGACAGCAACCAGAAAAATAAATTGAAAAAAATATGATACAATACACAGTAAGACCTAACACTTGGCATTACTCCAAGCATTGTATCAAAACATGCCCAATAATATAAAGAAGAGTTATCTGTGAGTAATTTTGCTAAACCCAAATGGTTTGGTTGTTACAAAATATCTTAAGCATTATTTGAAAGAATTTTACGCTTCCACGTCCATTTGACAAGCTGATTCCAACTAACATAATAATCATTACCCATGAAAAACCAAATTCAATAAGACAATGGATCAGCTCATAAAAGTGAAGCTAAACATTTTACAACACCTGTAGCCTGGGATTCAGCTCTAGAAAGTAGAACTCGCCAGTATCCATACTATATAGATACTCAACAGTAGCAGCCCCGACATAATTTACACTTTTAGCCAATCTTCTAGCTGCCTGTTCCAGTTTTTTCACTGTCTCCAAAGGAGCTACAGTAATTGGTCCCTCCTCAATAATCTATTTACAAAAGAGTGATTAAATCATTTACAAAATTTTCTTAACCACAGCAATTTGGTGGGATAAATGAAAGTGGAAACAATCGTCTTACCTTTTGGTGCCTCCTTTGCACACTACAATCACGGCTATGCAAAGCCGCGACATTTCCATACTGATCACAAAGCAATTGGACTTCCAAATGCCGGCTCTAATTAGAAATAAAAAATATCATCAGAATATGATCAAGACCCCAAGAGCCAAGGTTCATCTGAGAGTTAAGAGGTTTATCTAACCTGGGATGCCACCTTCATTATAAATATGGGTGAGCCTGGAACTTCACCTTGAACTTGCTTGAACAGTGCCCTGACCTCATCATCATTATGAACCTATAGTATCCGCATGGATGTTAATTTTTAAATTTTGCTGAAAAAGTAGAGGGTCGAAACAAAGTTCCTTAGCTTTATAGGAATTTAATCTAGCAGAATGATTGAAAATAATTTATATACTCAGGACAAAATTAGTTTGCAATATCAGCTGCAAGAATGATGTGAAGTTGTCAGGAAGCAAACCTTCCTTATGCCTTTACCACCACCCCCCCAAGATGCCTTGATCATAGCAGGGTAACCAACAACTTGACAACTTGCAATTGCTTCCTCGGTTGAATAGACACATGCTTCTCGGTAAATATCATCAGGAATAGTAACCAAGTTACTCCCGGATGGAACTTTCACCTTTCAAAAGAAACTTTAAGTTATAAAAAGTTGGACATCCGTTAGTAAAGGCATCACTGCAGCTGAAGACTGAAAATTACATGAGAACCACTCCATGGAAGGGTTGGCACTTTTGCTGCTTGAGCAATCAATGAGGAACCAATTTTATCTCCCAATGCAGCCATGGATATGGAAGGAGGTCCGAGAAATACAATTCCCTTTGCATTCAATGCTTCAGGAAGTTCAGGATTTTCTGATGCGTGACCCCAACCAGGCCAAACTGCATCAACGTGAGTTATCTCCGCCATCTTGAAGTATATTGCATACAAGTTAGCTTTTTTTTTTTTTTTGGCCAAAAATACAAGTTAGCTGACATTAGAAGTTATATCATGTCACAAGAATTTATTACTACATAAGCAACTAGGATCACCATAATGAGCAGTGCAAGTTACAGTAAACCTTAGGTAATATGAAATAATAGCAGCTGACTGGAACAACTCATGCATCAGATTTGTATATCTCATGTTTTGGGAAGTAGACATTCCTAAAGCTCCTTGTCTACTCTCCGAAACTTCATGATGCTAATAATGTTCATCAATCTTTTAGAAAAATCTGGACGTGTTTTTTCTTCATGAAGACCTTAGAATTGACAGGTTTCGAAAATTGAAACTCCCACCACATTCCATGACAACATCTTCATTTTGCGCAAATTTTTACAAACAAAATTTAAATGTCCGGAACCTCACAAAATAAACCTGCACTCACCTCTACAATAAGCTGCACATTGGCATAGTTATTGTTATTGGTGCCACCAGGTACTTCCACAAATTGATCGGCCATTCTGATATGTTCTGCGTTGATTCTCATGTCCTCCGGAGTAGCCATTGCTATCAACAAGATAGCCTTCTCTGATCCAAATGTCTCATAGGCCCAGCTCCTAACACTGCGTATAAATTTGACGGCTGCCATTCCATTGTTCGCGATCAGTATGCTATGAATTGGCTTATCCCCCCCAAGGCTGCGGCAGAACTCGTCCACTTCAGATATTGCTGCAGGATGCCTATTTGGCACAACACCATTCATGCACACATTTCCACGCTCAAGGCCGGCCATTGTTCCGCTTCTCCGTGCTTCCTGCGCATTGCATAATCACAAGAAGATTAACGGCAGCTCGGGAGAAGCCATTTTTTTATCACGTCAATTGATTTGTGCGTTTATTAACTAACAGAATTCACAGATATCAATCTTCATAAATTCAAACTCCGAATTGTCGAGACATAAAGAAGGGTCAATTCATTCAAGAGAACCCGGGGTCCAACTACAAATTTAATTAGGAACGCGTTGTTGCTGGATGGAACTTCCAAAATATGAGGAACCGAACACAGCCCAGTTCGGTGTCTCAGATGCAGTTAAGCGTGAACATGGAATGCGGCGAAGAAAGACATTGCCCACTGAGATAATTCACAACGTTGTAATCAGCAAATCTCTAGACGCCGACGGTGGAAATTTAGATTCCCACACGGCCGCGCCCATGAGAGTACAGTATAAATAATAAAAGGGGCAATAAGTAGAAATGGGCTACGAACCTTGGGAAAGAGCTACAGAAGGTGGAAAGTGCGCGGAGAGTTGATAGAATTTGGGGAAGGTTTTTCAAGCATCAGGAGGACTTAATTCAGAGAATGTGGAGGTGCATGAGTGAATGGTGATAGTGCAGAGGGCAGAGCAGGAGTGGATTAAGAAAGTTGTGGAGTGGTAGGTTTGGTTTGCAGAAGGTGGGTATCCTTTGAAGTTATAACGGCTTAAATGAAAGCAGTACGTATGTGGGGTACGATGCCGGATCCCCAACAGACTCTAGTTGCACTGGCAGTGGTAGTTCCCAGCTACCCCATCAACTGTCAACTGATCCCTTCCAATTCCTCCAGGGGCAACAAAAAGTAAAAAAGCTAATATTTTTATGAATTGTTTTTGTCTTTTGTTATGTTTTCACATGCACCGGGAATGGAAAGACACGTCGATCGAAGTACCCCATTTCCTTGCTTTATGGATATGCATGAGCGAATTTTGGGAACGAGTGACACCTTCCCGAAGAAACAATATCACCTGAAACAGTATATATGTATATATAATATGCTGATAAATCGTGCTCTTCGATCCTCCCTTCCTTGATTTACTCCCTCGTCCTTGTTATTATTAGTATAGTTGTCAAACTCTTAAATTTAATTGTTTGAATTTATTATTTTTATATTTTTAATTTATCAAATTATATTAATTTGCTCATAAAATTATATTAGATGAAATTTAGATAAATTCATGAGTTAAACTAGATGTAATAGATTAAACTTGTTAAATTTATTAATTTTTAATTGAGTTAAAAAAATTATGTATATATTATGTAGAACTCGTTTCATAGAAGCGATAACACACGGTTAAAAAATAAAACTAAAAAAATTAATATTAATAAAAAAATAATAAAAATAAGTTGCTTTATTTTAAAATTTTTATATTGAGTATGATAATCTATCGATATAAAAAAATTTAATTTCAATAATTTATATTTAATTTAAAATATATTTAAATTAAATTATGATTATATATATTTTATATTTTAATTATTTAATTATATAATTTGAATTATTATTTATTAATAAAAGTAAACTCTCATCAGTTTACAATTTAAATTTATATTTCTATCACAAATTTATTTAAACTTGCTAATTTAACAACCTTAGTTACAAGGCTTTTAAACTACTTCTAGAATTTGTGTTTAAGTTATTAATTCTATTTTAATGCAAAATAGACTTCTAATTTTATTTTTATTTAAATAAATTTTTTCAAATTTTCATCATATCATCTCTCGTAATTAATAAATTTAAATAGATCAATGTTAAAAAAAACATAATTAATATCTATTAAATATCTTGTATTAAAAATTTAAAAAAAAAATCCTTCCGATAAGACAAGAGGAAGTATATATTTATTTATGTATATTTATATTTTATGTATAATATAAATATTCCGATAAATCATGTCCTTCGTTCCTTATTATGTATTCTAATATTAAAATATACATATATAAATTAAGGTATCAAATCTATATACTCACCTTATTAATTTATAATATTTTTTTATAGAATTACACTTATCAATAAATTTTATTAAATATAATTTTAAATTTTAAAGTTTATATAAATTTTAAAAATACCCTTCATTATTAGTGAGAGGGAATGAAATATATTTAAGAAGTGAAATAATTAAAAATAATATTGGAATAATCATTAAAAATAAAATCTTATTTGTTTTAAAATATCTTATATTTTAAAATAATAAATCACCTCAAAATATTTTTAAAAATGGGACAAGTAGTGGCAAAGCCAATACCTTACCAGGAGGTGCAGATTAACTTTAAAAATAATAATTCAAAAATAATTTTTTAATATTTTTTTAAAATAATCATATATTTTATAATTATCCCCTACTTATTATCAAATGTTATTAAAAATGTTTTCTTCCGTATAAGTCACTAATTTATGATATTAAAAATATATAATAATTAACTAGAGATTTTAAAAAAATTAAATAAATAAGTACATTCTTTTCTAAAAATTATATTAGAGTTTTAGACTTAGTGAATTCATAACTGGACTTAAATTAAAATATTTACAAAAATAAGGGCCTAGATTTGAAGAGGTTCAAAATTTTGTTACTAGAGAAGGTAAAATATCAAAATATCTACTACTCATTTGTAATTTCTCCCAAGTTGAGGGGGTGCGTATGTCTAACATCTTAAAAAATTTAACTTAGGGATAATTGAATAATTAAGGATAAATTAAACAATTGAGAGTTAACTTGGATTAAAATGTAATGTACAAATGGCTAATAGGTATACCGAATCCTAATTAGGACTTAGAATTAGACCCTAACTGGTATTGGGCCACATTAGGCCCAATTAAATAAATAGTGTTCAGAATCTGGAATTCTAACCTTTGGTTGTAGCCAAAATTTGATTTTTAAGTCTTCAAATTCACATTTTAGATCAAAAAATTAGAATTTTGAGTGGGAGTCCGAAGGTAAATGAAGAGGGCTCTGCTAGAATTTGCTGTAAATATTTAATTGAGTCTATTTAGAGCTTCTAATCACTTAGGTAAGTACTTATAATGTATTATTTTCCTCTCATGCATTATCATCGTGGTTTTTGGGTAGTTATTTGAGAATTCAAAAATGAGTTGTGAGTTTGCCTAAAATTCTAATTTTAATGGGATTAATGAATCTTTATTTAAGTATATCTAACCTTTGGGTTATAATGTTAATAATGTTTTAGAATTTTAAAGTGAGGTTTAGAGTAAACTCTAGAGTTAATTAGTTAAGTTAAGAAAGTTATGAGTTATTAATAGTGTTGATTAGACTAATGAGAGTCTAAGTGAATTAATGAAACCTAAAAAAATGAATTTGATTGTGGGTAGATGATCACAATAGAATTTTTGGGCTTATGCTTTGATTAGAGTCAATTAAGGATAATTAGTCATTAATGACTATTAGTATATTTGATTGCATATTGATCATTGTTGGTGCTATTAAGCTTATTGGAAGCTCCATTTAATATTCATAGGTACTCTTGATAGGTAAACCAAAAATTTTAATTATTGTATATCATAGCATTTGTAACTGTAAGTATGCTAAATTATCATTGTCTTGATATGGGTAATATAACATGTCGGTTAATATGTTGACTTTGAGTTAATGTTATACAATAAACATGCCTAATAGTGATAAAGATATTTTATGGTTATGTGATAATCTGTAAGTTTTGTTTATAAATGTGTTGAGTTATTAAGATATGTATAAGTATATATTTGCATATGTTGATTGAACTTGTATGATCATGAGGGGTGGGAGTTTACCCTAAAATAGTAAAAAATTAAAATGGTAAATCCATGTGGTATGGCCTTCACTAAGTTTGCGCACAGTGATTAGCATATTTCATTACTATATATACTTAATATTGCCAACAAGCTATAGTTGTGGCATGGATCGAGCATAATGCTTAGTATTATTGATCTTGAATTGGATGATATGGGTCGAGCACTCATGACACTTTGAAATTCAAGTACGGGGAACCCATAGTTCCAAAGTTGAGAGTTTTATTGATTTGCTTGCTTTGCTTGTTTTTCTTGTTGATTACCAGATAAGGGATGGGGGGATATTTATAGACTTCCCTCTTGATCTAGAGTTTTTTCACCTTCTTAATAGATAGTGGAGGTTAATCCAATTTTATGGTATACATCTATCATTTGGAATATTCTATAGAAATATTTACAAAAAATATCTAATATTTATAAGGATATTTTTAGACTAATCTTTAAAATGTGTGTGGAGTACGCTATAATATCTTAAAATATCTTAGAATATTCTAAACATCTCCACATCCATTCGTAAGCTTTTACAATTGAATGAATCAAATTTTCTAGTTCCAAGCATTTCCTAACGAGTTGGTAGGCAATGTAAGTAACTGACCTTTTTCTTTTATTTCAGTTTTTTTGTTCTGATGACAAAGTAGCCAACCCACCCTTCTTCCCTAATAGAACTAGAATTAGTGCTAAGCACTCTAATAAGTCCTGGGCTATCTAAATTTTAATCAGGATGATTTATAATTAAGGGATTATTTTTTATTTCATTTTATTAAAATAAAAAATTTATTTTGTTATTAATTTGGATAATATATAACAGTATTGCTTATATTAGTGCTAAGATAGATTTATTAAAATTTTTATTCATAAAAAATATAATTTCTATTTTAATAAAAAAATAAAACATTTTGGACCATCTATATCAAAATGTAGATGATCCAAATCTAAGCACCTCGATGAGCACCACGGGTGCTTAGCAATTAGCACCAAAATTAATTCCCTTCCCTAACAGTTGGAAACGATAACATGCTAATTTTTCTCGTGAGATAATGTTATATAGACAGAAAGATTTTTTTTCCCCTTACCTTCTATTTTTCGCATCTGCTATTTGTTTCTTTTTCAAAAGAAAAAATAATAATCTAAATCACCAATTATCACAGATAAGTCAACAGCCATCAACTTAACCTTGTACATAATTTCGACAGCCCCTTCCCATTGAGAGGTGGGCGAGGGAAAAACAGATCAGTGGGAGTTTACTAGTGATTGATTAGAAAAGACAGCGATTTTGTTTTTTTTTTTTTTTTTTTGGCCTGAATGATTGAAAGGGGCATGGACAAGAAAAAGAAGGACTTTAATTGAATATATGGGATTAGGTTCTGGTTGGGAGTTAGCTAGGTTAAGCGTATAGCTAGTATTCATGGCAGCGTTACCTATCTGTCTTCTATCATTGACTGGTTATGATTTGATTCATGAAGGAGGAAACGAGGCAACGGAAGACAGGCACGAAGACGAAACTCTTCACTCGACACACCCATGTTTCCAAATGATAATAATTACGTGCATCAATCAGCAAATAACGATCGACAATGGCGACTTCATAAACTTTTTCGAATTCGCTCAAGGGCTTAATTAGATCCACTTCGACCGATCCACTATATATATATACACATACATATCAACCAGTGCAGTGATAGAGTGTACGGAAAGGATTTTGCTTTCTTTTTACAGGGAATATTACATAGCTAACTTGATGGTCCTGGCGACATCATGTGGTGTGCCGTTACTAGCGACTAAGTTAATTTAATTAATGGAATTATTGTGACCTTGTATACGCATTTCTTGATTGGTTAAGTAGGGAAGTTGGTGCGCCTTGAGTGGCACCTTCAGTAAATGTAGGGGAATTGTAAGGACAATGAGGAGGGCATGAAGTGTGTGTGTGTGTGTGTGTGTGTGTGTGTGTGTGTGTGTGTAGGAACTGAAATTTCATGTTGAATCAAGGGGGTAGTGCATGTACTCGGGAAGGCTAACCACCATTCTTGTGTCTGAAAGATGAAAAGGGAAAAGAGAGATGGGGCGACTGAGTTAGATAGAGTAGGGTAATGAAGATAGGAACGAAATACCGAAATAAGTGGCTAAGAAGAGAGATGAAGGTGAGGGGCCATGTGAAAATTAAATGGACTAACTGGTGGGCATATTACATGTATGGGTTTCCCTCAAAGTAGTTGCCTGCATCCATCACCCACCTGCACATTCCAATGCGTCCTTCCCTTCACCGCTAATCATTTTGCAAATTCACTTGCCATGTTTCTTCCAATATGTATTCTCTTGCATTCTCGCAACCACACGCACTCGCTTAACGCCTTCGTTCTTTATTTTATGAATATAAATATTGTTTTTAATCTATAAATTTGTTTTGTTTTCTTTGTATACTCCAGAGAAATCCTCGCGTCATGTCCCGGTCAATTCCGACTCGGACCCTAGAGGCCTCTTGTTTCTGCATGTGCGTCCATAGTCATGCACTCTAACTCCATGTTCCAAATATACGTTAACATGACGACTTAATTGCGTTCAGTATCGGTTCCTGGTTCTTTACTGTTGCAGTAGTTGTTGGTATTCGGTGGTCGTCGATGAATGCACGAGGCAAGTGCTAATTCGCATGGCAATAATATACGAACAAGGGCAATAGGGCAAATCATCATGTTGAAATATAAATCGATCTACCACAATATCCATTGCCCAGAAAATTTTAATCCATGCGGAGAGTGATCAGTTCTGGACCCGTTAAACAAGGATGATATGTTGATGATAAGTGGAATACACCTAGGCCTTCGGTCGTTGGGAATATTTCCTTTTTTTTTTTTATTTGGGTAATAGGAGGGAATAATTCATGGGAAAATTATAACAAAGGACCTGAAAAACATTAATATTTATTGAATAGGATCTTAAGAATAATTAATATTTAGAAGGACCAGAATCAAAATATAATTTTACAAATACTATATTGTCCCTAATCATATCTCCTACATTTTCTCTGACCATATCTCACACGTATTTGACACAATTTCTAACAAACATACATTATTTGAGAAAAATTTATTTTTCATATGGAGTATACAACAAGAATAGTTACTTTGGCCAAAAAAGCACAGTTACTAATAAAACATGTTATTTGAGGAAAAAAAATACTTTATAGACAACAAGGATATGAAAAACAATAAACTAAAACAAATCTGAATTAATGTCCCAGAAACCCAACGAATCAATAATATCATCTTCCTTAAGAATTCATGATTTCAGATATTGAGACAGCATGTTCTTGAATTGAATAATTCTTTGCAAGTTTTTTAAAATTATATTGATTTAATTTTTACAAGTAAAGATTTAAAAAAATTATATTGATTCAACTTTTAAAAGTAAATATTTTTAAAAAATCACATTGATTCAATTATTTAAAAGTAATTATTTTTTAAATTATTTTATTTTAATTAAATTTAGAAATACTTTTTTTGTGTTTTTGGGTGTGAAAGTGAAAACTGCACAACTTTATTTTTAAAAGAGTACTTTTGTAACTTAAATAGCACCCCATGTTAATTTTAAAGCTTGCAAATTTTATACTAAGGTTATAATTCATTCTAATTTTAATCCTTTGTAAAAATTTTAGTAGTAGTAGATACCTCTCCCTAATTTTCCCATAATTCATTATCTCTAGCGGTATGGAGGACTTCATTTTAAATAACATGATTGTTAGACCTCCTATCGTAGTTGTAACTATCAGGGTCAAATGATAGAATGCTTCGAAATAATACCGGCTAAACTGTATGTTTTATCAGGTTTCTAAAATGTTGGCTTCATTTGTTTATATATGAATTCATTAGTCATGTCCCACCTGCTCTTAGCAATTGGGGGAAACATCTTCAACTGGGGAGGCCAGAAGGCATTAAACTCTGGTACAGCCCATTGCACCTGAGAAAGAATGACGTGCTAAGCCCATATTTGTTCCACTTGCTCAGACCCAAGTCCCCCCATAAAGTCAAGCCCGTGCCATTAATTGCACTATATGCCTCTTATCTTATGTTTGACCAATCGGCCTTACCAATTAACGCACCATTGACAAAAACCTGACTCTGTTCCTTGATAAGGGACATGGGCCCAAAATTTGAAAGGCGTATCTTCCTTGCACGAAATCGATGATCGTCCTTAAAAACACGTGCTTCGTATTTTCAAGCAGGGAAATGTGGACGTGAAAAGAAAGAGGAGGGAAAAACGTCCAAGTGACTGCGACGACCTATATAACTGAATAATGCACGATACTTGTCACGCGACTGGGGTGAATAATATTGCGTGGGGGCTTGAATTTGAGTTAAAATTAATACTACTGGCAGGGGTATCTCTAAAGTCTAGACATTTATGTGATGAGACTCTAAGCGTCTATTTGGTTTAAGTGAAGAAAAACTAAATAAATGTAAAAATAATATAATTTTGGATCTTATACTTTACTTATATTTTATTATAAGTTGCTACACTTTTTTTGAATATTTTAAATTCTTATATTTTTTTTTTTAATATTTTAAGCCTCTATATTTTGTTCGTGAAAAAAATTAGATCATTGAAAGATAAAAGTGTGAAAATCTAAAACACTGAAAAAAGTACAAAAGCTATAATAAAATGTGAGTAAAATACAGAAATCCAATATTATATTTTTCTATAAATATATATAGATAATTTTGCCCTTGTCTTGGTAAAATTGTTTTTCCTTATAAAATATAGTTATTAATCTTTTTTATATATAATTATAAGTACATAATTATTCACAGTTCATATATATAAATATATTGCCAATAATACATTCAATAATAACTTATTCATAGTTTATGAAACAAATGTATTACAAGCAAAGTTGTAAATTATTAACATATAATAAAAAATACCAAAAATAAAATGAAAGAAGGGAGCCTTATGTCAGGTCCCATATTGAAGAAATTTGAGGAGAGTTCTGTTTATATAAGCGAGTACATTGCACACTCCAATGAGCTAGCTTTTGAGAAAAGAGTAATGGCCCTATGACAAAGAAGTATCAAAGCCAAACTTGAGCTTGCCTGTTCAGTGAGCCCCTCTAGTGGGCCACCCGTGGCGGGGGCATCACGGATTGGTCAGAAAAGTTGTCAGGTCTTATATCAGAGGAATTTAGGGAAGGTCTTGACTGTATAAGATGGTGCGCTACACACCCCAATGAGCTAATTTTTTTTAAAAAAGAGTAATGACCCCGTGACATTTAACCAAAAAAATAATAATTGATCTCCAACACAGATGATAACCTAAACAAAAGGAGAAACAATGGTTTACAAGGTGGAAGCATTATCAAATTATAATAAAGATATAGTAGTCCTAATATAACATAATTATACCCCTGCCCTCTTCATTCTCTCATTTTGAATGGGAGGAAAAATTTTACCTTCCCTCCTCTCTATTTTTACAACCTAAATAAGAGGAGGGGGATAAAATCTCTTTTTTCTCCTGAACCAAATATATCCTAATAATAATATATTGGTATCATAGGTTCAAATGTGGAATATATTAAGAAATCATGACAAAATTGAGTTAAATTCGACACGTAATATATATTTTGACCGTTAGATGCACTTGAATTGTCTCGCGCTTGATGTTTGAATGACAGAATTACTAGTTGCCCCTTTTTTCACTCCGAAACCAATTTTTAATTTGTTGCTGCTTTTTTAATTAAAAAAACATCACGTTAATCAAAGTTGTTTTATGCTGCCAAAAAAAAAAAATCCAAGATAATGAACGCATGAAAACATCTATATTATCAAGTTAAATTTGGACAAAGTTATCATGTCAAGATTAAAATGTTTAATTATGTAAAAACCCATTAATATTCAACATCAATCATCAATCATCAATAAAGTAGGATTGAACAAAAAATACCATAGATTAATTTAAATATTAACTTTTTTCGTGCTCACATGGTTAAAAAAAAAAACAGAGGTTGACAGGTTGACATGAAAGTGAAACTCAAAGTAAAAAAAAGATCTCATATCAACAACGAAATAACAAATTTAATTTGTAAAAATTGGAAAAAGTATATGTTAAAACATTTTATTTATGTTTTTAACATAAACGTAGCAACATGTTGTTTTGGATTTTTAACTGACATGGATAAAATAATTCATATGAAAATAACATATTTTAAAATAAAGAAAAATTATACTCAGATATTCATGGTTTCGTTTTCCCGGGCCGACTTTAAATGTAGCGTGTTCTTATTGGTTTTTGAATCCATTTTTATGGACAACTGACACTCAAGAACCAAGAGTAAAGAATCCGAGCCAATGTTTTCAGAATAAAATTGAATTTTGAACCTCAAATGTCAACAATTCATGATTTACATTATCCAATCAAGTTATATTAATAGTTAAATTAATAACTTAATAATTAAATTAATATATATATAATAATTCAAATATAAAAAATAAATATAAAATTATTATTTAATTTAAAAATAAAATTTAATATTTTAAATTTATTATAATTTAACGAGTCATATGATACCATAAATATTAAATAATTAAAAAAATTAATTATTTTTTAAAATTTTGATATATTATTTTTAAAAAAATTGAACAGTCTAATTTTTAAAAATTAGGTATAATTTCTGATTTAATTTTGATTTACAGTGCAACCATCAGCCTAAACCAGTTTAATCCAATTTAACTCTTAAAATAGTTTTTATATGCTGATCCCAATCAATAGTTGGGCGGATTTGATCATCTTATTCGATTCAATTTTTAAATTATTGCTTCGAGACCCGAGCAAAGATGATAAATAAGCGCCCAAGCGCTCCCGAAGATTCTGACTTTCTGCTTCCAATAGCATGTTGGAATGTCTGCAAGCCTCCTAGAACTAATTTCACCCTTTAAAAGCTATCACTATTTAACTTTGCAGATACACGTAGGGGTGTTCATAGGTTTGGTTTGGTTTGGTTTTGGGCAAAAATCAAATTGAACCAAACCATTCAGTTTACTAATAATTGGAACCTGATCGGTTTTTGCAAAGTTCGGTTTGGTTCGATTTTATTTTCGGTTTGGTTAAGGTCTTGATCAAGTTTTAATACACTTGTTTAATTTTTTTTTCCTTTTCTCCATCTTCATAATGGTGCTATGTACTAAAATTAAATTTAATTCTTTTTGACTCCTTTTTTTCATAAATAGAGGTATAAAAATATAATAAAATTTCTGATAACAATAATTAATCATAAAAATTCATATAAGTTTTTAATATTAAAATTATTTAATATTATATATTTTCATTCAGATCCTTTGAAAATGTTTATCTATATATCTATATGTTAATAAATAATGAAAAACTTATTATACAAAATTCAAAACAAAATGTTTCTTGTAGATAAATTGAATGCTGAGGCCTTTAGGTTGTAAATCATTAAATGATGATCATAGCATGATTATTATAATTACTTAATATTATGCATTTTCATTCAAGTATTTTAAAAATGTTTATTTATTATTATAAAAAATTCAAAACAAAATGCTTCTTGTAGATAAATGGTTATATATTTTATAAATAAATAAATAGTATTTTTTTAATTAAGTTTGGTTCGATTTCTAGTATTCAAAACCGAACTTGAACCGAACCAATCGGTTTTTATGTCATAAAAACCGAAGCAGACCTAATTGTTGTTCGGTTTTGATCGGTTTTTATCGGTTTGAATTGGTTTGGATCAATTTTGAACACCCTTAGATACACGCCATACAATCCTCAGCCTCCCCACCACACAATTTTTTTTTTTCAAAAAAAAAGGTCGCATGTGCCTGGAGTTTTAAATTGCGACTGTTAGTTAATTGGCGACTGAGGACGTGAACACATGTCCACTTGCGTAGTTTTGGCTCAAGTTTAATGCTTCGTTGACGTTTGATGTACACCCCTTTTAAAAATATAAAATATTTTTAATTAAAATTTATTTTAATAAAATAATTATTTATTTTTAAATTAATTATATTTTTTTATATTTACTTCTATTAAATGCCCTGTAATAAATATAAAATTATTTATTAATAAGAATGCTTTTAAAAAAAATAATAATTATACCTTAAAAAACTAACAAATTGACCTTCATGCTATTAAAAAAATTATTTTCTATAATACTATATTTTCAATAATATTTACCTATATGCTACAAATTTAAAATTCAATCTAATTAACACCGAATTCTCAAAAAATTATAGTCAGTACACAAGCCAAGTTCTATTTAATTTAAATAAATAAATATCTATTCTATCATCTCTCTCTTCAGTCAATTTTTTGTTGTCAAATTTTGAACTTGGCTTCTATCAAGTCAAGTTCTATTTAATTTAAAAAAAATTAAATATATATATCTCATCTTCTCTCTCTTTAGCCCAATTCTAATCAATTATATGAGTAAAATTTAAGTCATACAATCCTTATTCCAATATCATTAACTTCATTAAAGACTAAATAATCAATTGAAGTCCTTGATCAATTGAAATTGAAATGATAATGTCTAATACAACATTATATGCTTGGATTAACTGAGTAAATCATTATGAATCTCTAAAATTATCAAATAAGATGCTTTGAGTGAAACTAAATCATGATAGGTAAAAATAATAACATCGCTAGCATATTTTAGGTTATACCATAAGTGATACTAAATCATTGTGGATCCCTAAAATTGTCAATCAAGATATCATAAATGATACTAAATCATTATAACATCTCTATTTTTACTCCTCAAATCTAAATAAAAAAATTTATAATCAAATAAATATTAAAGAAATTGTTTTTAGCAAAATACATTAGTAGAGTTTAATTTTTAAGATGTTAAGAAAGTACTATAAAGATTACATAATATGTGTGTGGGGAAATTTTATAGATTATTAATTATTAAAAAGAAAAGAAAGAAGAAGATTTTTTTTTTAAAAAAGAAAAAGAGAGAATGGATACTGCCACTAACTTATCATATTATTTTCAATCTCATTTTTTCTTCTTCACGCATCATTTCCTCTTTCTTTCTTTTCGTCCTCCTTTTGTGCAGTGCACAGTGAGAAACTAAGACAGAGAGTGAGCAAAATTTTAAAGATGGAGCTCCCTAATAGAATACCTTGGATACGATCTCAAACTCTTTCAAATTATAGAAGTGTTTTAAATATTTTTCTTAATCACATACTCTATTTGGTTTTTGATTTTTTGATAATAAAAAAATTAAGATTTGATATAGTTTGAATTTTGGGGACTTCAATTGATTATTTAGTTTTTAATGGAGTTAATGATGTTGGAATGAGGATTGTATGATTTAGATTTTACCCAGATAATTGACTAGAACTTGGCTGAAGAGAAAAATGATATATATTTGATTTTTTAAAAATTAAATAGAAGTTTTAAATCTGACCTAAAAAAATTGACTGAAGAGAGAGATGATGGGACAGATATTTATTTTTTTAAATTAAATAGAACTTGGATTGATTCTATGTATGTTTATAACCAATTTTTTTTAAAAAAATTCAGCGTTAATTAGACTGAATTTTAAATTTGTAGCGTTTAGGTAAATATTATTGAAAGTATAATTTTATATAGCATGAAGGTCAATTTGTCCAAAAAACTAAAAATATTTTATATTATTTAACATTTAATTTTTTAAAAATATTTTATATTTTTTAATAAAAGAAATATATAAAATTGCAATTTGAGAAATAGGTTAATGAAAAAGACAAAAGAGACTTCCCCCAACAGTATTCCTTTTGAGAAGATCATGGATAGGCTTCATAACAGTATATTAATACTAGATAAGTTTTTGATAAATTTTTTTAAAAATAAATTAAAAATATCAAATTAAATAATTATAAATTTATAAGTTTTAATTATAGATAAATATTTACATATTAAATATAAATTTTAAATTGTAATAAAAAATTGTTTGTAACTATTTAAATTAATATTTATAATTTATTGAGTAAAAAATTTATTAAAAATTTAATTAATATTAATTTATTATGGTTTAACTGTCATTCTTTTTTTTGCTTTCTTATTTTTTCCATGTTTTTTGAATGAGACTTCGCGTATTATTGTTGAGCACATGTCACGAATTGCTGGCTCAATGCCACAATTATTAGCGGCAGGGCCACAACGTTTACGTGGCTTCTGAATCCGGATCGCAAGCCCCATAAAAATCCAAACACAACGCCTGAAGCGAATGCCACTTGCATCTCGTTGTCACCCAGCAGAATTTATTCTTATTATTATTTTTTTGTGGAAAAAGTTTAGGCACGTTAAGTTCAGAGATTCATTAAAATCATGTTTTTAAACTCGATAAACATTTATAAAAATCCTTATAAATTATTCATTAACAAGATGCTTAGATTCAAAACGGAATTTAATCTCACAATCAACCTTATAGGTTATTATTATTTTACTATGGGGGAGCCAAAAGAACGATAAATGTCAAATACTTATATTCCCCATTGTTATGGTTGCGTGCTAACATCCGAAGGCATTGATTAAAATAAGGGCACGTACGTATAAGCGAAACAAACTACATATACTTGACATATTTATATATTATTTGGTTTTGTTTGGGAGAACCCACAAAAATGTTCACGAGAATCATATTACGATAATAATTAAAGTTATTCGATCCTGTTAATTAGATTTGTCCCCGCAAGTTGCAAAATGAATCATCGGTATTATAAAATACCGCCAGCACGCCGTCTTCTATGCGAGTGGAAATAAATATAACAAGTCAGCAGCAGTTATTTATAAGTTGAGAGAGGAATTAGGAGAAGAGGATGTGAAGGCAGCATGTAATGTAGGAGCAGTGATCTCAAGTGGGCTGTAAGTATTTTGAGGTGAGCTCGAACGTACGATCAACTTTACACCCAATATTGATTGTCTATCTTATTTGAGAATCCATCATAACATAATTATGTTTGTTAAATGATATGTCATAACTCACGTCAGTAAGTTATTCAATAGAGAGAAAGTTAAAACTAATGGTAAGAACAAAATATATATTATAAATGGATAAAGAAGCAAGAAAATCATACTAACATAACTAATAGGCATTTGAGAAATATAAACAATGTGCACACGATAGACAATAGAGTTAGGTGTTATATAGGAACAAAAATTTGCCTCACTTATCATATGATTATAATTAATGGAGATAAAATACTAAGTGAATTTAGTTGTAGGAGCATAAAAGGTAGCCAGATGGGCTAGAGGAACAAGAGATGAGTATGTGCAATAAAATTTCAAATTTAATTGAGGAGGATTTTAAAATAGACTAAATCTCAAGTACAACGAGGGAGGATCTTAAAGGAGACTAAGCGAGATCATATTTTTCTAACAAAAAACAATAACTGCAATTATTTAAAGTAAGTAAAATGAATTGAACAACATTTGATCTTGTCATTTTTAAGCAAAAGAATTAGAAAAGCATTCATAAAAAAATTCAAATATAAAAAAACAGCACGAATCAGGGAACAACTATAGGATGCGTATAAGGTCATTGAGGCGAGGCTGAAGAACCAAATAACGACGAAGAAGGAGGTCAGACGCTCGCTCATGCGCCGATCAAAGTGGGTTGGGTGGTTTGTTCTTGCGCGTGAGAGTGTGATGCAGAGCATGGCAGCCAAACTTGGGGTCAAAGCTGGTCAAAGGGTGTCAAGACAGAGGAGCTGACACGTGTCATCGAAAAATAGAGATGGAGACGACTGATGACGGAGGGCGGTAATGCTGAATTGCTGATGGTAAGAAACAATGTCACTCTTCAAAAATTAACTTTTTGTTAAAGGAAAAAAATATTCTATAACTCTAGTATCATAAAAATTATCAAAGATAAGAGAAAGAACAAAAAAAAAATATTGAAAAATGTCATCTAGAGAGTGCAATAATATACACAACGAAATATATCTTAATAATGATAAATAATATCTCTTAATAATGATATAATAAATAATGAAATATTTTAGATAATAAGAAGATCTTGCTAACAAACTCATGCAAAAAAGAATAACCTCAGCGGGTGGTTGGGGTTCCCCGCAGCTTCATTTTATATATATATATATATATATATATATATAAATTTCATACGATAGTTGTGCATGTATTATTCACTCGGGCAATGTTTAGCACGTAAAATGATAAAATGAGAAAATACATAGCCTCATTGTAATATAAAACAATCACGAGATAATGCATTTAAAAATATTTTTTTACATATTAAATATTACAGTAATTTAATTTAACTATGTAAATATGTACTATGCCTCCGGTGGCTGTTTAAATTAGAAAAAATTATATATAAGTCTTGGAGAACAAATTTAATTACAAATAAGTTGTGTAAAATTTAAAAACTACAGCCAAGTTCATTTGGACTTGAGTGTAATTTGAAATTAGGGTCAAAAGATAATAATACCCTTATTAAATATATATTATATCAATAAAATAATTTACAATTATTTCATTAGTAATTTACAACTATCACTTCAACTTTTTACAACTTTACATATCTAATAGTTCAATCCATCATGAATTCTTAAAAAGTTTAATACTAATTATTTACAATTACTTTATCATTAATTTACAAATATCACTTTAACCTTTTTATAATTATAACTTCACATACTTAATAGTTAAAAGGTTTAAATATTTGATGTAAAAATATAAAGTTACACTTGTAAAAAGTTAAAGTGATAGTTGTGAATTATTAATGAAGTAATTATACATCATTTGATTGATATAATATATTTTTAACAAGAACATTATTATCTCTGCACCTTAATTTTAAATTACATTCAAGTTTTAAAAAACTTCGTTGTGGTTTCTAAATATTATAAAACTTGTTTGTAAATAAGTGATAAGTGCATATTTTATAATTAAATAGGTATAAATTTTAGTTTGAATTTGATTATATTTATTAATATTTTATATCTATTTAATTGATATTTATATATTTTTTCCTCATCACTTAATTATAAAATAAAAAGAAATTTTAATACAAAATTCACTTATATTTTTTATCTTTATATTTTGCAGAGAAAAAAAAACAAATAGAAGAAAAAGAGAAATATATATATATATATATATATATGAGAGTCCCACATCAACAGGGAAAAAAAGAAGAAGCCTTCACTTTAACTACACTCCCTCCATCAAGAGGGAAGCATCGAATCACTTATCTAAATACTTCAAGAATTCTCTCTGAGATATTTGGAACTCGTAAAAGTATTCTGAAGGCTGAAAGCGAGATTATTGAGAAGTTTCATAAATTATAATTATTTTTTTCTACTCCTTAATTTTCTCTATGATCATTTTTCATGATTGGAGATTTTAGAACCGTTTTATTTAATTTTATTATGTGTTTTTAAATTATCCAATTGGGATAAGGATGTAGCCTAATTAGGGAGCTAATTTTCTATTTCATTTGTTTTGACTCTTTGCATTTATATTTATGAATATTTTTGCTTTTTTCAATTATATTTATTTCTCTTGTTTTTCATATTAATTTAATGACTGGCCACCATTTAATTAAGTCTATGAGTAATCTTGATGGACTGGGAGGTGAAAAGAGAACCTAGATCTAGAGAAATAAACATAAATAACTAGGTTAGAGATAGTTCTAGAAATTTATGGTGACTTAAATTATAGTTTCATAGTTTAATTAGTTGCTTGGGTATCGTGGGAATGAATTCAACACTAATTAAAAAGGAACTAATAATTTGAAAGAATATTAGGACACTTTAGGAATAGTTGTCACTATAATTGATCCGAGTCAACTCAAAAAGTAAAAACTAGGAACCTATAGGATGAATCCTAAATTCCAACGCTTCAAGTGATTGTGTTTTTATCATCATTATTTTCTTAATTTATTTTTATTCCTTATATTTTTATTAAAATTATTCATTTTATCTATTTTTCTTAAGCTATTAATTATTGACCTACATGTAATGTTTCTTTTAAATTATTCATTTATTTTGGAGAGCAGTTTTTTTTTTTTTTTGGAAAAAACAAAAGGAAAGTACTGAGAAGCGAATCCAAATCCGATGGGGAACGGGCTTCACTAGCGTCCAAGGTTTCCCAACTGTCATATGGGGGGTGCTTAACCAACCATGATCTCCCCTCTCTCACTTGGATATGTTGGGACGCACGTGCTCAGTGTAACCCCCACCCCCACCCCCACCCCTCCTCTCCCTCCTCCATCTTTCCCAGTTTCCTTGCCACCAAACATTTGTTTGGCTGCGTCATTTCATTTAGTCGGTACATTCTTCATGATTTGTTCAAATTAACCACAGCACTCGTGAATTCCATCCTCTCAGATCTGATTTCTAAAATACCAGCTTAATTTATAATACATATGTATCGTAAGTTCTCACATATAGTTGTCTCTGAATACTTGCCGTGAGTTGAGATCCAAAATGAATGATCAGTTTCCAATTACTGGTGTCTACTTATGGTGGCGAGTGGGGCCAGCTCCCATGCAGAGCGGAAGCTGACTAGGCCACAGATTCCTTCCTCCCCAAACGCCTCTCCCTCCCTCCCCCGTTCTCTGCTTTTTCGCTGGTACCCATAGTCTGAACTTGTAATGTTTGAAAACCAATCACCGTCTCTTTCCTTTACGTTGCTTGAAAACAAAACTTACAAGCCGAATTCATTCATGATTTTGGTCTGTAATAGACAGGGAGAGAGAAACGGACAGTTTGTTAATTACCAGTCCCACCCGGCACCCACAACACCCTAAAATTAATTACTTCAGAAAATACATAACGCCATATTATATTATCGATCCAAACTCATCATATAAGAAGCGAATTCAAAATGAAATATATTAAGAGACGGATTATTATTAGCCTTAGTTTTTCCCCTTTTCTATTTTTTTTTTTTAACTTAAAGATGTATAAAAATCTAATGCGAGCCACAACTTATTTCCAATAAAAAACTAGCCCGGACGTAGATTTGTATGCAAAGAAGACGAGCAACTGCCCCATCCACCACAAAGCATAAGAACAAAAATTACGAGAAGGGAAATGAAATAAGGGAGACAGAAAGAGGTGTATGAACAAATTTTATCAAGTAGGAGAGGCGAGCACATGGTGGGTGGGTGCCTGGGGGGAGAAATTTTACAAGGCGTCCACGGTTTCGCCATTGGAGGTGACCTTGGATCCAGCAGATTGAGCCGCGATCTTTTTCTTTGACGCCAGCGAGCACTTCTCCTTCCTCTCGTCCCTGTTCATGGCCTGTTGACGGCATTCCACGCTGCAGAAAGCGCTATCCCCTCTGCACAATTTCATCACACCGACACAAAATAAATCCCCAAATCCACTGTCTTCAAATCCCAAAATATACTAAGAATATGCACGTGAGCTGGAATTGAAGAGCGAACACAAATAAACTGAGAAACAGTGAGAAGAAAGGGTAACCTGTACATGTAGATGTCACGGGTGGGTACCAGTGGACGTTCGCAGAGAGAGCAGGAGCGCAGGAAGTCGGGGGTGTGAGTGAAGTCGGCGGAGTGCCTTCTATGGGTTGTTGTCAACAGAGTACTGGCGGCCGTCACCGCCCTCCGATCAGACCCATCACCGAACCCACCGCCACTCTGCCAGTTAGAATCGGTGGCGGTGCCGAGATCCGAGCTGATTTCTGATATGCTTGTGGTCCTCTTCATTGGAGGACGAGGCCTCTTCCCCAACAACATCTTCATTTCCCCTTCTTCCTGTTTTCGATAGCCAAATTAAAGCAGAGAGCTCGGTGATATTACTGCTTCTGTGGGGTGTGAGTCTGATCTGACTCTGGAAGCCGGGTGAAGAAGAAGCGGTAAAGACTAGAGATGGGGAGCTCGGGGAACATAAAACAAGAGCCCGAGACCCGGGACTGAATCTGGGTCGTTGAAATCGCAGACAACCGTCTGACGCAGACTCACTTGTGCATCAATCACCAGACTACACATAACCTCACCTGATTATTATGATTCTAAATCCTGGTCTAAATAATTATTTTCAGCAACTTTAATTATTGGTTTAAATTAATGCTTGAAGGAAATGATGGCGTAATATTCCCCCGTGCCCGAAAGTATCATGTTCTATTGTACTTTTAGCTGCTTTGCTCTAATTATTTTTCAAGTTAAAATATATAAATTTTATTAAATTTGGAGACAATTGGGTAGGATTTCTTTCACTTTTAAAAATTTAAAATTAATTTTATTAATTTTTTAATTTTTCACTACAAGCTCCTTTACAATTATTTTTTAGTTATCATACTAATAAAAATTATCATATTATATCAAAACAAGTCACAAGACATATAGCAATTTACATGGTATTAAATATAAGCTAATGTTGACATAAAAAAGGGTGGATAAAATTAAAAAAATTATTATTAGCTTAGATTAGATGTTGCGTAACCTCTACTGTTTTTTTTTTATATGATATGACAATTTCTATTAATAAAGTAAATTTAACTTTAAACTTTTAAAAATGAGAAGGGTTCTATGCAATAATTTCAAAGTTTAAATTTTTTTGTATATTTTGACCTATTTTCTATATAAAGTTTTATTGGTCTCTTGTATAAATCACTTTATCTTGATTTTTATAATTTTTGATATAAAATATCCTCCAATAAATTTAAAAAAAAGTGTAATATTTCAATTTTGAAAAAACGCTCCCCGGGCATCAAGTCACTATCTTCTAAATCTATGAATAAAATTGAAAAGTAATTTATTTTTAACATAATTTTATTTTCGAAATAACTCATCTTAGTTTTTGCAAGTTAATTGAAAGTAATTTATAAAAACAATTGGAACAGGTGCAGCATATGGTATTTTTAATCTGGTATTATGGAGTGGCTGTACTTTTTAGCGTTATAGAACCTAGGCGAGAAGCTTTCCAAAAACATATTGTACACATGCACAATTGCACACGCTATGTTTATAATTTTCTACTTCAATTCTATGTATCTTGGTATGCGTGCGCGTAAATATTGTGCGGCTGTGTGTGTGAATTTTGGATTCTTGATTGGGACTCTCTCAGTGATCGAGGGACCTTAATTAAAAGGTTGTGATCTACAGCATGGAAAATAATAATAAGAGTTACAGTTTCTTTTTTTAAAAAAAAAAATAGAATAACGAACGATGAAAGGCATACATCTGTTTAACTCTTCCTTAACGCTACTCGATCATGATATAGTTAACATTTACAATAGGGGGAGCCTCCGAGATCAAAATCTATGCATGTGCGCGGATCAAACGGATGAGTGGTTTTAAATTTTCATGTATATTTGAGCAAATTCGCTTCTCCATATGATCAAATATACTCCTTTTATTAAAAAATATAAAATATTTTTAATTAAATTTTACCTCTTAATAAAGTAATTATTTATTTTTTAATTAACTCTATTTTTTATATTTATCTCTATTAAATATTTTATAATAAATATAAAGTTATTATTAATAAAAGTACTTTTAAAAAAATAATAATTATATCTCAAAAGATTAAAAATATTTTATATTTTTAAATGAAATGAGTATGTTTCCAGCATCAACATTTGTCCTCATTCTTGCAGGCTAGCTTTTGAGGTGAAATAAAGTTATTTCAATAAAAATAAAATACAAAAGACAACTAGTTCTATTAGAGAGTTATAATAATTAATATTTTAAATTACCATAAACCTCAAACGTACAAATAAGTGAATAAAAATTGAAACTTTACACCGAGCTTGGTTCAACAAGAGCAAGAGGAATAAAGGAGAGGGAAGGAATCATTTGCATGGATTAATAATTAATTGGAGATTTTAACTGAAGCGAAAGATTCCTCATTCGTTTTAGTAAGATCCACCCTACCTTGCTCCACACACACACACGCATGCACGCGCGCGCGCGCGCACAGAGAGAGAGAGCTCCTCTCTTCTTTTTTTCTTTTTCTTTTTTTTTTTGACTTTCTTTTTTAAGCCAAACAAGAAGAAGAAAGTTGAGAAGGGAGTCATTCACTTTTGAAAAACAAATTATAATCTGATACGAGAAAGGTAGGGGGGGTTTCACCAACAATAGGAGAAGGGGATTTGAATGTCATGTACCAAACACGATGTTAGAAGGCTTTCTTTGATTTCTATCCCGAGTCATGGCTTGTTTGGTATAAATAGAAAAGAAATAAAATAAAAATGAAATTTAAAATAAAAAAATCCTTTTTTAAAATCAATGATAAATAAAAATTTAAAAAAATATTACTAAACTTTTTTCATTCCATTTAATTAAATTGAGTATATATTGAAGTGTTTTTATTTCGATATTTTTGCTTCATCGTTCATATATAGCTCCTATTGATTATTAGTTTGATTGATTTATTTACCTTCTTGTCAAAAGGAGCGGTAGATGTTTGGATTTCTGTATTTTAAAATTAAATGTGAACATATGTTTAACAAAATAAAAATAAAGCAAGAAATTACATTTTATGCATTCCTTGCAATTATTCTGTTTACACGAGCCATGGTACTTGAAATGAGTTTAGAGAAAATTGCTAAAAAGGAGCCCTTGGTAAAATTATGAAAGCAAGAAGATCAAGGTTGTTCGAGGGAACTGAAGTCCTCGGTCCTTCAAAGAATTTTCATTCAATGTTAATGTGCTCGAAGGATCTCAATCCTTTTACCCAAATAAACATTAAAATTTATTTTTAATTTTTTAACTTTATATAAAATTTTATTTTAATTTTTTAATTTTATAAAGTACTTTTTCAATCATTTAATCATAACATTGTTAGTTTTATTAATAAAATTTTTTTTACTTTAAACTTGTAAATATTGAGAATTATATTTTTAAATGTTAACAAATTAAGTTTAATTTTTTTTAAATAATAATGACAGATATAAAAATAATCATTTCAAATTCATAATATTAGTATTAAAAGACTAAAATATATTTTATAAAATTTAGAAAATAAACTAAATATAAAATTAGAGTACGAAAGACAAACTTTAACCCCAAATAACTACACCATTCCTTCTTAATTGTTATCAATTCCCCCGAGACATTCTTTCTTATTTAATGTTATGCTTTACGGAGAACCAGGGGCCGAGAAAGCGAAAAATTTAAAAAAAGAAGAGGGTTTTTTTTTTTTTTGGGGCGAGCAGAAAAAGATTGAAATTGTAACTTTTGAATGGTTGAATACAAAAACAAAGGGCGGACAGAATGGACGGTGAGAAAAGCGGGAGCATAATGTCACGGATGATATTTCCGTGACCGTGTAAAGACCAAGATAATGAACGGTCCGCTGGTTAGCCTCGCACAATATGGGTAAAGGGGGCGACATTAGCATTGGGGGTGTTCTGCCTCAGTCTTCGGACTGTGTGCACAACTGGTCGGGGGCTAGTGCCGCCTCCCTGATGAGCCCATGGCAGGGCGAAACCAGTGTGATCCGTACGTGGTAAGGCTTGTCCTGAGGATTATGGGGTCCTCCAGGACGCCGCACGGGCGCCGTGTGCTGCGCCAGACTCTCAGCCCGTGACAGAGTGGTATCAGAGCAGGACGTACTTTACTGCCGTGTGCGCGTGGGGTCCCACGTTGGGACTGGTCGGCCTCGGCACCGCTCCAGAAAGGCCTCCGAGCAGGTGGGTCCAAAAGTGGGGACTCGGGCGGGATGGTTGGCCGTTGTCGACTCCACTCCTGTTGGCTCGCGGGTGCGAGTGGGTCCGAAGAGTGCAGGACTCGGGTGGCCACTCAGCAAGTAAGCTGGTGTGTTTGTGGCAGTACTGTACGTACGATCCTTGGGCGGAGTCGTTCTCCCCTAGCACGAGGGCGTGCTAGATTGGGTGTGGGAGAATGTCACGGATGATATTTCCGTGACCGTGTAAAGACCAAGATAATGAACGGTCCGCTGGTTAGCCTCGCACAATATGGGTAAAGGGGGCGACATTAGCATTGGGGGTGTTCTGCCTCAGTCTTCGGACTGTGTGCACAACTGGTCGGGGGCTAGTGCCGCCTCCCTGATGAGCCCATGGCAGGGCGAAACCAGTGTGATCCGTACGTGGTAAGGCTTGTCCTGAGGATTATGGGGTCCTCCAGGACGCCGCACGGGCGCCGTGTGCTGCGCCAGACTCTCAGCCCGTGACAGAGTTGGTATCAGAGCTCGGTTCTACCGTTGTGCTTGAAGGAAGGTATTGTACGATGGCAACTGAGGAAGGAAACGTCGTTGGCACGGAAGCACAGGAGCAAGCTCATGCACAACAGGAGCAAGCTCACCCCAGGTCCAAGCGAGAGCGAGGCCGGAGCAGGGCACCCGCAGGTGAGTCCCTTGAACCTCGTGTTGGTAGCTTGGAATCTAACATGGAGGAAGTGAGAACTACTATAGGGGGACTCAACGATCAACTCAACAATCTCCTCCAAGAGAATGCTGAGATAACGCGGGCTGCCAAGTTGATGATTGCAGACCTTAACGATGATTTAGGGGAAGACATTCGTTCCCTCAGACGTGATCTCGCCGATCTCCGCAAATATGTAAGAGATGAGGTACGAGGTCTACGCTCTCAAATGGATGAGATTCGTCATGAATGGGATTCTCATCACTGTGTGAGTAGCCCTATTAGTGGTAGTACTTCAAACGCCACTTCTCAGGGTCTGAAAGTGCCCAAGCCGGCCATGTACAATGGGACTCGTAGTGCTACAATTGTGGAGAACTTTCTCTTTGGCCTAGAACAGTACTTCGAGGCCATGGGAGTCTCTAACGACTCAATCAGAATCAACAATGCTTCAACTTTTCTCCGGGATGCAGCCCAACTATGGTGGCGCAGAAAGCATGCCGAACGAGAAAAGGGCCTTTGCACTCTCAACACATGGGAGTTGTTCAAGTCAGAACTCCGCAAGCACTTTGTTCCCCACAATGCTGAGACAGAGGCTCGAGGTAAGCTTCGTAGATTGAGACAAACTAGTAGTATTCCTGACTACATTAAAGAGTTTACTACCATTATGCTCGAGATTGAGGACTTGTCCGACAAGGAGGCTCTTTTCTACTTCATGGACGGACTTAAAGACTGGGCGAGAGTAGAACTCGATAGACGTAAAGTGCAAACTCTAGATGAGGCAATTGCTGCTGCTGAGTCTATAATCGACTACTCCACCAAGTCCAAAAAGCCTAATCCTGGTAGCAGTGGAGGAGACAAAGGAGGACAAAAGAAGAATTTCGATCGTAAGGATGGTGGTAGATTCTTTGGTGGGAGTTCTAGACAGGATAAACCACCCTCAATCAGGCGTGATGCCTCAAAGCCACCGAGGCCATGCTTCGTGTGCGATGGTCCACACTGGACTCGGGACTGCCCCAACCGCAAGGCTATGAATGCCTTGGTTGCTGAAATGAAGGATAACCGGGACAAGGAGCAACAGATCGACCTTGGTTCCCTCCAACATTTGAATTCCTTGACTGGGCTCTTTTCTCCATCAAAGAAGGAAGAGAAGGGTCTACTTTATGCTGATCTTGCTATTCAGGGCAAGTTCGCCTCTGCCATGCTCGACACAGGAGCATCCCACAACTTCATGGAGGCTGAAGAAGCTAAGAGATTGGGTATCCAACTCAACAAGGGAGAAGGCACCATCAAGGCAGTGAACTCCCCAGCCAAACAAGTCCTTGGGATTGCTAAGGATGTGAAGGTGAAGATTGGGGACTGGCAAGGTACGTTAGACTTTACTGTTGTCCCTATGGATGATTTTAAAGTTGTATTGGGACTTGCTTTCTTCTGCAAAGCACATGCCTTCCCGATTCCTGAAGCCAAGTCTATGGTGGTCATTGACTCCAACATGATCCGGGTAATCCCCTTGAAACGCTTGGAGAAATCCAACCCTATGATTTCTGCCTTGCAATTCAAGAGGGGTCTCAAGAACTCAGAAGGGTATATTGCCACTGTACGTTCATTGGCCGAGGAAGAGGATGGCCCAACCAAACCACGGGAAACCTTGCCACCTGGTATCCAAGAGGTACTACAGGAGTACAAGCACGTCATGCCTGATGAGTTGCCCAAGAAACTACCTCCCAGAAGAGAGGTAGACCATCAGATCGAGTTAGAGCCTGGTGCCAAACCACCTGCCTTGGCACCTTATCGCATGTCACCTCCAGAACTTGAAGAGTTAAGGAGACAACTACAAGATCTCCTTGATTCAGGATATATTCAACCATCTAAGGCCCCATATGGTGCTCCAGTCCTTTTCCAGAAAAAGAAGGATGGATCGTTGCGAATGTGCATCGACTACAGGGCCTTGAACAAGATTACCATCAAGAATAAGTACCCGATACCTTTGATCGCCGACTTGTTCGATCAGCTTGGAAAAGCCAGGTACTTCTCTAAGCTTGATCTCCGATCCGGGTACTATCAAGTACGCATCGCCGCAGGTGATGAACCGAAGACAACCTGCGTGACGAGATATGGAGCATTTGAGTTCCTTGTCATGCCTTTTGGACTGACAAATGCCCCGGCAACGTTCTGCACGCTCATGAACAAGTTGTTCCACCCTTACTTGGACCAGTTCGTGGTGGTATACTTGGATGACATCGTAGTATATAGCAACACTCTTGAAGAGCATGCTCAACACTTGAAGAAAGTCTTCCAGGTACTCTCTGATCATGAACTTTACATTAAGCTGGAAAAATGTTCTTTTGGTAAACAAGAGGTGGACTTCTTGGGGCACAAGATCAAAGATGGAAAGCTCATAATGGACCCAACTAAAGTTCGAGCCATTCAAGAATGGCAGCCTCCTACCAAGGTCCCAGAGTTAAGATCATTCCTTGGTTTGGTGAACTACTATCGGCGGTTCATCAAGGGGTATTCAACTATCACTGCTCCATTAACAGATTTGCTCAAGAAGAATAAGTCTTGGCAATGGTCACAAGATTGCCAAGATGCTTTTGAAAAGCTCAAGCAGATGGTCGCGCAAGAGCCTATTATGTCCTTGCCCGACTACTCCAAGCCGTTTGAGGTACACACTGATGCCTCAGACTTTGCAATAGGGGGCGTGTTAATGCAAGAAAGACACCCTATTGCGTACGAGAGCCGCAAACTCAATGACACAGAGAGGCGCTACACGGTGCAAGAAAAAGAGATGTCTGCCATTATCCATTGTCTACGAACCTGGCGTCATTACTTACTTGGGAGTAAATTCACTATTATGACAGATAATGTTGCTACGAGCTACTTCCAAACACAAAAGAAGCTCAGCCCGAAGCAAGCTCGCTGGCAAGATTTTCTGGCTGAGTTTGATTATCGGTTGGAATACAAGCCAGGCAAAGCAAACGTAGTGGCGGATGCCTTAAGCCGGAAAGCCGAGTTAGCCACTCTCTCAGCAAGCATGCCCCAGAATGACTTCCTTGAACAAATCAAGCAAGGTATGTCTCAGGACTCATCTGCAAGCAACTTAGTAAAGCTTGCTACTGAAGGCAAGACTCGAAGATTTTGGGTGAATGATGGAATACTCTACACCATTGGGAACCGAGTCTATGTGCCGAAATGGGGCAACCTTCGAAGGGATGTCCTAAAAGAGTGCCATGATTCCATGTGGGCCGGGCATCCAGGTATGGCACGAACACTTGCTCTCGTACAAAATCATTTCTATTGGCCACATATGCAAGACGATGTCGAAGCATATGTGAGAACTTGCTTAGTGTGCCAGCAAGATAAGGTTGAACAACAACATCCTGCTGGTCTGCTCGAACCTTTGCCGGTGGCTGAGAGACCATGGGAGAGTGTCTCCATGGACTTCATAGTTGCTCTCCCTAAGTCTGAAGGATGTGGGAGTATCATAGTGGTGGTTGATAGATTCAGCAAATATGCCACCTTTATACCAGCCCCAGCAGATTGCAAGGTTGATGAAGCAGCACGCTTGTTTTTCAAGCATGTCGTGAAGCTATGGGGGATCCCTCGCAACATCGTCAGTGATCGAGATCCCCGATTCACCGGGAAATTCTGGAGAGAACTTTTCAAGCTCTTGGGGACAGACTTGAACTTCTCAACAAGCTTTCACCCTCAGAGCGATGGACAAACGGAGCGAATCAACGCTTTGTTAGAGCTTTACCTTCGCCACTATGTGAGCGCTCATCAACGAGATTGGGCTAAGTTGCTCGATGTGGCCCAATTCTCTTACAACTTGCAGCGAAGTGAGTCGACAGGTAAGAGCCCTTTTGAGATAGTTACCGGACAACAACCTCTAACCCCCAACACACTTGCCACTCCATACAAGGGAGACAATCCAGCTGCCTATAGGTTTACCAAGGAATGGCAAGAAGAAGCCGACATTACTCGTGCATGCCTGGATAAAGCTTCTCGAAAAATGAAGAAGTGGGCAGACAAGAAGCGGCGCCCCATTGAATTTCAAGTAGGTGACTTGGTCATGGTTAAGTTATTGCCAAATCAATTCAAGTCACTACGCAAAGTCCACAAAGGCTTGGTCAGGAGATATGAAGGCCCTTTCCCTATCATCAAACGTGTGGGAAAGGTTGCGTACCAAGTACAACTCCCTCCCAAGCTTAAGATTCATCCTGTCGTCCATGTTAGTCTCTTGAAGAAATACTATGGAGATGAAGAAGATCCATCTCGAGGTATCTCTAAGAGAGCACCGACAGCGGTCATCACTGAGTACAACAAAGAGATAGAAGAAATCCTTGCCGACAGGGTGATCAGAAAGAGAGGAGTTCCCAACTATACTGAGTACTTAATCAAGTGGAAGGGTCAACCAGACTTTGAAGCTAGTTGGGAACGTGAAGACCTCCTGTGGCAGTTCACTGACCAAATCCAACGCTACAAGGAGGAAGGCGCGACGAGGGCGTCGCGAAATCAAGTGGGGGAGAATGTCACGTTTCGTCATTTTTCACAAGGTTAAAGAGGTCCGGAATGCTCCAGAACCCTCCAGAAGGCTCCCAGCTAACCTTAAGAGTGCTAGATAGTGCAACAACATTCTAGAGAAGCCTACACAACTCTAGCCTCAATATTTTAATATTGTCTCTAGATTCTTCCATTAAAATATCTAGATATTTGTTAAGAGAATTCTAGAGAATCAATTGTAACCGTAGGATAGATTTAATCTCCACCGTCCATTAAGGAGGTGGGAACATTCTAGATCCAAGGGGAGGCCTATAAATACCTCACCCCTCCTCATTTGTAAATCATCCTTGAGTTCTCAAAGCTATAGAACTCTCACATCCTCTCTCTACTCTCCTTTGCCTTCAAGCTTTCCCTTTCCTCTTCTTAGCCAAGCATCCTCCTTTCATACGAGTTAGGCTTACTTAGCAACTTCCAGTGAAGGTTGTCTAAGTGCCGCACGGGTCGAAAGACTAGCCCCGTGACAGTTGGTATCAGAGCAGGACGTACTTTACTGTCGTGTGCGCGTGGGGTCCCACGTTGGGACTGGTCGGCCTCGGCACCGCTCCAGAAAGGCCTCCGAGCAGGTGGGTCCAAAAGTGGGGACTCGGGCGGGAAGGTTGGCCGTTGTCGACTCCACTCCTGTTGGCTCGCGGGTGCGAGTGGGTCCGAAGAGTGCAGGACTCGGGTGGCCACTCAGCAAGTAAGCTGATGTGTTTGTGGCAGTACTGTACGTACGATCCTTGGGCGGAGTCGTTCTCCCCTAGCACGAGGGCGTGCTAGATTGGGTGTGGGAGAATGTCACGGATGATATTTCCGTGACCGTGTAAAGACCAAGATAATGAACGGTCCGCTGGTTAGCCTCGCACAATATGGGTAAAGGGGGCGACATTAGCATTGGGGGTGTTCTGCCTCAGTCTTCGGACTGTGTGCACAACTGGTCGGGGGCTAGTGCCGCCTCCCTGATGAGCCCATGGCAGGGCGAAACCAATGTGATCCGTACGTGGTAAGGCTTGTCCTGAGGATTATGGGGTCCTCCAGGACGCCGCACGGGCGCCGTGTGCTGCGCCAGACTCTCAGCCCGTGACAGAGTGGTATCAGAGCAGGACGTACTTTACTGCCGTGTGCGCGTGGGGTCCCACGTTGGGACTGGTCGGCCTCGGCACCGCTCCAGAAAGGCCTCCGAGCAGGTGGGTCCAAAAGTGGGGACTCGGGCGGGATGGTTGGCCGTTGTCGACTCCACTCCTGTTGGCTCGCGGGTGCGAGTGGGTCCGAAGAGTGCAGGACTCGGGTGGCCACTCAGCAAGTAAGCTGGTGTGTTTGTGGCAGTACTGTACGTACGATCCTTGGGCGGAGTCGTTCTCCCCTAGCACGAGGGCGTGCTAGATTGGGTGTGGGAGAATGTCACGGATGATATTTCCGTGACCGTGTAAAGACCAAGATAATGAACGGTCCGCTGGTTAGCCTCGCACAATATGGGTAAAGGGGGCGACATTAGCATTGGGGGTGTTCTGCCTCAGTCTTCGGACTGTGTGCACAACTGGTCGGGGGCTAGTGCCGCCTCCCTGATGAGCCCATGGCAGGGCGAAACCAGTGTGATCCGTACGTGGTAAGGCTTGTCCTGAGGATTATGGGGTCCTCCAGGACGCCGCACGGGCGCCGTGTGCTGCGCCAGACTCTCAGCCCGTGACAATAAGCTGGAAATATTTGTATATGTATGTGGCTGAATGAGCACCAAGCTTTGTGCTCTTTGTTTGGGAAAAAAGAAAAAAGAAGGCAAAGCGTGAAAGATGATGATGCAAAAGGAAAGGAAAGGAAAGGGAAGGGAAGATAAATTTAGGTGCACTGGGAAAGCTACGCCACGGCCACGGCCACGACCACATGTTAATTAGGAATCAGTGGACAGTGATTGACAAGATTAGCTTTGCTTGTTTTGTCCTCGCTAACCTCCAAATTTTATTGTCGTCAGCTGGCTTTGCTTTCACAGCTGCTCTTTCCTCGACCTCCACTCACCATCACCCTCTCCTCCTCCAACTTTAATTTTACTGACATTTTTTCTCTATGGAGAACAAGCAATTGAGCACCGCCTTACTTGATTCAATATTCAGCAAATAATGATAAGATTAGACAAATTAGGAATAAAATTCCAACATAAATCATTTTAAACCTGATTTATTTCACACATACAAGTTGAACATTTAATCATTTATTTAAACGTTTGAACATTTGTCACTTTGAGGTGTGAGATTGGCTCTTCTTCTTCTTCTCACTTAAATTACTTGAATTTAGAATTTAGAGGTCAGGGTCTAAAATTTTTTCTTTTTGGGTTTGAACTGGGTTTTGCACAGTGATACAGTCCAATACGTGAAAAAGGGAAAAAGTTAGGGACACAATTTATGTCGGTTTAAGAGGATCGAGTTTCACCCCTATTCCTTTCATCCTGAGAACAAATAATGAATCTGTCAAGTGTTGAAAAATCATGCCTCTTCTAGAAACTAAAGAAAAGGATGGGACCAGAGTGCAAGTTGGAAGCGGGTCTCTCTTTTGTCTGAGCGTATGGCTGAAGGCTCTGGAATCCCACAATACGACCTCCTCACTTGAAGGCGAGAGGCCGATATTCCGAATGTCCTCTCAACAAGGCTACTTTCTTCTTGGTAATTGCCACAAAATAATGTCGGTTCAAGCAAATACTTGGCTACATATTCACAGCAGTTTTTTCTTTTTTTGGTTTAAAAAAATTCAACCTTGTGTGTCCAGAAGCGGGACAGTAAAGAAGGCTGGGACCTGGAGGGACCAAGAAAACAAAGAGAGAGAATCTGATAATAATGGGGTTGCCCACCAAGAAGGACATGGACAAAACTAGTTATGATGTGTTGATGTAAAGGCTAAACATGTGACTTGTGTGACCGTCCCATGCATATATCATGGCGTGGTGATAAATTAGTTGGGGCAGCATGCCCGTCTGCATTCGTCGGCCGATCCAATCAACGTTGCAAACCGCCTTTCACAGTTTGGGGTCATCAACTTCATTGCCTTCGGCTGATTAATTCTTGTAAATCATGGAGGCGGCTCATTATTGTTGTAGAGCGGCAAAGACCGGTACTCACGACCATTGTCTACTGACACTATATCCACGAGGGAGAAATTTAAAATGCTAATTTAAAGTGCAGTCATCGTCAGCTCAAATTTATGGAACTTTCAATTTGATTCAATCGACGTTTTTTCTTTCTTAGGTGATGGTGATGCTTTGAACTATGCGTTGAATTTGATTAGGATTTCTGCTTTGTTGCATCGACGCAGACAATACGGGGTCAGTGTCGGGAACATGAAGCCTAATTGTATGAGGTAAAGGAAAGCAAAGTTAGTGTTGAGAAGGATCGGAAATACCAGAACTGAAATTTGAAAAGGATTTTCAGTATATATGTGTGGGGACTACTGAGCAAAACACGTGAAGTGCAGCTTGGCTGCGGTGGATCAGTGGGAGATGAAGAAAATATCCAGATGTTTGCAGAACACTTCCAAAGCGTGGTGTATGTTTGTGGACATTTAATTGGGCCTTTTGGCAAATCAGCGGCAATCCTTTTTGCGAAACTGCACATAAAAGCTTCAAACAAAACCAAAACTGTCTCTGTTTGTTTGGCTGGCCTCAACCAAGAACTCTCAATCAGCGGAGGACAACTGGACAAGAATGAGATTCTTGGCAGTATAAATTTTGTGACATCTTATCACATTTTTTTTTTTTAAAAATACTTCTTTAGAAATTCAAGTGGAGTCATATATCTGGTAGGTTAATCTTTCGGGGAAAACGATAAACAATATTTATCAAAATTTATATTCTTATATATTACTGCATAATGGCAATTTGAATATAAGATTGGAATAAAATCTATACTTTACAGAAAAATATTATATATAAGATGTGACACTAAAAAGTTGTCCTTTTTATATGTTTAAACTAATTTTGAATAATATTATATGCAAATCAGATGACCAAAAAAAACTATTTATGTAATTGCTCGTTTTTTTTAAAAAAAAAATTGGCTAGCATATAAAATATAAATCCTGGGTATCATCCTCTTTTTATGAATGAAGTGATACATTGATTATTAGTCAATGACGAAAATGTTTCAATAAATTAATAAATATGTATTATATTTTTTATTGTATTTAATAAGGTTAAAGTATATTTTTAATTCTCTAACTTTATATAAAATTTTAATTTAATTTTTTAATTTTATAAAGTATCTTTTTAATCCTTTAACCTTAACATCATTAATTTTAAATGATTATTTTTTATATTAATTATTATTTTTTTGAAAAGATTAAACGTAACATATCAACATTTGATAATATATTTTATTAATATTTAAAAATTTAATATAAAAATTTATTGAAATAAAATTAACAGTGTTAGGATTAAAAAATTAAAAAAAATATTTTATAAAATTAAAAAATTAAAGTAAAATATTGTGTAAAATTAAAGAATTAGATATATATTTTTACCTTGCATAATAATAAGATACAGACACGCACGTGTGATGACAAATACACCCAGAGGCGCATAAATGTATCAATGTTCGATACACCCCTATGGGTCTTGTTTTGGGCCCGGGGCTAGGGAGTTCAAACTCCAATATTGGTCATCGGGTGGTCCGGATACTGTTTTTTTCGGGATATGTTTTCTAACCTTGGAGGCTTGAATGGAGCTGGAATTTTGTCATTCTAATATTTTTTTTACTGGTCCTGTATATTAATATATATTAACAAACAAAAAAAAAATCTGAAGATGGAAGCAAAAGACGTCGCTCAAATTGGAGCAGTACAAATAATTAAGTCATCGAACGAGTTGAGGATTTTAATTCGTTCAAATGAGTGTTATTTTACTCACAAAATTATGAGTCGCGGTGAAAGAATTGACTCAGCGAATCAACCTACGTGTCTCTTCCGAACCTCGTTCTCTTAAATGAACTGAAGAAATCCAAATTGATGTATCTCTTGCTCCCAATACTGGCAATGGCTGAATTATCTCTTTCGAATCTAGATCTAAACAGTTTTTTTTTTTCTTTTTGGATGTGTTTATCATTCATGTCCTATCTAATAATAATAAAAATATGATATGTAGCACCAGATTAATTAAATAAAATATCATGTGTTATTATTTTTAAAATGGAGTGTTTTTTTATTAATTTATTATCTTCTCTTTCTATCACAATTAAAGGCAGAATCAACTAAAATTACAATCATCTAATACAACATGTTTTTATTAAACAAAACATAGTTGACATGGTATACAAATCTACGCAAGGATTTCTCAAGTCATCATCCCCACCGACCCTTACTTACCCGGGGGTAATAGCTTACCCAAGGAGTGAACTTTCATTTTATCTCCCTGAGCCAAAATGATTACAGGATAGCTGACTGATTGATTCTGGAGCACCCTCAAATTTACAGACCGATTTTTCACAAATTATTAAAACCATTATCATGGTAGAAAAATTTTTACCACGATACATCCAAGACAATATACCACAGGTCTTAAAATATCTCAAAAAAAAATAATTAGAACCATGAGGGATAGACATGATCCTTATAACATGTTATTCAAATCAGATCATAAATCAAGAGGGACAGACATAATCCTCTTGGTCATATAAATACTTTTAATAAAAAGGATTAGAGTTTACATGCTCCACAAAGAAGATATGTCCTAAGTTGGCACAAGATATATTGTATAATCCAAAATAAGAGGCAACGTAAAAGATGGTGTCTCATACACCATAATTACACCTCTGGTGCTTTCTCGACCGGACTCGCTCCTGTAAAAATATTAACCACGGGGAATGGGACTTAAAAGTCTCAGTAACCAAAAATTAATATGTAATGATGCATGCGGATGTAACTAATCATGCTATTGCTAAGTGGGCACACAAAACATTTAACCGAACAATATTTTCAAACAAACCGAACAAGTATTTAATTTGCATGACTGCATCTTATATCCTCCTTTCACCATGCTCGGACGCCAAATCACCCGGCCAATGGTGAGTTGGACCAAGCGACACGCCAATCATTGGGTCCAATGAGGGCTTACCACGTGGTAATAATTAACTGAACAGAAATTCCCATTAACACCATACATTAAAATACTCTGACAAGTCATGCATCATTCAAATATCCAAACAAGAATATATCCAAACAATAATATCTCATCATGATAAACAAAAATAAATTTTTAACCCACTTGGCAATAATTTCAAACAAGTATATACAGTATTTATTTTCAATAATTCATAATTTTTCTCAAACAACAAAATAACACATAACCATTCACAAACACACCCATCACAACACATTAATAATGGTTACCTTGTGTCTTGAATAACAAGTTCCCCTTCACAACTCCTTTTTCACCACTATCTTTGTCAATATAATCTACACAATTATTTCACAATACTATATATTAATTTTACATTAAAATAAATAACTCTAATTTAAAGAGTTAGAAAGTCTTAGATCTATAATCCATATTAACACTAATTTAAGATTTATGCCTCATTTAACTTTCTAAATTCTTTTCTAAAATTCTCGCACCCTAATAAACTATTTTTTTTATCCTCAAATCACTTCTAGTATCACAATTTCATCCTTCTATATTCTAAAAATTCATCCAAAAATAAATTAAAAATTTTAGAATTATTCTGAAACCTCAAATCACCTTTCTATAACCTCAAAAATACCTATTCATACTTAAATAAATATTTAATAATCAGAGATTTATCCCTACATCTCAGATCCCACATAAATTCAACCATATAAATCTAGATTTTAACTCAAAAATTCTTAAACATGAGTTTCAACCTCAAGAAAATATTCTATAATATTTATTATATCCCTAAGAGTTTTAACCTATATTTTTAATCTATCATATCATCAGATTAACTATCCTATAGAAAAATCCTAATCAAAATATTTACTCTATCCTACAAAATAATCATATCACTAGAAAGCTAATATTATTTAGAAAATAACTATAAAATTAATTTTGTAATTAAATAAATTTTTAAATGCTAATCTAAACAGGAAAGTTAGAACATACCTGAAGAAAAAGAAAATAATCCCCCCTTGCGAGAAAACGCCGAGCAACGTGAGAGGAAGAGAGAAAAATAATATAAAAATGGGATTGTGAGTCCCAAAATTATATTAAAAAAAACTATAGGTTTGAATTTAATTATTCAAACCTTTGGGCCAAAAGTTGCAATTTTCTCTAAATTGCATCTTAGCCTCTCATGCTTCCTAATGCACACACCCCCCTCCTTTTTACACATGAAGGCACCTATTCTCTTCCCTCATCTAACCAATGTGGGACTTAGAAACAACAACCTTTCACCCCTTTTTTTTTGTTCCTTCTACCTTTTCTTTTTTTTTTCAACACATACATAAAAAAATTATTTATGTATTATATCTTAACTAAATATTGCTTATGTGGTTTTAAATTTAAATTTTTAAATTCATAATTAAATACCTAATCATAATATTATTTCTAAATAATCTCAAATAATATAAATTCCTATTATTATCATTTTTTTTCCTCAAAACCTAAATTCCACAATTTCTTTATTATATAAAAATCAGGATGTTACAGATTCCATCAAGAAATTAATTAAATAATCATGTTTTAAGTTGAATGCTCATATTTGATATAATTGTTGCAATATAATGGCTGTTATTTATACTACTATGGCATCAAGGATGAATCTGGAAACAGCTTATATAGAGCTAGAAAAACAGGCTAGTACTTGAAGGGCTCGGGCCTAAAAGGGCTAGCATTTTTAAGCCCAAATTCCCTTTAAAACTCTGACATACATAGCTTGGCTCTCAACATAGCAAGCTCAAGCCTCAAGGTTAGCCTGTGGGCTCCAAGCCCTCTTAACTATTTTTATATTTTTTTAAATTTTTTAATCAAATAAAAAATTACTTCATTCCAATATACTACCAAATCAAAAAAGGTATGAAAAAACTAACCAAATAACATTTAAATGAACTAAAAATACAAATGAAATAATAGTAAGGCAATAAACAATGGATTGGTCAAACCAACAAACACCCAATTAAAATTAAATGAGATTGAGCCTTGAAGGACTGAGATATGGGGCTAGGAGATCAAGGAAAACAAAGAGCACGGGCACAATATGTGCATCAGATAGAGCTTAGCTCATGAGTCATGAATGCACAAGCATGATAAGTAATAGGAGAACTTGAGAGATCAATAACAATGAGCATCAATTAGTCGAACATTGTTGAGATTTGGTTCTTGGAAAGGAGCACTATTGGAGTGAGCAATAGAGATGACTGAAGAGTGAGCAAAAATAGGAGCAAGGATGACTTGTGAGTTATGATGATGGGAACAGGGACGGCAATGTGATGACTTGCTAAAGAGCAAGGACAACTTGTAACGGCAAAAATGAGAGAAGCATATTGAAGAAAGAAAAGTAAATGTTGAATTAAATAAATCATTATTGTGAATCTAGGTGAATTAGGAGATTTAAGGTTGTATTTTTTTAAAAAAAAAGCAACCAAGGATTTCTGTATGAAATTTATATCAATTAAAAATCAATTATTGTCAAAACCTAAATGAAAAACAAGTTACAATGAACTATTATTTAATTTAAAACGAGTTGTTATTAAAATCTAAATGAATACTTATTTATAAAGGTTAACCCAAATCCACAAATATCCACTCAAATTTTAACGACAAGTGATCTTTAACTGATATAATTTTTGATCAATGATTATTCATTGCTATTTTTTCTTTTTTTTTTTGCCTTCCATCCTTAATAGATATGGGCTGACATGTAATATGGAGTAAAATTTAGTTTAATTTTTTTTAAATCTAAAAAGAGTAAAAGTCATGAAAATTAATTAAAAAAATATGCACATTCGAATTTAAATGGGCTGGCCTTCGGCCCTGCAAGGCCAACCCATTTAACCCTTAATTAAACGGGCTTAAATAAGTTAACCCGTTTAAGCTCGATTTATTATTTTAAAGTCATATTTATAAGCCAGATCTTACTATTATATGAGTTTAAATGAGCTGACTGACAAACTCAGCTTGTTTTTCTGCCCCTAAGCTTATGCTATTTATATTACTATAATGGATCGCTTCAGCTGGTTGAAGTTTAAAAGCTGGATTTCAACCATTAACGGTATTTCTGATTGGGCCCATCACCAGATTTAGGGTCAAATTTGCACATTGAGAATGTGATTGTAAAGAGGCATTTTTCCTGCCGGCCACAGGAGAAAATGCATTTTTTCATCACGACACTGGTCTTTTTTTTTTTTTGGGCATGTAGTGAATAGAAAAAACTGAGCAGCTCCCAAAACAAAACGCGCGCGCGCGCCCCCTGCTCTCCTTTGGTACTAAATGTATGAGTTAGGTAATTAATTTATAAAGATTAAAAAATCAGTTAATTTAATTATTTGTAAAAATGCATGTTGATTTTTCTGAATGCCTCACCCAATCGCTTTTGTTTAAAGTTATTTTTATAGTTGCAAACCGCTTTAAAATGTGCCGTCAATAACAATAATTTTAAAAATATTGCTTTAAATTTGGGATTAAAATTTTACATCTTTTTGTTTTACAAAATATCCTTACTATCCACAACTATGAGATTAATATTTTAAAGAATCTAAGCTATTTAAAGGATTTTCATTTCACAGGCGATAATTTCCATATACCTTTTATCATAGTCTATGCTATTTCTATTTGTATTCCATACAAAATCTTATTTGTCATTATTTTCAATGACTTTATTTTTAGAATAATTACTATCTAATTTTTTATCTTTTTTCTCTTCATTATCATTAATAGCAAAATCGATGTATATTTAAAATCATCTAAATATCATATTTTTATCGAGCGAAGAATAAATGATATGATGTACTGATTCCATGCAAGATTTTGTAAGAATTGTGATTTTATCAAAAAACTTATCTCCATTATTTTAAAATATGTTTATATATATCATACCACACTCCTTTAAGGTATGTTTGGTTGGAGGGAGTTGAAATGTCCCCTCCCCTCCCATCATCTTGGCCCTCCAAATTGAGAGTTTTTTGAAATGAGCTAAATTTTTGATTATTTTACCGTCATTCAATTTTTTATATTTCATATATGCCTCAAGCAAAAAAAAAAAAAAATTCCTTCATTCATGTGTGCAACTTCTCCTACCACCCCCTTCCATTCACAACTCTGGTGATTTTTTTCTTTCTTTTCAATTTTTTAATATCTCTCTTGTATATATTTCTAATTTTTCTATTGCCTCCAATTTTTATAATGTTCCTTATTGAAAGTTTTTTATGATGTATGATTCCTTGACATAAAAGAATTTATTGTCAGTAGCCAACACATGAAAATTTTTCATAGGGCGTTGATTTTTTTATATAATTATTGATGAAAGTATCACTTATTTGGGCATAAAAAATTTTAAAAATTGATAAGATGCTTTTTTAAAAAATAATTATACATATAAAATTAATTTGCATGACAAAAAGTTAAAAAATTAAATCTTTTTAACATAAGGGTATGATACTAACTTAATCATTACCTCCTCTCCTCTTTTCTTTTAAACTAAACAAATAATCATTGAAAATCTCTCCCTTTTCTTTCCCTCCAACAAATTCAAATAAAGTGGTATAAAAATATGTCCCTCTCCTTAGAACCGAACCAATCACATCCTTGGACTTTTAAAGGAGGTAGTGTACTTATCCCCAGTTGATGTAATGCAGGGGTGCGAGTGTGTGGCGTCCTTTATGAGAAGGGTTAGCCCTTCCGGACCATTCTCACGCCCGTGCAAGAAGGCCACGTGTCACGAGGTCAGGTGTTACTTAAAGATGAAAGCACTGACTGGGAAACAAAGTTGGTGGCAGTGGGGATGGCTGAGGCTGAATTTCCCGGCTCCAACGATGGAGGCCGCCTGAGTACTTCCAAATTCCAGATCATGTAAGATTACATCATTATCCCATTCGTCCTTTCTCAGACTTCTTTCCAACCATTTCGGACTCATAATACCAATCTACACCTTTGACCTGCTTGCTAATTTCGAGACTTTCAGCAGTCGTTCTTTCAGTAGTCAAGGTTAGATTCTCCATGTCTTCCCGGTTGCAATCTTCTCTTCGTTTGTTGATTCCGCTTATTTATAGGGTTCGCTGCTTCACACGCATCTACAATGTTTTTAGAATGTAAACCTGTCATTGGCTATAGCTATAGAATACGATGACGTCCGATCGGCATTCTTGATTTGTGCTATGCGGTTTCGGGGTTCTCTGGATAACTCTATGGCCTAACCGTGATGCATTTAGATTGTAATTTGCGTAATAGATGTGGGCATGTTTGAATTGACTGTAAATTTGACTGGAGGCATTGGATTTAAGCCGACACTAGATGTGCTCAACGTTGATGTGAGAGGTTTTATGATCTGAAAAGAGTGCTTTTGATTTTCATCCCAACAAAAATAAAATAGGCAAATTTATAATTGAACGAAAGTTGATTTCGCTAGCGGGGTTGATTACTATGTACACATCTTTTTGCTCGAAAATATCTGCATTGATTTTCTCCACAAAATCTCATGATTCTGCCTTATTCGAGCCAAATGCTACAACACCCGTGACTCTTTTCGTTCAAAAATCACTACTTTATCACTCAGAATGTGGTATTGTTGATTGTTTATCAAATCAACGCCTCCCAGGATGCAGTTGTTTTTTTTTTTTTGGGTATAAAATTAGGTGTGGATGCGGCATCACATATTCAAACCTTATTCAGAGGCTTAATTCAAGATATGTGCTGCGTATATTTTAGAGTTTCGTAGTTATAAACCATTTTTTCTGGTTAAACCAAAACTTTTTCAATCAACGCATTCCTCTCTCAGAAGCAGTTGAAAAGGATTAACATGAAGGGTCACCAGATTGTTCCTAGTGTAGGGTAGCGGTAGTTTATTTTCTTCCTCAGTGTTAAGAAAAAAAAAATGGTAGGTAGTAAAAGAGTGCTAATTGGCAGTTTGGCACCAAAAGTTTAGTTACAAACCTTTAAAAAATTTGTAACAATACGTGTCTATTGCTAGTTTGATACATATGAAGCTTGTTTTACTCTACGAGGACTACATAGTCTATACCGTCAAAAGCATCCCGTCTGAGGCCAGAAGATGAAATCTTGTGTAGGAAAGCCTTATGAAGCTATGTCTAGACGATTTTATTTCTCTTACCGGCCATCATTCTTGGTTAAGGAGCATGTTGGTTACTTAAAAATCCTCAGTGCAAAAAGCATTCAGCAAGGGCAACTGGGCAAGGGGTTGAAGTTCCATTGATGTAAAAATTAGATATTTTGTTGATTTGTAAGTGGCTAATTGTGCGAGAGTTGCAGCCAATCTGCATATTTAGCTATTGGATCAAAATGAAGCACCATGTAACAATTGCTATTATGCTGTAATTACTCAGACTGCAATACACTGTTACTGACTTTTGAGGTGTTCATTGTTGATCAATAGTTCTTCTCAACCACCATGAGCGTGGATCTAAATAAAACTGCCTCCAATGGTCGTGAGAAAATGTTAACATCACAGGAGCAACAGGCAAAGGTATTAGATTGCTCTTTCGGTAGATCAATTAATATACATATGCTTTTACTATGTTCTTAAATGTGAGAATTGAAATTAATATTAGACTGCAATATTCTGACTTCCAAGTCAAGAAGCATCTAGGCCATGATATTTTGCTTCTTTCCAGATTAATGAGGCGAGACGGCTGATAGGACCATTGTCAGGTAGGTCATCTGTTTATTGTTCTGATGCATCCATCTCCAGGCATTTAAGAGCAAGAAATTGGAACGTCAAGAAGGCAGTAAAGATGTTGCGACAGACCTTAAAATGGAGAGCTGCTACTAAACCAGAAGAGATCCGATGGGTGAGAAACTGTTTGTCTTCACTTTTTCCAGTAACATTATGAACAAAATGCATGGCTGGGTGAGAAACTGTTATCTGGATGCTATTACTAGGTCTACTTCAAGGTTTTCTCTGGATCTTGGTTAAGCACATCAAACCATGCATACGATCTTCCTCTATTCCTTCTATTCTTGCTTCTTTTTCTAGAGCTTTGTCCAGCTGGATTCAACTAGACTCCAAAGTGCTCTATCGAATCTCTTTGCCATCTGTAGGCTTATTAAACTAGTTCTGATCAAGATTCTACCTAAACTAGCATCGATTAACCATGTTAATTTTTATTCCTTAAGAGTGACTATATGAATTCAGTTGGATTGTTTATGATCTGCAAGAACTCTGGACTTGGTTGAACTCTCTTTCAGTGATCTTCCTTTGATAAAAGGTGTTTAATGTGTATCTGTTGGTAATGTAGGAAGAGGTTGCTCATGAAGCAGAAACAGGAAAGATCTATAGATCCAACTACATTGACAGGCATGGGAGAACAGTTCTTGTAATGAGACCAAGCCGCCAGGTTTATCATGAAAAAAATTACTTCAACCTCTAGCATGTTTCTGTTAACAGGTGCCTAATTACATTAACGTTGGATATTTTGGTGTAGAAATGAAAATGAGGGCTTTTTTTCCCCATTCTGTTTAACTGCTTTTTTAAATTTTATTCCTACTATTTTCACCCTCTCACCGCACAGCCTAAGTAAACAGAGTGGTTACAGATGTCTAATGTTTGAAAGACTAATAAAGTTTAACTAATGAGAAATGCCTGAACAACTTGTTACAATTCAATTTATTGCTTTGAGAAGAATATTTTTATCCGCAGTTAGTTTATTTATATCTGTTTTCTTTTTTCTGGAATTCAGAATTCTAAGTCAACTAAAGAGCAGATTAAATATTTGGTATACTGCATGGAAAATGCTATTTTAAATCTTCCACCAGACCAGGAACAGATGGTCTGGCTAATTGATTTCGAAGGTTTCAATTTGTCAAATATATCAGTCAAGCTGACTCGCGAAACTGCCCATGTATTACAAGACCATTATCCAGAGCGGCTGGGTCTGGCAATACTTTTCAACCCACCCAAGTTCTTTGAACCATTTTTCACGGTAAGCTACATAGCTATGCTCATGCTTTCAATATCTTCTGTTTCATGTTTATATATCGCATGCGCCTTTGAAACATGTATAATTTATCTGTACACGTGTTGATGTTTTAGATACAACCTACTAGTTGATGAGAATATTTGGCCATCTCAGATCCTGACTATATCTGAATGAGATCAAAAGGCCACTTCGTTCACAAGGAAATAAATGTTCTTCTTGCTTACATTTCGAGCCAATTTAAGTTGTGGACATTTCCTGATAGTGATGTTTCGGCCTTTCTGTACATCTAAGCATGCAAATCATCTTTGCTTCTGTCACTCTAAACTACTTTGCTTGTTTTTGGAACTTTTAAATACGCCGGGGGGGGGGGGGAATTTTATTGACGTTTCTCCTAATTGATGCATTTCTTACTAGCTGTGATAGATTAATTTTTCTAGTTCATGGCTGATTTGAAGTTTGATGCTGCAAATAAAAAAAGGCTTTCTTTTTCTAAAAAAAAAAATTGATTTTAGTTTTAAATGTTTTAAAACATGGACTTTTAGCATTTTGTGATGTCAAGGCATGGATTTATTGCTTGCTACAGATGGTAAAGTCCCTGTTGGAGCCTAAAACATATAATAAAGTCAAGTTCGTTTACTCTGATGACCAAAACACCAAAAAAATTGTGGAGGATCTATTTGACAAGGACCGTCTCGAGTGTGCATTTGGTGGGAATGATGTTAGAGGTTTTGACATAAATAAATATGCTGAGAGAATGAAAGAGGATGATCAGAAGATGCCCTCTTTTTGGACAAGGGCGGACTCTCCATCCGCTGACCCACAGGCTGCTCCTTCTCTTGATTCCATCAAGTTAGGCCCTCATGCTGATGCTTCTGACAAGAAGACCACCGACGGTACACCTAAAGAAGAGTGAAATGCCGTGGGAGATGTGTCTTCGAATGAGAAATTTCATTCGCCGAGCCTTTCTGAAGGTTTGCTGACTGCTGAGTCATCCCTATTGCAGCACGATTCTCTAACGTTCCAGTTTGAAACTTGTAGTGTAGAGACCTACTTTCAAATTTATCTTCTTGACTTTGTAATGACAAATGATTTTACCTTGTGGATTGAAGATGCTGCTAATCTTCTAAACGTTTCGATCGAATTTATGTATCAAGCTGTCATGTGCTTCTATTGGAGCGAACAATCCATCTGCTTTTAACACCCCTTCACAAGGGTTGTACTATAAGCAGTTATGCCCCTTACCACTGGGCAACATACAAAATTGAATTAGGGGGATTTTGTGCAAAGATGAAAGATATATAGGTGACGCGCTTAATAGTCATTTGAACTTTCTTTTTTCTATGGTTATTTTATATATAGCCTTTTAATTCCCAAAAACAAAAATGATGCAAGTTTTGAGTATGAGGAGCAAAGACAGGACTGGCATTTAAGCAATAAAATGGGAGTTTATCGGTGTTTCCTTTTCCCATTTTAATGGGAAAAATTAATTAAATAATATGGTGGAACAGACAGGTGAACAATCAAGGATTGCAGAATTCACTCCACAGTGGAGCTTCGTCGTGCTTTCGAGTACGAAATGCGAGAAGTACACGAGTGAATTTACCTGGAAGAGGTTTATATTTGAGAAAATGATATTAAAATTTTCTTGAAATATATAAATAATAATTAAATTTCTAAAATATCATAATTCTTCTAAATATTTAATAATTTTTCTGTTATTAAAAATTTATATAATCATCAAATTACCATTATTAAAAATAAATAATTCATAAATTTTATTTAAATATTCACAATTTTTTTATATTCATAATAATAAAATAACAAATTACAACTTATTAAATTTTTTATTTGGTGTAATGATTAATGCTTTGAGCCTGCCATATTAAATAAAATTTACACCCAAAAAAAAATGCAAAGTATAAGACGTTAGAGTCTAGCCAACATGTATTGCAACGATTTTTAAGACATCATGTACGATGCATTCAATTGTGAATACAGCGTCGTTAAGATTATCCACCGTCGATGTAGCATACATGAATTGTTTGGCCATTGGGTCGGAAATTATTTTTGACTAGTGATATATGGATATTTTCCACTAAGCCTCAGGAAAGTCAGTGCACCCATCTCTCACATTATTTCCAGATAGTGGCGCCGATCTCGAGAGAGAATAAAGCAACCGATTGGAAACCGGCACTTTTAGGTTTTAATAAATCAACACAATCATAATTTGCTGAGTCCAGATATCAAAGAATAGATCATCACAACATCACGCAATCCACGTACCTAATACTTTTTGTAATGTAAGTTACTAGCGCTCATTAACTCGCATGCATAAATTCAGAATGTCAAGATAACATTCCACAAGATTGAATCAAGTAGCATTTAGGAAACCCAATCCAAGATAAATAAATTTGAAAGGCAACGCAGGTGCACCGCAGATTAGCTGAACTAATTTTCTTCATCAAACACCTGGTATTGCCTGAGGATCTCAGCACAGCCAGAATCGGCCTCGGTCTTCATGTAGCCCAGAGAATTGGCAAATCGGTCGTCAGATGCGATCCCATTGTTGCGAGTAAGAATAACACGGGCTTCATCGCGTCCAGGGGCGGCTTCCTGACAGTTAGTCTGAGGACTGCTCACAAGCTTGGCATTGCAAATATGATCTTCATGATCCTCATTCACAAAGATTTTGTAAGTTCCCGTCGAGTCAGTCACGCCCTTCTTAGAGAACATAACTTCCGCTGTATTCCTGTCCTTGCATTCCACAATAACCTCAGCACCTGGGATGAATTATAGACCAAAAGTTAATGCAGATCCCAAGCATCGAAGAATATAAATATAGATTCCATGAGACGGAGGCGATAAAATGCAAATGTCTCGTACGATGATAATAGTTATTTTATGAAGATCAGATAACTAAAGGGATGAAGTTATATCAGCTAAGCCGAACCGGAATGGCCATGATTATACAGTCAGAAGAATCAGTGCAGGATGGGAAGGCTAGATAAACGAAATCAAAGGAGGGCAGCATTTTAGATATGAAGTCCATTTATAGCTACTTGAATCCAAACCGAAGCAGCGGATCGTCGCAAATTACATATATTAATTAGTGAAAGGAATTAGCTCGCAATGAATAAAAAGAATCGTATAAAAAATAAATCATCCAAGATCATTAGCAGCCGCAACCATGTAAAATGTGAAGTTTAAACAACAATGTTCTTTTTAAAAAATAATGATTGGGGAGGCAGGATGACTGCGGAAAACAACTGACGGCGTAAATTTCTAATACGTATGGGCAGGAAGAAGAGAGGGAAGTAAGGAGCATAAGCTAACGATCCAGATCTAAGAGATAGCGTGCCATAGAACAGTTGATAGTAGTTTTAAAAGATTCAACGAAGGAGGAGAAAAGAGAGGGAAAGAGAGGGAAACATAGAAAAGGGGAGAGAGAGAACCGGGAATGTAGGTCGTGACAGAGGTCTCGAAACCAGCACGGCAAGCGTCACAGTAGACGCGGCCCTGGACGCAGAAGGGGTTCTTGTGAAGGCGGATGGCGGCGACCATGGAAGGAAGAACGCACAATAGGAAGAGCAAAGCTGGTCCGGAGGCCATCTCAGGGTTTCAGCTTCAGAGATCGCGACGGGGGCAAGAGGACGGAGTGTGAGAGGAATAGAGACACCGAGACAGACAGAGTAATAAATGCAGAGTGAGAAGAGTGTCGATGAAGGGATGAAGCTCGGGAAGCGCGTGAGAGGGGTGTGATAGGGTGCGGTGCGGGCACAGGAAAGGAGACGCGTCGCATGATTAAAGATTAAGTGTGTGTTTGGATAGGGGAAAATTTTTTCCTTTCAAAATCGATTTCTTCATTAAATTAGCCAAACGATCAGAAGAGGCGAAAATTGATTTTTGACTCCCATACGCACATTTTTTTGTAAGCTATTTTGATCAACTTTTTGATAGACGTTTGTAAAAAATATTGGGAAAAATTATAAAACAGGTTCAGAAAAAAATTACAAAAAAAACACATAATTTAATAAAAAATAAAATTAAACTCTCTTATTTTTCTTTTTTCCTTAATAAAATTTAAACTATATATTTAAAAAATTAATATTTGATATTTAAAAATTAAATTATATAGTAATTTATATTGGTAAAAATTAATTTTAATTAAATTATCCAAATATCTTTTAAAATTAATTTTAAAAAATAATATCCAAATAAATTACGCTATAACATAATTAATTATGATTAAAATTTACTATTTAATCAATTATTTTTATAATTTATTACACGAAATCCAAACGGATCCTAAAGAGAGAGGCGGTGGGACTTGGGAGGCGGGACGAGTGATTGATGGAATGCAGCTGGCTGTGTCGGTGCCCCCATGTGCGCTCACCCAATCAAAGCCCATGCCTTCTTGGCGCCAGCTGCTTTCCTTTCTATGAATTCAATTCAACTTTTACCCAAAACAAAATGTTGAATTCAACCTCCTTAATAAATTGCTTTTCTTTTTCTTATAACAAAAAAAAAACATAATTTAAATTTAAATTATTTTTTAACATTTTACTTAATTTTATATAAAATTTTAATTTTATAAAATATTTTTAGAGTTTTCTACTCTTCCTATTATTTCTTTTAAATAATTATTTTATATATTAATTATTATTATTTTAAAAAAATAAATTTAATAGTTCAACAATTCAATTCCTATCAATTAAATTGAGTCTTAATTATTATCTTCTTTGAAAAGTTTGTACTATTTTCTTTTGCCCGCGTTTGTATTATGTAATTTATATCAATTCTGATTTTATTAAATATCCTTGTCATTGATCATCATTTCATGTCATACTACTCTCATCACTTTTAATATATTTTATTAATATTAAAAAAATTTTAAAATTTATTAATTTTATTTTAAAATTTAATAAGTTTTGAACTCTATTCCTATTAAATATACACTTTTAACACCATATTTTCTCTCTCCAATATTTAATAAAAATAAAAAATTTATAATAAAAATTTAATATATGATTTATAAATAAAATTAAAATTTCTAACCTATAAAAGAAAGTATTTCCGGTCACGATTATCACCGCTTCTTTCCCCACCCCTTCCCCCTTCATCATGTTTTAGTTTTTTAATACATTTATTCGTTAATGACTTCGTTGTTAATTTCTAATTATCATCGTTATATACCTAACATTAAAATTAGAATGCACTTAACGTGAACTTACTGCTTTTCTTGCATAGTTGCGTTTCTCCCTTACAATAAACTAAATTTTTATGCCGCGTGCATAAAATTTAAAGTAGATATAAAAAAAGGGAAGATAATATTTTAATGAGTTCAGTTTTTTAAAAAAATAGATAAATATGTTATAAAAGTTTATTTGAGAGACGTAAAAAAAATCAATTAAAAACTTTCTAACCACCATTCTTCATTTTTTTAAATTAAGATCATCAAAATTTAAAATCTCACCTCCCAATCATTTTCATTAATCCAAACAAATTAGAAAATTAATAGACATTAAATTATGAGTAAATATTACTTTAATAATTTTATAAAAATAATAGTTTATAGAAAGTGTGAAATAAAATTGTATATATGGTTATAGATAAATAATTATAGTAATAATAATAATTAATTATAATTTTTTATTTCCCCAGTATATTTGAGATTAAAAATAGAAATAAAAAATAAATTTTTCCCATAAAATTTGTTATCCCATATATTATCAAATATAGACAATAATTTATTTTAATCTATGAATTGTTATATCCATGTAAATTAAAATGTTAAACATACAATAATTAAGAAAATTTTAAAACATAGAGTGCCTTGTAATAGAACATTTTTCTTTTAAATTGTATGATCATCTTATTTTATTTTAGTATTAGCTATACATAACAAAAGAAGAATAAAAATTATTTTTCTTTGAAAGAGATGTTCACATTTAATACTCGATTGTACCTCGAATAAAATTATTTTTAATAAAAGAATACTTATTAACAATAAAAAAATAGATACTAATAATTTGTTTTATGCTTACACAAATTATTTTAAAATATGATATCATGTGTATATAAAAAATATAAACTTTTTATATGTGATCTCTACATAAATTAAAATTTAGAAAACATATTCTAGTTAAAAATTTATTACTTGTAAATATAAATGACCACTTATTTTATTTAAAAATTTCTTATACTTGTGCATATAAAAAAATGCAAATAACACTTTTTTTATATGATTATCTAACTAATTCAAATTCAAGTATTGTTCAACATAATTTAAAATAGTTCTTTCAAAAAATTTTTATATTCACACAATTTTTTATTATATAGTTTTTTTACCTCTTCATCAGCTTATTTTTTATATATTAAAAACATACACAACATTTTATAAACAAATTTATTACCCTTACACTTTGTTATTAAATTTAAAAATTGTTAAAAATACTATCATTTAATATAGATTATAACTCATTCTATTTTATAATTTATTATTTAATGCATATTTAAAAAGGGATGATAAAATTTACTTCAATAACAACTTAGTCCTTCAAGTTTATCTCAATAATAATTTAGTCTTTTAAGTTTGCCTCGATAATAAGTTAGTTCTTTAAATTTATTATTTGAAAAAGAGGTAACATGATGTTAATATTTGTTGATATAGATAAAAAAAATATTGAATTAATAGTCATGTAAATTAATGATTTAACAAAATTGACTTAAAGGCAAAATTATTGTTATTTAGCCATATATAATATGTCAAGTTATCGCATACTTTATACATGAAATTAATTTAATGATCAATTTTTGTTTCAAAACCTAAAATATTAAAGTAACAATTTAAGAAAATGTTAAGTAATTAAATTGATAAAAATTAAAATTTAGAAAATAAATTAATAATTAAGTAAATTTGAGAGACTTAAAGTTTTATTTTTTTTGAAAAAAATAAACAATGTGCTTTATTTTAAAATTCATTACCCCATGAATATTAAATATATGAACACCAACTTACTCTAGTTTAAAATTTGATGTACAGGATAACAAATTAAAATACATCTTATGCCTAAAAATAAGTAATTTATTTTATAAAAAATGTTTTATTCTATAATTTTTTTTCCTATGCATGTAGGCCTCAATTTCAATGGATGTAGACTTGAATTTTATAATTTATAAAAATTAAATTTATATCTGACAACAATTCAATTAAATTAAACATTATTATCATACTGCATGTGACACACTGACATTTATTAAGTGATAGCATTTGTTTTGATCATTAAATTTAAATATGATATATCTCACAAAATCACTATAGTTCTATCATATATAATCCTTTGGCAAACTTTACTACTATATTTCCTCAATTTTTAAATATGAGCAAAATTTTATACAATTTTTGTTATTTTTTACAAGTAAAAAATAATTTTCAAAAAGCATTCATGGCATCTTTTCTTAATTACGCTTCATTAAACGATAGTAGTACTAAATTAGGAAAAAATAAAATATTAATCATAAGTACATCTTAATCCAAACTTTTTAATGTTGGGCATAATTATTAAGATTAGTTAATTTTTTAAACTATATGAATTGATTAAAATTTACTCATATAAAAATGAATGGGAATAAATTGATTGATTTAAATAATAAAAATTCTATTTTATAATTTATTATTTAAATTTGTACACTATATACAATTAATTATCAGCTAAAGTATATATTTAGTCTTTTAATTTTATTTAATATTTTATTTTAATCCTTTAACTTTATAAAGTGTCACTTATAAAAAAATTTTATAAAATATTTTTTAATCCTTTAACTTTAACAATGTCAATTTTATCTCAACAAATTTTTATGTTCAACTTTCAAAATATTAATAAAATATTTTTAAATATTGACATATTAAGTTTAATTTCTTTTAAAATAATAATGATTGATGCAAAAAATAATTATTTAAAACTAACGATGTTAGAATTAAAGAACTAAAGAGATACTTTATAACATTAAAGCATTAAATTAAAATTTTATATAAAGTTAGATAACTAAAAGTATACTTTAGTCATTGATTATCTCTTACATTTGCAAAATCAAAAAATAGATCTCATACATATTATTTTTTTATAAGTCTCATATTTAAAAGCATTTTTTTACCATGAGTTCCACGCTTATTTTTTTAATTTGTATGTTATATACAATTAATTATCCGATACATATATAAAATACAAGCAATAGATGATAAATCTCCTAAAAAAAATCTCATACATATTTTTTATGAGTCTCATATTTAAAACCATTTTTTACTATGAATTCCACGCTTATTTTTTAATTTGTATGTTATATACAATTAATTATCCGATACATGTACAAAATTCAAGAAACAAATGATAAATCTCCTACATTTAAAAAAAATTAAATCTCATACATATTATTTTTTTATGAGTCTCATATTTACAAGCATTTTTTGCTGTGGGTTCCAAATTTATTTTTGTAATCTGTATCTTATATACAATTGATTATCTTATACATATACAAAATAGAAGTAACAAGTGATAAATCTTCTACATTTACAAAAATATTAGATCTCATATAAATTATTTTTTAATGAGTCTCATATTTATAAATAATTTTTACTATGGGTCCCACACCTATTTTTTAAAATTTTTTATCATAGGTTCTATATAAAGTATAAACTCTTTTAATTTTCTAACTTATGTTTAAATTAAAAGATTAACATAAAGTGCTTAATATTGTAGATTTCGTTCGCTTGGAATCTCTGAGGTTGAGGAATTATTAAAGTGATTGAATTGCTACAAGTAATCCTTTTGATAAGAGTTGAGATAATCGAATGATTTATACTATTTATTTATTTGTAAAATAGTTACAAGTTATTTGTGAATATACATATACACATGCCTGTGCGCGTGCGCGTGCGTGTGCATTCTTATTTAAGTTTTAACCATGAGTTAAATATGATGCATACATATAATTGAAGTGTCATTATAAATGCATGATATTTAGAGGATGGCAGTTCACTCTGGGCAAAGTAAAGTTTGAAATCTATATGGTCGGAATGATAATCATGTTATAAATTGTTGCCATGAAAAATTCAAGCAATCATAATATGAAATCCTTGGCACCCGAGTATGTGCCGTTAGAGCAAATGAAACCTTAATTATGTGTATCAGGGGAAGTTCGTATTTGGAAGTAGGTCAGAATGTCTTTGGCTAGGAAATTTTGTTATGGAATGTGAGCTCAAATTACACTATTTAGGATTGGTCCATTATTGTAGCATATAGATTTGGCTAGGCGTTGTTGTAGAGGTTCAGATAGATATCGTGATCATATATGCAATATTATGATATGGTATATTATAGCATGTGTTTTTACTTTCTCACTCTACATGCTTTTTTATAGTTGTACTTGTTAATAAATACCTATAAATTATCTTGATTATTAAAATTCTATCTCACCATGTGGTTAATATTTTATAGGTTTAGAAGCAGATAGACATCAAAGGAAAGAGTCAGATAATAAGTAGTGAGACATCTACTTTGGTTTGTGAAAATGAATGTAAACATAAACATATGAGGCTGCCATTTGAGAATGCAACTGCTTTTAGGTTACACTTGTATGAATTGCATCTGTATTGTATTTTAGCCCAGGATGTGTGATGTTGTGATACATGTAGTAAGGGGATAAAATATTAGTACAGTTGCATATTTAGTATTGTTTTGATGTAAGTATTTATGAGTTGCATTTGTATGGTATGTGAATCTTCTATGGTGTTTTAGCTTAGAGTGAATGTTTGGTGAAGCATTACAGTGAGAGGCTAAAATACGGATACCAATGCATGTCTGTATATAAAATATGTAATGTTTTGGCCAAATAATGAATTATATGATAAATTTCATGAATGACCTTGCTTTGCGTGGAATCGAGGTCTCGTGTGGTCAAATTTTGAATGCAATGTGTTATATTAAAACTGAACGCAGAGAATTGATTTGCTGAAGCTAATGAGATGAGCTTCTTTAAAAGAGGGTGTTTGGAATTTTTTGTTTTTCCAGCAAAATCATAGTTAAGGTTTTCATAATCGATTTTTCCCGTACCCAAAAAAGTGCCTTGGGCCTTTTTTTTTTATTTTTTTCAAATATTGTGAGGAAAAAGATGGTGATCCAACTAAAATGTAACTCTTATTTTAATTTCCGAGAGCGTCACCTCGAGCAACCCAGACCTGTTGATCCTATTATATTTTGGCAATATTCAGTCAGCTTTCCGCACGGTCGAAACGGCCCATTTGATACTGATAATAATCCCTACCCATTGCCCCTGCTATTGTTTCACACACACACACGCACACAATACCCCTGCTGTTTTGATTGAATGAGCCGGCTCTTAGAAGCCCCAAAGAAGCTTTGAAGAATGGGCTTTAATTCACCAGCCGAAAGAAGCTTCAATTTTTGCCCAATAGAATGGGCAAAAACTGTTCATTACACGTCCAATTGTTTACTTCAGTGGCCCAAAATAGAGGAGCACAATCCTTGCTGTTGGATACCTCCTGTTGCTGCTCCTGTCTCGCATGGGGATTAGCCGTGAAATGGGAAGGCGGCAATTGCTAAGCATGGGGATCGTTGTGGAGCTATAAATGGGACACAGTTTCATACTTCGATCCCGACCTTCCATTTTCCTTTCCTATGCATCTCTCCAGGAAAACGAGTGCACCTTCCATCACTTGGAATGCTTGAGAGCAGTACTGAGGCTGAGATCAAACACACGACCTTCCACTAACAAGGGTGATCTCCTTGTTACTCTATGTAAGAGCATTCCATGTTATGCTTTTTTACATGGCTCTTAAAACACACACGGTATGGGAGGGGATCTAGGTTGGTTAACCCCATCCAACCTGCAAGTCCTTTTTACATATTGGCCACATATAGTCTGCACTTTTAACGAGCATACTTGGTCACAGTGGTGAGCCTTCCGAGTGTTTAATGTTGGGGTCTTGAGTTCAAATGTTGGCACAAGATGAAGAAATCTGTCAAGTCTAGTCTAGTCTGAATCCCAGCAAACTATGGAAACAGGCTATTCTTAGAGGTTTTTTTTTTTTTTTTCCCAATAAAAATCCTCCGTCAGGACAAAGAGAAGTTAATCATTGGAGTGGGTAGTGACCAAAAAACGAGGGGCGGGAAATTAGACTCGATCCACTCTACCCCGCGACGTTGGACTTGAAGACGGGAAAAGAAAGCCAGTGTTGAACATAATTTTAACATTATTCTCATTATTTGACTATGTTTAGCAAAAACCCACACCCGCTTACAAGTGAGTACAATAAAATGTGAAAATTACGAGAAGACCCAAAAATAAAATCTACCATGTGTCATGGATGAGCCCATCCAAGTTTGAGTGGTCCGTCATGGTCGACATGGCCACTTGGAGTGCGATCATATCGAATTATATTTGAGGAATATTATTAGGCTTAAATTTTTCCAATCATCACACTATATACTAGTATTAAAATTTCTGGACCAAAAATGTGAGTGCTAATTAAAAAAGAAAAAAGCGTCGGCAGGTGGAAAAAAGGAAGAGCCGAACTTAAATCCCGGAAGTCCATGTCATTGGCCCATGCGGGAATCATTGACCAGCGACTACTATTACTTGGATGGAAGCGGATTTGATTTTGGCAACTTTTAACTAAAACATAGACTCTTTTAACTCTATTTATAAATTATTTTTATCAATTTTATTAATATTAATATAACAAAAATATATACAATAAAAATTAGTAAAATTTTAATCATAACCCTCAAATAAAACACATAAAATAGATAAATTATATAATATTATTTTTTATCTCTCTCTTACTTTTCATAAATAATTTGAGGTATGGTTGCATATAAGATTGGATATGATTAGATTTTAATTTAACCCAAAACTTAATCTTTTATAAAAAGAATTGAGTTAGACAACTTTTATTCCGGTCTGATCCAGTTGCAGCCCGAAGATTAATGGGAGAAAATTTGATCTATAAGACACGAAGATTGATTTTGATAATCTAATACTTACTTAGCTCTTTTTTTTCCCTGTATGAAAGGTAACAATTGATTTCATCATAATAAATTCAATTGAAATAAGAGAAATAATTATAATAATAAAAAACCCATAACAATCTCTAGCAAAAAAAAAATATTACAATCACAATTCAAATGATTCAAATTCATAGCTTCAACAACAACATTCAACAAATTTTAACATGTCTAATACACATTATAATAATAATTTAGTAGCAAATTAAATTAAAATTATATTAAATGAAAGGGTGAAATGTAAATGAAGGAAAACATTGCGTTCAAATTTCAAATTATTCAAATATATTAAAAATAATTAAAATTATATTAACATTATTTTATAGAACCGGACCAAGTGGTTTGAGAGCCTGATCTCCTATCTAATCTAACTCGATAAATTAATATGGTTTCTTGGATTAATTTTTTTAGTAGAGCAAATTTGTTCGGGTTGGATTGGGCTTGATAGAACAACCGAACTCCTGCACAACTTTAATTTGAGGATTTTAATTTAAAATAAAATAACTCAATCAATTAGTGACTTGTATAATAAATTAGATTGTGTTTTTTAAAATGTATCTAATATAGAGGAAGGGAGGGATTAACGTTGAAGCAAAACTCTCACACCTTTAACCCAATTGATCGTGCAAACACTCGCGTCCTCTAGACTATCACAAGATCTTCCGAGCGAAAGAAGCGATGAAGTAACAAGTTTTTATTGGCGTCCTCGTTGATTTTGACATTTTGGTGGGAAATTTTGTTGGTTGGGTTCATGCACGTTGGTGATACCCAAAAAGAAGCATATAAAATGACTGGCAGGAGAAAAGGCCAAGGAGGGGTTGGGTGGGCGCAGCGGTAAAAGTGGAGGCACAGTTAAAAAGGGAAGAGGAAAAGGCATTGGGAAAACTGTAGTGAATTAATTTGAATATGATAGATGGACTTTAGGCGCGTGATATGGTGCTGTGTGTTTGAGAAACATTCCTAGCAGGGCCCCCTCCTACTCTGTTCCGCGTGGTTCCTCCTGTTCCTAAGGCAAAAGGTTCCAGCAAGTTCTAGGAGTTCACATTATTGTGAACGGAGGATGAGGAAATCGACCAATGAAAGCGCATGCCTTGTCATGGTCCCCAAGTTTCATTTTGAGGGGGGGGGGGGGGAGAGAGAGAGCGGGAAGAACGAGGAGTGTGATGAAAAGTGAAATGGAACAAGTAAGTGAAGGTCACAAGCTGAGATTGCCATATCTTTGAACGTTGAACCTGAAAGTAGGCCAAAAAATCAAAGACCACGCTTACGATGCACGCAACCTTTCCAGCTCACACGGTTGAATTTTGAGGCCTTCACTTGCCTCATTCTCTTCATTCCCCAGACTTGACGCTTCTGCCACCTTCTTCTCCCCCCTGGGCTCCACCTTGCTTGCTTCCCTTCAACGGACCTAAATAGTAAATGCCATCTTTGCCGCCCATGTTGGCATATTCCATCACTCATCACGCTCGCTTTGCTCTCATTCTTCATCATTACTATCATTACTCCTCCCAAATTTCACAGGCCTCCTAAATGGGGACCTTTTTCATTCCCGATTGTGATGAAATGTGCAAGCGTTGGTGTTCCTCGACATGTCTAATGCTGCATTCTCGTTCTTTCACATTTTATTGTTCCTCGACATGCCTCGTTAAAAATAATAATTGAAAATTGCATCTCTGTTCCAAAAAACATTAAATAACAAAAAATAATTGTTTATTTCTCTTCTTTTTTGGCCAGAATTATTTACGCCTCTTCTATAGATTATTAATGTTAACAATGAGAAATGCTTTTTGTGGTACAATTACATAGCATGTGATATCATTGACTGAAATTTTAAATATCATCAAAACCTGGTTCAATTGCAGATCGATTTTTTGATCGGGTTTCTTCTATGTGTGTGTGTGTGTGTGTGTGGTGTGTGTGTGGGAACTAGATTATGTGAATCCTGCAAGTTAAGTTTGAAAAATGAAACCCATCCTTTTTCTTATAATTTATGAATATTACTTTCTTTTGTCTTTCACATAAGGCATTTCGCTCTGGCAACTTAACACAATTTAAGCTTGTCATAGTGTGGAGTTTGTTGGAAGAAACTTAAAAATTCATTTTTATCTATATTCAAGAGATATACATTATAAAGCCTGACTCCTTTCGTTAAGGGTGTAATGGTTGATGGTTTTAAGAGGAGAGGAGTTTGGTTAGGAAATTTTGGAGAAAAAGAAAGCTAAACTAATCCCTCCCCTCCTTTCATATTATTCCTCTCTAAATTGAAAGTTTTTGGAAGAGAGCTTTTTTTTTACTATTGTGTCTTTATTTATTTTTAAATATTCTAAGTATTTCCATAGTTAAAAAACTCTTTTTTATAGCATATTGTGCTTCACTCTCAAACCTAAACTGATCTAATTAGAATTTTTTTACAAAAAGTTACATTTCACCATATATTATTATATTTAGTTATTTATTTTTCTAACAAATATTATTATAATTAGTGGTCTAATTTTTTTTTACATATTGACAATATAATAGGATAAGAATGAATTTTTTAAACATCATACAATGTAAATTGATGTGTAAAATTAATTTTTACAAGAAAAAGTTAAAACCCCTCCTTTTTCCTCCCCTTAAACCAAGCACAAACTAAAAATCGAGAAGAGGTGGAGCGAAGAAAAATTGAGAAGTCAAGTTGTGTTTCTTGTAGTCTTTTATTTGAATAAAAAAAAGTCTTCGAATAAGAATTGCGATGATGAAAATTTTAATATATGCATAGTTTAAAAAAGTCTTCGAATAAGAATTGCCGATGAAAATTTTAATATATGCATAGTTTAAAAAAGTACCGGCATTATTGTCGGAGAAGGGAGCATGCGCAGCGGGAGAGATGTCACATGAAGCCTCCTTGGCGGTGGTAGGGTCAATCCACGCGGTCCAAGCTCTGAAATTGTTTAAAGCTATTCAATTTATACTTCCTTCTCCCATGTGAGTTTTTATTTGGTTTGAGAGCATTGATTTTTTACGCGGACGTGCGGCTACGTCTCTTTTTTATGACAAAGCACTTTCGCATGAATTTTAACAATAAACCATGCCAGTTAAAATTAAGGTAATCTGCAAGAATTGCAAATTTTGTTTACATTCAATTAATTCAACTGAGCTTCTTAATTTTTGGGGAGCAATCAACAGAGGATCTTTTAACGGGATGGACAATTTTTTCTCTGTACACGATGGACAATTTTTAACTGCTCTATATGTATTTTTGTTTTTTGACGATTAGTTAGAATTTTTTAATCTTTAAAACATTATCCAAATCTTGTAAAATTATTTTTATTAAATCATTTTAATTTTATTTATTTTTATTGCTTACGAGTACTTCACAAGCACTAAATGTAAATCTTTAGAAGGAATTCAGATCTTGATATATTACATCGTAAGAAATTAATTAATGCAGGGAGACCGTAAATTTTAATAGGACAAAACGTCATCGATGATCATTTATGTGAGTTACATTTTAGAAGGAAAAAGAAATCTCATACGTGACTTATAATTGACACTGGAATATTCCTGCTGCGTTGATTTTTCTCCATCCATGCTCTTGATAGCATACATGATAATGGAGTTTTAATGTAATTAACGACAAGGATAATGCACTGGTAGCTTATAACTTCACGGGTGAAACAAGTCAGCACAAGTTCAAATCTCGATATAAAAAAAGAGTTAAAGGTTTTGAAATATTTTTTTCACCCTCAACTGCAATAACAACAACAATAATATACTATCTTTGTCCATACATGTAAGATTTGTTTTTTAACTAAATCACCCGTATGAATAAAAAATTTTATTTAATGTTTTTGGTTTCAAGTTTGCTACCTAGTAAAAAAACACATTAATAGCCATTTTTAAAATTTTATTTCTAATAATGTGAAAATTAATATCACGACAATAAACAAAACACATCATTAATATCTCTTCTCCTCTTTAACACAGCATGCGTAAAATTATTCAATTACTCAAAGGATCCCAACACCTCTTATAATCAAAGACAAGACAAATTTTTAAAAGATATCCTACGCATCATGGTGTAGGGGGTACTGGGGAGGCAAGGTAGAAGACGAAGAACACAACTGCCGTAAAACCATTTACTGTTATAGGTAGTCAGTAAAAGTTACTCTTTATAATCTTATTTATAAAACAAAGAGAGAATAATTATTTTAATTATATTTATAAATTATATTATTAAATTTTTATTATAAAATTTCTCTCTTACTCTCAATTAAATGTTGGAGGAAAAAAATATTATTGAAATATATATATTTAATAACGGTAAAGTTAAAAATTTATTAAATTTAAATACGGATTTAATGAGTTTTAAAATTTCTTTGATACTAATAAAATATGTTAAAAATAATTTATAAATAAGACTAAAAGAGTAGAACATTAATGATTTAGACATGTGAAATGTTGAATTGAAAAACTATTGAATTAATATTTTGACCAATTAAATGAAACGCTTCACAACAACCTTGCTTTCATGTTGTATCGTTTTCAATAACTTGATAAAAGCATGTTAAAGCAAGAGAAAATAACATCTAAGGATCACTCTATAAAATTTATATCATATAAAGATCAAATAATTTTATAATTATTGTATACTTCTCTGATCTTTCTTTTATATTAATTTTATAAATGAAATGATAGAATTGTCCCTCGAGTTAAAAAACTAAAAGAAAAAAGAAACCTCCAACGTCATCAACCATTGAACCATCATCGATACTGAGGTCATCGAAGCTCTAATGCCATTATATTTTTAGATTAACAAGTAACATTAATAAAATAACAATAATTTATTTAAAATTAACAAGAATATATTACGGTTTTAATAAGTTAGACAAATTGACAGGAAGGGTTTAAGTGTATTATTAGTCATTCATCAACAAGTATTCGTTTAGTTTTAACAACAACCCAGCTGTGATTGACAACAATACATGAGGATATTTAACAAGTAAAATGAGTGAAGTTTAAAACGTTCAATTTATAATTGTCCATGTAAAATTAACAAGTAACATTTGTAAAATAATAATTTTTATTTAAAAATTAATAATATACCATTATGTTATTACATGAAAACGATTTTGTGCTTGATTTACTATTTATATATATTTTTCTACTATATGTTATTAAAGGATCAAGCTTTTTAGATGGTCAAAGATTATGAAATCAAACTTTTTTTAAGTCACTTAAAAAGCTTATTTTTCAAATAAATCATTGCGTCAGAGTTTTGATGACTGGCAATAGGCTCCAGTGATCTCGCCACAGCTGATGGTCCGACAGTCAACAGTGTTGGAGTTTTTTTTTGTTAGTTTTTTTAGCTTAAAGGATAAGTCTGTCATTTCGATTATGAAATTAATACCAAGGAAATTACAAAAAGACTGCATGGCAATTATAAAATTATTCAATCTTTATGTGATATAAATTTTATGGAGCAGTACTTGAATGTTATGTTCTCCTGAAACAAGGCTGGGCCATCACACATGAGAGTATGCAGTGCAAGTCAAGTGAAATGCGTCAGACGACTAGCGGTTTTCCCAATACACGAAGTGGGGAAAAATTGCCCACGCTAAACCTCACCACATCAGAAAACGCGTTCAACTAATGGCGGGCCCTTGATATCATTTCAAGTTGCACACTCATTCCTGTAATGAGAGGGTGAGACTCAGTTGTTTCCATAGAATGCGTGCATGCCTACGTCAATTAATGGTGTTTTCCCTTTATATTCATCTATTTGCAATCAGTAATTATACATTATAATGGAGCTGGATTAGTCATAATTAGTTTAATATGTTAAATAATATATAAAATTATAAAATAATTTCTTTCATAACAATAAATTAACATTTAAATAAACTAATACTGTCTAATAGAGATTTTGATAAATATCAAATAACATTTCATAATATTAATTTTAATTTGTTTTTTAAATTATTCATCATAAACTAATGGCCCAAATTTGTTAGATGCAGAGAAGAGTTACCATTAATAAATGTGTACATTAACGTTCCCGCGCAGCCTATGCCTGCTCTCCACCCCAGTTCTTGTTCGTCTCATCTTCATCGTACATTGCGCTTTTTTTGGGTTATAAAAAGGGATTTTTATATGAATTTCCCTGTCATATAGGTTTCATTTATAATAATGTTGATGTTATATAGTATTAGGAATTCCGGATCGCAGGCCCAAAAAAAAGTGTTAGATCAATTATTCACATGTCCCAAATTTAAAATATTTTTAGGTAAAAATTTTATATATTAATAAAAGATAATTAAATATATTTAATTTTTAAAACAAAAATATATTTTTTCCGTTAAAAAGAAACAGGGATAAAAATAAATGCAAATACAAAAATAATATTGAAATAAATTATTTAACTTTTTCGACAAAAAATAAACTATTTAACGAAACTTTAACGTTCCTACATGTCACATTCCAGACTCTTCCTCGGGGTTGATTTTGATCTCCATAGTGATACTTCGATCTATTTATAAATTATTTTAAATATTTTTAATAAAATTAAGAAAATAATTAATTTTATTAATTCTGTTTAAAAATTTAATAAATTTTTAATTTGATTCCTGTTTTTTACTAGTACTTCTACTAAATATAAATACTTTAAAAACAAAATACTCTAATATTTAATAATATTTTTAATATTTAACAGAAATAAAAGAATAAAGAGAAATACACTAATTATTGAGATGAGATATAAATAAAATTTAAAAAATATTTTTTTAATTTTATAAATAAGATCAAGATTATTTATTATTTAATGTTGAAAAGCTAAAGATGCCGCAAAGCCACAGCGTGAAGTGGACGAACTGAAATTCTCCTCCTCGGCAAGCGACGGTGCACTCAAGCGCATGTCTTTTTTTTTTTTTTTGACCCCCCGCACTCCACTTTCTTTTTACTCCCCCCCCCCTTTTTTTGGTTCACCCTTTAATCCCTATTTCGATGTAAACAAAGGGACTAGAATTTTATCCCGGAAAATTCGTTGTCCAATTCGGTCAACTAACTTAACCCGCACATATCTGGGGACTGGGGTTATGGGCAGGGCCTCTTTAAAGTGCGTGCGATTCACTTTCCTGGCTGATGCGGCACACGCGCGCCATCACAACCCGTCCCCGAAACACTGCCCTTGGAGTCCGGAGCGTGAGTCCAGCCGTAAAATCCAACGCAAGATCTGGCGCCGCAATCCATGAGTTTGTCTCATTCCCACGTTCTCTGGCTTAAAATCTCCGCCGTTTTTTTTCAAAAAAAAAAAAAAATTGCCCCCAAACCCCGTTTAAACTCAACCACGGTCAACCAAGGATTAGCCGGGGTCAGTACTGGACCTTGGATTCAACTGCCACGTTGTCATTAATCATTATAAGCCAGCTCATTGTCTGGGGTCCACCGGGGCAGCAGTTCCTCTCTCTACTCTCCAGCAGTGTAGCTTCCTCCGCGTTTCATGCGCAAGCATGGCGTCACGATTTCGCAGCAGTTTCCGCCTCCCCTGCTTCTTTCCTGCTAACGCCTCTCGTGATTTCTTCCTCCAGTAACTCCTGGGCCTCCTTGACCTAATTAATAATTAATGCGTGCCAACAAACACCTAAAAAATCACCCAGTGGTGTTATCACCCCGAAATTAATTATGCTCGGAGAAAAGTCTCTTCGGTGGTTGACAAGTACTAGGATTAGATTAGGATAACGTGCATCCCAACTGGTCCTCTCCCCCATTTCTCTTTATCTAGAGACTTCTTCTGTGTTGCGTGAAGGCCCTGTCCCATTCCACTCCCAAATTAGTTCTCCTTTTCTCTCTCTTAAATAAATAAATAAATAAATAAATAAAATTTTCGTCACGGTTCTAAATCTAGTGCTCCAGTTATCACAAACTCATATTTTATATTACATCATTGGAACCACTTCAAGCTGCCCTTGTTCCATGGTTATTCCAACAGAGCATTCTCGGCTCTTTTTCAAAATAAAAAAAAATCACCTGATTTCTATGTGCTGATTTAAATTTATACAGATCTCACATCACAGACCGGCTAATCCACCAATTCGGACGATAACAAACGAAAACGGCTCCCCACTTTATCTTTTTGTGCGCAGCGATGCCCCCCTCGCCCATAAGATTATATTATCTCTGTGTCAATCTATGATCCAATACTAATTAATTCCCATCACGTACAGAATATTTGAAAAATCTAATCACTGGTCTAAAATCTATTAACTACTGGTATGTACAAGATTATAAGATTCGAGCGACGCAGCGCAAAAAGAAAACAAAGAAGTAAATTTTGTTTTCTTTTAAATAAAAAGGGGGCTAGGTGGCTGTGGTTGAGATAAACTTCAAGAGTAGCTGGTGTGAACGCGCAAATATGGTCAACAGACTCAAAAAAAATGACGAAGTGGGGAAAAAAAGACACTGACATCTGCCGGTTTCGAAAGGGCACGTGTCACCAGATCTGGATAGGTTTGGTACGTGTCCTTATCCGATTGGTAGACATCTCAATCAATTTGAAGATGCCTTCGTCACTACGATTTGGAGCCGAAACTAACCCGCGGTTAGAATTTACGAGGTCGATAATTTTAATTTGAGATGTACTCTAATGAGTCTAAAATATAAATAGTTTTTAAGAAAAGTTTATATGTCAATAAATTTTTTATTTTTATAAAAATATATATTATTTTTTATTTTTAATTACATTATAATTACTAATATATTTCATGAGTAAGATATACATTTATATAAAAATTTAGGTTAGTAAATATAAGGTGTAAAATGAAAATATGTTTTACATATGCTATGCTTTTTCTAAATCATAATATAAGATATCTTTTTAAAATATTATCTACTTAAATTATAAGATATTAAATAACTTTTATATTTATTTTTTAGCAATACATCTGCTTCATTTGTTATTCTTTTTTTCTAAAAAAATTATGCGTTAAAATTTTAATTATTATTATCAAAATTTTTATAAATGCTATATAATATGAATATAAGTGAAAAGATATGAATATTTTTAATAATTTATAATTTTAATTAACATTGTTTGTAAATCATGAATTAATTAATTATAATTTATATTGTAATTTAGGGAGAGTATTATTTATATTTTGGATCAAAATTAATTGAAGAAAAATACTTACTCTTTTAATTTTATTTATCAGATAAAAAATAATATTTATTTTGATTGTATTTATAAAATATGTCAATAATAATTATATTTATATTTATTATTTTAGTTTCATTAAATATTAAAAAATTTATTAAATGTTAAAATATTTAATTTAAAAATTGATATGTTTAATAAAAATAAAGTTAAAATTTATGAAATTTGTAGAAAAAGTTAAGAAAATTTAAAATCCTTTTGATTTAGAGGTGAGAAAGACCTGAGGCTTAAGTAAGCGATAATGAAGGGGGCAGGCGACTATATAAAGGAGTGGGTGTCAAGATAGCAAAATCCAAGAGCGGCTGTGAGGTTACCACTCAAATTATTTTGTCTGTTTTTCTCTCTCTCCGAGAGCAGCTCGCTTTGTGTGCAATTTCCTGATCTTTCCGATCTTCATTCCGGTCTCCCCCTTTCTGTAACGCCCCGCTTCTCTGAATCCCTTTCTGTTAATCATCTGTCTTTCAAGTTATGATTTTGGGTTTGTCTTTTAATTCACAAAGAAGCAAACTTAGAAGGATTTCTCGAAAGCCAGGTGTTTTCAGAATCGAGATCCAGGTGTTTTTACCTTACGCTTTTTTGTATTTTTCAGGTCACTTCAATTTTCCTCATCTTTCAATCAGCTACGAGGGTTGTTTTTGATCCCTCAAAGCACGGTTTTTTCTTTAATTTCTCGGGATTAAAGGGGTTGGGTATTTTTGACCTCTCCTGTCCCTCTTTGTAGAAAAGGTTTTCTCTTTTGTTTTGTTGAATTTTAATCAACGAGTGCCTGTTATTCAGTTTTTGTGAGACGCAGGTTGATTTCAGTTTAAGATCTGTCTGTCCAGTGAAAGTTATGGCAGCTACAATGGATTTCTACAGCAGCAGACCACTTCTGTCAGATCCTTTCAGGGGTGAACTAATGGAAGTTCTTGAACCTTTTATGAAGAGTCCTTCCACAACTACCTCCCCCTCCGCAGTTTCATCCCAATACTCTAATTCCCCTCTCCCCTCTACATCTTACTCTGCTTCTTCTCCCACCTCCTTCCTATCTTCTCCATCAGTCCCTTCACAGCCCAGTTTTGTGGCAGACGGTTGCTCTGCATCGATGACTCCCATATTTAGCGATGGGTTATCGAACAGCCTCGCCGCAAGCGGCCTCGGGCAACACAGTTCGATACTTGGGCTCAACCACCTGACTCCGTCTCAGATTAACCAGATCCAAGCCCGGATCCAGATCCAGAACCATCAAAACCTTTGCTGGCAGCAAAATAGTGCCACTCTCGGCTTCTTGAGTCCCAAACCTATTCCTATGAAGCACGCGGGCGTGCCTCCCAAGCCCACCAAGCTCTACAGAGGTGTGAGGCAACGTCACTGGGGAAAGTGGGTTGCCGAGATCAGGCTCCCTAAGAACCGCACTCGACTGTGGCTCGGCACCTTCGACACCGCCGAGGAAGCCGCCCTAGCCTATGACAAGGCCGCTTACAAGCTCAGAGGTGACTTTGCCAGGCTCAACTTTCCCAACCTGCGACACCAAGGTTCCTGTGTCGGCGGCGAATTCGGGGAATACAAGCCGCTCCATTCCGCTGTGGACGCCAAGCTTCAAGCAATTTGCGAGAGCTTGGCCGATCTGCAGAAACAGGGCAAGTCAGGAAAGCCAACGAGCTCATCCAAGAGGTCAGGGGGGCGGTCGAAGTCGGGTTCGAAAGATGCGCAGTCGGCAGCCAGCGAGGCGGATGTGAAAGTTGAAAGCTCCTCCTCACCGGCGATGACGGAGAGCGAGGGATCTGGGGGATCTTCGCCCCTGTCGGATCTGACTTTTGCGGACGTGAGCGAGCCACAGTGGGACGGCGCGTTGGATAATTTGAGTCTACAGAAGTACCCTTCTTACGAGATTGACTGGGCATCTCTGTGAAGGGGGACGTTTGGTTTTTAGTGCGTGTGTTATATGTAATGTTGATTAAATTGTAGCGGAGTCGTATCATGCTTAGTCCAGTATGTTAGGTGTTATGTGGCCTGTTGCAATGGAATTTTAGACAATTGCAGGGCTGCTCTTAGGATTTGTAGTGGTGTTAATCACTGTCCTGTCAATATGTAGTGTCCACCGAGGGGAGCCTGGTTTTTTCTCGTTTTCCCGTGGAGCAGTAGTAGAATAACTCCGACTAGGTCGTAGCTGTTTATTGCTGTAATTGACTCTTTCTATGTTATTTCCTCCATATTTGTGTATCGTGTTTCTGGATATGATATTGTTGGGTGTGAGCAGTTTATGTTGAGAAATCCCCGGATTTCGTGTTTTTGTTGTAGTTAACTTGCAAACATATACAGATCGGAGGTGAAACGAAAGAGGAACTGGGAGTGATTGTATCATGCAAGGGGAACGTGCGTATTTTCACCTACATGCTCAAGATTTCGTGATGCCGGAAACGTGATATTCCTTCCATAAATGAAAAGAGGAACATGATGGCATCGAGGGTAGAAAAGGAAAAGAGGGAGGGGGGCAGGAGTGAAATACAAAATAGTAATTGTTTGGGAGGGAGTTTGATTGGTTTGGATGAGTGCAACACGCTAATCAGCAACCGTCGAATGTGGATGGTGCTGTCTGCATCCAATAATTGATGCCGTAGTGAAAACTGAACCCAATTCAGGTTCAATCTACGCATGCGCTTCGACAGCTCCCCCATCATTTCCGACTAAAATCGTCCACCTCTCTACAACTTTTATTATTTTGATTTACACATTCAATTATTTCTAAATCATATTTCTTTTTCAATTTCATCAAAAGTGTCACCAATTCATCAATAATTTTATGTAAATTATAATATACTTTAAGACCACAGTTAAGTACAGTATGTCTCTAAGATATTTGAAATTAAACTATTCGGGGTAAATTGGATTTTACCTGTATTCGTGTTTAATAAATCTGCCCGAAAATAAAATCAATGAAATGACTATTCACTTGCTGCCCGCGCGTCGAATTCAAGGTGGATTTTGGGTTTGATGCTTAAGGAATTTTAGTTGTTGTCCACTTTTTTTTCTTGGACGAAAATTCAAACCTTTGCTCAACCTTCCCTTTGCATTGCTTTGAACCAAATAAATTTAAGTCGTGAATGTTGTGTCCTCTCGTGACAGTCTTCAAATCTTGGGATAATAAACGTGTGGAGGAAGATCAAAACGATTTTATGGAAGAAGAGGCACCATTCCATTTCAAAATTTGATCCCTTCTCAAAATACGTTTCGCTTTCGAGTCTGAAATCTTTGAGGCCAAAACAGGATATAATGTTGAGAATTAATTTTCGGTTGCCTTCTGCAAAATTAAATATGGATGAGAATTATTTTGTGGATCGCTTTGAAAGCAATACTTGGGATGGGAAGCATGCCACGGCAGAAGAGTTTCGCATACTTGCAAATGGAGAAACAGAGCTGGCTTCAGAAAACGCACGGATTCATATTTTGGATATATTGCAAATAGAGCTTCCCATATGCAAGGCTTCGTAGTTTGCAGTTTGTTGAACTTTGGTTTTTCTGCCCCTTGTGATAAGAAAGGGGGAGAGAGAGAGAGAGAGAGAGAGAGAGAGATTCAACAAGGTTAAACAAATTCAAATAGCTGAGCTAATTGGGATCATACAAGGTTTGAAACTCTGCTGGTGTAAAGGATTCAAATCTGTGGACGTGAGATCGGACCGCATCTGAGGCTATCAATTTGTGAACAAGGGGATGTGATGATAATATCCCTCCCAAGATATTGTAGGTGATACTATCTATTTTTCACAGTAATGGGCAAATACATCTAAGTCATTGGTACAGGAAGGTAAATTGAGAGTTGTTTGAGTCATGTCAAGAAACATTATTTTTAGAAACACACCGGGACGACGGACTGATAGTTTTTCAAAATTAAACAAACACTTCCTGAACAAGCAAGCATCGGAATAGCAGCACTAATAGGAAAGGAACTTAGATGAAGCATATAGACAAGGCAGAGGAGGAAAGAAATGGCTCGAAACCTAATAATCAATTCAATCCGCATGCAAGCCTATATAGGCTAAAGTCTTTGGACAAACATTTGGTAAATCCAATGCTTTTTGAACTCATGCGCAGGGAGGCGAATTGAATATAGGCTAAAGTCTTTGGACGAACGTTGGGGGAAACCAATGCTTTTTGAACTCACGCGTAAGGAGGTGGATCAACTATTTTCAACTGCAATTACATTAAATTGGCCTATTTCATATGCGCAAGCTCACTTTTCTTTCAAACTTATTTTATTAGTCCATTTATTTTTTAGTACTTATATACCATAAATACTCTTTATTTAGGCAATGTGGGATTTCTTTTAACACACATTCAATTACTACAACAAATCATGCTCATTTGCTAGTTAGGTTTTCCTTTGATTTAGATGTTCCATTTTTGTATCCTTGATCAACCATCATATGGAGATGGAGAATGATGAGGGAGATTAGGCTTTTTCTTGCTTCTTTTGGGTTTTGTTCAGGTTGTAAGTTTGTAGTTCAGGGATAGGTATAAACAAAATAAAAAAAGGAAAGAAGGAAAAAGAGAAGAAAAAGAAAAATCAAATATTGTCCTCATCCCGAATGAAATCGTCTTGGCCTTGATGAGCACACCACTCATCAGCATGATGCAATCTAGACCATCTAGATTTTTAATCTGGACGGTCCATATTTAAAGAAATAATTTAATATTTTTAAAAATAAAAATTTATTAAAATTATAAGAAAGTTCTATTAAATATTTTTTTGAATAATCTAGTCTATATTTAATTTAGTGTGTTTAATTTAACATTAAAATTTTTATATTTTTATATATTAACTATTCAGATGTATTCTGTACAGTTTAGATTTAAAATTTTTAACTTGTAATTTTTTAAAAAATATTTTTTAAAAGTTATAATTAAAATATTATATATTTTATTTTTTAATATTGTATTCACCAAAATAAAAAATAAAAACTTTAAATTTGAACCTTATAGATGAACATTTGATATCGAATATGGACTGTCCAAAATACATATAGATAGTTAATTTAAAAAGTTATAATATTAAATTAAACCACCTAAGTTAAATTAATACTATTCGATGATGAACCTATTTATAAAAAATTATAAATTTTTATTTTAATAATATAAATATAAATATAAATTAAAATTAAAAAAAATTAATCTGGATGGCCCAGATTTATTTTTATGGATGAGCACCGAAGACGGACCCGGCTAGAACTGGGTGAGGTATGGATTCCAAAGGTGTCAAAAGTAAGAGGCTACAAGGAAAGATTAGTAAATTTGAGGAATCAAATTCTTGTGGTCACAGCAGTGGAAAGGTATAAAATGCAAATGAGCCCATACAAGATTCTGCATTGGAGGATATACAACTTTTTCGCTTTCTACACATTCCTTCTTCACCCGAATGGTTTCTTTCTTTCGGGTATTTATAATAAAAGTAAAGCGAGCATGAAGGGCCAGGAAGAAAAGAGGAGGGGATTGACGGTTGGCTTTTAATGCATCTATCTTTATCGTAGTTGGGTTGAAAAAATTTTTAGTTGCAAAATTATGGATTTGCAAGTAAGATTAGTACTAGTTGCAAATGATTGTTCGAAAGCATATTCCCTCCTCCGTCTTTAACTGCTACTATAAGCTAATTAAGCTTGGTCTTTCGATATTTCTATTCGCAAAAACCATCCATTTTCAAATATATTCAATGCTCCTTTCCAAATATTCTCATTTAAAATTCTTCGTGCTTTTAGGCGGTAAATTTATCTTCTTCATGGCCACAAAGTTAAACTTTAATAACATAGCCATTCAGTATTAACTAATCTTTTCAATGAGTGCCAAATAATTAAAATTTGCTTATAATTTTTTTGGCCAAAACAGAGTCAATAATTAAAGACAGAGGGAATAACTGTTATTAAATAAAACTCCCTTTACTTTTTTTCTTTGACCAACTATACTCCCTTTATTTCATATGTATTTTTGGCAGAAATTTTTTATTTTTTTTTAGGATTAATGAGTAAATATGATTCTAAATTCTCGCTCGGAAATCATTTTGGACCCTTAACTCTTAAAATATGAAAAATAAATTTTAAAATTTTAAATTCATAATAAAATAAATCTTGAACTCTAATTTTTTAATACTGTTATTATCCACATAGATATTGTTCAAGGTTTATTTTTTCATAGATTTAACTCTGATTGTTATAATACTCGTGTGGACAATAACGTTGTTAAAAAAAATTAATGATCAAGTTTATTTTGTTATGAATTTAAAAATTTAAAATATATTTTATATATTTTAAAAGTTAATGATTCAGAATAATTTTTGAGTCATAATTCAGATTTCGTTTATTCATTAACCTTTTTTTTCAGTGACATTTTAGAAATTCATTTTTTATCGTAGAAAAGTCCACATTCTTTATTGCGGTCGGGATATAAATTCCTCAAGATTAATTTATTTGTTATTCTTCCAAAGCAATCATTAAAGGCCATAGCTGGAGGGAAATTTTTTTTACAAAAAGTCCCAAAATAAAATAAAGAATTTACGACATGTAGGTTCAAACAAAATTTTAAAAAAGCTAAGATTAAAATACATTTTTAATCATCTAACTTTATATAAAGTTTTAAGTTACACCTTTAATTTTATAAATTATTTTTTTAATCATTTAGTTTAATATTGTTAGATTCAAATGATTATTTTTTATATAAGTTATTGTTATTTTTAAAAAATAAAACTTAATATGTCAATATTTGAGAATATTTTATTAATATTTAAAAGGTCAATATAAAAATTTGTTGGGATAAAATTATGTTGGGGTTAAAGAATTAAAACAATATTTTATAAAGTTAAAGGATTAAAATAAAAACGTATAAAGTTTTTTGACCAAATGAATATTTTACCCTAAAATGAGTCACAAATATTGATTTAAACAGTATGATACTAATGTCGAATAATATCAAAATGTAATAAAAATTAAATTTTGTAGTAAAGCATAATTTAAGTTATTTCTTTAAGAATTAATGAATTAATTACTTCAATTAGGATTATGAAAAAGCTAAATAGTGGGGTGATTTTTTTATGACAAAATAAATTAAAATTAAATAATTAAGGCAAGTTCAACTAAGAAAAATCACCAAGCATAGAAAGCACAATGAATAACAATCTAATCATCTAAATTTAATCTTTTTCATCCACAAAATAAATTAAATTTATTTAAATTTATTATTCTAGTTTTATTCTATATTTTTTATAAATTATCATTCAAAGATTAAACAAAAAATTAAGTTATAGATTTATTAAAATCCCCCTTAACCGACAACCTAACAACCATTTCTATATTAATCACACCAAAAATAAAGTATGAATAATTATCCATGTCAGGCCAAATTGCTCTTATGATGTTATTTTAATAGATTATAACAAGCAAAACCTTATATAAAATATATAACTCAAAAATCATGCAATAAAGCTACTCTAATCAGTAATAGTAATTAAAGCATAAAATTTAAAGATAGAGAGAAGATCAAATTAGAATAAAGATAAAATAAAATCTTTCATGAATATTAAGGTCATGTTTGCTTACTAGAATAAAATGGATTAAAAAAATAAGGACAAAAATGAATTACATCATCCTTCCTCCATATTAAGTATGATAAAACTTATTAATATATATTAAAAATGTAAAATCATCACACCTTTCAAAAATATCATGAATCATAATTTTAAATCTTATGAGCTAAATTACACATCCCCTTATGAATATGATCACCTATTCTCTTTGACTATCTTATTTTTATTTTTATTTTTTTAACCTATTTTATTCCATTTTATTTTAATAAGTAAACGTGACTTAAAGACTCTGAATACAGATTAGAATCATAGTTAATCATTGATCACAAAAAAATAAACATAAAATTCTTCATAGCTCTGAAAATCAAACAGCATGACATGAAAGCATGAGATCATGAGAAGCTATCACCCAAAGAAACTGAAACAAAAGTAAAAAAAAAAAAAAAAACAAAGCATGATCGCCTTTGCTCGTCTCCAATTCAATTCGAAAGTGTTGCGTGCCTCCCGTCATGTGCTCCCCGCTTCATAAATAAAACCTAATAATTTAATAAAAAGACAAAACTATCTTTAATGATCCTAATTGAAAACCACATTAAACAACCTAAAATAAACATAAATAAAGTTTTGTAAAATTTGATTCTGACCTTAATCTTCAAATATACTTATGTTCTTCTATCCAAAATAATCTTTGTAAGGTTTCTTTTAGAAATTCACAATTAACTCCGTAATCGAGGTAATTACAAGGTTAACTCAAGTAAATTATCATGTTTGTAAAATTTACATAAATAGAATCCCAAATTTTCAAAACTTAACATGCTAAAAAGAATTATTTCATAAATAAAAATAAGAAAAAAATGTATACAAAAGCATGATCATCATATAAGGTAAGATGATATTAAATTTAAATCAAAAGAGCAAAAATAGTGATTCTAGCAAAATACGTTATAGCATAAAGTGACATAAAATGCAGAAACCCAAAAGCCATCATGGCAAATTTTTTAATTGAATTTCTGACAAGTCCCATTTCTTCATTTAATATCCGATTGAGGTGATCTAAGTGTTTATAAAAAGTTTTCTCTAAAATCTAGCTAATGGCACTAGTTTCACCTTCAAATCATTTATCAATTAAAAGTTAAACATTAGAATGTAAACTCACCCATTTATGCTCTCAAAACATAATTAGGGTGTATAAAATTACAATCAAGTGCCATAATCTCACAACTACTCCTAGATCATACTCAATAGACTTAACAAGACTTATGCAACACATCACAACACGTCAATAACATGCAATACATTTTCAACGCTCAACCTCTTAATTTAAAAAATGACAAAGGGAGTCTCAATCATGTAATCATACATCTAAATCACCATCATTCACAAATACACTCACTCTTTATTTGCATAAATATTTTTGCCCTATTTAGATTTTATATTAATTTACATACAATCTAAAGCCCAAAATACACAAGTTAGATTGAGAATAAGATAATGCAAGTAAGTGAAAACATGCAATCTCCTAGTTGGCATTATTAAGATAAATTATACACATAAACTCTTAAATAAATGAGGCCTACAAATCTAGGATAGAAATTTTAACCCTCTAACTGTTTCCCTCAATCCTATCCTGATGAGTTAGTTTCTGTAATATTGAAGAGAAAGGGAAGAGTATAATTACTCAGTAATTAAGGTCAATCTAATCTATATAATTGCATATCAACTAATTATAGATTCAAATAGAAATTAATAACTTCACAAACATCATATGCATATATTTCGAATATAGTCTTGGCCACAAAACTAACAACCATATAACTGGACATGAACATATATCATCACATAATTTCAAAATGCACATCATGGGGTCGCAATAATAATGACCATGCTCCCCTAATAGAAAATATGTTATATCACAATAATAACAACCATGTGATCAAAAATAGAATCCATTATCAATGCCAACCTTATACCCTCCTGATATCTCAAACATGAAACCGATGGCTATTCAATGGCTACATCCTCAACTTAAACTAACCTAACTTTTCATTCATGAGGAGCTACTGAGCCAAGGTAAACCCACTCACTTGTGATCAATGATTTTTTCTAATATTAACAATCATGGGGTGCCGCATCTCTAATCTAGCATCCTCATGAATTAGAGGAGACTAGTTACGTTTAAGTCTCTCAAAGAATAAGTGGGATAGTCTCAAATCAATTATGAGATAATAGCTACTTCTCAATTCTAACGGTCAATGTCAAGGCAAGCTTTTGATCCTGACAGTAAGCTGCCACTAACACTTGGTTTAACATAACTATTCTTCCTAAAGGCGAACTCCTACCTAAATGATTATGCCACACACAAATTGATAATTTATATGCTATTTAATGACATTAATTACATTACATCATATTCACACAATTTTCCTTTTCCATTATACTGTACATGCCAAATATCACATATTCATCATGTTCGTAATAACATGCTCTCAATTATCATCATTAATCACATATGTATAAACATACATATGTTCTCAACAATCCATCACAATTTCACACACATAATCCATCACATTGCCAAAATTTGAATCAATGGATCTTCAATCACCCAACAAGTTTTAAATAATTTAATTCAACAAATAGTTAATTAGCAAAGAACTATACAAATTAGATTTTTCTCCACTTATCTCAAACCTTTAAAAAATTAAAGGTTTACTCCTCAATAAAAGTTTTTCATATGCTATACCAAAGCTTGAATGGTACACAAGATGATTGATTTATTATTAATCATACCAATCATCATTAATATCATCATAAACACTCTTTCAACTTCCATAAATCAACACTTTAATTACCCAAAATTTTAATTTCTTACACTTAAGCATAACCATTAAGTTTATTAATTCTCATTAGCTCTATTTACATTTCACTAACTTAAATGATTATTAATATAACACCTAATAATCTAAAATCATACTTTGGAGGTCTAGGGTTCATCTAAAATGGATGACCCAAGCTTACAGCCTTGTGAAAATTTTTAAACTATGTATAGAATACTTAAATAACTCTTATTAGTCTCATTTAGACTAATGAGTTTGAACTTATAGCCTTAAATCTAAAAATCATCATCTCCTAATTTTAAATCATACCTTAAAAACGTGTAGCGGGAAGAAGAAGAGATGAGGAAGGCATATTTAAGTGAAACCAAACTCCAAACACCTTTAAAAATGCCCAAAAGTTGATACCTTAGCAAAGAAAATACTCTCTTGGTCGCACTATCTTTGTTTTTTAGTCTAACTCTTTGTTTTTGAATTAATTTGCATTTAAAAAATAATTCAAAAATTATGTTGCAGTATAAATTTTTATGCTGTAGTGTAATGCACAGTGGGCTAAAAATATAATTTTTTCTACAATTTGAGCCCAAGTGACCAATTTAGTAGTTTCGAACTCAATTCAAATGCTAAAGCCAAACCCAATAATCATATCTAACTATCTTCAAATTCAATTATACTTAAATTTACACAATTATGCTTCATTACATTAATAAATCATGGAAATTTTTTTTGAAATGTTACAATCTTCATCAATATTTTTCAAATTGAATTACATCGCTTGGTACGGATCACCAACCGAAACTCAAAACAATCAATTCTATTCTACAAGCAGCCCTGCTCAAAATGTCCCAATAAGGAGTACGCCCTTCAATGAGAAAAACACCAAAAATCTCTTTTTCTTTCGTTTATGCATCTTTCTTTTCCCATGTTTTTCTTGGTTGGACCAACCCTATTAGCGATTTCTGTCTTCCTGAATTGGGAGATCAAAAAAATTTACACAAATAAAGTAAATTTAAGTAGCAATTGTATAAAATATCAAAGGGATCATTTATATTTTAAAATTCAAGATTTAGGTTGTTAAAATTCAAAAGTTAAAGATTAGCTAATAAAATTAAATAATATTCAATTAAATTCACTTACCCTCAAATAAACATTAAAAAATCTAAATTAAATTTATAAAAAAGTATAAAATTGCAAATTATCACAGTTAAAAACAGAAATCTCAATTCCAAATTGAGTTATATATAAAACTTAAATGTCTTATTTACAATTAGAATTCCTAAATCTACAAATATCTGAATGCATATTTATAATTGATTTTTCAAAAAAATTTGTCAGGGGCTTCATTGTCATAAATTCATTGTTTTGAGATTTTAATATTATTCTTTCATATTTGGATTGGTGTGTTGATATGAGGATCATGTGCCAAAATGCTACTTATATCTCAACTTGTAAGATACTTACAGAGAAGTTTCAGCTTTCAACGTTTTAAAATATAAAATATTTTAATAAAAATAAAATTTCATTAATAATACTTATCTAATATTTTTTTTCATTATATTCTCTTTTTAACGTTGTTTTACAAATTTAATTTTAAATAAAATTCATTTTTAGAAGTTTACGTTTTTTTAAAAAAATAAAATTATAAAATATATTTAATGAATTTTCTTATATATATAATTTTATTTAAAAATACCTTATAAATTGAGACAAGAGAGTAACAATAATATAAGGATCGAACTTCACCACTTTACATTTCAAAATTACCATGTAATTGATAGAGGGGCAAGAGTCAGCGAGAGGATGAAAAAGCTAACAATTAAGTGAAGAGTAAAAATTACGAGTATTAGTGAGTCATCAAATATTAGACTAAATTTTATGAAAAAACCGTGTATTTAGAAGTAACAGGTGAGTCTTATAAGATTGAAAGCATCACGAGGATCAAACTTAAAATCTACTTATCTACATCATAGTGTCGCCCATCTTCAAAAATGAGAAAGATATGACGAGTTTTCGATGCGTTGAACTCATCAAGAAAAACAAATAAATTGGAAATGCCACATGGTTAGCTATAGAAAATCATACTACACGCAGCAGCAGAGTCACCTCAAGTTAAAGATTATCGTTTTAATTAAGGATTATATTCTCCAAGACAAAATTTCCTTTTAAGCCCTTCGGGAATTTAATTCTGCCATGAACGATCACCTCATCACCCTCTACCCGTCTATCATCCAGATTAAAGATGTAATATTCACATCATTAAAGCTGCTTCAGAAAGTGAATGTCAAGGCATTTGCTGCACATGTATGATCTAAGCATTTTAACCTCTCATAGACAACAGATCTATTGGCAAAATCCTTTCGTTGAGTCTGAAAGAACTCGGGAAAACCAAAAGAGAATTTCATTCAATAGTCGATCTTCTCCCCAATTGATCAATCTCCATGAAGCCTTTCAGCGGAAATTAATCAAATAACGCCAGTTCAACCTACAATAGACCAATTATCAGCTAAATTTGCCTAGTTCCATCTTCTTCTTGATTGCCTTTTGACCATGGTAGATAAACGAATCCAGTATTCCAGAAACCGTGAAAACACCTGTATGCAGCAACAAACGGGTAATATAGTTGCGACAGATTAGAAAACTGACAGTAAAATTGGATCTTGAATTCATTTAAGCAACGCAAGAAAGAGATGGGTGCTGTAAGGGGAGGTTCAATCTATACCTCCAACTATGGCGCACACGTTAGTGAGGAAGTGTAAGAATGAGATATGCTCTTCACTAAAAGTAACCTGCAATATACAACTCTTTTATACAATCAGAAACAATATAAAGAGAAGAATAATGAACACAAGCGCATATAAAACACCCTCATGCAAAAACATAATTGCATATTTTTCTATCTATTCAGTATTTCAACGATGAAAATTCACAATAAATAGCATCACCTTAATTGGGGAAAGGTCATAGAAGAAGAAAACTCCAGGCAGGGACTGAAGACGACCCACATCTCCAGTCCTCAAGTGTTCTGTCACAGAGAACTGCAAAACCATTTCTAGTTGTAAAATGTCTAGCTCGTTAGCATACAAAATAAATGTCATAAAAAGACATCTGAGTTTATGAACCTGGTTGGATTGGATTGTATGCCCGTTGACATCAGTGTATACAGTAGGCACAACCTAACAAAACATCAAACAAACAGAAATTTGGTATTCATATATTACCTCCTTAATCATTTTCAACTCTTGCAAAGGAAAGGAAAATGCCAAAATTGAATAACTCAACACACAACATAGAGATGTCGAGAAGAGAAAGAAAAATGGAAAAGTTCTGCAATAAATTAAAGAATATAGCATGTAACGTTTAACCCAAAAGCCTGCAGAGTTGGGAGTATTCCATACGTGGCATATTTCTTTCCAGATCATTTTCCAAAAGGAAATAGTATATATCACAACATCTAGTAAAAAACATCAAACTGGTCTCCCCGCCTTAAAAATGCTTCAGGATCCCCTCCTTCTTTAGAGGGAACATGACCATTCTTTTCAGCAATTCAGCACCACTGGATTGACCCAACACAATTGAGCGCATCATGCCCAAAAGAATCACAAAAAGAATAGTTTGCTTGATTAAAAGTCAGAATGCAACCAGTCATATAGGATGTGCCCAGAAAAGGATGATGGAGGAGGGTCCATCAAAAAAGTTAAGACGGTGACATAGCTCGAGTTGGTCAGGTGTGACACCAAACCACTTGCAAGGGGTAGCAGCACAGAGTTTAGAGTTGGAAAGGATATTTTACAGAGGTTTGAAGCTTGGCTCAAAGGAAGAGATCATTTAGGTTGAGAGAGAGAGAGATGGCAACAACAAAGTGCGGTGCGTAGAAGAGGGGGCTTCTTTGTCTTTGACTTCTTAATTTTAATGAAACAAACCACCTGTTATGCATTTCTATGGGACGTGGACGTGGCCAGCTCAATACTATTTGATCAATCCAATGATGCTGGATTGTTAAGAAAGATGATCGTGTTCCCTCCAAAAAGGAGGAGATCCCAATGCTCACACATGTATCGTAGGCAAGCTAAAGGCTCAAAGAGACGAGATTGATCAACTTTTAAATATGTGTAAACAAGACGGGGGAGGTTAGTAACATCAAGTTTCAAGCAAGAGCAAGAAACATGCTACTTTGCAATAAATTGACAGGACTAAAAATTATACAACACATCTATCAAAATACAAAAAGAAAAGAAAAGAAAACGGAAGAAAGAAATTATAGAATACAGCGAGCATCTAGCTAGGCGTGAAGACAAGTATATAAGTAGAGACAAATCACAAGATGAAAATTGATACTCCCTCCATCCCAAATTATAAGGTACTTTTAGGGAAGATTTGGCGTCCCAAAATATAAGACACTTTGATAAAAATAAGATTTTATTAATGATATTTTTTCAATATTACCCATCCCATATATTCTCTCTTCAATATTCTTTCATCAATGAAGTATTAAATAAAGGACATTTTTAAAAGTTTATATTTTTGTCTTAAAAAAGTAAAGTTGTAAAGTGTATTTACTAAGCTTTATTAATATTTAAAATTTTATTTAAAAGTGTCTTGTAATTTAAGATGGAGGGAGTATGAACAATTGTGATTTTAATCTAAAGCTTTTTCATAAACAATGAATTAACAATTATAAGACATAAACCACTGACAGAAGCAATAAATATTAATCCACATTTCCTTTTAAAGAATAAAACACAGTGACAGAAGGGCAATTATTATTAATCAGACGAATAGAAAAGTAACTTAACCAAAAGACATTAAAACTCGAAATTTATTCAATAATACCATACTTGTTATGCTTCGTTTGATAAGTTTTTTTTTTTTTGGACCAGATTTTGATAAGTATATAATCATAGGAGTTTGTAGTATTTAGGGCATCCCAGCTGCTAACCTTTATAAAATACTGATACATTCCACTTGGTGTTTGTTGTGTCCAATGCGCACTGATAATCAAGAGAACATCAGAATGTATTAGAATAAAAAATTCATGTACGAGAGAGTAACTGAACTATGGGGCAAATATGAACAACAAAAAGAACCCACCCATCCAGCGGATTCACAACACCAGGGAAATACTCTCCAAAAGCCAATCTGTTAATTCGGTGACTTATCTGTATCACATTCATAAACAAATAAGAGGTCTTATAAGATGGAGCACAAGAGAGAAAATTTATAAGGAAAAAGAATAAGGAAAACAAAAGGCCTTATCCTGACATCTCCTATTTTGGATACTTAATATAAGTTATAAAATATACAAAATAAGTTATAAAATATACAAAATAATAATGGCTATTTGTTTCGCTCAAAAAAAAAAAAAGGCTATTTGCACCAAGTTTTACCCAACCAAAAGAAATGAATAGTGTTGTACATTAAAAGAGTCCTTTTGAAAAGCAAGCAGGTCATGCACGTGGACACCAGATTGCTGAAAGCTCTTCCCTGGGGCAAAATGGAAGTTTCCAGCCACTTTATTTACTTCCAAGAATCCATAGACATTACATCCTTCACCTTCTTCGTCCTTGATCCTTTGCAAAAATCCTTCTCTTTTGCACTAACATGATCAAACAAACATATAACGAAGTTAATGTCATCAACAACTCAACCGTGGCAGATGATTGTCATTTTGGGATCTTTGGCATTACCCAATACTACAGATCTAATAGTTTTTATGCATACTGAAGAAGATGGGAACCCGGGGGGGGGGGGGGCTGCAAAGAAGATCAAGGTTTCAAAATGACTACAAGAATTTCAAAACATATGAATCACAATGAAGATATTGAAAAATCATGATAGTCAATCAAAACATGGACAAGTGAGACCCATCTCATCATCAACAAAGGTGAATGAATATATGCAACTAACATTGGTTATTTTCCAACAATAAGATAGCTATTAAGAAGGGAATGAATCTGATGGGAGAAAAGTTACTCTTCTACAATAGAAAAAGCAGTAAACTGAACTCAAATTAATGCATCCCGTGTTACATGTTGTAAAGAATATCAATTGAAACCAGTTTCAGCCACAGAATGATCAGGATGTCCAATATAGTTCACAGATAGGGAACTTTAGCATCTCAAAATTTCATAACCAGCTAAGGTATGTGCGTGTAATCTGTACATCTTTTGAGCTCAAATTGGAGCCAGGTGACTTCTGACACAGAAAATGAAAATTTGAGCATGCTACCCAAATATTAAAGAACAGGAATCCGTACTTTAGCCAGTAAGAAGTAAGAAAACATATATATGGGTCAACAAATCTGTTTTAAGGTTTCCAGGACAGTCATTAAATTGAAAGCCAATCTGCCAAATTAACAGACCTGGTCAATTAAATCTGGATTTGATATTGCCCAACCTTTTTTCCGGTAAGCTTCGCGGACTTCCTCACAGGAATTACAACAATCTTCATCTGTCTGTAAAATACAATCATGGAACACGAGCTTCATAAATATAAAAAATGTGACTGCAGGAACGTTACAATTAAGAAATTTATCATGAAGTAACCTACAATGGAAAAATTCAGTCAGCAGCGAGAAGGAGTGAGAGGGTTGGGAGGTGACAATTGATATATAATGAACAACTACCAAACCAGAAGAGATATATAGTGCTTAAGATTTTGGGGGTACAATAGGTCGAAATATCATTTGTCCTCCGTAAGCATAATTTCAAAACAATATCCAATCCCAGTTTTAAATAAAGTAATGGATTAAAAGATCCCTACATACCGCTTCAGCACCATAACAGGAACCACAATATGTTTCGTTATGCTCAAGCCTGCCTCCATGTCTTTGCAAAGGCTTTTCAATCTGTGCAAACAACAGTTTTAAGCAAAATGTGCACAGAAAGCCAAAAAAGGATGTTAGAAATTCTATCTTAAGCTTTAAAACATTCTAACTCAAGCACTGTGAGTTAGCCATAAGAAGACAACAAAAGCATATTGAAAGAGAAGCTCTTATGATTAAATGATTAGTTGTAAAAACTTTTCCTTTCAAGAGATCAGTTCAATTCAGACATTTCTAAGCAAGATCAGGTGTTAATTATATCAGATCAAATTAACTCCAGCCGGTAAAAAAATAAAATAAGAACAAGAAATCAGCATATAATGCCCAAAATGAATTCATATGAAAAGGTATTTGAATAGAAAATTGGTTCCAAAATCTATACAAGTTACCTTGGGGGCACCGATCCCATCTTGCCTTGTTTCTATTACATTCCCATGAGAGTCTAATCTTTTCTTGACAATATCATGTTTCTGAGTGTTGGGGAAAATGCAAACAATGTTGTCAGAACTTGATTAACAATCAAAAGGTGAAAAATATGATATACCTTTTGTTCAATGTCCCCAAGAAACTTAAGGGGGAAAACTTAATAAGAATACGTACCACATCTAGATGTTGCTCTCCACTGATGTCCATTGCATCTAGACTGAGTATTGAACAAGGTAGGGCAGGAAATGTAACATCAAACTGCAGTTTCAACAGCAAATTGACTAAAATCAATTAAGTTCTGTAGCAAATTTATGCATGCGGACGTGTGCAAAGGACGAAACCTGCCTATAACGCATGGCAAGATATGGTACAGCATATGATGAAAACCTTGGAAGTTTTTGGAAGAAAAAGTGTAATCAAAGGAATAAAAGAAACTTAAAGGAGGCTCCAAAGCGCAAGATGGATTAAATACTCCAAAGCGCAAGATGGATTAAATACACGAAATATGGCAAAGAAAATCACTGTTTCAATGAGAAACCCAAAATTCTAAATGGCTATCAAGTAATTCCATGAGAGAGACGAGATTACATTGATACGTAGAGTCTCTCCTCTTGAAGTATCTACAATTAGTTTGGTCTCAGTTACTGCATGAAGATACAATCCTGGACCAATGAGAAACGCAAAGTATAAGCACATCATCAGCATACTCAGGCCACAAAGAAGCACACAAAAATGAGAAAATTAAAGAAAATCAATTATACCCTATTAAAGGTGGTAAAGGACAATGTTCATTTGAAATTTAGAAATTTCGAGAACTTAAACTCAATTAACACTTCTCAACTTGAATACATCAAATTGAAATAAGTGATGGTGCAAATAAAAGTTGGTAGCTCCAAATGTCAGCCAAACTAAGATGAAAAAAATCCATTTAGCTTCATTATTATTTACCAAAAAAAAAAAAAAACAAATTGATCCTAAACCGTGATTGTAAGAAGGCCCCAGGAGAACTTTGTTAAAGCTGAATTCTAAATCCAGCTAAAAGGGGTTCCAGGTCGTCGGCAACAAAGTGACTCACTAGCTAAAAGAAGAAACCAACCCCAGAGCGAAAAAGGGAAGGCCGTATCCATTCTGACAGGCATTTGCATGAAGCAAGGTAGTATATCAACAATAAGAATCATGGATAAGCTTAATGTGCCACCCAATAACCCCGATAAAAAATGCATTCGGGCTACCTAGTAGACTCGGGACATATGTTAACATGAATGTCATTTCTTCTGAATGAGAAAATTAAGATACTTAAAATCTAGAATTCAATCAAACAAAGCAGACTGTCTAACTCCCCCCCCCCCCAAAAAAAAAAAAAAACACGCGCACACACCCCGCGCGCGCACAAAAGGGGGCGTCTCTATTCATGTTCAGGATTAATAAACAAAGGAAATTGGCACTCTAATAAAGCAATGAGAAGAAATACCTGGATAATTCAACCGAGAACGAGAGAGAGATGAAAACAAAAAAAAAAACAGAGAGAAGAAGGAATATGGAGTAGAAGGAGGCGTACGAAGTTCGGATATGAAAAGCAAGAGCATGAGGACGGAGGAGGCAATAGTGATGAGGCCACCGGAGAGGGTGCGGCTGTAGAAATCCTCGTTGATTTTGGGATAGGCATCCAGATTACGGAGCTTGCTCATTATGGAGTCCATGGTTCCCCGATCGATCCGCAGACAAGAAGTTCCTTCTCAGCGTAGATTGATCAATCTAAGAACCTAAATCTATTAAGGAATTAAAAACCAGAAGTTAACAGGAGGTTTCAAAAATTCTACAAACACCCCGAAGGATTGAAAATCTTCGTCACAATTTTAACGGGGTGTTCGTCATCGACATCCCTGTTCCTTCCCCTTTATTGTCCTCGTTGAAGGCGTCGGATGTATCAGTCAATAAATTATTAATTAATAATAATCAGCAATTAACAAATTCAAAAATAGAATATCGATAATACTACCGGGGGGAAAACGCATGCAAGGATGATGCAGCTTATCTTGCACACTATATTAAGAACAATAAGCGCGCCCAATTGGGATCAATTCACCTTCCAAAATCCAAACTAATTGGGATCAATTTTTTTGTGTTCATTTTCTAGCTAATAAAAATGAGTAAAGTTTGTTACGTCAGATTAATGAAATGCATACGTAACGTGATATAAAAAAATATTTTTATTAATTTTCTTAACACAATTCAAGAAGTGGCAAAATCATAACTTTTACTTTCAATACCCATGATGATGTTGTTATTATTTTTTAATTGAGGGACTTTGTTTTCAATATTTACTGTCAACGCAATTTAAAAAATTTATGATTTTATTATTTTTTATCAATTAAAATAATTTTTTATATTAAATAAATGAAAATAAAAACATCCAAAAAGAAAACTATGATAATAAATAAAAATGAATTAATATGCAATTTAAGTTTTGAATTATAGATCTGGGGATGATTTAAACTTTAAATTTTTAAAAGATACATTTTAAATCCTAAACAATTAGAAAGCCTATTAATTTATAACAAATGTTCGTTAAATTTATTTTAAAAAATTTCACGTTATGCCTCAATTTGATAGATGTTTGTTAAAAATTAACAGTAGGAGTGAAATTATCTCCATTTTAATTGTTTAGAGTTTAAAATACACATTTTTAAAAGTTTAGAGTTTAAATTACCTATAAACCTATAGTTTAAAATTCAAATTAAATATTAACCTATGATAACATTATAAATTTCTCAAGATATAAAAAGAAAGAATAAAAAAAATAAATAATAATAACGATGATGATGAAACTATATAAAAAAAAGTTATAAATTGTAATAATGAGTAAAATAATTTTTTTAAAAATTATGGTGGATATAAATGAGATGGTGTCGAGGTGACCATTTTTGCTCTTGTTAGGTGAGGTTTTGATAGATTATTAGTGGCAACAATAGGAGCGTAATATAATCTTTCACTATAAGCGTACTTTCATATTTTTTTCTATCTATTTTTTGGCACAATAGAATATCATAGTAATATCGATTGAAAAAAAAAATATTATCATTATTTGTTAGAAAAAAATCTAGAATAGATTCTTTTTCATATACTTTTTTTCTATCTTTTTATTTATCATAAAAGTATTTGATTCTATTTTATAAATTTTCACCTTTATCAATCAATTCAAATAAAAAAATTTATACACTCTTTCAAAATCTTTTTAAAAATTGATATAATATGAAAAATATATATTTTTTATTATTGTTGAATTATTATTGATTAAAGTATATTTTTTAAAATACAAAATGGTTAATATATAATTTGGACCCTAAACTATAAATTCATGGATAATTTGAATCCTAAACTTTTAAAAAGGTGCACTATAAACTCTAAAGAATTAAAGCTAGGGCAATTTTACTCTTAAGTTAACTTTCAACAAACGTTTGTCAAATTAATATTTAAAATATAATTTTTTTAAATGAATTTGATCGTCATTTATTAAAAGTTAATAGTAGGGGTGAAATCATCCCAACTTTAATTGTTTATGGTTCATAATACATTCTTAAAGTTTAGGATTTAAATTATCTCTAGACTTATAATTCAGGGTCCAAATTACATATTAATTCAATAAAAATTAAATTTTTAATACCAAAAAGTAAAAAATTATGTGCCATTGATAAAAAAAAAACATAGATGAAACAAATACAGAGTAAATGTTTGAAAATGATATAATTTTTATATTATTATTATTATTATTATTTGCTTATATAAAATGTCATGTAAGCTTTTATTTAGCTTTTCTTAATCTAATACGGCAAATTGTGTTAACAACATGATAGGGTAATTAATAGCAAGGCTTTGAAAAACAAAATTAAAAATTACGAAAATTAATTTTAAATATGTAAAAGTAAGGTAATCACATGCAAGTATCTTAATATTTAAAATTTTTATATACTCTAGTCATTAGTAAAATATCATTATATTTAGCTAAAAATTTGGAAATTTGTGTGTCCAACTCAAGTAATAATTTTCAATAATATATAAATTTAAATTGTATTGGTTTAATTATAAAGTCAAATTAAAAGACAAAACTGCTCTAAAATTTTTTTTCAAGGGCGCCTGGCACCTTAAACTTTTTTTTAGAACATTTTTGCCCCACCATTAAAAATTACGAATGTTGATCGTTAATTAAAATTTGACCAATGGTTAAATAACACATTTGCCCTATAACTTTTTCTTCAAAGGCACTAGACACCTTAAACTTTTGTTTAGAGCTTGTTTATCTTGAAAGTTTAAAAAGGGAGTAATTTTGCCCTGCTGTCTTCTTTATCATCCTACTCCTCTTCTTCCTCTTGCTCCTTTTCCACTAGCAAGCTCGCACATTATCATGAATTGGAATCTAAATGTGAAGCTGGAAAAAATAAGTATCTGAATTTATGAGCCTCACAGAAGTCTCGCATCTGACTCGACTCTTTCACCCTTGGAAATGATCACTCAAGCCACGATGTCGTCGCTTTGTTTATCAAAGGCAAATCTACCATTATTAACTTCTCTTAGATTGCCTTTGTACTCCCTTGGCAATTGCTACGTGCTCCTTGCATAACATGTAAGCTATTGCTTTCGCTATTGCCACCATGGTCATTTTAATGTTGTGAAGCCCTCAAAAGAGTCTAAGGTAATGGAATTTTCGAATATAGAAGAAGAGAGCTTCCACGTAGCCAAATTCATATGAATTAACTCAATAGATAGTTGATTGTTTTCATATACAAGTATGGGTTTGGATGATTTGAAATTGCTTACTGTAACATCCTAATTTTTAGATAAAAAAATAATAGAAATTTATATTATTTGAATTATTTAAAAATAATAATATGGTTAGAAATTTAATTATGAATTTAAAACTTAGGTTTAAAAATTATATAAAAATATTTTATTAAGGTATAATTTTAAGATTTAGAATAAAAAAATATGTGTGAGTGTGAGTTAAAAAACAAAGAAAAGAAAGTAAAAAAAAGGACTGTAGAAGTCCCACATCGATTAGATGTGGAAAGAGAAAAACGCTCCTCGTGTATAAAAGAGCGACGCAGCAGACGTGAGGAGACGCAGAAGGAAGAAAAAAAACTTTTTGTAATTTGTAAAAATTGCAACTAAGGGCTCAAGATGCAATTTGTGAAAATTATAAGTAATGGCCCAAAAGTTTGAATAATTAAATTCAAACCTATAGTTTTTTTAATATAATTTTGGGACCCACAATTATTTTTATATTATTTTTTTCTCTTTCTCTCACGTTGCCGGGCGTTTTCTTGTAGGGGAGGATTATTTTCTTTTTCTTCAGATATGTTCCAACTTTCCTGTTTAGAGTAGCATTTAAAAAATTATTTAAGTATAAAATTAATTTTATATTTATTTTCTAAATAATATTAGCTTTCTAGTGATATGATTATTTTGTAAATAGAGTAAATATTCTGATTAGATTTTTTTATAGGATAGTTAATATGATGATATGATAGATTAAAAATATAGGTTAAAGCTCTTAGGGATATAATAAATATTATAGAATATTTTCTTGACGTTAAAACTCATGTTTAAAAATTTTTGAGTTAAACTCTAAATCTATATAGTTGAATTTATGTTGAATCTGAGATGTAGGATGAACCTCTAATTATTAATATTTATTTAAGTATGAATAGGTATTTTTGAGTTATAGAAAAGTGATTTGAGGCTTGAAAATAGTTTATTAGGGTACGAGAATTTTAGAAAAGAATTTGAAAAGTTAAATGAGGCATAAATCTTAAATTAGTATTAATATGGATTATAAATTTAAGACTTTCTAACTCTTTAAATTAGAGTTATTTATTAATTTTAATGTAAAATTAATATATAGTATTGTGAAATAATTATGTAGATTATATTAACAAAGATAGTGGTGAAAAGGAGTTATGAAGGGGAACTTGTTATTCAAGACACAAGGTAACCATTATTAATGTGTTGTGATGGGTGTGTTTGTGAATGGTTATGTGTTGTTTTATTGTTTGAAAAAAAATTATGAATTATTGAAAATAAATACTGTATATACTTATTTAAAATTTATTGCCAAGTGGGTTAAAAAATTATTTTTGTTTATCATGATGAGATATTATTGTTCGGATATATTTCTGTTTGGATATTTGAATGATGCATGACTTGTTAGGGTATTTTAATGTATGGTGTTAATGAAAATTTCTGTTCGGTTAATTATTACCACGTGCTAAGCCCTCATTGGACCCAATGAGTGGCGTGTTGCTTGGTCCAACTCACCTTTGGCTGGGTGATTTGGCGTCCAAGCATGGCGAAAGGAAGATATAAGATGCAGTATGCAAATTAAATACTTGTTCGGTTTGTTTGAAAATATTGTTCGGTTAAATGTTTTGTATGTTCACTTAGCAATCGCATGATTAGTTACAACCGCATGCATCATTACATATTAATTTTTGGTTACTGGGATTTTTAATCTCATTCCCCATGGTTAATATTTTTACAGGAGCGAGTCCGGCCGAGAAAGCACCAGAGGTGTAATTATAGTGTATAAGACACCATCTTTTACGTTGCCTCTTATTTTAGATTATATAATGTATTTTGTGCCAACTTAGGACATATCTTCTTTGTGAAGCATGTAAACTCGAATCCTTTTTATTAAAAGTATTTATATGACCAAGAGGATTATGTCTGTCCCTCATAGTTTTAATTGCCTTTTTGAATATTTTAAGACTTGTGTTATGTCTTGGATGTATCATGGTAAGAAAATTTTCTACTATGATAATGGTTTTAATAATTTATGAAAAATTGGTTTGTATTTTTGAAGGGTGTTACACTTACTGTTCATGGAGTTGTTTTTGCTGTTATTATTGATGTTAATAGAGGTGTTATTGTTATTTAAGTGATTTTTTTTAAATGTCACATGACTACATATGATAATTAAAGTCAAAGTAACAATCAATATTGACGGCAAGGTAAAATTATTTTCTTTTGGAAATTTTTAGGATAAACAAATTCTAAACAAAACTTCAAGATGCCTAAGCTCTTAAAAAAAAGTTTCAAAATAAATATGCTATTTAATTTTTGATCAAACTTTAATTAATGATTAATGTTCATAATTTTTAATAGTAGGATAAAAATATTCTCTCTTTAAAAAATTTAAGACAAAAATACTCTTAAAAAAAATTCAAGATGCCCACCATAAAAAAAAAAAATTAGAATAGTTTTACCCTTGGACCCGCAAAGTCTGAAGAAACCCGCAGAAACTGGGAAAGTTCTAAAACCCTAAAATGAGGAGAGCCTGTATCGTGGCGTGGAAGCTTCGGCCTATCTTGAAGCAGAAAGTGCGGCGATTGGAGCTTGCCGGGTTTCTTCACTGTTCGAGTTTTCAGAGGCAGTGCTGACGCTAGCAGGCAAGTTCTAATCCCCTTACCTCCGCTGTTGCTAATAATCAAGGCTCCATTTGGAAATAGCTACCGAAATGTTCAAGGGCCTCCGCTCCCTGATTCGGAAGAGCACTTCGCATTGTCGTCGGCTCCCGCTCTCGTTTTCAATCTCCCTCTTCTCCTCCACTCCCTCCAAACACGCTAGTTCCAGTCCTTCCATTAAAATGTTCGATTACTTGCTCACTCGACAGAATTTCTCCCCAGAGGCTGCTGAGAAAGCCTCGTCCACCGTTAAGCAGGTCAGAAATCTCCAACGGGCAGATTCTGTATTGTCGTTCTTTAAGCAAATTGGTTTTTCCCAGAATCATATTGAAGACCTTGTCGGAAGATTTCCTGAAGTTCTCTCCGCCGGCCTTGACAACGTTCTAAGACCCAAAATCAAAGTTTTCCTGGACTTGGGCTTCAACCCCGTTGATATGGCTGATCTTCTATCTAATGATCCATTGCTTCTCAGGCGGAGCGCCGAAAATCGACTCAGGCCGTCACTGACGGTGTTGTTGAATATTTTGGGTTCAACCGAAGAAGTTTGTAGGCTCTTAAAGTTATCTAATTGGTTTCTGAAACAAGATATAGAGAAGATTATGTTGCCCAATATTGAATACTTGAAAGGTATTGGAATATGCTCTTCACAAATTGTTAGATACTTATTCCACTACCCTAGGTTTTTCCTACTTAAACAGGAGAGCATATCGGTATACGTGAGCAGAGTAGATGAGATGGGCTTTGATAGGAAATCCAATATGTACCTTCCTGCCATAAGAGTAATAAGTTCAATGTCTTTAGAGAGATGGCATTTGAAGCTGAATGTGTTCCGGAGCTTGGGGCTTTCTGAAAATGATATTCTAGTTTTGTTTAGGAGGATGCCCATTGCATTTGCTGTATCCACAAGGAAAGTTCAGGAGGTGACGGAGCTGCTACTTAGTTCAGGAAAGTGCGATATGTCATATATAGTTTTGCACCCAGAGTTGCTTTATGCAGCGTTGAACGCAGGTTGAAACCTCGTCTGCAAATTATGGACATCTTGGAAAAGAAACAATTGCTACGGAAGAGACCCCCTTTGGTTACAATCTGTAGGCTTTCCAATCAAAGGTTTTCGAAAAGGTTTCTTTCACCTTATTCACTAGAAGAACTAAACGCGAGTATGGGAGCTCATGAATTATTGAATAGCTTTAGTTGATGTCCAGTCGAGAGGAAAATGACTTGTTGAGCAAGATCAGGTGTTGGTCCGCTCCCGCTGACGGGAACTGTTGCCTGCTGGCCAAACTCTAGTGGAAGTTTTGGTGCATAATGCATTGATGTTCGCTTGTACCTCATGTTTTAAAGCACGTTTCCCTGGTGAAATCACTCTCAGTTTAAGTTCATTTCGGATTTTAATCAAAGTACATTGTTGAGTAAACTGTAACAGTGTAATCAGGTATCTGAAATTGTTCAGGTTATTGGCTTAATTTATATAACGTATACTGTTTACCTGACAATAATTTTCGGTATCAATAAAATTGGAACCGTGATCACAATTCTGTAGTTGGAGAAGTAGACATCAAAAGGTATACACGACTACATGTGTTGCCCTTTTCCTGATTAACTGTGCCGGTGAGAAGTTTCGAGCTTTGTTATGCTTGGCGTCTTATATCCCGCGAGGCTCCCAACCAATGATACAGGCATGCAAGGCCTCTATCTTGATGTATGCCCGTGGCAGGGAACTAGATTGAGCAGGGAGCATTGACACTGGTTTGATTCATGAAATTGATTTCCACGATGCATGATGATGGTGTTGCGGGGAGAATCAATGTATTTGACTCGCCAGTTTATTCAATCGCCTGCCTTCTTCCTCTGCCTTTGCAGTCTTAATTTTACCAAATGCACACCTGCACTGTTATCTCTCTCTTGTGAAAAAGAAAGTGATAGCAAGATTAATGAAATGCTTTTGCTCTGTATTTGTCAAGTCGTTTAGTACATTTCATGGAAGTAGCATCTATTTTGAATTTGAATATCGTTAGCGTTAAAGAAGAATATGGGAATGGAACAGGGCTTAAACATAAAACATCAACCATGGCGTGCAACAGTTTTTAGCAGGTCCAGTCTAGAAACCAAATTCCAAGGTAGGCATTGATAAAGATGCTTTCGTACAAGGTGGAATGAATCAGGAAAGTGCATGTACTTTCTATGTAGGCCATTCTAATGGAACAGTCTTTTGGCAAAGGATTTGAAAGCTCAGTTGGCCATGGAGGTCAAGAAAGAACATGAAAAACGAGGGAGACAATGTGTCTGTCGTATTCTGTGTCCATTCACGTCCCCACAACAATGAAAAATGAAAGCGGGGAGCTCATGCCTTGTTTGTGAAAATGGTGAGCCCTGGATTCAAACTGCAGCCCCTTGTTTCCTAGTCAATGCCAAGCGGAAAGAGCCAATGCTAGATTTCCTAAATGAAGCCTGGGCTGCTTCGGCGAACTGGGTGCGTTATTAGTGGGGTCAATCTTAACAATCCAAAAGCACCGTGGACAAAAAATGACGCGGCGACACAATTCGTAATTCTAAATTTTCAGTAATTGCATTTCTAGGTATCAAGATGGTAGGTATCAAACGCAGTCACTTCGAGACGATTGGGACATCTGAGTGATGATATTTGTCATATGACCACAGTTGTCCCAGCGAATTGATGATGGGAAATTGTAAATGAATAAAAATAGGATCACTTTCCACATGTTTATGGACTTCACATGAGCCACAGGAACATGTGCTAGATATGGTGGGTGATATGATTTTAGGCAGGGTTATCAATCAAATTTGCTTAATGGAGATTGACAGCGAGCGTCGGGCAGACATGAAATTTGACCTCACGTTTTACATGCCTTTGTTCAAACTAGATAGTTTCTCTTAAATTTAAAAAATTTTAAAAAATATCTTGGATATTTTTAATTTCGAAACATCTAAAATTATTAAATTTTAAAAATTTATCTATTTAATTATTTTTCTTCTTCTTAAATATTTCATTCATACACATCTTGTCTTTACTTCTCAAGCTTATAACAAATTACAAATAGAGTTTGAAAAGATTGAATTTTTGATAATTTCATCATACATGATTAAGGCACAAAAACTTTTGACTAGATATCCTTTCATTTAAAAAAATGATGTAGAAAATATGAATTATGTGCTTTTTTTATATTTGAAATATATACAACATAATTATATTTTTTATTTTGATTTCATGTTTATAGCGTATTGTTAGAAAAATTATAACACGAATGTTTTTTCATTGAAATTGTATATAATTATATGTGTAATAACTTAAAAGTGATAGAATTAATCTTTGTAAATTACTAAGGTTTGATACAAGAAAATTGTAAGTAATAATATATAGTCAAGTAATATAGATAAACACTCATCAATAATATGAAAAAGTTCTATAAATCAATACATTTTTATTTTATTTTGTGGTAGTGGAGTGCAAGATAATTTTCTATCATTTAGTATAAGTGACAATAAAGATACTCACCAAGAGACACAACAAACTTCCTCAAATACTCAAGCCCATTTCATCGTCACTTCATGGAAAAGTTGAGATAGATAGAGTTATTGCTTTCATAAAACTTGAATTTTATATTTAAAATTTAACATGAATTCTTAAAGATAGAGACTAGAGAATATTAAAAGATGCATGATAAATGGAAAAGCTGAGACGAATGGAGTTACTACTCCCGTAAAATTTGAATTTTATATTTAAAATTTAATAATGAGATACATAAATTCTTAAAGATAGAGATTGGAGAATATTGAGATATGCAAGATAAATGAAAAAGCTAACACGGATGGAGTTATTGCTACCATAAAACTTAAATTTTATATTTAAAATTTAATAATAAGATACGTGAATTCTTAAAGATAGAGACTGGAGAATATTGAGAGACACGATATAAGTGAAAAAGTTGAGACAGATGGATTTACTGCTCTGGTAAAACTTGAATTTTATATTTAAAATTTAATAATGAAATACATGAATTCTTAAAGATAAAACTGAAAATATTGAGATACACAAAATAAATAAAAAAGTTGAGATGGATGGAGTTATTGCTTCCATAAAACTTGAATGTTATATTAAAATTTAATAATGAGATATATGACAAATAAAATGAACCGCTAAATGAAGAGAATTAAAATTTAATCAAAGTTAGTTGACCAATAGCATTAAAGAGATTATGATCAATCAATGATTTTCTAAAATTTTGTATATATATATTAAAAATTAAAATTTAATCAAAGTTAATTGATCAATAGTATTAAAGAGATTATGACCGATCAATAATTTTTACAAAATTTGTATGTATATATGTATATATATTGACGATTCTCACGGACAGCACCGATGACCCAATTTACGATATGTGATGACACCGTGATGCCACTTTTCTATAGAATTTTAGATGAGTGTTGGATATGGAATTTGCATAGGATTGATTTTGCAAATATAATTTTATGTAAAATTAATTCTGCTGTAACATGCTTTTTTTTATTGGGAGAATGACATTTGAGGCTCTCTCAAAAAAATCTAAGGGCCCATAAAATTTGCATTTAATATTATTTTATGAAAATATGTATATATTATTTTTAAAAGTTGAGCTTTACTTTATATTTTTATTAGGATTTTTTTAAAAAATTTAACAAATTAAATTTTAGCTTTTAATAACAACACATATGTATTTTCACAAGATAATGTCTAATGCAAAACTTATAAATCTATAATATGATAAATTTTTTTTGAGAAAACCTTAAATATCATTCTCCTTTTTTTTAATTATTAGGCCATTTTTCTGTTTGCCCAAGAGAAAGGGATGGCGAGAGACGTGAGAGTGCTCACAAAATCAGTTAGCACAATATTTTCCGTAAAAAAATAGTTAGCGAATTAATTTAAATTCAATCATATTAGGTCTTACATGAAGGGTAGCATTTCTAGCGCTATTTTTTGTTTTTCTTCCATCCACAATATTCTAGCTCAAATTTATTTTAAGAATGTCCAATTCATTTTACTCAATTCAACTACCATTAATTTAAACCACTCATGTTAACTAGTTAATATGTGATGGCTTATTTATTTACTTTCGAATACTTTACATGCTCAAAAACAGGTGATAGACACCAAAAGAAAAGAAACCTTATTTAATGACACGGTAAACAATGAATATTGTCTGATTTGTTTTGCTAGATTGAAATACACTACTAGGGAATTGCATCATGAGGTGCTCATCACAAACCTAGATGATTTATACTTAATTTACTTTGTATTATAATTTATTATTTTTATTTTAATAAATGCATGCAGATTCTAAAATAAAAATAGACTTTCAACTTTTAATTTTTTTAAAAAAATAATTTTATCATTTAAAAATTATAGATTAAGAAATTTAAATTTGAACTATTCAAATTAAATTTAGCCAATTTAAATCTCACCACTCAGACTGAGGGCATGTAACATTCTACTTTAATTTTTAGAGTTTATTAGAATTAATGAAAAAATAGAAAGAATATTTGAAGATAAATAAATTAATTAGGAGATATTGTTTAACTTAGAATATAATTTTATGTCAAGTTTTGTTTTTAAAAATTAAAAATAATGATAAGCGATAATATATATATATATATATATAATAAAGAGAAGACTTAATGAGGAAGTATATTGAAGTTAAAAAAAAAAAGGAAGAAGAGAATAAAAAGAGGCAGTGGAATTGAGCCAATCTATGTATTATTGGCTTTGCTCTCTCATCTCATTTTCATGCACAAGACAAGAGAGAAAGAGAGAAAGAGAGAAGGAAAAGATAAGGACTTCAAGGCTTTTGAGGTAATATTTTATACTCAAAATTATTTTTGTTTTCAAAACTTCTTTTATAAATAATTTCCCACTCATTTAGAGCTTTTTAATAATAGTAAAATTTTGATGAGTAAAATAAATTTTAAAATTTAAACTTAGAGCAAGTATTGACTTTTAACAACGAAAACTATTAATTAGTAGAGATAAATTAGTACTTAAATTCTATCGGTTTAGATTTATTCTATAAACTGATTTGAGAGTTTAAAATAAGTTTTTAGCTATAAAATTTGTGATCTCTGGTGTATAGGATATCTATATGAATGAAATATGTTTTTAAAATTTAGATAATTTAATTTAAGTTAATTTTAAATTTTTATCGGAGGGATTTAGATTGGAAGGATATAATTATAAATTTGAAAAGTTTCGTTGAATTTTATATTTAATTGATAAATTACAATATATATATCTAATGGTATTTATATTATTCGATGTCGTAGATTAATATGTTATTGTGGTTAAAAAGTTCTCTACACGTCTGAGTTAGTTATAGTTTGGAAAAGATATAATATTGAAATATCCTTTCATATATTGAGATACTAGTTTTTATTATTGTGCGTGTGTGTCTATATATATATACATTAATACTTGTGTGATCTTATTGTAGAATGTGACATTAGTTTTATGTAATGCAAAAGAGGTAATAAGGATGGTTGGTAATATGATTGTTTGTTTAGGATTGATGATTGAATATTATGCCGCGTGGTTTGCCTCTACTACACACGTAGTGGTTGGCCTTTTTCTTATAGTTCTCAATGTTTTTGACATTTTGGGACGATGGGCACCCCTTTTTAAGGAGGGGAGTCCTATTCTGATGGTAATGTACCTTTGATCGGGTATAACCTCAGTCTAGGCTCCAGCTAACGATAATAAGAGTTGGGAGCCATAAAGGTGAGGTTAGAAATGTATTACTGTTGTTTAAATTTGACATTGATTTAGAAATTGTTATAAAATTATGAATATTGCATTTTTTATTTTGTATATTGATTGTGAAATGCATATATATATATATATATATGTTTACAAATTGATTTCAAGAAGTATGTTGGTATATGTTAAAATAACCAACTGTTACCGAGATTTTTAATCTCACATGTTACGTCTTATCATTTTTAGATGAGCAGTCAAGTGGAGCTACAGGAAAGGCATCGAAGAAGTGAGTTTAGGCTCCCTTCTCTTAGCTTGGCACGTGATTTCTGTTTATTTTGTAATTATAGTTGTTATGACCTAAGGATCCATATAAATTTTTTGGATAATTGTTATAGGTTATTTGATTATAACTACTCAATCTTTTTGTTTGAGTTGAATAACTTTTAAAATGGTCAATCTGGACTATGGTTTTTTATTGGGTCAAGCTCATTTATTTTGGATTGTACATATTAATGATATAAGAAAAATGTGTGTATAGCAAAGTTGATTATATTTATAAACTATTGTTAAACCTGGACTTGCTGCAAATTATTTATTAGGCCTCATTTGCCCTAAGTCCAGTGGTAATTGTTAATCTTGATGTTACTTTGTTTGGATAGGTACATTTTTTTTAAAAATATTTATTTATAAGAAAAAGGGGGAGGTTTTCTTTTGTACAAAAAAATATAATAAAAATTAGGTCTGTTACAGGGCACATGCTATTAACCACAGAAGATGATATTAATTTTACTAGGAACATCTAATTATTATAATTAATATTCTAAAAAAAAAAAAACAAAGTAAATTCACCCGTAATTATTGCCATATCATAGAGAGAGTTCATAGTGCAACCGAAATTATAGCATCATCAATCCAGTTATTTTGCCCCTTGAGGATAGCATGGTTCTATGCATATAGTGATTCCTTTTTATTTCAGAGCGACATCTGATGCGTGGGAGGCAGAATTTGGAGATGGTTTTAGGTTTTCAAGCGAAAGACATCACAAAACGATATTTATTTTTAAGTTATACTCTTCTGGACCTTATTACTACCAAATTTAATTTGTTGGCCAAAACAAAAATACAAATTTAAATGTTTTTTCCCTCAATAAATTCAGTGAAACAAAATATATCAAGACCTTGACCTTCCCAAATACAAATAGCCCACACCTTCGAGACACCTGAATGAAAAATTATCTTTCAATAATTGGTATCGGTTTCAACTTTCAAGCAGCGTCTCCAGCTAATGTGAAATTCAGTGATAACGTCGGCTTTATTAAAATATAGAATATACCTTCAATATTTTTATCATTGCAGCAGCTGACACATATTTTTGGCACAGGAAATTAAAAAAAAAAAAAGTAGCCGGGTTAGGAAACCCTGTCAAATTCCAAATGCTTCTTCTGTGCAAAAGGATTCAATGGTTATGGGCTGCACCACCTAGCCACTACCGTGCATCTCATCTGGAAGTTGCAGGTTTTTGGTAAGCCTATTACGTGTAGAATCACCAAAGCGCAAACCAGTTTATACTTGTATATACAGTATACATCCTTAGCTTTGACGAACATGGGGGCAGCCGAAAGGCTATCATGATTCCTCAATGATCTGCTTTGATTTTTAAATCTAATCTACGTACGGTGAATGAAGGCCTAGATCCCGGCAGCAACAACCTTTTTATTCATTGCAAACTCCCAAAAATCCTACTCTGGAGACTAAAGAAATACTATAAATAAAACTACTCTGCTCCCTCCAGCAGAAGCTGCTGCTTATACGGGGACTCCAGTTCACAATTATTGAATGCTAATTACTACAGTGCGGAGTCACTATTAATCCCGTGTTTTAAATTACTTTGACAGCTGAACCCCGGCTCATGCTACACCACTATTATCGGGGGACCATTTTCCTTTAGCACACACGCCTATGGAGACCCATTATTTGAGCGTCTTTTTGGCATTAGCGTTATAGAGAATCATTTACCCCTGCTCGCTATTTGCTAGCTAGCTTGCTTGCTTGCTTTGTTAAAGCCAACAACAGTTGTCAAGTCATCATCAGTTCCCTTTTCATGCAGAACTTTACAATGCCTGATCATTTATTCATATCAGATCAGGTTAATCATTCAGGCATGCATGAACATTGATCAGGGATTCAAACAAAAATACAGTTTTATATCAGCCTTTTATTTTTATACACCAAGAATTCCAAAAATGCAGAGGGTGAAAGGCATTTTAGATACCAGTTCTCTCAGGAAAGTGTGTTGGGTGCATAAAGAGTTGCAGAAAATATAAAAAGGTAAATCTGAAATGAGTGAAAGTTGTAGGAGTTCAGAATAAAGAGAGAGGGAGAGAGAGTGTGAGAGGATGCGTTGGGAAATGTTGGGGGGAAGTGGCTGGATTGGTACCAATAATTGCAGGATAGAGGAGCTTACAAGGCAGCAATGATGGAAGTGAATCTAGTGGCGACCTATTTTTCAAGGGTTTGGAAGCATACTGGGACGTTGCCATCAAGGAACCCTCATGTCCTCTTCAAATCAAGCACTTTGAGTGGAATCCAACTCCTCCTCAACCATGCATAGGACTCGCAAAAGTGGTAGTGGGTTTCCCTTTCACGCACCTAACCCGTTTGAAAACAACCCATTAAACTAGAATACCCCCTTGTCCCACACGGTTTCCGAATTCCAGTATTCCAATATATTTCCAGATTAAGATACTCCTCTCAGATATTCGACTCAGGTGGGCTCTGTCAAATCTGAGTGCCCAATAGTTTAGAATAGCATCTCCGGTTGCGAGCAATTGGAAGGCATGTTAGGATGAAGAATCCAATAAATATCATTTGCAAGTGCTCCTAATTAGTTTAACACCCCAGATCTATTCTCTCCGCTTTAACAGTCCCTAAATCTTCAATTTTAAATTCCGTGATCGTAAAAGAATATGATTCAGATGGTAGTGGCTGCCTCTCTTCTTTCTGATTTTAAGGCTTATTAAATTACAACACCACGCCTGTGTCTCTTTACAGCACTTTGTCTGACAAACGGGGTGGAAGCCCTGTAGGGAAGATGGGAGGTATTAGATGCATCGTACATCTCAACCCATTTAAATATCTTCATACCAGTAATTAAACTGATTTTGTCAAGGCTCCGAACGCGCTTGGACCATGTCTAGGTGGTTCCCAGTTATTAAGTGTTTTTGCTGGGGATCTTACTGCGAGAATTCAGAATAGGATAGAGGCTGCTGTGGGGCTGCCCCATTTAGCGTGGTGGAGCAGTATCCCCAGTCAGCTTGACTAAAAGGAACAAGGAAACCCGTCAAAACAGAAACATGAAGCTCATAATTACATGATTTTAGCTTCATGTTGTGCCCCACGGTTCTTTCCTATCTGAAACCTATTTCTGCCCTTTGAACAAATCAATAGATAGCGAACTGGAGGGAATATAATTATCAGGATCATTACGGCACATGACTCCTAATAATAAGGATTTGCATGTGAGGGAGAGTTATTTTGGTTTTTTCCTTTAATGCCTGAGCGAGCATTTCGTACCCTATCATACAGGTGAAACAGTTAATGTCGAATAGACACAATTTGGCGGGCACCGTAAACTTTACACTACCCACCCACACTTTGTAACAGTCTTGTGTCAAACATTAATTGGTCCAATCATGCAACGCTTGCAACTTGCATCGTGCACGCCTAATTGTTCTGTGTGAATATCTGTCGTGCCTGAGATGATGACTTGGGGTTTGCAGAATGTCTCTTAGCTGTGTTCTAATTTAATTACATTTAATGTCGTCTACTAATTTTCTTTATCCTTCTGCCACGCTGGATAATCTCGCCGGGTGTCGACAATTTTTAGTATAATTATAGAGACGAGCCCGAGAATTCTGTTACCCTTGACCTTCTTAATTTCTTTCTTCTCCACTATCCATTTAAGTTGGTCACTCGCATCCAAGAGCTCAGTTTTGTGCTGCACTGGAGGACGGACTCTAGTTGACTGAAAAGAAAAGTTGTTGGTTATAAAAATCAAATAAACAGTAATTTACATTTAATGCGCTTAGTTTTTTATCAATAAAAAATCCCAACGCTTAGCCGTTATCTAAATTTGAGCAAGTTTATGCTATGCTTCAGATTTATTTGGTTTACGTATTTTTTAGTTAAAAATGACTTTTAATCAATACAAATTGCAAAAAAATAACATGAAATATAAAATACTAAAATAAAACTTGATGGACAAGGGCAGCCTTTCGAAGATCTATCCTGAATAATAAAAGTTTGTTAAATATCTTAAACAGCAAATGGTGTATTCTATTGATGTTTGTGAAACAGTTTTTGAAGTGGCAGTTTGTGATTATCATTTTCAATCACAAATTGGCCACATGTACGACAAGTACAATTCAGAGGGTGGATTAATGTCGAAAGTTGAAACACTCGATTGGCATTTTGAAATGAGCAAGTAGTATAAAACATCTCTCTGTAGTTCACCATACACGTGCGCATGCAAACGTGTGGACTGTGATGGAATAAGACGCCATCGGCATCCACAGAGAAGATAGAATCTATTTGAACTTCCTCAAAAAGTCAAACTGATACTATTTGCCGCTACTGAAGCATGAAAATGATTCAATTTAAAGATTCAATCCACCCTTCACCAAATTTCTGGGGGTGGTCTGAGTTCTTTCATTAACCTATCTACAATCTAAAGGCCTCTACACTTGCTGGATTGACCCTCCTTCTCTTCCACTCCACCAAACGCCTTAGAAAATGCTCGACTTCTGATGGGTCTTGCAAAGTGTAGGAAGCCTCTGTTTCTCTTGGAACTTTTGAAACTAGAATCCCAATCCCTTGACCTCTGTTGCGCAAAACCTGAAAGTGATAATCCATAATGTTAGAACGAATCGAAACAGGTAGAATAAGTGGGGAGCATTTACGATGCATAGTCATCACTATTTTTCACCTTAAAAGCATCCTCATCAGTTCGGTCATCACCGATGTAAATCGGAAATACGTCTTTAGAATTTGCATAACCTAAAAAAGAGGTAAGAATAACAGTTAGGATTGACACAGCTCATGACAGAAAGTCCTTCAGTTTTTGTGTTAATTTGGTTTGCGGATAGTCACCTAGTGATCGCAGCAAAAACTCGAGAGCTTTGCCCTTGTCCCATTTGATGTTTGGACGGATCTCTAAAACTTTTCTTCCTTGGGTGAGTCTAAGTTTTGGATAATCGTTGAGCACTGATCTAACTTGCTCTGCCAATGCACCCCAACTCTGAAAAAACAGAGACGTTAATGTTCGGTAGAGTGACATATATTAAGCATGGATACGGACATGTCAGCGATTTAATAGTTTTGTTGACTGGTACCTTCTCGTCAACACAACGGTAGTGCACGGACAAGCAAAACTTGTTATTCTCTACGATGGCCCCGGGAACAGACTTTGTTTTTCCTACTAGCAGTTTATACACCTGGAAAAAAAATGACACGGGCCAGATTAACGTTTAATTTTGCATGGTTTGCCAATTTCGTGGAATGAAAGGTTTTGGAGGTAAAACGACACAAACCTCGTCCATCATGGGCAAGAAGTGACTCGCAGGCTGGAAGAGGACTGCTCGTTTACCCTGAAACAACGTGAGCAATTCAGAAATTAAGAACGCAGAACCAAAACATCGCTCATATCAGGGTAGGCGACGGAAACTCTCTTACTTTCTCAGAGTTTCGTGTTTTCGTTGGCCCCTTGATGTCCATGCCATGGCTGCCTGCGTAATACAGTTCTGCCAGTCTTACAAAGTTATATACCTAAGACCCAAAAAAAAAAAATAATAATAATTATTAGGAGCAAAAGTGGTTATACCACGATAATTATTACTGTTATTACGCGTTTTTTGCTGTCAAGAGAAATGTACCTTGTCTATGCACCTCCCAGTCACGATGGCCGTGGGAAAATGTCTGGCTATGTCCTTCACCGTTTCTCTCATCTGATTCAAAGTAAAAAATCAAGGTGATTAGTTAAAAATACATTCTAGCGGTAGGAGTTTGGCAGAGCTGGAAAGAACAGAAAGAAACCTTTTCGGTCATGAATGCTTTCTCGGGGTCTGCAACAATTGGGGAGAGAGTTCCATCGTAGTCAAGAAAGGTGATGATCTTTTTCCCTCTTGATTTAGATATTATCTGCTCAAACACGTTGAGCGCTGAAGGATGATGGAGCTGCATATAGAAACGGTTCAGAAACAGGGTAGAGTGAAAGCTGAACAAAAGGTGAAGTAGAGGGTCATATGCTTACAATCCCAGAACTTATGTCTGAGTCTTCACAGGCGTGGACGGTTGATTTGACTCGGGGAGGAGAGGAAGCTCTCATTGAATCAACCCAGGAGGTAACTTTGGCTCCTCCTTTGCCATCTCTGTCCTGGAGCCTTTTGATGAGCTTTTTCTGGGATGTCCCCAGAAACTGACGAAGCAGAGCCATGGATTCCGGGATACCCGCTCCGGGCAACAAAGGTGAATTGGAAATGGACATCAACAGCGCAATAACGGCGTTAATTTGAGACTGGAGATCAGGAGCCTTCACATTGTGGTTCGTCATCCGGATTTGATATGAAGTGCACAGAGCTGAAAGACTGTGTAGAGTGAGGAATGGAAAATAGGGAGCAGAGGAGAGGAGAGATGGGTGTGGGGGTGAGAACGGGTGTGGCTGCTTTATAGGAAGAAATCCACTTACGAGCGAGCCAGGAGGGGGTTTGTGGTCAATTTATAAACTTGGGTTTCACGGCACAAGGCGACGGGAACAGGACTTATTTTCTGAGGGTATTTTGTACTTTTGAGTTTTTTAACGTAAAAGTGGAGGGACCACTTTCATCCCTTCTCTCCTCTCCCCTTGTGCACAAGTGTACATGTACTCAATTATGGCGAGCCTTTTCTCTCATCTTGTAGTTTCGTTTACCTTCTCCTCCCATTTGCTTTATCATCTCTCACCTCATTTACCTGCTCTTTTGCTCTCCCTAGAACCAGAATCAGAATCCTGTGTGGTTTGACAAATCAAATTTTATTTGTTTTACCATTTTTTTTTGTCTCCAGCTTCATTAATTAATTTAGTTAGAAGATCATTGAATGGACTGTTGAATTTTTTTCGTGGTGATCAACGCATTCGATGAAGTTGATTGAAATTACCAAACCAGTGCTCCGGCTCTCTTTAACGAGCTTGGATTGAAAGGGTGAGAATGAAACCAGATAAACATTACTTACAATAATTTAATCGGCGCTTAAAGATCTAGAATGACTGAGCCAATTAATCATATCGATATATTAATTAATTAGTATCTTTTTACATTTACTACACCTACCAACTTTTCATCGTAAAGAGACATTGAACAGTGGCTTTCCTTAAACATTTGGCTTACTTGAAAAGGACAATACCATAATGAACATGCTTAACTTGTATAATTAAGGTTAACTACATTATTTGTGTCCCCTTTGGGCTTCAAAGTGACAATTCTAACCTTGTGCATGCATTCAAACTTCAAATTAACTACGTGACACAGAGAAAGTAAAAGGCATGTGCACGTTGATCAATACATTATATGTAAAATTCGGATCGGAAGGGTGCTTTCATTTTATATGTGCATGTGGTAATTTAGAAATGAGAATAGACCTTAGGGACTAAGAAACAAATCCAAGCATGAACGATGAATGAAAGCCCAAACCGCCCCTTGTATAGTTTGAAAGAAACAAGCAGCTGCAACCTAACTTGTTTATGAAGTTGGCTGTTGCCTCCGAAACCAGCGGCATTAATTCTTTCGTATATTTATTCCCCCCTTCTCTCTCTAGCCTCTCTCTCTCTCTCTCCAAGTTTTCATATGCTCGTGCATGTTACTTCTATTAGCTTCTAAAGTTAACTCATATTCTCCTTCTACTTCTTCCACTTTGTTAATTCCACTGTTGAATAATATCTATTCCTGGTCATTGCATCTCATCTAGTGATCTTTCTATTTGACAGCATCAAATCTTACCAGTTTTCACTATTTCAGACACGTATGCATTGTATTCACGTTGCACGTGTAAAGAAAGATATATTATATATGTACACCAAATGTGTTTTGTATTTGCATGCGTATATCATATTCTGATACAGAGAATATAACTAAATTGTTTGATCCACTTCAATTAAATATTAAACACGTATATATACACTGCCAAACTTCAGTGTGCAAACACTACACCAACCTCTAGTTCGCTGTCATGCATTCATTGTCTACAAACATTTTTTTTTTGCACAAAAAAAAAAACGAATAAATGTGAAACGGGAAAGTCTAAAAGTCATGTGGGGTTGCTGAACACACAACTATAAACGTTGAGAAAATAGCTTGCTTGGTTTGAAAATTGGTAGCTTCCTTCTGTGGAAGGGTGAACCTGAGAGGTATTACTTGATTCCCACTGCATACTTTTCATCAGGCCAAGGCAGAAAGAGGTTACAGAATTTCAAACGGTGACGCTTTATCCTCGACGACGTAGATGCATTCGTTTTATTCATAAATTAATAACGAATGGGTATCAAATTATATAGAAGTCGATGACATAACAAGTCGCGTCACGTGCTTCAAAAATTATTGAATAAACTGACATTAAAATTAAAAATGCATTAAAAAAACCAACAACTTTTTCAGCGGTAAAGTAAATAAATTGCACGGTAACATTGTTAGCGTAAAATAGAAATCTGTATATTCATAAAAATACCAGCAATTAGAACCTAACGTTCCTAACTCTGGCTTAGCTTTGTCAAAAGAAAGGTCTCATGAATAAAGTGCGAGGGAATGAGGTAACCGACCTTTGTCTATTTATCCCCCGGTTTTTCTTCAGATTTTCAACATCCAGCCATTGCGAATTCTCTTGCTTGATCAGAACCTTAAAATTCTACATGGCTTCAGATTCTTTTTGGCCACCCAGCTCTAATAATAATAATTTGGCACATGCATGTTTAATTGATTCTCCAAAATTATCTTTACAAGCCTCCATGTATATATATATATATATATTCGGCCCCTTTTCAGCACATTCAAAAAAGTTCCGTATTTTCTACAAACAAATTCATTCTCCATTTCCTCCCCCACCCAAGAAAAAAAAGGTATTATGAAGTTTTGTAAAGAAATATTCTATTTTTTAAGCAGTTAATTAGCAAGTTGGCTGGTGATAACATACACCCAGGAACAAAATAATAGGCAAAGCTATTGATTGAGTAATAAAGCAAGGGTTTGATATGCGTCCAGGAGAATATACATTTGTTGGGGCATGCAATTGATGAAGAAAGCAGAATGAGATTGAATAGTAGAAAATCGAGGACTTAGCTTGTGTGGACTAAACCGCCATAACTGCTTCATGATAATTATCGGAGGACGGCAAACTGAGGGAACTATTTGGAATCAAATATTTGTCGCTGTTATTAACGAATCAGAAAAAAGTCAAATAATCTGACTAAGAAAGCGTCCACCCCAAAAATTGTAATCTATTATTGGCAGCATCATAATCAAGAAACGACAAGAGCGTTTTCACAGCTAGCTTCAACCCTCCTTTTCCCTTGATTCACGAGTTCAAATTTTCCCACATGTGTGCGTGACAGAAGAGATTAGGAGACTACTCAATGAAACTGGGAACCAGGAAGCTTCTCACCGGCGCTTGTTAAGAAAAGCGAATAGTTACAATGATTGGCCTGCGCGATATGCCTGCGATATGAATGAATACCTGGTCAAAATTCTTTACTGACCCAACTTCTCTATGCATTTTCATAATGATGAAGAATGACATTTGTAAGGGTTCTTTGCACTCTACAATTCATCTCTTCGAGTTGATTCCCCAGACTCTTTCTTTGTTATTGTATTAAAAAAAGAAAAAGAAATAATTATTTGATTCTTTAATTCTGATACAATTGTAACTCACTTTTTTTTTTTATCAAATTGCAACTCACTCTTTAAACTTTAATTTATTATAACTTTTTTTTTATGTTTTTTACTCAGTGTTGACACAGTATAATTAAATCCTATAATTTTAACTATATAAAATATTAATATTTATATTTTAAAAATTATAAAGATCAAAATTATTTTTAAAATTTTGAAACTAATATTTTAAATTACTAAAACTTTTAATTTTTATAAAGATCATAATTTTAAAATTTATAATTTTATTTTCTTAAATATAAAGATTAATATTTTATATTATTAAAATTATAAGATTAAATTATACTGAATCAAAATTTAAAAAATAAAACACAACAAATTAAAATTATAAAAATTAAGTTATAATAAATTTAAATTTAATGACTGAAGTGCAATTCAATTAGAATTAAAGAATACAAATGGTTAATTTTTTAAAAAAAAAATTCACCAGCTGTCAGTGTCTCTCATTATTGTGTCGATGCCCTATTGCCTCATCATTTCTTGCCAAGGCATATTACCATTGATTGATGGGTTCCTGTGGGACCCAAAAAAGGCCTTACTGCCACGTGTAATATCGTGGCGGGGGTTGGAATTGGGTCACTTCCAGTTCGCGGATTCTATTGGGTGGCCAAGTTGAACTTATTTTCCCATTTTGGGGGTACGGTTGGGTTTATAGGCAGATTCTGAAGAAAGATGTGGCGGCTCTGGACCTAGGCATACGCCACCGCATTAAATGCCTTTGCCCAACGATTCCTCATACTTATAATCTAAAATCACTTCAGTTAATAGGTTAAAAAATTTTAAATTTTGTTTTTTTGGTGCCCAACATTTTAAAATTTTTTTAAATCATTTTTGTTTTGAAAGTTTTTAAAAAAGTATTTTTTCCCTCACTATTAAATATTGAAAACACTAGTTGTTAAATTAAAGTTTGACTATAATATTTTACTATTTTATCTCTTTTATTTATGCATTTTTTGGTTTTCATTTTCATTTATTAGAGAAAAAAAAGTTAAAGAATTCACTAAATAATGAAATCAGAGACTGAACATTGAAGGAAAGGGGGCAAAATACAAAAATATTTTAGATCAAACTTCAGTATAACAATCAATGTTTTTAATATTTAATGATGAGATGAAAATGTTTTTTTTTTTAACTTTTGGGTCAAAAATGTTTTAAAAAAATTTAAGATATCATGCGTTCCTAATGAAAAAGGTCTATGACATTTTTACTTTTTAATCTTTTTATTATCTTCAACCTTATTTACTTAACAGCCAACTCATTTACATATTTAATATTACTATTTAATACAATTCTAATTTTTTTTATATATTTAGCTGGAATACGAAGATTATCTAGTTTAACTATGTATCTATAGTACTGTCAAACTTGCATTATGATTCTATTAAATTCTTTATAATTACTCAGTGTACATTCCTATTTATAGAGATACAAAACTAATGCCATGTTTAGATTAGAGGTAATTTTTTTATTTGGGTCAGACCCATCTAAAAATTCATAAATCTGGATTTTGATCGAAATCTAAGTAAATTTTATTATTATAATTTTTTAGAAATTCAAATACACACTCTATTTAGTTATTTTAAATGCGGATCCTATTTGTTAAAAATAAAATAAAATAATCGTTGGATCTACTTTAACCATTTCATGACTTGGATATCCAATCAACCCAATTAATTATCCTCCTAAGATTTTTTTTCTTCCTGCGCATGCATGATGGGAATCCTTCATTAATAAATATATTATTGTTGATATGAAAAGAACGCTTTTAAGGTTACCCACTTGCTCAACTTGTAGATTGCCTCTTTAATTCCCCCCCTCCTCTTTCTCCTTTAGATCCCACATTCAGCTCAGACGGGGCACAAAAATTATAAAAAGTATCTGATCTCGTACCAAGCAGCGAAGAGTTTTCCGCAACCCAACTGTGTACGAGTAGATTAGTATTTCATATAGTTTTACGAGCTATAATCAAGATACAAGGGCATAAATGGGAATTGCTCAGTGCATTTGTGATATCTTGCTCTGTTAAATTAATGATAAGATATTATATTTTTGTGAAACACCTACGGAACGAATAGCAATATATTTGAGGATTGTGTGAGAATGCCCTTGGGATTCAAAAGTAGCATTACTTATTGGAAAAAAGAAAGAGTAAAGAATATTAATGTTTATAGCAATTTATGCTGCCATCCTTCCCTTAATCTATGGATCATCAGGCAGAAGGAGAGGAAGACAGAAGAGAGATATTTGAAAAATTACAAATCCTAAATGCAAATTGATTAAAAGACACATCGACTAGACAAGCTAGGGTTGCCTGTGATAAAAAATTCATTATTTGGTGCACTAAATGCCAAAGATTAGCAAATCAAATAAGTAAACTAGTTCATCGATTTGGAGATTGGGCCAATCTCGCATATAATTCTTAATTTTCATATTTCCTCATATATATATAATCCCGAGAATAGCCGTCATCAATTCATTATGCACGAACTTGATGCAGACGCCGGTCAAAGACACTCGCCATAGATCTAATGTGCCTAGGATTTAGATCACTTTCATACCCTTCCTTGATCCACATCTGTAAAATGCCTAATTTACTCCACGCAATTAATCACAAATCCAAATACTATCACGGTAATTAGAATTTAACTATCCTAATCACCTGACCATAGTAGGAAAAAATAAGCTGTAGTAAAATAAAATAAATCATAATAAAAAGAAAAGATTCAAGTTAAAAGGCTTATAAGAGTTAAAGGAATTAAAATTATCCTTTAGAATCATAACTTAAAACTTTAGACACAACATACCAAGTAAACAAAGGCTAGCCATGCTAGTAGATATCATAGTGCACAAACTTGCAAAAGCATATATTAGCATAAAGTAATCACATCCTTAAGAATAGCATTTGAAAAAGTCATTTTTTCTACAATCAACCTTATTCGCTGTGGGCAATGCTCCCTTTTGCCACGACCAACAAAGTTTGAGACCCTACACCACGACTAAGAGCTCATGCACTGTGACAAGTCCTTATTGTAACATGCATTATAACATAGGCGTCATTTGCCACAGCACACTACACAAAACATAACAACATCAGTGCTATCAAACCACAGCAAATGGGTAAACTTTCGACAAACCCTAAGCCTCTGTTCGACATGCAATTAGAGTGATTTAGTTATCCATAAAAAGTTTAGACAATGAGGTTAGCTAATGACACTGCTGGTTTTATTTCAAAATGATATTACATGACGAAGTTGGATATTCAAAACCAAACTTACTCCTTTATTATACTTAAACCATTCCAAGGTGTTCATAACCCATACCCAAGTTTTAGAAGCCTAAACACCTAACTAGAACAAGTCCCAAGACTTATGACTACCTGCACAATGTACCAAACCACAAATATATCAATTGTATAGCATTTTCACTCCTCAACCTTGATTTTAGTAAAAACTATAGGGGAGGTCAATATGAAATAAATTCATGATTTAATCACTTTACAATCATAAAAAGTAGTATCAATCAACTCTAAACCTACTCATGCCAATATTTAGACCCTAACTCTCTAACACATCTCATATCATATCACTAGGGCACTAAATAAATCATCAAATACAATTAGCATACATTGGTGCAAGTAAACCCAAAAATATTGTTCCAAGTTGGCAATGTATCATAATTTGAATTACACGTAAATAAATAACAAAGGACAAGAGGCTATACAGTAGGAATTGAATTCCTAAGTCTTTGAAGCCTTTCCCTTTTTTTTTTGCCAGAGATAGTGTTTGTAAAAAGGTAAATGGGCATAAGCATAATTACTCAGTAATCAAGAAAAATGATAAATCATGCACGTGCAGGTCAAATCAATATAGGTATGCATAGTGGGCATTTAAAAAAAATCAGAACAATAGTAAGCACAACATCTCAATATCATAGTATCACATCTCATGATATAATCTGATGCATGATTATCAACTCTTTATCTCTTCCACATATTGCCAACTAAATCCTTAGACTAATAATTCAATGGATTGGGCCTCGTGTAAATGGACTAGCCCAAACTCATCAATCATGAAGAGTTACTTAGCTAAAAATAACTCACTCAATCTCATACTATGGATTCTCCCAATTCACAAATCCATTAGGGTGTCACAATACCCTATCCCACGCCTAATCTAAGGTGATATTAAGGGCAATAGATTTGGGCACTTATACTTACACCCAGCACAAGGTGAGATTCAAGAAAACCTAACCTATGAAACTAAACATGAGGGCCACCTATGACGTTAGTTATATAGTTCCATGTGGTAAATAATCCACTCCTTTTAAGGCATCCTCTTGCCCAACTCATAATCATACCACCATGCATAATATCACATCATGCACATCTCATAACTCATAGTACAATGTAAAATTCACAAGCATGCATATAGCAATTATAATCAACTGTTGAATTAACAATTTACCGTCTCATCAAGAGAAACCCTACTTGCATTTATTTTCTAAAATAATAATCAAGTTTATCTTTTGATAAATTCACATTAATTATGTTCACAACATAACCTAAGTCAATCTAACAAGTAATAGCATAAGTCAAAGAATTCTTTAGTTACCTCAAATCTTTAATAACTCAAAGGTTTGCCCCTAACATAACTTACTTCCCAAGCTAGACTCAAGCTCAAAAAAAACTATGTCACAAAGTACAATTAACAACAACACACATTACTAAATTTCAAATAAAGTACCACTTCTAATTCCAAATTTAACAGTTTCACAAACCAAAATTCACAAATACCAATCTAAATTTACAACCAATGACTTTATCAACTTCTATTAATTTCATGTAGCTCCTGATAGCTTAAATATAAACTAACATAACATCTAGCAAATAAAACTTCTCCTTAAAGTGGCTAGGGTTAGTCCAAAACCCTAATCCCAACCACAAAACTTTATAAAATCCAAGAAACTAAGTTTAGATAAGTAAACTAACTCCCATTAGGACTAATGGACTTGGACTTGATTAGATTTAAAAATGTTCATCACCCAACCTCAAATCTTGATCTAAAAACGCGTAGAGGGAAGAGGAGAGAGAGAGTAGAAGACTTATATAGGTGAAACCAAGTAAGAAACACCTCTAAATTGCCCTAAAAGAAGTTGCCCTAACATAACGTTGAACGTTCTCCATCACCTCTTCTCTATCTCCTTTTGTTTCTCCTTCTTTTCTGCAACTTAAACACGAGCTACAAACTTACAATATTCAACCATTCACAGTGGCAAGGAGTGCATTTGCCGCAGTGGATGACACAGAATTGGGCCTCCTAATTCCATCTTGTCTTCTATGCCCAAATGGCCAAATTTGCCCTTAGATCTGATCCAAAGGCTATATCTATAACCATAAGGTTCATTAGCCATTACTATCCATTGTTAGCCCAATTATTACTTAATTACCTTTGATTAATTAACTTAATTCTGTAATTAAAATTTAAGATGTTACACATCTCTCAATACCCAAGTCATATCCTTCCATTTAAGTATTTGTAAGGTTTAAGGGTGTGAAATTTTTAATTACGAAAATAAGATCATGATGCTTGTTATTAAATGGATAGTATATACTTATTTCAATAATACGATTATGCAACTGTATACCATTTAACTAAATGAATAGTTAAATAGACATATGAGATTGGATATGAAGAAATGTATTGAAGAAGGATTTGGAAAAGATAATGGGCCTAAGATTGTGTACGTGTCTGCCTGCGGTATGTGTTTTTGTTTTCTACCTTTCATATATGGTTCCCAATTGAACCCCAAGATTAATAGCGAGCATCCATAGATCCGTAGTCTCCTTTTACATTTCATACCTAAAGATGCTACCATGCATGAACCTGTGCATTGGGGCAAAGATTTATGCGGGAGAGAGAGAGAGAGAGAGAGAGAGAGAGAGAGAGTCCAATACGTTTAAATTGTAAAGGGTAAGTCATAATATTCTGTAATTTACGGTCTGATTTCACATGAATAATTATTAACTAATCTAGGATTCAGATCGTTTAATTTTTTGTTCTTTTTTATTATCTACATATATAATTTAAAGAGCTGTGAATAATTAAAAACAGTCTGGAGGCGATGGAAAAACAGAATATCTCAATATGACGAGGACGGTTCTGCCAGGTTAGGATGGCATATCAAGTCCCAAAATATTCCCAATGGAGTAGCGAGGCTTTTGCTTTTGTTTCCGTTTCTTGGTTGAAGTTAAAAGCTCAAAGTCACATCCATTTTTTTGGCTTGACACGGCAAGTAGATGTTATGGGATGAAAATGGTGACGGAAGAGAGAAGAATGACAAAGAGCTGGTTCTTAATTTGTGATCCAAGGACTACAAAAGAAATGGGTGAATGATCAATCACACCTATGCTTTTAGGAGTATATTTGTGGAAGAATATGATTTAATTCAAATATAGAATCTGAATTGTTGTCAGTGATGGTCTTGCAAGAATAAGAATGCATGTCCTCCTTAATTTGAGCCATTCGCTACGCCTTTGTTTCACATCGACATACGACAAATGTATATATTTTAAAGTAACAAGGAGAGAAGAATAAAAGGGAAGAGAAGACTCACGAAGAGGGGGAAAATGACAGTGAAAAACAGAAACAGCAAGACAGACATTAGATGCACTATGAAAATGTGATAGCAGAGAGCGAGAAAGAGAATCTAGAGGACATGTACAAAAGATATATCTTCAATATTAGTAACGTTGTTGAGCATTAATTGAATGGCAAAAGAGACTGCCATGTTAAAAAATTCACTCTAATTGCCGCCTTTGATTGCCTCAAAGTATGTTCTGTCTTTTTTTTTAAAAAAAATATCATTCACTAGATATTTTTCCCTAGAGATACAGGAAAAGTGATTTTAGGAAATAAATATAACGTATAAGATTTAAATTTCTTATAGGATATTGACGATATATGATGTGGCTGGGTACTGCAACGAAAAGATTTTTTTTTTTTGAAATCTGAATTATATAAATCATACCTGTTATTACATTTAAGCATTTTATCTATTAAGATTGAAATGTTAGACATATTTGATCATAACAATTTAATGTTTGATTTAAATACTATCATTTGCATGTTTAATTGTTTTATTGTTACGAGTAAAACTAACAAATTCAATAAACATTTATTACATTTTTTTTCAAATTGTTCCTTGTAAAATTAAAGTTTATTTTCATAAAAAAAACTTGTTTCATTAATTTTAAGGATAACTTAGTCCAATTTTGTTAATTCCAGAAATAACAACCAATTCTTCTTAAATTGTGTAAATTGATTAAAATTTGCTTATATTTTAATAAAACAAAGTAAGAGAATTAATTGTACTCTATGACGCTAGAACTTTCCAAAATTTTGGCCTGAAAATGAAACCATGATATTTTTTGACAAGACATCGGCAAGTGCTCTCAGACACGTTATAAGCTCTCAATTCAAGTGCCTTGTCGACCCCTTGCTTTCAGTTTCGCCACTCACCTTCAATACTGTTATGGAAACTAAGAGATATTCTGGCGGCAATGCATACTGTTTTATACTTTTATATTGTTTAAATACCTCATGAAAAAAAAAATAATGTTAAATAAGGATTTTACTATAATTTTAGGTTTCTAAATTCAATATTCATTTAAAGAATCTTGAATTTAAGTACTGGAAATTTTTAAAGAATCTTGATGTAGTATTATTCTTTTTAAGAGATCCTTAGCTGTCATTCTCCCTTTTGTTTTTAAAGAATATTTGTTTCATTGTTGCACAGATAATTTGTGGACCGAAAAAAAAAAATCAACTTACTGATATAAAAAACGAAGCACGTATTGCAACGGTAAATAACTGAACTAAGTACTAACTATCAGGTAAGGGAGAGAGAATAGGGGCAGGGCCCCACAGAGCAAGAAAAACTAGTCGCTGAATCTTCTGGGCCCAGGTCAGCGCTGGAAATGATTCATCGTGGGCCCAAGGGGGCTGGGTGGCAAGCCCACTCTGCTCAGCTGCACCATCCTATCCTAATATGCCCAGTGGGATTAGGCCACTGCTTCGGTTGGGAGATCATGTATTTACATATTAAAAGGGCAAAACTAAATAAATCAATGAATGAACTGCGAATCAGATGGTTCAGATTTAATATGCTTTAGAGTATATATTATTAGTGATGGCTTTCAGGCATCAGGAGGTTTTCTGATGGAAAATCAAAGCTAAAAAGCAAACATTGGATAGTGACTAGCTAGTGAGCAATGGCAGAGTCACGTTGGGGTGGGGCTTTGGAGAAAATTATAAGTGGGGTATATAAAATTTACAACTTTACAACTCCTATTTTAATATTTTATCCTTTTTGAACTAAATAAAAAAATTAAATTTAAAAACTTATTAATATATAATATTTTAATGATTTAAATAAAATATGAAGAGCATATTTATAATAAAAGATCATATCAACTTATTCAATATAATTTTTTAAAATGAAAAATGATGATAAATTTATTTATATTATTATAATTTTAATCTTAGCATTATTATTTTTCTTATTTAAAAAAATATTAATTTTTTATTAAATTATTGTGGAGCTTCTGACTCAAGATTCTAACTTCGCCACTGTTAGTGATCTTATTACTTTTAGTTTTCATATGTTGTTAACTAGCTGAATATGCTCGTATTAGCCTCGATCAGTGGTGCCAATTAGCGTGTTCTAGAAAAAGAGTGCACTCTTTTCACGTACATGCCTCTCATAGTCTGCTCTTTGATGCCCTCCTGGAAGCTATGCTACTCCTCTCCTCCATTAAACTAACCTCGGATATATAGTTCCCATTTTTCTTTTGTGCTAATTTTATTCTGAAGAATCTAGCTAGTTAATCTATTGTACTTACTGAGAAATGATCCGGAACATTCTAATCAATTAACTACATAACATAATCCATTCTTAATCAAAGAGCACTCCTGCTTTGCATCTTTCTCTCCCATCCTATATGTGTGAGTGTGTGTTGTTTATTGCTCCTACAACCAGTGCCTGCCGCACTAGCTATAATTAATGGTCCAATACCATCGGTCCTTTCATCTTTTAATTATTTAAATAGACTAGACAAATTTGATGCTTTCATTTTATGTTCCTTTATACATGCTTCGGAAGGTACGTAGTTCATGGTCATGCATTCCGAGTAAATAAAGTTAATGATAGATCACGATAATAAAAATGATATAACAAGTATATTACATTCTTGGCATGTAAGGGAAGACAATGTCCAGAAGAATATATCCCCCAAGACTACTAGCACGTGTCCTCGTACGACACGCATAGAAGAAAGGCCCGAGAGCATTCTAGATCCGTTCATCGCAAATCCGACGAGGGCAGCCATGTGCAAAATGTACTCCCCCCCCCCCCCCAAAAAAAAAAAAAAAACAGAGATAGATTTGAAGGGAAGAAAATTGGAAACAGGTAGAATCCAAGTCAAAATTATGCGTCCTTGGTCAAAAATCACTCCGGTGGCCAAGAACGTCCGCATTCATCTGCCACATTGGCATTTTCTGTGATCGTGGTTCAAAGCTGTATAAGAATCGTGATTGAACAAATATTAATAATAAGAACAAGAACAACGAAGTTGGGGGAAAACATGTTGTGAAGAATCGTTTTAAAGGGTCAGGAAAATTTGAAGCCTGGGGAATAAAGTTTGGAGAGCGTGACTGAGATTTAATCACTAACCAGCAACCAAACACATATGTATTACTGAAGAGACTCATCGACTTTTACTAACAACTCATCTTTCGAATCTTGGACCAAAGTACATTAGTTAAAAGCTATAATATCATATACATGCATGTATATATTGTGTTCCCTTTCTGTTCCCGCTTTTTCAATAATTTTTAGTGCATTTTTTCCTTATTCAAATACAACACCAAAACCTTGTATGTCTTGCACAGTTTCCCTCCCGCAAAAGGAAAACAAAAATATCTCCAAAGATCTGTCTTTTTGTTTTTCCTATTGTATCCCATACTTTATTTAATTAATTTTTGGAAACACCTTTAGCTATTATTCTTCTTCACAATGCTCACAAACTAATAAGTTTAGCACTAAATGCGATGCTTGTGATCCAAGTATCAACGAATCAAACCATCCTATAAAAGATTTCTTTTCAACCGGTCGCCAAAAAAAAAAAAAACTATAGAATTATCTATTGAATCGATTCTCGCATGATCTACCGACAGTTAAAAGTAAAAAAGTTAGAATATGATGTGGAAATACAAGAGAACAAGCTAAGGAACAAATGAACTAGAATTAAACTATATGTGCGGACCGGCCTTTCCTCAGTTTCCCCGAGAATTAACAGCCAAATCAAGCAAAATTATATATTATTGCCCTTGACAGGGACGGGAAAAAATTAAGGGGAAAAAACTATGCTCCTGGTGCATTGTATCTTATAATTCGGAGTGAGAACTGGGATGCGCTTTTGGGTCACTATTCGGACTCAAGGCTTGGTGGTTGAGAAATTTGCTTTGAAATATAAATGAATTCATAAATTATCGTATAGTAGCGGTGCATGACTGTATGCTTTTGTATCGAAAAGAAAAAATTATATGCTTTTGGATCCAACATTCCCCCCTCCCTCGGGCGGATTTTCACGTTGTGGCCACGTTAATGCGGTTAAATTAATGTAATTACGACAAACTTTTCCCAACTGCATGTGCTTGACAGTGACAGAAACTGCTGATACAATGGAAAGCTGGTTTTCAAAACAATGGGTTTCGAAACTTTCAAGCTCCTCCCTCCGCAACTTGATCTCCTTCCTCCTTTCTCTTACTTATTATGTCCCCTATCCAATTTTATTCCCCTTTGTTTTGTCTGAGTTAGCAAATCTAACAGGAAGTTTAGTGGACCATGCAATGATTACAATAAAGGAATGGAGAAGAAATGAGCGGATATCAAAACTATTATTTATGTAATTACGAACACGATTGGGATCATCTATCCTAATCAACTTTTTTAAAGATTCTCTGTACCAAGAATAATTTAATAATATCAACATTGAAGGCAACTAGATCAATTAATGGATGGAATTGGCGAAGAAGTTCAAAAAAATGTTGGCTGTGATCCAAAAAAAAAAAATTGTAAAATACACTTGGCTAAAAGCGTGCATATATATGTCTCAAGACAAATATTTTAATGAATCAATGTTATAGAATGAGTCAGCATGTTGTCAAAAGTGCTCCTTCATGCGCGTGCGCTTAGTATATGTACTAGTTGTTTATGCAGTGGATACATCTTGGTGGTGTTATTTGGTGTTAGCGCACACCTGTGACAAATTGACACCATTTAAAGGTAAACACAGTTCATTGTATATGGATATGAAATACGCAAAATTATATATATATATATATATATCCTTTATTTCTCTGCAAGAATGGAGACGCAAGGAGATGTTAATGCTGTCCTCTAAGTCTAATCCCTACCCGTTAGTTTGGATAGCGCGTCTAGAAATGGAGGAGAGAACAAACAAATGAAGAGCAGTACAAAAATATAACATCTTAACTTAAAATCTTAAAGTTTATAATTTTTTTTTATTTTATAGTAATTATTAGGTTTATCTTTATCTAATATGAAATTTCTCATAGTGAATCAAATCTACTCACACGAGTAACATAATCTAATCCTTGGACATGCATACCAAAAATGAGGTGTTTCAAGAGGGGGAAAATATTGGAGTTCGAAATTGTTGAGGACATGACCATGGTGACAGAGGAACCGGCATCTCTGATTTGTCTCGCTCTCTCGCGTACTTTTTCTTTTTTTGGGTACAGCCCATTAGATTAAATCACTAACGAGAAGAGGGGGATATAGATCCCATTCTTGTGACTCACCCATGTAAACCCAAATCTCTGGGCTATCAAAACAACTATGTTTGGGCTCATGTTGGGCCTCAAGTCACCATCAATCGAATCCTATGCTGAAGTGCCCAATTCCTAGTTTTAACGATGCATGACGTTTTTCTTTTTGGGAAAAAAAAAAATCATCAGGGGGCTAAACGCAAAATTAACAAACTGTGCAATCCTGAATTTTATGAATTTTGATTTCTATCCAGCGCCAACCCAGAGTGGAACGGTCCAATTTTATGAATCATGGTTCCTTATTGAGCATCGAGCATGTGTGTGTGTGTGTGTGAATAATTGCGAGAAAATTAAACTGAACAACGCAGTCATGGATGCCTTTAAAATCCCGCGATCTAATCCTAACAAGCTTAAAGTGGCATCACATCCCACACAATAATAGCTTATCATTGTTCGCTTTGTGTGTGCGTGTGTGTAACTGAACCACTGATATAAGTGTGAGGATTCATCCAAATTACTTTTTCTGGTGTAAAAAAAAAAAATTGTCTTTTTAGCTTTCTGCACGTGGAAATTAGGACATATAATTAAAAATATTGATTGCATGGTGAAATTTGTCCCTGAAATTTAATACTCTTTGAACTTGCCGACGTAGACGAGAATATATTATGAAAAATATTTTTTAAAAAAATACGTCTTTGAACTTCTAAAATGGTCATATTAATGAAACCCAAAGGAAAAAAAGAAGAAGAAGCGCTGAAGTAGTGGAAGGAAGTATTTTTCACCATATGGTTGCTGTGTCACTCGCTCATTGGAACTCAGGCAGGTGATCATTGATCTTTATCCTATTAGATCCAAACTCACTCTGTTCCTGCGCTTGGTTCTCCATTAAACTTGTGACTCACTAGTATAAAAATGACTTTTTATAGTGGTTAAAAATAACTTTTTACAGCAGTTAAAGAGACGATGTTGTTTCAGAGGATATAGAAAGTCCCTCTTTTTACATCGGTTATAGAGCCGATGTTGAAAATTATATATAAGAAAATTTAAAAAATTTACTTAAATTTTTACACCGGTTCAGATCCCAACCGGTTATTACACAACCGTTGTAGAATATAATATTTTTTACACCGGTTATTACCATAAATAATAACCGGTGTAAAAAATATTATATTCTACAACAGTTATGGTAATAACCGATGTAAAAAGTATTTTAATTTTTTTATACTATATTTATTTTATCGATTTTACCCATTCCTGTGCATAGAAATTGTTAAATCAAACGGCCCAATTAATTTACAATTGTTTATCAAGTATTTATCAACTATACAAAGTTATTTAACTATTAAAAAAACTAATAATTGTCTAAATTGTCAAAATTGCCATTCCTCTACATAAAAATTGCCAAATTAGACAGCTCAATTCATTTACAATTATTTATCAAGTATTTATCAACTATACAAAACTATTTAACTATTAGGAAAACTAATAATTATCTAAATTGTGTCAACTATCAAAATTAAAACATGTCTAAAAGTAACAAAAAACCTCACAAGTTATCCACAAAATAGGTTGCCCAACGTATGCGGATGTCTTCAATTTCAGCTTCAGAAAATGCATCCGAATTGTCGAACATCTAAAATTTGATTCATAAAGTAGGCATATTAATCAATCTCAAATAACATAATAAAATAAAATTTTTAAAATATATATATTTACCTCTTTTGTAAATTCGGTCATGCCTAATGTGATAATATTGAGCATGTGCCTCATGACATATAGACCGCACAAGTTCGTCCTCATCGGTTGTCTATGACTCTATATAAGAACAAATCATAAAAAATTAGTAAGAAATCTTAATAATTGAACATATTAATAAAGTATAGCATCACCTTTGGCTCAATCCATGTAGGATCCTTGAGCTCATGTCCATGCTTTTGTAAGATTACATTTTGATATGTTCTCATTGCCCTATGATCAAGATTACCAAGTTAGTAAAAATATTTAAAAAAATTAAATTAAATAGTTTAGTAAAAGTATTCTTACAAGTCTATCGTATTCTTCATTTCTTTCCCAAGTTTGTAATGGAGGGAGTATAAAAAGATGACAGTGTTGCTCTTCATTGAAAGAACAAATAACTGCCAATGGTCCCTGCTAAATATGATACAAGTTAAAGTAAATCCATATTAAAAAACTATTAATTATAAATTGATCCTTACGAGTGCACATATGGAGCCATAAAAACGTCCTTTTGACTTCACATATTCTCTGTTGGAGGTACGCGGCCCTTAACTCTGGAGTATTACCTTTCTCCGTCATGTGATAAGGGCAAAGGAATCCAAACTTATCACCTTTGCCCGATGTAATGCACAAATGATGAAGATACCTACAACAATGCAATTATATTAATTTACTAAACTTGATGATTAAGTTTACTTACAACAATGCAATTATATTAAAGAAAAATATACTTACATCATAAATAGTTCAATGTATGGTGTCGTAAGCTGATTATTCGACAGAAGTCGAACCAAATCTTCCCGTTCAATTGTCACTATTATGTCTTTCTTGCCCACAACCTCCGGATCCATTTCTAAACTCTTGAATTCGAATGATAAATCATACGCCATTAAGATCATTCACTGATGCGGAGTCAACAAGGGTTGTAGAAGCTTTGGGAGATTCGGCGAGGAAAGCTTATACATAATAAAAAGACAAGAAATAGTTAATAAAAAACATATATTAGGAAGTTGCTACATAATAAAAATTCATGAAATTTCGTACCACAGCTTGAACTAGATTCACAAGTCTCTTGGGCCATAGATAAAATTGCCAACAGCTTCAACCACAATCTTCACCTCATCAGTAAGGAATGGAACCAAAGCATCTGGCACTTTTGGATCTGCAACCACCACTCTTACTTGATTATCTTGAATTTGCTTGTGGTGGATGGTTAACCCCAAGCTATAGATGCTACCAAGAGCAACCAAGCGTCTATCAGGATCTTCTAGAAATATTTCACATGGTTCACCAATATTGTCACCAGAAGGACCCTCTGACACACACTCAAGAATATTACTCCCTTTTGTACTATGAAATGCAGGAGGCATATGAACTGATTCAGCAGTTGTCTCCTGTCGTGAGCTCATCATGCTCATCATCTCCTCCTTCATTTGCTCTTTCATTTGTAGAAGCTAAGCTGCAAATGAAGCTTCAAACTCATCCTTAGTCTGCTGCCTCACAGTGGATATCAATGTATCAAGCTCTTCTCTAGTCACTACACCTCCTGAATTGGGACGTGCAGGTGCTCCAAAATAGTCCTTAATGCCCACACCATATCCAACGCCCCTCACACGACCAGATGCTCTGGCTTGCCTGTAGCAACTGTTAAGATATCATTTCTGCCCTCTGGAATGAAGCTTCCTTGGGCTTGTTGCTCCTTAAGAGTATCCTATAATATAAAAATAACAATATTAATTAATAATATATATAATTGTATAGAAATTTAAAGGGACGAGGAATAATAATTTTACTTACAATCCTCTCGGCAATCTCCCATGCTGTCTCACTTGTATAGCCTCCTTTCTTATACTGATGTCCATATCTCCATTTCTCCTCTCGAGAGACAGGTGATGGTGGAGAAAGGAGTATGGAAGGATCAGACTTGGCTTCTTCTTCTCTCTTCTTCTGTTTCTCTGCCATTAGTATATCATCATCTCTAACATAACCTCCATGAGACAAGGTGTGGGGGCATTGATTCTGCCGAGCAATTTCTCGCCCTTTAGCTCGTTTTTCTGTTAATAAATTGAATTTTAGATTTATAATTGAAGTAAATCTAAATAAAACTTAAATAAATTAAAATTTAACAAACCATAGCCTTTTCAGAAGTTCGAATCCTGACAAATTCTTCCCAAGTATCTTCATCAAGGAACTGGTATGTATCAAGAGGATTGGGACGAGCCTGACCCTCTGGCACCTCGATAAAGATATATCTTTTAGCAAGATCAGTCTTAAAATTTCTCCAACGTGTTCCACAGTAAGAAATCAACTTGTGTCGACAATCTTGATTAGATGGAACATCATATGTGAGCTACAATGAAGACATAAGATAATAGTCAATAATTGCCCAATAATATATAACTATAAAAAAATTTTAATTTTTAATTATTTACCTGAATACTTTCTCAAATCTGTTCCTTCACACGTTCTGGCACATCAGGCTAGTCCTCAAACACAATAGGAGGCTTGGTACGTGATAGGAGGCCAAGAAAACTAACAAACTTGGCTTTATGTGGCCCTATCGGATTCCATCTGGTCAAATTGAATTGGTAACCTACGCCCAGCACTCCTACTTAATGTCAGATCTCTTAATCGTATACCACGTCTCCCCCTCCTCACAGACTGGCTCTGACTCGGCTCCTCACTAAGGGTGTCCTGACTTAGCTCCCCACTAGGAGCAACATCACCAATTGATTGGCTCTAAGTGTCATCACCTTGATTCTCCATATTCCTATTAATTCAAATAAATGAAATTAATTAAAAAAATAATCAAAGATAAGATAATTAAGAAAAACAATCCCACAACATAAATTTAATTGAACTAAATTAATGTACTTTAATTTCAAAACTGAACTCATATAGGGATATTCTCCCATATCCCTTCATGGTGATCACTTCTTATGGCATGTTCATCATCTATTTCATCTACCACATCCAAAATTGATAGCCCACTTGAGAAGTTAGGAGTTTCAGAAATATCAAAATTTGAGTCATGATCGTCATTATTATCAATCATCCTTTTTCCTTTAAGTGCTATTGACCAATTTTATTTGCTGGATCCGTGACATAGAAAACTTGTTTAGCTTGGTCTGTCATAATAAATGGCTCATCTTCAAAAGTTAGTTTTTTTTAAGATCAACCATTGTAAATCCAAACTTATCATCACAAATACTATTGATGTCAACCCACTTTATTTGAAAACAGGAACTCTAAATTTTGTATAATCAGCCTCCCAAATCTCTTCAATAACCCCAAAGTAAGTCCTGGATGCTAGTTTAGGTTTCATATCTTTTGAACTAGAAAAGTGTACGGCTTCAGCCATTATCATAACTTCACTATTTTGCACCGTACTCTTCTCATCCAAGGACTTTGTATAAAAAGAATACCCATTAATATCATAGGCACTCCAACATATAACATCAAAGTTAGGACCTCCAACCAACCATTTAACTGTTTCAGAAACACCACTTTCATTCAAAATTTTCTGCTTGAACCAATTCACAAAAGTCCTATTATACTCTTTCAACAACTTTTGTTCTGTCATTCTCATTCGATAATTTTTTGCCTTTAAAAGTTCTTTATAAGAAGATATGTAATCTTTAACTTCATCAATATTATTCAAGATATATAAATGTGCTTCTTGTAATTCATCATGATTCATGCTCTTCACTGATACTCCACGTGTGCCTTGACCATATTGCCTTTTCTCATGACGAGATTTAGGAAGTCCAATTGATTCTGTACTTGACAAGTAATCAGAACAAAACTCCATAGCTTCTTCAACAACATATTTCTCAACTATCGATGCTTCGGGTCGAAATGGATTTCTGACATACCCTTTCAGTATTTTCATGTATCTCTCAACTGGGTACATCCATCGCAAATAAACAGGGCACACAATTTTACCTCCCTTACTAGATGCACTATTAAGTGAACCATAATGTCAAAAAATGTAGGAAGAAAGTGCATCTCAAGTTGGCACAAGATAGTACAAGCTTCTTGTTCTAACTCTTCCAGTTTACGGGGATCAATAACTTTACTGCATATAGCATTAAAAAAGAAACAAAGTCTGGTTATTGTAAGTCTTAAATCTTCTTTCAATATGCCTCGAATAGCCAAAGGTAATAGCTGTTGCATCAAGACATGGCAATCATGAGATTTTAAGCCTACCAGTTTCAACTCTTTCACAGATACAAGCTTCATAATATTTGAAGAATACCCCGAAGGAACTTTGATTCCATGTAAACACTCACAAAAACTTATTTTCTCATATTTGCATAATGTATGAGAGGTTGGGGGACAATAAGTTCGTTTACCTTCTGGTCTTGGGTGTAAGTCTTCCCGTATTCCCATTTCTTTCAAATCCAATCTTGCATTCACACCATCCTTAGTCTTACCTGGTATGTTCAGAAGCGTTCCAATAATACTATCACACATATTTTTCTCCACATGCATAACATCAATACAATGCCTTACTTCAAGATTGCGCCAATATGGGAGGTCAAAAAAGATAGACCTTTTTTTTCCATATGCTTTTTGCACCAGTATTCTTTTTAGTCTTACCGAAGACAATATTAATGTTTTTCACACGTTCATATATTTGATCCCCAGTCAAAGCATCCGGAGCATCATTGTGTTCTTGGCGATCATGAAAAGCTTTCTTCAATCTACGATATGGGTGATCTCGTCTAAGAAACCTCCAATGGCCAAGGTAGACTGTCTTCCTTCCATGTTGAAGTTGATGGTAGTTTGTGCTTTCTTCACAAATTGGACAAGCTTTATGACCTTTCACGCTATAACCAGAGCATAAAAAATCATAGCACATAACTTAAAATTCTCCTTCTGATTTGCATCAAACACTTCCACACCTACCTCCCACAACACTTTCAAATCTTCAATCAGAGGTCTTAGGTAAACATCAATATTATTTCCTAGTTGTTTTGGTCTTGAAATCAACATGGATAGCATCATGTACTTCCGTTTCATGCACAACCTAGGTGATAGATTGTAAATCACCAAAAGAACAGGCCATAAACTATGTATACTACTAAGATTACCATAAGGATTCATTCCATCGGTAGAAAGTCCAAGCCTCAAGTTCCTTGGCTCATTGCCAAATTCGAAAAACAATTGATCAATTTTCTTCCATTGAGGAGAATCGGTTGGATGTCGAAGTTTTCCATCAGATATCCTCTCATTTGCATGCCACATCAAGTTCTTTGCATCATTAGTATTTGCAAACAAATGCTTGAACCTTGATATAATTGGAAGATACCATAAGACTTTTGTAGGAGCCCCCTTCTCTTTGTACGTGGTGCCTCACATTTCGAACACTTCTCCTCCCCTTCAAGCTCTTTTTTGTACAACACACAATCATTAGGACATACGTGTATTTTTTTATACTTCATACCCATTGGACATAAGATCTTCTTGGCATCATAATAATGATTTAGTAGTACATTGCCCTTCGGAAACATTATTTGAAGTAACTCTAACAATCATGTGAAACTTTGGTCACTCCACCCAGCTCTTGCCTTTAAGGTAACTAGTTTTAACACCCCAGATAACAAACTAAAATCAGTGTACCCCAGGTATAGAGGCTTCTCTGCGTCAGTGCACAAGTTATCATACACATGTGCTCGTTCAAAAGCCTCTTCCCCAACATCACGAATCATGTTCTCTAATCGATCTTCATTCATTTCTACTTCATCATCAAGATTATCAACTCCCACACATTGAGATGTGTTACTATAATTTTCCAATCGTTCACCATGCCAAATCCATATTGTATAATTTTTGCAAATCTCATCACAAACTAAGTACTCTCTTATTTCGACAACACCTAGTCTCCTCTCATTCAAACAATTAACACAAGGACAATAGAACTTTTCACTATTGTCAACAGCATTTTTCTTAGCAAATTCCAAAAATTCTTTCACCCCATTATCATACTCGTCACTCGTTCGTCTAGCATTCATCTAACTACGATCCATGTGTCACTTCCTAAAGAATATAACTAATGTTATTATCTTCAAACTATTTTAAGAAACTAAGTTCCTAATTAAATTAAGATTTGAAAAAATTTTGACAGAATCTCCCCTGAAAATTGGATCTCCTAAGACTTTTAAAAAAAATTTACAAGAGAAAATTGATAATTTTAAACTAAATAAATGATCACATACAATAACCTGAGGCCTTATGAAGCCACTAACAGCACTCCCAGCAACAATCAATATCATTAAAAACTAAATTTAAGAAAATTAGAGGAAAGCATAAATTCAAAAAAAATTTTAACAGAGTCTTCCCTAAAAATTGGACTTCCCAAAAGTTTTAGAAAATTTTACACGAGAAAATTAACAATTTTAAACCAAATAAATGATCACATGCAACAACCTGAGGCCTTATGAAGCCACTAATAGCACTCCCAGCAACAATTAATATCATTAAAAACTAAATTTAAACATCATAAAATTTAAAAATTTATATTCAACATATACCTGGGTGGCGGCAGCTGCAGCAACGATTCAACACTGAAAGGCAGGGAGAAGGAGTGGTGGAGGGGGGCAAGAGGGAGGGAGAGGGGGAAAGGGGACGGGAGAGGGAAGGGGTGGGTAAGGGGAGAGGGGGAGGGGGAGTGGGCGGCGGGACGAAGGGGAGGGAGAATGGGCGGCGAAGGGAGGAGCTGGAGGGGGAGGCGGGATGGGGGAGGGGGAGGGGGAGGGGGCTCGACGGACAGGGGGGAGGGTTGGGCGGATGGGGGGAGGGGGTCCGGCGAGGGAGAAGACGAGGGGGAGGGGGAGTGGGCGGATGAAAGGGAGACGAGAGGGAGGGCGCGAGAAGGAGGAGAGGAACTGATGAATGCAGGAAAGAAGAAAGGATTTTAAAAAACACTTTTTACACCGGGTGTACAGGCACCCGGTGTAAAAAGTGTCACATAATTCAATATAATTATAAAAATGCCACCGCCTTTATTTTTTACACCGTTTGCCTTCCAAACGATGTAAAAAGTATCCCATAAATTTTATATTTTGTACTAGTGACTGGATTCTGGCTCATATACAAAGCCAGGTATCTTTACTTTCACTTAACCAAACTTAGAGTGGATGGGTCACGGGATCAAAATATATAATCACTGAAATTCCCAAAAAAAAAAAAAAAGGTCATCAACACTCTATGATGGTACATTTTTACCAAACATTAAAGAAGGAAATGATACATAGTGTCTAGCGATGTGGGCTTAACTTAAAGTTTTAACAGTCGATGGATGGGATCCATTATTAATTGCATATTGAGCAACCACCCACCTGTTATGAACTCGGAATTGCTTTCAGATGCATGGTAAATGGATATGGATATATATTATTACTATTATACAAATCAATCGGCAATTATTATAATCAGAACGGAGGATCTATTTAAAATATTCCGTTATTGTCGTTTGCTCATCTTCTAAAGCAACCATAATGTCACGATCCAATTTACCCAAGCATGAGGTCAGTAAGGTAAAAGTGCGAAGCAGAAACAAAAACAGGGAGAGAATGGTGATTTCGTTTCTCCTCGAGAATCAAGCTGCCGCACCTGCAAGCTGGCCCACTCGCCCGAGAACGAGACACATATAAAATGGGGACGAGATCAATTACTATTACTACAAGGAATTAAGGTTGGGTTGCTTGGTCCCCAAGGTTCCTATCATTAAAGGCTGCGCAGGCACATCAACACTAGCTGGAGGGGCCACCCAGCTCTGCGTATATACCCTTTTTCATCATGCTCTTCAAATTGAAGGGACCAGGCTTCAATTCACACAGCTGCTACAATTAATTATTTCCTTGTTTCTGCTTATTCTTTTTCATTGCCACTGTAATTTTGTCAATGTCTGCAATCTCCTTTTGCCTTTGTTGCTAATCGAGTCCTCGTCTTCTCTGTGTGTTTTGCAAAGTAAGCGCTTCTCTTCTGTTCTTTGGATTCTAAATGGGTGTAAAGCCACGACAAGTGGGATTCCTTTGGAAAGGTTGAAGAAAATGGACTTACCTTTGAATTATATGAAATGAAATGACATGTTGACAGCAATAAAACCTGTGGGAATTTGAAATTTGGTTAAAGTGGCAAAGGAGGAATAAGTGGGTAAAACAACAGATCAGGCGAGTGAAAAGAACGTAAAAACGGTGTGTTATGAGAGGGGATACAATCATGAGAAAAGAAGAGGGAATATTTGCATAGACAACTAAAAAATAATAATAAGAAAACCATATGCATATGTATGTATAGAGAGAGAGAGAGAGAGAGATATATATATATATATATAAGAGAAAGAGGGCGGGGTGCATGAATCATAATAGGCAGAGGGGACCATGGTTGCCCAGCTCTCAAGTGCAAAACCCACCCCCTTAATCATGCCTTCTCTTCACTTGCCGGGTTCCCCTTTTTCCAATAACTTTATGTTAATATAAAGCATTACTCTTTTTATGTTTATTTTGTGTATGACTCAACATTATACTCCTCCTTTTTTTTTGAGATAAAGTCGGAAAGGAACATGCTCATATCCCTACTTCAAAATTCACGCTATTTTAGAGCCCAGGTTCATCCTTTCACCCCTCATAAGTCACAACAATTTCTATTTAGTGTTCACGGATTTAAATCAAATTTAACTATTACTTGAATATATAAAATTTTATAGATTTGGATCGATCCAAATCCCAGATTTTTTTTTACACTTCCTTACAAATTTTAAATATATAATTTATCTTAATTATTATAACACTCAATCATCATCTTTCGATATTATCCAAACTTGTAAACAAGCTACATGAGAACAATTTTTTCTTATTGATATGGATTTCTGTTACAATCCAAATAAAGGATATTAATTAAATATACTAATTTTAAATATAAAATTTAAAATTTAAAATTCAAATTTATTTATTCAAATCTCATGTAATATTATTATGAATTATGATTTTTTAAATGTAAATTAGTATTTCATTAGATAACATAATTAATGTAACACTCTTAAAATGTATAATACTCCCTCCAGAGTCCGGACCACAATATGTGTAAATGTTAATTTATGGTTTACAAAAAATGTTGATTGATACCTTATCTCTTAAAAATATTTACAACTTTTATTTATATTTTTAAATTTTTTTAATAACATGTATATGACCTTTAAATATGAAACATTTAAAGTCAAGAAATTAAAAAAGTTAGAGTGTAAATGAAAAAAAAATATAAAAGTTAGTTAATATTTTTTATTTTGAATTAAGAAGTACTTCTAGAAAGTGATTTGCATTGTTGTGTGGAGGGAGCAATAATATCATAAACGAGATAGCTTGTTACCTCACCACCTTCCTGCCAGTCTCCATAATGGATGACGAGAGAGAGGGAGAACGCCAAAACATTTGTGTGCGCTGGTAAAAATCAATTTAAGTCAATGATTTGATTTCACTAATGCAGGCACCGTTTGATTGCACAAAATCTAAGCACGGTAATATCTTTGAGCAATAAATACTGAGAGTGTTGAAATCAAATTTGATAAACCCGACAAGAAGTCAAGGGGTATCATGGATCAATCAGAAACAGTAATCCAAACCACGTGCTGATCAAGCCGAATGATTTCACAAATGAACGCGTAGCCGAATCCCATTCTCAACAACTCGCGAGTTCAAAAATCATAGACCCTGTTTGGCTAAAATTTTGATTTCCTGAAAATTTTCATATTTTTTTAATTGTCGTGTTATAGAGTGCAATAAATATAATATTAATTTATTTAAAACTCTCATTGATTACCTAATAGGAATATAATTAAAAAAATGTGTATAAAATCAATCAAATGTCTGATATTTTAAATTAAGTAAAATAAAAAAAACAATTTATATTGTGATTAGGAGGAACGGGGGAGTAATGTAAAGGGTTTAATTGTGAAGTTTGATCCTTTTTGTGGTTCCTTTAGCTTCTTGAATTACAAAGGAGAAGTTTCCTTTATTCACCCATGGATGTTATGGAGTGATGCTGTTCGCAGCAGTTGGTGACTTTAAGTTTTGCACCTGAAAGCACCTAACCTGAGTTGTGCGGAAGAACAAGAACGAATTGGTTGGCATTCACTGATTCACATAAAGTCATAAACTTGGCCTAAGTATATTAATGCAGACGCAGGGGACCAACCAACGAGACTGCCCAACCCCTCCTTCAAAATTCGGCAGAGTGCACACATAGCTTTTTCTTTCTTTAAACTTTCTCACCGGCCGGAAAGTTAGTGGGTTCCATGGAATGTATACAAGGGCTGGTTCGGTAGCTTGAGACAGAAGGCATATGTATGTTTGTTCACATCCAGAACAAAAGATAGATGCATAGAGTATTACTATCAGTAATATGTGGCATGGGCTTGCCAGGTGAGGCCATGATTGGATCACGAACCAACCTCATGGGCTTTTAACTTTCCCTCTGTATTATATATGTTAATGTCAAGCACTAACGCGGGATATCCCAAAAAGTAGACTAAGCAAGCAACAGCAAGCAGCAACATATTCTCTGGTGACCCCAATTCAAACGGTGGGGACCACGAACCACTGTAACCGGTGATTGAAGAGAAGGCCTAGAATCCCTAGATAAAGGCTAAAAGCCTAGGAAAGCTGTCACTGCTTCGTTGCTTACTTTTTCTCTTCATCAACCAAAACATTTCCTAAATATTCAGCAAAGCGCGAGATCTGAGGTGCCACCCATATTCTCCCAATTCAACCATGAGGGCGAGAGAAGCCAAGCCTGCTCCCTCCGCAGATCTCTTAGTATGTTTTCCTTCTAGAGCTCATCTGACTCTCATGCCCAAGCCCATTTGCAGCCCTGCTAGGCCTTCTGACTCCACCAAACGCCACCTCAAGAAATCCACCACCAGAAATGGTGCTGGTGCTGGTCAGGCTAGTCCCATGCTGTGGTCTAAAACCAAGTCTATGGGCCCCGAGATTGCCGAACCGACCTCTCCAAAGGTCACTTGTGCCGGTCAGATCAAGGTCAGGCCGAAGACCGCTGCTTGCAGGAGCTGGCAATCCGTGATGGAAGAAATAGAGAAAATTCACCACAACAGAAAACAGAGGAAGCGCTCCAGCTGGGCCGACTCTTTCGGTTTCAAGAAGGAAATTATGCAGTTCTTGACTTGTCTACGAAGCATAAAGTTCGACCTGCGATGCTTTGGATCATTCCCTGAGGCGGACGCCACCTCTGAGGAGGATGACGAAGACGATGAGTATCGGGAAAATCAAGTAGGCATAAATGAAAGCGACAACGAAGCTTCGGGAACCGTCTTTTCCAAATGGTTTATGGTGCTGCAAGAGAATCAAAATACTGGGTTTCACAAAGAAGATGCGAAGCAGAAAGGTGGGGTTGGGGATGATGGATCAGAGGCCGAGCCCACTGTCCCTCCTCCGAATGCACTATTACTCATGCGGTGCAGGTCGGCTCCGGCAAAAAGCTGGCTGCAAGAGAACAGAGGGGGGAAAAGTGCCGAGCAAGAAAAAGAAAAGGCCAATGATGAAAAAGTAGATAAAGAGCAAATAGAGCTGAAAAAAGGGAGGAGTTTGAAGTCATTAATGGACGAAGAGAAGAGAAAGAGAGAGAATTTGGTGGTGATGAAGTATGACTCCGATTTTTACGAAATATCTTCAGATATTGCCAAAGAGACCTGGATTGTTGGGGGAATAAGCGATCCGTTGTCAAAGAGTCGAAGTTGGAAAAGATGATGATCCCGGCCACGTCATTGTTTTTTCTTCGGACGCACTGTTCTTTTCAAGTCGTTAGCTTTGATTTACTGTGACGAGGTTTGTGCCATTCTCTCCCCAAACTACGTTGGTGTGACCGCGGGGAGATCTAATAATTAGTTCAAGTTTTAGCGTTTTTGGTTATGATTACTTGATATTAGTTAATCGCATGATACCTGTACAGCTTTTAAATTTCTTTTCCTAAGATTTAAGTGGCAAGTTCGTGTATGAAGTTGTTCGCTCTTTCTTGTAACGACTTGTGAATTTAAACGAATATATGTGATTCTCTTTTCCGCATTCTGTTTCTTCCAGAACGATTAATATGCTGAGTATTCTATTAATCAATTTTTATAATATAGCTATATTTTAATGGAGAATCATTAAGTAACATAACGGTAACATTATAAATTATGAGCGTCTCTAATAACTTGCTAATTAACATATTTATTGGCCTCATTATACAAACCTTAAAGATAAGCTCCTGCCAATTTTGTCAGTATTGCCTGCCATTCCCATTAGCCACGTTATTTCTAATTTTGAGTGTGAAATTAGTTGCGTTATTACTTAGAGCCTTTCTTAAAAAAAAAAAAAGGAAAAAGAAAATACAAAACTTTCTTAAAATTTATGACACTTGTATATAATTCTGTCATTTTAGAAGCTTGAAATGAACTTTCAAAATCTTTTATATTTTGACTAATTATTTTCATACTTTTATTTTTGAGTTATTTTATTAACAGGAATCACCGTGTTATAAGAAAACACATGAACTCATGTGATATCCAAAACAAGTGAATAATAACAAAAAAAAAATATGGATAAAATTTTTATAAAGTTATTATTAATTTATATTGGACGACATATAAGTTGCTGCATTATCTTTTTTAATATAAGGTGACAACTCCTATTAATAATATAATGAGAAATTAATAACATAAGAGTTAGTAATAAAAAAAATAAAGCATTGTGAAAATTAATTTTAAATTTTTGAAGATGAAAAAGTTATGTGCAATTATTTTAAAATTTAAGAAAATTTGTATATTTAATCTTTAAAAAAAAAAATTGGCCACTTTATAGCGTTAGCCTATTGGCCTCCGGGGATAGTTTCCATGTGCCAATAAATCCCATGCATCTCCTGCAGAGAGGAAAAGGTAGAACTTCGGGACGATTATATGCCATAAGTTAATTCAAATTCAATTGCTTCATTCTATCCCATGATGAAATATTAGCATCAAAAGTCAGTCAGTAATAATCATAATGCTGCTTATTACAAGGGAACCGGGGAAGTGGTTTCGAGCCGACTCCGCTTGCTAGAAGTCACTTTTGAATCAAAAAGCGACATCCCACTAATCTAATTAATTCTTCTTATTCACCAAAACTCGACAGTGATGGTACTAATTAGAAATGTCATCCTGACAGGGGGAGGTTCTCAAATGCCTGTTCCGGTCTGGGTTTAGGTGCTTTCACTCCCATTTAAAAAAAAAAAAAAAGATGCCAAGGGTAAAGCGCTATTTGTTCGTTGGCATATCACTTGAAACTACGGAAGAGATGAGAAGTTTGAGGTGCGTAAAGTGAGGAACAGGGATATGGGCGAAATATATATTCCAAACGTGCGTTTGTGATGCTTAGTTTATCCTTATTCACGCGACCTTGAAGTTCTCGACTCTTAATTTGAGAATTTAAATACACCTTACAGATAACAAGAATCTATCCTCCTCCAACATGGACACGGATAAGACATATCAGCTTTGGCAGGAGGAGGAAGCAAAGATGCGAAGACAAAAAATAGGAAAGAACAGCGAGTGCACAGGTGGAACGTGGAAGCGTGATGAGCCAAGGGTAGTGTCATTCTCGAAGAAGGTGAGAGCAGCACTTTACCAATCTCCAATGGCGATCAGGGACATCAGAACGGAGGCCCCAGCCCTGACAGTATCCCAGTTCAGTCAACTGAGCAGAAACTGCCTCTGTTTCAGGGGTGTGTTCGCCGTTCAACAGCCACGCCCTTTGTGTTGATATTATGAGCCCATTTAGTAATGTTTCTTTTTTTTCCTTTTCCCTTCGTACATTGGGGCGTGCTGGCTTCTGAATGACACGGCACTCGTTAATGTATCCAGTTCTCAAAATTTAGAGCCTAGAGGCGTCCAAGGCTTTCGAGTCGTCCAGCTCACTTTTTTTCTGATGGGCTTATGAGCGTCATACATGATACTCCCAATCACAAGCCCCATTAAGGACGACGAGATTCCTTCCTGGGGCTCCCGGCAGAGTCGACTCCAATCTTGCAAGCTTTATGTCAATCCTCTGACCAAAGTACTCTGTGAAGGCATCGACCTTTGTCTCCAGCTGATTCCCGAATCTCCTCGTGAACCCATTAAATTGAAGTAAAAACAGGGCATGCATGTTGTACATCAACGGCACCCGTGTTTCTCTCTATGATAAAAAATAAATAAAAAATGATTGAAACCCTAGTCGTCTTCACTTCTCAAGCACTGTCTGAGGATATCATGGTTATCCTACGCAAACATTGAATGAATTACTGTTCATTTTTCTCTCATCCCTCACCATTGAATTATTTTCATGTGATCTGGAGAGGAGCATAAGCTCGGTCTGACGTTCACTCTCCATTATTATGTTGACTGCTTAGGATAGAATGTTTGCTTTTATAATCTTTAATTATGTTATTTCTCTCTTTTATTATGTTGAGTGCGAATATGGTTAATCATTAATATGCTGCTGCTGGACTAATCACGCTGTTAAATCAGCCCTCCATCAGCTTAACCGCAGAATGCGCAATCTGTGCTCCCTGTGATTCATCTCTTTGGAGCGAGCGGTCAGACATTCAAGTAATTAATTTGCAACTTTTGATAAAGCTGCACATCTCGGCCCAAAAATGAATATATACCTAGAAAACAAAATATCTATCTCCCTCGTGAGATAAGCAACGTTGCTTTGACGAAAATAAAGGTTTTGTTGCTCATGTTAACTAACAATGTTGAGGGTGGAAGAAAAATTGATGTTTGAACTAATGAATGACAAAGCTAACACATTGAAAACACACGTTGATATTTTTTTAATCATCCTATTTGACTACAAATATTTATAATTTATCCACATGACTCACTTCACATAACACATTCCTTTTGAAATAGACGGACTACTGGTCCTAGCTATTGCAGGTCTGCATAATTGCATTTATGGCTTTGATTAGCCATTGGTACCTTCGAGGTAATCAAGAAACCAACCAATAAACCTATTCTGGCAGTTGAAACAATCTGTCTTCTTCCTTTTTGTGTTGATCCTAACGTCCTAGTTATTTAGGCATGCCAAACCAATGTGAAATACACGGTATGAAGAACAAAGGGCTGCACAAACTTTCAAAGGATTCAAAGAATCAACTAATCACACAATGAATTCCTTTTTTACTTGTCCTATGGCCACAACGACGCTCGGCTTCCTTCAACGTTTCCTCTGCCTTGTAAGAATCGTCGATAAATTTATGCAGATACAATTAGTCATAACTTAGTTTCCCATCTCTGGACGTGATTACATTCCCTTTCATTTTCCATAGTCGAACCTTCTTCCTCGAGTGCTCAGCATAGAGTTCTTACCCGAGGACTGCAATTTATCTTCAGCCAGTATACAGTTTAACCGATCTTTCTAACAACTCGTGTTTGTTGCCCGGAATCTCTTTGACCCTTGATCCGTTCTTGTATATTCTGAAGGCCGGGACAGAGCTCACGCCTTCTGACTTTGCCAAATATGGGTGGTCTTCGATCTCCACCTGTAGTTTTTCTAATATATTAATAAAACAGTATGAAAAGGAGAAACATTCTGAAGTATAAACCTTGAACAAGTGGAAGATAAGCAACCTTGAGGAAATTAATAGAGGGAAATCTCTTGCATGTTTGCTCCAATACCAGCAATACTTGCTTGTGGGTTGCCTTGTTGCAGAACAGAACCACGGACATTCCTGTTCATATCAAAGAAACAGTTAGCATTATTTTGTAATGCAAAATTCCTCTTCAAGTGAACTTGCATCAGAGTCATGACAACCAAAGAGGACTTACCTGGCAAGGTAACATAATGTCTGAAGCGATCGTTGCTTGAGATGAAAACCAGGTTGGAACCAAATTTCAAGTCTTTAATATCTTCTCCTCGTAGCATCTTGAGTTGAAGTTGTGCCTCAAACAGAGCCCTTGCCACTTCCTCATCCCCTGGCTTTTCCCTCATCAGCATTTCGTAGTCTTGAATGGCAGCCCCCCATCTTTCCAACTAAATCCAATTAAAAAAAGGACAATATTATAAGGATTACTTACTCCAAACAAGTATGTACTAGAAGAAATTAGAACCAATTGAAATATGAAATCAACTCACCTTGGCGTTGCAATTTGCCCTACGTAACCTTGCCTTGCTGTAATAAGGCTGAACAGCAAGGGCTGCACTACAATCTTCAATTGCTTTCTCAAACTGACCGAGCTTAGAACGACAAGCTGCTCTGTTGCATAGCAGCACTGAGTTGAACGGATCATGCTCTAGCCCTTCGCTGTAAAACCCACACGCTTCCATAAATTTGGATGCCTTGAACAGTATATTTCCACTCATTCTGGCTGATCTCACTGCTCTCGTCTTTCTTACCGCTGCATTCACCTCTTTGTTGGTTGGATCAAGTTCAGCTGCTTGCTGAGCAGCTGTCACGGCATCGTCAAACCTGTTCATGTGGATAGAATTTGGATGAGCGATGCTGCTATAGGAAGACTCTTTAAACGTTACTTTCACAATGAACCAGTATGAATATCATAAACAAATCATATAATAATGGGGGGGAAGAAAAGTGGAACCAAGTAGCCTGCTTTGGCTGAAGTATCTGACTAACCTGCCCGCTGCCAATTGAACCTGAGCGCCTACTATCAACAAATATGCAGTATGCGGTACGCCAAAAATCTTGATAGACCAATCAAGTTCAAATTTGGGCAGTTTTTCGTAGGTAGAAGATGCCTCTCCATGTTTCAGGAGCTTCAGTAAGGCTTCTGTTAGCAAAGCATAGACCTGACAAACATAACCATTTCAAAATCAGTACGTACATCACAAGGGAAGTGACAAAAATTAATAAAATGAGAGCAAGGATACGAACCTGCGGAGCTGAATCAGCACATAATGATATTGCATATTGTGTTTCCTTTAGTATAGTGTTCCACTCGTTCACTTTACGAGCTTCAAGGCATTTTTTAACGTGCTTTTGAAGGGCCTGAGCTTGGAATGCGAGTACGGAGTCCCCGTATGGAGTTGAGTTATTGCAGTGCATGGCCTTTTCTGCTTCTCCGAGTCTGCATTAAGATTTTCAAGTCTATAAGGAAACCGAACAGAAAGCATAGTCTAAATCACCAACTTTCCACATCCATTTCGGAGTACCTGAGATATATAGCCGCCAAACGGTGGTGAGCTCTTGTATAAGAAGGTTCCAGGCGAATAGCTTCCTCACATTCAACCATTGCTTCCGGAAGGCGGCCTAAGCCCATCAGAGCCGCACTCTTATTGCAATGATAAGTTGGCTTACTTGAATCCAGAAGAATGGCTCGGTCGTACAGACTCAGAGCTTCTTCGAATTTCCCCTGCTTGTAGGCTTCATTTCCCTCGGCCTTCAACACCTCAGGGTCTATTCGGATCCTCTGTCTCCGCAGTTGCGCGAGCTCATCGGTGTTCTTCCTCATGATGTTCCCCATCCCGGCGTTATTGTGAGAACTGGTCACGGAATTCAACTCTTTACTCTTGGGAACGGATTCCACTTTCTTTGTAACGCTAGTTCTGGGGCTGTTATTTGTGAGCAAATTCCCAGTGAGTTTCAAGTTAACCGTGGCTTTATTCTCGTTCTCTCGCTGGTGACTATTGCTTATCCTAGCAAGCTCCAGAGAACTCCCGGCGGGCTCTCTCTGTAATTTGTTCTCGTCATTCTTCGTGCTGGTTGAATTACCTGAGGAAGACGTTGAGCTTCTAGCAGCATCTGAAGGCCTCCGGTTTTGACTGTTGTGATGACCGGAGGTGCTCTTTCTTGGTTTTCTGATCCGAATCTGGTTTGTGGGACTCGATGGGAATATTTGGCGCTCCCTTGGATTCATGATTCGGAGGCTTTTTGTAACCGTTTTTGCTCTCCTTGCTGTGTATATTGTGGGTAGATTTAATGGATAATGAACGCAGGGATGATTTTCGCAGCAGGTAGCTTCTGAGAAGGGAAAGCCTCCCCACAAAACCACAGCCCAGTTCATTGGCCACCTTGGTTGTTTTGACGTTCCCTGCCATGTCTTTCAGCCGAAACTCCTGTCGAAGAAACTTGGAAGTTCTATACGACACGAATGACAGCGAAGTCACTATAAACTGAAGGATATAAAGAGACGGAGAAGGCAAAACAAGCCAGGAGGGGTAAGAAATTGGAGTTGGAGGAAATCTTAGAGACGGTGAAAAGGAATTTATGAAGGGGATGGCGTAGACAGGGATGACTTCAATACTTTATAAAGCCCCGGATTAGGTCGTGTATATATATTTAAATCTCGGAGTCCGCTAGAGGGCTTTCCGAGAAACCGAGTAACAAACTTGAGACTAATATTTTATTTTCTTGCGGATACAGATTACACACTCAGCGGGTAGAACTGAGGATTCAAAAGAAAACAGGGAGATACGCGCGCTTCAGTTACAAGGAAAACAGAGCAAGATAAGTTTTGCGCCTAAAATGACACACACCCAATACAATTCAAGGGAAGGACGAACCCACGACTGTGTAGCACAAAAGCGTGCTCTAAGATCCATGGACAGTTCGAATTCTACTTTCCGTATGACGGATTTGGAATCTACATGGACCGAAAAAATTTGCTCTTTTACTGAAATTGGCGGTGATCGACCACCTTGTACACGTGTATTCGGTTAAATTGCGCTCTCCAGTCTTCACCCATGGCCCAGGACTAAATTAATTAACTCATTTACTTGAATACGGAATGACTTGTACTTTATTTTACTGTACGGCTACAAGAATGAAGCTTGTGACAGAAACAATTAGACTTTTAAAAGGTTTTTAAAAAAATAAAAAAGAAAATATTCAGCATACAGTCGCAGATCAAGTTCAGGCATCTTCTTAAAACCTTCCTTTGAATTGTTAAAATAACAGCAATTAATTGATGGCAATTTCTTCAGTTAAACTTGATGGTGGTGGCGGGCATTATTACGCATTAGATGACAGGAGTCGCAATTTTCTAAGAGTAAGCTATGATTAAAGTTTTTTTTCTAAAAATACGACATGCAAGCAAGGAGCTTTAAAATAAAATCATTTATTTTACTCCATTTTACAGAGAAAATGAATTTAACCAAAGCAACCAGCAGCCTTTTTTTGTTATGGCCAATAAAAAACTAGGAGCATTTTTTTGTTTTTTAAACAAAATTATTCACTTTAGGGATTCTATTTTAGGATAAATTAAATAAAAAAGTGTGTGGAGTGGGTCATCTCTCTATATACTGCAATATCAGTATATATGAGTGGTCTTTCGATTGGAAATGATTAGCCTGGATGATTTAGGGGTTTGCATGATGTATTAATAATTTATATTTTTGAATTCCCTTTGAATCAGTCATAGCTGATGTGGGTAGCTTTTGACTAAGAACAAAACAAAGCATTTAAAAGACATGGCAATAATTAGAAGAATATTTGCATTAAGCTGAGTCGGAAATTGAAAAAGGAGAACAATGTGAAAGAATATCAGTAATAATGATAACAGCCACGACGGGCAGTGATTTTTAAATAATAATAGCTGGTAACAACCTCTCCAGTAGTAAAAAGCACAGGGTTGAATTTTAATGAGAATGAAGAGCGCTTAGTTCAATAATGCATAACGAAGGAGCACTGCCAACAACGAAAAGAACTTGTCAAAAAAGTTGAACGGATGATTTTTTTTTTTTTCTCTTCTTTTCTTTCTTTTTTTCTTTCTTTTTCGACATAGGGCCTTACCTGACCAGAAGACCCCACAGCAATAAGAAGCAGCCCTGAAGCTGCACGAACATATTATAGTAGCTTTTAGCTACCTTCCTGTCTAGTGTCTACTCCAATTCGGGGGTTGGTGGCGAATCGGGGATTCTTTCATGTCACGATTTTCTTAGTTTTTGAGGGGGTAAAAAAAAAAAGATAGATTACATGTATTTGATTTTTAAATTATGATAAAATTATATTTAATATATTCAACTATTTGTTAAATTAAATAAAAACACATCTCAAATGTAATTTAAACATGTTTTTGAAGGCTATTCAAACATGTTTTAATTAAAATTAAAATCTCCCAAGCAAATGTTTGTTTGGATTCTAGCTAGCCATGCCGGTCGTTTTTAATTATGTGGTCACTCTAATTATAAAATGCTCTAGAGTTGAAACATGTTTGTCAACCGCTTGTTTTGCCGACACGAGACAGAGAAATCCAAACGGATTCCCTCTCATCCGTGCGACCTATTCAAAAAGTGGGTCAATGTTCAACGGCAAACACAATCAGAATGTCCATCTCCGACAATGGGACAAATTCAGGGGAAGAAGATAATGGGTTTATATGCAGCCTTCTCGCCCCGTTTGGTGTCCCCAACAAGCTTCGGTGACCAGATCTATCGTCGGTGGCCTGGGGATTAACGGTGGGTCCACGCGTCCATTAATTGACAAGGGGTTTAGATTGACGCAGCGGAGAATAAATTAGATCATTAGAATATTATAAAGCGGAGGGTCCCTGTAACCTTTCCTCTTGTTTGTTGGGTTACAGAGACCATCCAACGGTTTCATATTTTGAGAGGTGCTATTCTTTTCCCGTCCCCTTCCCCAACCTAACCCCAATAACGCACTTGTGTGTGCATCCGTGCGCAATCATTGTTCTTTTTTACCCTTCAATCTCATTCTCATTTATTCTTACACGTCTTCAATCACGCTGATCGATGCCTTCTGCTTTCTACATAGATACGAAACAGTGAGCCGAATAATTAGGAAATGGAGGTTTGATGACTTTCAAGCTTGTCCTGCCCAGTTATTAGGAAATAGAAAAAAGAAGCAAATGTGAATCACGGAGTTGTAGTGTCACATTCCACGCATCCATATATTATTCTGAGAAACATGTGCATGCATCTCGACTTGAACCGAATAATTAATCAGTGAATGGGTAAAAGACTGGAGACGGGTGTGGTTAGGAAGGAATAATGATCGATAAAGTAATGATATGAAGACATGAATGGATAGATGGATAGACAATATAGTTTGAAATGATGAAGAGAGTGATAAGGAGACGGCCGATGATATAGGCAGCGAGGGGAAGGCCAGAGGGAGGAATGAAATGAAGGAGATGATGCGACTTCGGAGAAGAATGAACAAGAAGGGGCAATAGTAGGGGCCAAAGAAGGGGATGGGATCTGTACAGAGACGTGAGACGCAAGACGGGGGATGGGAAAGAGGGAAAACTCACATGAGATCTCATGTCATTCAGATCTCCTGAAATTTACTCCATGCTTGTCTCTTTCTAATGATGTCCTCAACCCCCCCCCCCCCTCGCTTTTGTCAATGAAAACTGTAAACGATGGCTGAACCGGAATTTTCTTTTTTGAAAGGCTAGGATGACAAAATATATATGTGAAATTTAAAAAAAGTTAAATCTATATATATAAATAGCATAACATAGATATTTTAACATTTTCATTTATACTCAATTTGACTTATATATAACAAAATAAATATATATATATTTATTAAGTTTTACACATCAATTTTTATGGCATAAAAATAATTAGTTATTATGTCCATATTTTATAATAAATTTTTTAACAATTTCCTACTTAATATAACTTATCATTAAATTAGTGAAAATTTTATATTCCCTATGAACATCAAATAATTTAAATGCATCATTCGAATCTAAAGTTCTATCCAATATAATAAGCTAATATTATTTATTTATTAAATTTATTATTTAATTCTTTCAATTAATAATTTTAATAAATAAATATATTAATATAGTAATAATGCGCAATTGTCACAAAATATTTATGGCGAAGAGATCAAATTATATCAGAGTAAAAATTATTCATATAATAAATTTTAATAGTCTAATTATTAAAAAAAGTAATTTTTTTTAAAAAACATCTTAATGATAACGTTTAAACTTTTGCATAAATGATTTTATTATAGATGTAATATATCTTGAATTTTTTATTGCAATGCTTAATAAAATTTGTTAATAATAATTCTTATAATTTCTTTCATTAAATATAAAACGAAAGCAAAATAAAATAATATCAATACTTTAAAAACATATGAAACATTATCTTATTAAAAATAAGTAGATTCTATAATAACTATAATTTCAAGCTGCTAAAATAGTTTCATTATATATATTTAAAAGACTACATATAAAATTAAAATAAAAATTTCATTTAGTATTTCAAAACTCCTATCATATGCCAACTTAAAAGGTCGAAAATATATAACTCTTATATTTTAATGAGAAAAAATTAAAAAGTTAAGAGGGTCACGACTCCTGCCCCCGTCTCCACCCGTGAATGTAAAACGTATGTTGAGCTGCATGCATATTTACGCCAAGCAACAAATTCTGAAGCTCCATTTTTTTAGCAGTGCTTTTTCACTTGGCTGATGGCAATGATCCAAGCACTTAAACGCCGAAACCAGCAGGAAGGGAACAGGAGCTCTGGATATATATTTTTTGTTTGCTTATCACATGTACATACATGACTGCTGGGTTTAAGTGCTCTTGGATTCTGTTATGTTATTATTATGGCTTTGCAATATATATACAGGTTGTAAACTTTCTGGTACATTTATCTTCACCAGATATGGCCTGAAGCTGTAATCGAATATCACAATACTTGGTCGGTTCATAAAGGCCGCATCATTGTGAAAATGCCTGGTGTTTGTAAAATTCAGCATCAAAGAGTTTTGAATCCCATATGACGAGCCATGGATGGAAGATGGGATCGTCCTCACATAATCTTCATGACAGAGAGGAAGTATAGTCCGTGCAAGAACGGAGACGGGTGTTGAGAAACAAAGAACAGAGAGGCTAGGAGAGAGGAAGAAATGAAAAGGTTCAATGGAACGCGTGGGAGTGAAAAGATGAAAAGAGAGGAGAGTTAGAAAGAATGGGGATTAATTCGATGGATTTCCAAAATTGATAAACAAGGGACTAAAATATCAAAATTATTCGGCCAAACCCTTTCAACAGCCACAATGAGAAACCGTTAAAACTGAAAAATACCGGGCTTGTTGGTGTTTCGACTTGTTATAAGGTTTGCATGCAGTACACCACAATGGAGACTCAACTACAAGACCATTAACTCAGGCCCAAGAAAACTAATGGCCCATCTGGTTATTGGAGAAGAATGAAATGGAATGATTTATAGAGAACAAAGATGAATTTAAATAAATTTGTAAAATGATAGAGAAACGAGACAATAAAAAAATTGAAGTTATCAGATGATAGAGAGGTGAGAATGGGAATTGCCATGAATAAAAAAATCATCAAACCCCATTCTCATCTTTCCATTACTCGAAAGCTCTCATCTCTCTGTAATTTTCATCTCTTCATCAAATACACAACCTTATTGTTGTCTATTTTGCTTATCATCAATGCATTCCTATCCTTTTCGTTTCATTCCAATTAAATAGGTCTTGAGCTCGTCAACTATTAAGGCGAGTCTCGTATAACCTTTTAGCCCCCCAACCCTTCTAACAAAAAAATAAAAAAAAATCCACCTATACAGTCATACTATATACTGAACAAGAAAAGAAAAAAGAAAATAACAATTATGGATCCTATAAAAAATGATATAAAACGAAGAGCTTTAAATTGTAAATACAAAGTTTTAGTTGAAAATTTCTTAAAGTTCCAGTTATAAATAAAATCTCATTTTGCATTAGTTTCTCCACAAGTTTTAGAAGTTGGAGGTGACAGGGCAGTGAGAACCAATCACAAACTAGAAGGGTTTTTTTTTTTTTATGGAAGGGTATTTATGAAATATTAATTAAAAAAATGAGGATAATATATTCAAAAACTTTAATTCCCCTAAAAGACACCCTAAATTGGAAAGGAGCAACATGGGAAGACTTCCACAATTTTCAACCAAATGATGGGAAGGGATCATCTTCTCTCCCCTCCAAAACTCTTCAACTAAACATGGTGGCAGAATTCAAATATTGGGGATGGAAGCTTCGATCAATGATGATTAAGTCTGACTTTCTGATCATTTTTTTTCAAAAAAAAAAAAGAAAGAAAGAAAAAAAAACTTTATGACCCCTTTGGGCTTTTTTCTTGCCAGCACACCCCTTTAGGCTTAAAAAAATTCAGAACCCGTCACAATGAAATTTAAGCACATATATATATATATATATATATATTGGTAATAGAAATTTAAGCGTATTAATTCTCAAACACCTCACATGCACACAAAGCAGGACGCTTTAATTTCCTTAGGATGGTTGGGCTTAAGAACCTGTTTGGTTTTGGGCGAGAGGAGGGGAGGAAAGGAGAGGAATTTTAATAAAAGAGAAAAAAAGAATTTTAATAGAGAGGAAGGATAATACTTTATTTTATTTAGGAAGGAAGGAGAAAAAAAATAAACATATATAAGTAATTTTATTCATATCTTATTAAAATTATGTTTTCCTAATAAAATATAGTTATTAATGTTTTTAATATATAAACTATAAGTATATAATTATCCATAGTTCATATATATGTATTGCTAATAATATATTCAATAATAATTCATTCAAAGTTCATAAAACAAAGATAAGACTTTGAGGATGCAAGCTTCGATTAATGATGACTCGGTCTAACTTTCTAATGATTTTCTCTTTAAAAAATAACTTTCTCACCCCTTCGGGCTTTTTCTTTGCTAGCACATCCCTTTGAGCTTAAAAAAATTCAAAACCCGTCACTATGAAATTTAAGCTTTTTTTTTTTGTGACAGAAATTTAAGTATGTTAATGCTCCAACCCCTTACGTGCGCACAAAGCGAGTTGCTTTAATTTCCTCAGGATGATTGAGCCTAAGGACTTGTTTGGTTTCAGAAGAGAGGAAGGAAGGAAAGGGGATGAAGTTTAATAAAAGATAAATAAGGGATTTTAATAGAGAGGAAGGATAATACCTTCTTTTATTAAGGAAGGAATGGAGAAAAAATAAATAAATATAAATAATTTTATCCGTATGTCATTAACATTATTTTTTCCTAATAAAATATAATTATGAATGTTTTTAATATGTAAACTATAAGTATATAATTATCCACAGCTCACACACACATGTATTGTCAATGATATATTCAATAATAATTCATTCAAAGTTTATAAAATAAGGTAAGAGAAAACAGTAAGTTTATTAACATATAATGGAAGAATGGCAAAAATAAAATGCAAGGAAGGAGAAAAATATGATCTCCCTTAGTTCAAGTCTTCAATTCTTAAATGATTCAATAATGATAGCCTCATGTAGGCTAGGATAGGGAAAAGCTTTACCAAATTCAAATGATGGCTTGAACGGAAAAATTTAATCTCGAACATGGAATGTGACTTGAATGCAGGGAGCAAAAATGATAGTGCAAGTTGAAAGGAGAGACGCAATTTAAATAGAAGGACACATGGCAACAAAAAAGAAGAAACATTTTTGGAATATATTAGTCCCAATACAATAAAATTATACCCCTCCTTTCTTCATCCTCCTATGTTAGAAGGGAGGGGAGCAAAATTCCTTTCCTTCTTTTCCTCTAAACCAGACATAACTTATAGTTATTCAGACTCCTTATCTTGAAAGAAAGCATCAAGACCCTAAAAAAACAAAGAGAGAATAGTCCAAAAAGTGACCAAATTGTCTCCTGAGCATTTGTTGTGACACTCCCTTATTCAATCACCATTAAGACAATAAATTAAAGTAATCAAGGGTTAAACCCATAAAGAGATGACCAAGTTATAATTTTAAAGTAAAGGATCTCAAGTTTTTATAATCCAAATCAAGTAAAAATCATCCAGTGGCTCTTTAATTACAGTAAAATCAAGTTATAGAAACATGAAATATCTTGGAGGGGTAAAAGGAGTTGAAATGGTTGAAAAATCTCAATGTGTTGAAAACAAAATAATACGCCGCGACTTGTGTACTCTACGTCGCCACTTGTTGTCCTTTGTGCAATGCATCATGATGTGTTGCGTGTTTTCTTGATAACAAATTTTGCCATCACTTGTCAGCAAAATTAGGCAACTTCTAATGTGCCTCATTTTTTTCAATGTCTGAATTACACGACCAAGTATTTACAAAAAACTAATTTTATAAACTAGCTAATGGTGGTGATTTTACTTTCAAAACAAGTTACACAAAGAAGATAGATATTTAAACACATTTTTATCACTTTTCTAATCTTTCTCATACTAAAGGATATCCAAAATCCAAAACAAGTGTTAAAAATTATTTTTAACACTCAAACCATATTCAATAAACCTAAAATTATTTGTACAACACACCACAAGCACACTCATACCAATATAACAAAATTTTACTCCTTAGCTCCTTTAACACTAAAAACAAAAAAGAGGAGGTAATTTCATTGTATTGCATTCAAAATCAATCATATCATACTTAAAAATAATTTTATTATATTTGTACTAATATTTTTGCCCTATCAACAATTACATCTTATCATACTCAATCACTCTGGGCCTAAAATATAAACCAAATATTATAAACAATTCTATAGTTACAAAAACAATATATTTGGGTCTAGACCTAATACCACTTGGGCCATATACGCTAACACACATAGGGGGACCAAATTCCGATTCTCTGGTATGGAAAGTGGTTTTACTTCTTCATCGTGAAGCTTCATTTGAATTACAGCATAAAAAAGATTTGGTATTGTATTTGAAATTTTTTTAAAAAAAAAGGCCCCTAGAAGAATTGCACGAGATGAAAAGCCAATTCACTAAATTTTTTTTTATTACTCAAGGTATTTCTATAGTCAGTATTTGTGAGATTAATCTTGCAAAAAATCTAAACCTCTAAAAATTGAAACTGAAACCAAAGCAGTTCATTTAATTTTATGGAAAGGCGGGGATTAAAATTGAAACTCAAAATGGGGCCGTCTGAGGGAGATCATTTGAGGCGCCGAAGATGGGAAATCCCCAAAAAACCATCATGTCCCTTTGGTGTTACAGTGACTGATTGGGTATTATGGGGATGTGAAATACAGCATCATATAACAAGGGGAAGGTTCCCCCCCCAAAAAAAAAAAAAAAAACCCCAAAAGAAAGAAAGAAAAAAGAGGAAGCTAACGCGAGAGGACGGAGATGGGAAATGTACACGAAGGAGGATGGCCAACCCCCCCCCCCAACTTAATAAATATTTTATCTTTAAAATAAATATAAAATAATTTATTTAATAAAAATATTTTTTAAAAAATAATAATTATATTTTAAAAAATTAAAAATATTTTATATTTTTTAATATTAAATTCTAAAAATATGCCTTATATTTTTTAAACTATGAAATATGTTACATGCTAGTTAGTCAAAAAGTAACAGCATTGCAACCACTCTGAAAGTAATCATTGTGGGAATGTTTAATTTGCCCCCACTGATTTTCCACCATAATTATGGGTATTTATGTTGCATAATAATACCCACGATAGTTTATAATATCCACTTAAAAACTAAGATATTCCCTCCATATTTAATACCCATATTGCCAATCTTCATTTGATGATGGGTCAAATGATAAAAATATCTTAAACTTTTTTTTTTATAAGTGTCTGATATTCTAAAATTTTTTTAAACAATTCTACCGTGATTTTTTTTTTGTTTGATATCCAAAATTACCCATTAAAAAAATTCAGAACTTTTTCTCCTTTATCCCTGGTATATTTTACGCACTTGTATTTATACGTTGAGTATTGACTTTTTCCAATCTTTTATTTTGAATGACTTAGGTTTGAAAAGTAGAAGTCTTTTATCCTGACGCGTCTTCATCGGATAGAGCACATCTTTAGACTTCCTGGCCTTCTTACAGTGCTTCTTCTCTTCATTTTTTTTCCTCCTCTCAGTTTTCATCACAACTTCCCGTCTTGGGACTTTTACTTTTTGTAGCTAAAAACGTTGAGACTTTTAATATAATTCTTACAGTCCTAGAGCACACTTTGTTTTAAAGTTAATAATATGATAAATGCGCCAACATAGTTTGTTTTTGTTTAAAACCATGGTATGGAATAGTTAAAAATTAATTTTTTGTTATATGGAATTGTTGATTCTTTATCTAGAAAAGGGGAAATATTTCAAAATAAAATCAAGATCAAAACATATACAAAGATAAAGTATAGGGCTAATATAAATATATCAGGTTGCGTGGAACAAGAATAATAATCTTTATTTTATTATGTTAATGATAAGATGTTAGACACATATCCTGTTCATTTTCTATTACAGGACATCTTTTAAAAAACAAATTTAATCTTTAAAATATAAAAAGATATAGAAAAACGCCGTAATAGAGAAACAGAATTAAACATTCAGGGTCGTCAGTGACAACTTGTGACAGCACTTGGCAGTGGGTATACGGTATAGCCATCTCCAGAGCCAACATTTTTGCGTTTGCTGATTGTAACATTTTGGAATAAGATGGCTTCCCGGCTTTAACAAATACTATTTCAATTGGTGTGAACATGGGAACAGCAGCGGCGTGGATGCGATTCGGAAAACAATCCAAGACTAAATAACACTTACAGAAATTTCGCCACACAAGTAGTCATTCCGGACCTGTTTAGTTTCTACTTCTATTTTTTTTAAAAAAAATTGTTTTATGATATAGTTTTTATGATTGTTTTTCCAAAGAAAATACAATAAAAATCCATTTGCTTATATTAATGGTGGTGATTTTTTTTATAGAGATTGGTTAAGATAATTGTAATTTTTAATAATTAAATATGGTGTATTTTAAAAGTAAAATGAAAATAACTTGATTTTTTTCTATTTTTGTTTTTAAAGAAATAAAATAATTAAAAATAATTAAATAAAAAATGCTAATCCAAACAAGTTTTTAAATTTTTCTATTTTGAAAAATAAGAAGAAATTTTTAGAAATAGAAAACAAACACACCCTTAAAATTCCAAACAATACACGTGCATGTGAATTATATGAGATATACTTTTTTGGTCTACCCCCTGTAAAATGTTAGTTCCCATCAAACAAAAGAAATTTGTGGAAATTAAACCACCCAACTTTAAATATGGCTCCTATCAAGCGCGATTTGATTAATATATACTTCCATCTTCAAATTTAGAATTTAAGACTTTTTTTTTTTTACTGATAATTCAATGTATTCCAGTTACATATTATAGGACATTCTTTATATTTTCTGGACATGTTCAATATATTGTTATCTATATTATTTCTTTCAACCCCCTCATATCAAACCCGCACAACGCAAGTTACAATCGCTGATCAGCTCGTCTCAGAAAACGCTACCAGGAAGAAGCGCGGATCCATTATTGCCTGGAAATCATCGTTCATCTGACCCGCCCGGTTCCCAACTTCATCACACACGGGGCCAATTCTTGAATGTTACCGCTTTCATTACATTTGTCATTTAAAATCATTTAATGCTAATTTAAGAATACTTAAAATAAAAAAATGAAAATTTAAGTACTTTTTTAATTTAAAAACGTAAAATATTTTTGACAATTTGAATTCAACACCTATCACAGGCATTCAATACCTTTCTACGCGTGTCATCATCTTATGTTTTCAAGCACATCAATGATTTTAAGAAGCCTTGCACAGCCATGTGCGTGAAACACCTTACGTCCTCTCTTAAATAACATTCTTGAAAATTAGAGCCAATGATGAACAGAGTATCCATGAAGACTCAGTTCATTTTAATGTAATCTGATCACTACTGCCACTTCTCCGACCCATTGTTGCTTGACTGGTGGACCTTTGACTTTGGTTTCACATGACTTGGAGTTTTCATCGTCGGCATCCACAATCTGTGTCCACTGGGAAATTCATTTCTCCTCGCCACCACTTTTCATAAGCGCTGAGAGCTCTTCATTGCCAATAAGGCAATCTCGTCGGCCCACGAGGGGTTATGCAACTGACTCAATGGCAAAGCAAAACATCAACACTTCTACAACAGGTAGGAAACCTTCATCGGGTAAGCGAAGTAGTGAACTCCCAAAGCGGCCTGTCTTCCAGGATAAGCTTCACCGTCAACACCTGCACCACATTGCCGAAGCTGCAATTACAGGCGCCCAATATTTCAGGCAAGAAATAAGGCAAATAATGACAATACAATGCTGATTAAGAGAGGAGGATTCAATGTTTCTCACGTATGGCTGTTCAAAACTTTTTAAAATCATTGACTTGCTTGAAAGCATAGGATGGTGACACGTGTGGATAGGTATTGAATGCCTGTAAATGCTACAGGTATTGAATTCAAATTCATTTTTTATAAAGTTAGATGTTTAAAAATATAAATCTTTTAAAGTATAATTATTATCTTTTTTTAAAAAAAAAAACTCTATTAACAATGATTTTATATTTATTATGAGATATTTAATAAAAATAAATATAAAAAGATAGAATTAATTTAAAATTATGTAATTACTTTATTAAGAGAAGAGATTCAATTAAAAATGTCTTATATTTATAAATGAAAAGAATATATGGCTAAATGGCTCTAAACGTACTCCCTGTTTACTTCGTGTTTTATTGGCCCTGGGACCATGCAAGAGACTAGCAGCACATGCAGTGCTGAATTCAAAAACTGGCACATGAGGGGCAACATTGAAAACTAATTAAAATATGGAGTGAAACACTAATTTTCACAATTTTAACTAGTAAAATTAAAAAAAAAAATTCTCAAGGGTAGTGAAATTGTAGGAGGACCAGCGCCCCTTGCCCCCTTTGCATTTGTCCCCGAGCACATGGTTACGAGTAAAACAGGGAAAATGTCATTAATATATATATATATATATATATATATTACTTGGAAAGTTTATATGAAGCATTTTTTTGGCTAAAACAATAAATATAATGAAAATAGAGATGTTAGGATGATTTATATATAACCTTTCACGTGCACGCACATGCCAAAATCTTCACACGAAGAAGAAAATAACTAGGCCTTGACCCCTCGTCCTCAAGTGAAAAAAGAATGTAATTAATACATACATGAAGAGAATCACTTGGGGAAAGAAGGGATTTTTGTATATGTAACCTATGTTATACGCTCAAATAAAGTAAACGATTTAATATTTATTATATTTTATATTATAATTAATTTATTATATTTATTGATAATTATTATTGTATATCAATAATAAATCTCTAATATATTTTTAAATTTTTAATGATAAACACTTGCATATCAATAATAAATCTCTTATATATTAATGTGAATGGTCACATTCTTAAATTTTCAAAAATTTAAGTCACATTTTTTTGACTAGTAGGGTAATTTATTCCGAAAAGAATGGGGAATAGGTACCTCCTCCATTCCCATTCCTGTATCCCCTGCGTATAATGTGTTTCCATGTGTTTAAAAAAAAAATTGGCTACTTAATTAATTAAAATGCCATAAAAGTGTATATATCGGCATCTAACTTTTGCGTCTATTAATTAAAAGCATAATCAAAGACTCGTTTTCAAATTATAATTATTTTTTCATAATTGTCAATAGGTTAGGACATAAAATGATCTAGCGGTTAAAAATACGACAAAACTCCTTATGATGTAGTATGCACGAGAAAGGCCTTAGAAAAAATCTTTTATAGCATCCTACGAAGGTTTCACCATCAGAAGCCATCCCACACATCGCAAGGATATCGCAGGAAGGGCGGCGGCGCTATTGCTCTCCGTCCACTTCATGGGAGCCGTGTCGCTTGCACGCCCATCTCCGCTTTCTCTTTCACGCTTCGTCGCATATACAATTTTGTAGTCTCATTTGATTCCATGCACCACCCACACACACGTGTTATGAAATTGGAATTCCGTTACCACTGCGATTATAAAGTCTCGTCGTTTTGGATATAATTAAATTTTAATCTCTTTATACAGTTTTATCATGGTTTTGTAATTAAAAAAAAAGTGGAGTCCCATTATCCTCAAATTATAATAATTATAGATATAGATTTTAGGCTTTATACAACTATTTCTTTTCAACTCTGTACAGTGTTGATAATTTGGCAAGTTGAGTGAGCTGGAAGTTAAAAAAAAACTCAAATAGTCAAGCTTACTCAAAACCTCTTCTAACTTTGAGCCAGCCCAAATATTTAAATTCTCATTTTCCTTTATTTTTAAAATTAATTTCAATTTAACTTTTCCTTTGAAGTTAATTTTTTTTATTTTATAAGAAATATAAAATATTTTTTTTTGTGCTTAAATGATGTAGAAGATTCAACATTTTTTTAAAAAAATTTGGGTCTTATAATTTAAAAATTAATATTAAAATGTATTTTAAATATTATTTTAAAATATTTTATAGATTAAAAACAATAAAATATGAAATTATAAATATTTTTAATTTTTTAATAAATATATAATAATATATTCAAATATATGATATCTTAGTATAAAATTACATGAAACTAAAAGAATTAATTAATATTTTATATGTTTTATATATTCTTTAAAATATAATTTTTTTATTTGGGTATTCAAACTAAGCTCAAATCCAATTGGCTTGACTCAAATTTTTTTAACCTATTCAAGTTGGCTCAAACATTGAAAAAGATATTCTTTTTATTTAAAAATATAAAGTATTTTTAACTAAATTTTATCCCCCGATAAAGTTATTATCTACTTTCAAACTAACCATATCTTTTCATACTTATTTCTATTAAACACTTTATAATAAATATAAAGTCATTATTAATAGGGATACTTTTAAAAAAAAGATAATAATTACACTTTAAAAGACTGAAAATGCCTTATATTTTTTAACATTCAACTCCTAAAAAAATATCTTACATTTTTTAAAGATAAAAATACTATTTTATTGCGTTCAATCCTAAATTATTTTGGACTTATTTGGGATGACCCGTTGAATTTGACCTCAATTACTAGTTTTATTTATATTCATATATTTCATTGAAAGCTCAAGTATATTTTTAATTATTTAATTTTACACAATATTTTATTTTAATTTTTTAATTTTATAAAATATTTTTTTACTCTTTTGATTCTAAAACTGTTAGTTTTATCTCAATAAATTGTTATAATGAACTTTTAAATATTAATAAAATATTTTTAAATATATCAAATTTAATTTTTTAAAATAATAATTATTGACAAAAAAAATAATTATTTAAAAGTAATGATATAAGGGTTAAATGATTAAAAAGATAATTTATAAAATTAAAGAATTAAATTAAAATTTTATATAAAGTTAGAGAATTAAAAATATATTTTTAAATAATTTTTTATAATATTTATTAACATATTTAAATATATTTTAAATTAAAAAAAAAAGTTAAGAAGGAGGGAAAACAAGTTTACGACCTTCAAAAACTTTGGTTGCTGTTGTTTGTTTCGAGTGGGTCTCGCCGTCTCGGCTTGACGGCTGGGTCCATGTAAACTCTCCGACTTACACGCTAGCGTCCTTGTCGTCTCCTCACGATTGCAGGCTTGCAGCTGCTCGCTCTTCTGTCTTCTCTCTACTCCAGCGGCGACCCTACCAACCCTCTCTCTATATGTTGTCTCTCCCTTCCGGAGCCTTTACATCTTCTACAGGTTCTCGAATCCCTCTTGTCCAAGCATTAAAATACCTCTTCCTCTCCTTCCCTTTCTTCTCTGTAACACTGTAAGCCCTAATTCACCCCATCAAACGCAAACCCATTCCCTCTTCTACTCATCTTTCCAGTTTCATCCTTTAACCTCTCTCTGCCTCTCTCCCACTGATTCATTCTTCTCTATCGCTTGCTCTTTTAAATCTCATCTCCTTGTTTTTATATATTTTGGCTGTTCTGGAAGCATGTGTTCCAGCGGTGGGAAAGAATATGATTCAAGAGCTGAACATTACACACCAGGTCCTGCCTCCTTCGATGGTTCTACCCACTTTGATTCCTTCTTTTCACTTGTTTCTCAATCTCCTCGACAAAACCCCAACCTTTCTTTCTTTGATCCTTCACCTAATTACTTCCACTCTCTCTCCCAATCTCACCCGGCCGCCTCAGTTCCCGATTCCGAGCCTACTTGCACCCATCTGCCAGACCTACCGTTATCGTCGTCATCGTCGTCATTCCTGTCTGCTGGTAATCAATCAGTCGGAGGGTGTTGCCGAGAGGCTGTCCGGGAGCACGATAATGCAGTACGGAACTCGAAGAAGCGAAGCAGAGCATCACGGCGGGCTCCCACGACCGTTCTGACCACGGACACCTCCAATTTCAGATCCATGGTTCAAGAGTTCACCGGTATCCCGGCTCCTCCCTCTTCAGCCGCATCCCATTCTAGCCGTTTCCACCCGTTCCGACCATCCCCCTGGTTCCTTCACCCCCAAAACCCATCTTTAACTTTATCGTCGTCTTCCAATATTAATACCACTGCTTCCCCTTCTAAGAATGTGGTTGATCTTATTGGCCCCCCCTCCACCACTCATAATTCCTCAGCTTCTCATCAACTCCCACCTGATCTGGGCTTCGCTTTCCAAGCACCTCTCCCTCTCCCTCTTCCTGAGAGATTCAGCTCAAACTCTCAACCTTCTGGATCTGGGTACGAACCATGCTCCGCTGAATCCCCGTTTTCTGAGTGGCCTATCAATGCCACTAGCTTTTGGCCTTCCCACTTCTAGTGGAGGAGGAACAAGAGATCAACCGAACGCCTTATTGGACGGCTCTAAGGCATCCACTTTCGTCCTGCAGCTTTTACCATCACAACAAGACCCTCCACATCAATGCCTCTAACACGGAAATGGAGCCCCCCTCATTCCCGGACTTGTTCTTATGATTAGGAATCCTGCTCACCCAATGTATTATTACCAGCTAGAGTCAATGATGCAATGAATTGATATCATCATTTTAGTGGTTTGTGTTGATAATTGTATTTCTAGTGATACCTTCGCTTTTTCCTTTTTTTTTTCCCTTCCCCCTACTCATTTACATATCCTGATTTATATATTGCACTCGAGTACCAGATGATATTTTTTATTTTCCTCCCTCAGTGGCTTTAATTGAAAATTTTATCCATGACTGTTGTGGCATTAATATTAGCGTATAAATTATATAATGGCAGGAGCGAAGTAAATTGATGTTAATTTCGTTGTGATTGCTGTGTTGATATTATGATTACGATCTACAAGGAGTTAACTGATCTGGGAACAAGTGAATAACCATTTTGAAAGCTCTCAACACACGCACGCACGCACAGCCTGGTTTGATTTGGAATGATAGAGAATGTCGGGAGGTACGTGCGGATGTTGAGTGAGTGACGTGGAGAAAGAAGAGAATGCGGGAGGTGGTTGGTGATGCCGCCACTGACCGCTGCAAATGGATCGGTGTCGATTAAATTAGGCAAAGACGTGGAGGAGTGGTCGGTGTGTTTAATTTGTCGGCAGTTCTTACCTTATTCATGCCACCCCTCTTGTCTGATGGGTTCAATTTGGTGCGTCACTGTCCTGTTCTCTGGTCGCTTTGCAATCTGGGTTATAATTATTCATAATTTTAGCGGGAGAAGCAAGTGTTCTCTTGTTCTAGGGATAACTCTCCGTTCATTTATTGCCTCATGGCTTAATACGGTTCTTGTTGATTTCTAGTTTTGAAGTATGCAGTTGTGTGCGCACATTATTCCATGAAATTGATGTGTCCTTAAATGTGTGTAGTTTTTTTAATTCATACTCCCTCTAATCCAAAATATAAACATTTCTTCTCAATTAATATGATTCAAAATATAAGCTAATTAATGTATGTTAAAAAAAATTCTCATTTTATCCCTTATATTTATTAATCTATTTTTTTTTTTGTATAAATGTATTTCTCACTCATTGTAGAGTGCATTAGTAATTGAGATTAGGGGTGGAAGGGAAAACAATATATATTTTTATGAAAATAAAGATTTTATTGGTATGTAATTTTTTCTTAAAAACTACTTATATTTCCTTTGTTTCATAACATTTTTGCTTACTAAAAGATAATTATTAAATAATCCGTATAATGTAATATACTCGACTAAACTACCCTTAATAACTTGATATCTTTTCAAGCATTATTCTTCCATATCGAAAGAAGGAAAAACGACGACAGAAAAATATTGCTTCATTGAAATCTTAAACCCACATACTATTAAAAAAAAATCAAAACGTGAAATTGAATGAAGTGGAGGGAGTAGTTACCAATGATGCCACACTCTCTACGGTCTTTGTCATGAGGAGTTGGTTACTGGTGTATATAAGCAACGTAGAAGAAACTATGATCAACTAGAACTCTAGAAGAGATGAGATGAAATGTTGGGAGGGCATTGCTACTATCTATCCTATGACCTGGTTGTCGCACGTGCTTTGTCATTGAAGAAAATCAAATTTTGTTGGCTTGGAGAGCAGCAAATGGTGGCAAGATTAGTGGCTCCTTCGCCTACGTAGTGTACGGACACGGAAAGGACTTTCCTGGAGAGTGAAGACAACTGACATAGGCTGCGGACATGTTACCCAATGACGACCGTAAGTGCGTAGCGAAGAATGCGGTATGAGCAATTGCCGCTGTGACTGGGATGGAGAATCCTCCAACTTCGACCGGGCACGCTTGATCATGCTACTGGCTAGGGCAGGTCATGACCCATGACTCTAATTATTGGGAGACTCTCATCTATGGCTTCCAAGAGAAAAAAAAATTACACTTTGATCTTAATACATTATAAAAAGCTCAAGAATTTTTTTTGCAACTAAGTTTTAAGGGAAAAAGACACGATTATCTTTATTGAAAAAAAAATAAAGAATTTTAGATTCACTGCCAATGAAAAATTATTTATTATATGTGAACATAAAGTTGATAATTTGTAAACATCTAATTGTAAAAATCTAAAATTGTTATTTTGATAAAAAAATTTTATTATCAATAAACAATTACTTATTAATATGTGAACCTAAAGTTATGAATCGGCAAACATATAGTTATAAAATTCTAAATTTAATATCACTATAAATTTTAATTTTGAATATATAAAGTCATAAATTTTGAACTTTGACCTGTGAATAAATAAACCTGTACATGTAAATATTCAAATTTTAAGTTGTAAATTTATTAAGTTAATCAAGAGAAATATTTTAACTCTAAATAAAAATTTCACTTTCAATAAATAATTACTCATTAATATGTGAATTTAGAGTTGTCAATTCATATAGTTGTAAAAAACTAAACTTATTATTCTTGATATGTGACTTTTTTACTAAGGGCAATTTTATCTTTTTCTTAAAATATATTTGCAAAAAAATTTTAGGCTTGCAGAATAATTTTAAAATATATTGGACTTTAATAATTGTAATTTTTTCTTCCTTGAAAGTCCTACATGAGATTCTTTAATTTCCTAGTTATTCTTTCATGTATATCCATGATTTGCTCATGTATATTTAATCGTATTCATACGACGTCCATATGCATGCTGCTGCTGGTGGGCCCTTGTATTTTTGTAAACAGAACCAATTTAATCATCAATTGAAGGAAAAAATCAAATATCCAACACCGAAAGAAAAAGAGTAGGAAGAATCCACACGCTTGGTATAGCTAACGAATGATTATCTTAAATGATGGCATACGTTCCACACATGGCAAGATAAACAGATAACGGCGTTCTAATTTTATTTTAAGCCTCCATGACAACCTGTCGGGAATTAACGCGAAAGGAACCCCCTGATATGTAATTTTTTTTATGGGTCAAAACCCTGATATGCAATTAACCCTGCCCTGAAAAGATATATACGGTGGTAAACACAACAGAAGGCATCCGACAAAGGATTGAAAGTTGATGCGCGTGTTAGTTACAAAAAACAAAGCATTAAAAGTTGATCCGTGCCTATTAGTTACAAGAACTTGACACGCGTGAGGGAAGGCAAAATAATGGAGAGGAAATTGAAGGATGCTGAGGGAAAGAAGTGATGAATATTATACTAGTAATTAGGGAAGGCAGCTTTGAGCAAAAGCATGTGATTCCCCGCCGTGATAGCGGCAAAAAGGCTAAGAGAAGTAAAACACAATGATGTGGGGAGCAGAAACCGGAAGCGGATTGGAAGGCGACACGTGAATCTTTGGGTGGGCCATCCCCCACAACAATTCTTTCCCTTGTGTACGAAGCAGCCCACTAACCCAGGATAAGAATAGGAGGGTGCGAGAAAATATAAATGTTTTAGTTCTTTCCTTTTTTTTTTTTATGATTTAAACTTGTCAATTTGACTGGGACCCTTCATCACCCTTTGTCTTATCTAGTATCTATCACCTACGTGGTAGTCACTTTGTGTACATCATTGTGGGAGGCCAGGCTATCATGAGGTCAGGGTTCTGGGTCTACACGGCCCCTGATTTGTCAGAGGGTCTGACAGAATGAAGAGGCCCAGCAGGCGGAGCCCTTTCAATATTACCCAAACAAAGTCGCTGTCCTACTTTGAGAATACCAAGGTTTTGGGTTCACTTATTACCCCCAAAAAAGAAAATTGGGTTCACTTAAGCACTTGTTAGTCGTTATCAATAATTCAAAATATGCGAAACCCGTCAAGGTAAACTGTATAAAATTGTCAAATAAGGACTCCCAAAAAAATTGTGAATCCAACGACTCTCACCATCATGAAATTTAAACAACGACAAAAGACACTGCCTTGGTCTTCGCGTTTTTTTTTTTTTTTTGGTGTCAAACAAGGATGATTTCTCTGGTAAACAAATCCTTTTCAAGAGGAACCAACTAAGATGGGTATAAGCAATAAGGACAGAAAATTCATCTCCACCATCAGCAAAGGATAATCCTCATCCATACAGGACAAAAAATCCTTTTACTAACAATGTAACGAAACTGAATAGCATCCGGTTCTCTATTTTTTAACACAAGGAATACATGGACTATGAGTTGAGTGTGAAGCTCACTACACGCCTTTACAACTCAAGGAACACATAAACTGACAGGAGCGTGACGCTCGGCATACGCCTTTATAAAGAGGCCCAGTGTGACGTGGGTGCCCTGCTTCTTTTTTAGGTCAATGAGGCTCAAGTCCCCATGTAAGCTTTCTCCACCGGTGTGTTTTCATAAAAGACAAAACACACACACACACACACACACACACACACACACACACACACAATATGCTTTCCTTGAATCTTCTTCCAGCGCCTCTGAAAAAGTGTTGAAGAGCCAAAGAAGCCGTGACCCAATCCTTTCTTTACGCATGAAGTGTTTTAAAAAAGCATTTCCAACAGGCGCTTTTTGCTCCCAACAGATGACTACGTCGTATCTTCTCAAGACATGCCATCACATCTACAAACAGCTTCAGCAAATCATAATCAGAAGGGAGGACGACTGAGAATCCTTAGCTGGGCTTTGCAGCAGAGAACATCACAAAAAGCCCATTTCTTATGCATGAAAATCTGACCAGCCCACACCCCCTGCAGAGATCTTCGAGTTCACGTTCAGACAGAGAGATGTAGCTGCCTGATACTTGCTTCAGAGTCTACAATAAGAGACAAACACATTGCCCCGTCAAAACAGATAATAACTGCCTATATCAAAACCAAAACACATAAAAAATACATTAATTGAGTGTGTTTAGTTCGAGGGGAGGGGAGGGATAGGGAGGGATTTTAATGGAGGGAAAGGGAGAGGAGGGATTTCATGTTATCTTATTTGGTTTAGGAGGAAGGGAGAAAAAATAACTATATAGGGACAATTTTACCCTCATTTTATTAGTGTTTAGATATTGGAGAAACATATTTGCATTTTTTGGACTTATCATGGAGAGTATATTTGTCAAGGTGTGGCAAATTTTACCCCTTCCCTCCCAATCCCTCCAATTTGGAGGGGAGGGTTGGAAGGGGAGGGGAAATTTTAAAGCCAAACAAGGAGAGGGAGACAAAATCCCTCCCCTCCCTTCCAATCAAACACTACCTTATGATTCACGTCCATGTCCAAATCACAAGCAAGCTGCAGAGCATGTAGGTAAAAGGATGTACAAGACTGGAAGATAAAAGTTAGAAGATCCCAAGCATGAAAAAGCTACAAAAGCAACTGAACATATTCAATTACGTCCTTCTCACCCCGTTTATCAGTTATGATGGAGCATGTCAAATTTGTTGGGTTTGAATCACAGTTAACTGCCCCAAGCTACACAAATTATATACCTGACGCAGTTCACGTAGAAATGGGAAAAAAGAAAAGGGCCCGTCTAGTATATAAGTAGTTGCAACAAAGACCCCTCCAGGTCGCAAAACTCGACTTATTTCAGCCACCTGAAAAATCAGATTACCGAAATCATGCAATAAATGGATGTTGTTTGAATACAGGCTGCATAGCCTGCGCATTAACTATTACAAGGGTCAGGTAGAAAATTTATCCTGAACAAATGAAACATTGTAGTAATGAATAATTATCTTCTTACAGCTGCTGATGGTGAAGGCCAACAGTGAATAGCAGCGCCAGCATGCACAGCATCAACAGAACTAGAAACAAAAGGAAGCCTAGATATATCTGCTCTCATCAAGATGAAGTTCCTAAAAACAAAATATTAATGAGATATGACTGAAATATAAATTAAAGTTTTAATTTAGAAGCAGTCCATCGAGAGGTGGGTAGTCCTTTAATTCACAGTTAAATAGCATGGATTCTGATTAGATTAAAAATATAAACTGAGTACTCTTTTGGAAAATTCTCCTCCTGCTTAATGAACTCGTAGCATTGCTGCAACATGTTTTCAGAGTAATCTAGAGCAACTACAGAGGAAAACAATCCACTCTTTGCAAATAATCTTGAAAACAATCCACTTGCACAGCTTGCGTCAATTATGTTTCCTCCCATGACTGGCCTCAAGAAATCCTTCATAAGTTCAAACTGCAGTCCAAATCAATTGAAGGCATAATTGGAAATTGAACTATGTCAAGGGAAGTGCACTTGAAAGTCCACAATTACAAGATATTCTAATATTGCTTCAGGAGTACAAACGAGAGGCATGATTTAAGAACTAAAGCCATTGGCATTTCAGAATTTCATCACATATTTTACAAGCAAAATCTGAATTTGCATACGTCAATGAGCTTATTTTGGCTAGGAATGCCAATATGGGGCCACAAGGACTAAGACATTTTTTTGGCATTTCCAGAAAAGCTTTCGAATATATCTTGCTGAACCTATATAAGCTGCTGCATAAGTAGTTAGCAAACTGAGGGCAATTTCTTCTTTGAAAAACCCTTATCTTATTGGCTACTTTGACAGTTTCTAATGCTCCTTCAAAGGTACCAGACTTAACAGTCAATTGGAAACTTCTCTACAATCACTCTTTTTCCAGTTGGAAGGCAGCGTATTCAGTATTAGTAGAAACTTACTGCAGACAAGGCAATGATAGATCTTATGAATGAAACATCACATAAAAAAACACCAGGATCAACCAAGAGGATATATGCTTGAGGAAGAGAGACAATTCTATTCACCTCTTTCTCAGGACCAGGGAAACCACCCCATACAGAGAAAGCTTGACGCCAACCCCTCTCATACAGAAATGATACCAGTGGCACCCTGATACAATGAACAAGAACAAGAACAGCCAGTGCGCATCAGTGTTGCAAGCTAGTTTCGTGGTCAGTTCTTCACAAGAACAACCTCTTCGATAACTAAATTCTACTTTTATTATTATTCTGATAAGGTAAGCCCTTTATCTGAATAATTGGATAAAATTTTGCCAGCTTACAGGGAGAAAAATGTTAACATTAGGTCAGGGTAAGGAAAGATTCCACATTTCCAGTTTCTATTACCGCTACAAGCAAACAGTCCTGACTCCTAAGCATGCCCGACTGACAATCAAAGGTTCAACCTTCAAAAATACAAGAGGGGAAAAAAGCTTCCATGCCTGAAAAGCTCTGTGGAAGCTGGCATCGGTTCCCCATAACTCTTAGCCCCATTTGCTGTCGTAAGATCAATATATGCTTCATTCCCTACAAACGTCTTCATACACGTGCTACATTGCAAGCAAGATCCAGGGGTAGAATCCCTGTATTAAACGATCCAGGAAGAAATCGAGACCAGTTAGCTGTCCAGCAAGCATGTCATGACTATTTATGTACTGAAAATCTTTTATCACAGCCACAGATCCACACTCACACATGAAAGAAAACAATGAATAAAAGATAAATTGCTATCTTCAGTAAGCGGGCAATGGTTTTACAGGTCGAAGATTAGTTAAACAAATCAACTCACACGGAGAAAGCAGGATCACCAGTCCACGTCAAGGAGTCGTAACATATGGGACAAGCCAATAAGTTCCTGATCCGGTTGGCTTCCTTATCAACTTTAACGGGGTCCTAAACACCAATTGGACCGAGAAATGGCAATCAAGGCGACGTGGGTAAAAGAGAAAATATTCAAAAGATAAAGCCTCTCCCCCCTCCCCCCGGGGGTGATTCAAGAACTGAAGAATTTAACAAACAGTTACTATGCATTCATCTTGTACTCACTATTACAGCCAGAACTAAAGTACACAACACGAAGGGCCCCCGGCCCGATTTCGTTTACGACTTTAATGCTCCAAAACCCCTATGACCCTATTGCTTGGGCATTGGCTCTCAGTTCATCTCTTTCTAATTTCCATAGCATTCACTCCATGTCTCCATCCAAACAAAAGGACAAGCAGATTTTAATATTCTCATCTCCGCACATAAAACTTATTTCCAAAAAAAAAAAACAGCGTCTTTACTCCCTTAATTGTTCAACACAAGCCTACCTAGCCCAAAAAACAATAGGTATTGCATATTATTGTAATTGGCTAGAAATAAGAGGAAGGAGAAGCATTACGATGGATTTGGTGTCAAGAAAGGCCAGGGAATATGCAAAGGAAGCGCGTCTGTATCGGCGAGTAGAACGGCGTAAGGAACACAAGTTGGAGCTGCGGAGTCGAGTTGCAGGGGTATGAACGCGGAACAGGTTAGTGATGATTGCTACTGCCATTGGCAGCTACGTGAAACCAGAATCCCCTCTCCGCCTTTTGTTCAGTCCGTCTTGTCTTCTCGTTCTTGTTAGTGCTCGTGCCAGATTCGCAGTGGGTGGACGTGCCCGATTTTCACCCCAAATTGTACTTTCTGAGCTCAGGGTTGTGGTCGGCATGGCATACTGAAAAATTTTATTTTATCCCATCTGCTATTCCGATTCGTGATTCATCTCAGCTAAATGGATGGCTTTGCATTAACGTGCGATGATTCATAAAGTTAGGGAGAAAATTGAAATTTGGTAGTGATCCATGTAAAGATACTATTAATTTTGATCATACTTTTGTGACATTTTGCTGTCTATATTCATTTCTATTTTTCTATTTTTATTAAATGTTAAAAAGCATATCAAAGGTAATTATTTTTATTTTTATTAGAAAAATATGTAAAAATTTATTAAATTTTAAAACATAATTAATTAAATTTAATTTTTTTTATTTTGCTGAAATATGCCAAAAGTGAATATTAGTTTTAGACAAGATATTAGTTATATAACCGAATGCCATCGCAATTCTCCAGTTCTCCGGATTACTTTTAAATATCTGCAGTTTGCACTTAAATTTATCTAACAGCATTTCAACTTTTTTTTTAATAATGAATGGATAAACCTTCGTTCAAAACAGAAACCAAAGAGAGGCAACAAACGGCAAAGGCCAAAATAGAAGAAAAAAACACCTAAAACACAGGGAACACAACAGAAAAAAAAAAAAAAAAAGAAGAAAACAAAAACAAAAACAAAACGGCACCACCCCAGAGACTCAGAAACCTATCTACGGTGACACCTCAAAGGGATTAAAGTCCGCAGGAATGCTATGACAAAGCTTCGCTAAATAGTCAGCCTCTCTATTGTTTATCCTAAACATAAAATTAAAATTTATAGACCAATTCCTGCAAATTAATTTCCTAGTAGCATCAATGATATGTGATAAGTATAATTGTCCCTTGTTATTACTGATATAGCATAAACACAATCACAATAGACCTTCACAACTTTAAAACCTCTTTTCCAACAAAGTTCAAAACCTGTAAAAATACTATATATCTCAACTATAGCAGGAGGAATGTGACTTTACTTTTGATTAGCCCAAGATCCAATTACTATTAGCATCTATCAAAACCCCACCATAGTTAATTAGTCCATTAATAGTAGTTGATCCATCTGTCTCCAGTGTGATAAAATCGATTAGTATCCTACTTGTATTCTTTACATATCGTTGTGTAGTAGCTTTACTTATTTGCTGTCCTAACTTTAAATCAACAGTCACTTTGTAAATAAAGCTTGATAGTTTTTCAACCACACATTCACTCATTGTCATAAAACTTTTGAGTTAACTTTACGAGTTTATCATTTTTATATTTATAACTTATAAAATTGTATTAACTTGCTTATAAACTTGGACTATATGAAACTTGATTAAACTTTTAAGTTAACTTTTTGAGTTTATTGTTTTTACATTTCTAATTTATAAAATCGTGTTAATTTGCTCATAAACTCGTTGAATAAGATAGATATAAACTATGTAAAACTTAATTCATGGAAATAGTGGAATTTGGTTCAATGAAAAATAAAATTTTAAAACCAAAAATTAATATTAATAAAAAATAAAAAATACCAAAAATAAGTTCTTATATTTTGAAATTTATATATTGAGCATAATGATCTATAAATGCAAATAAATTTAATTTTAATAATTTATACTTAAAATATATTTAAATTAAACTATTGTCATACTTTATATTTTAATTATTTAATCATGTACTTTTAAAGAATATTTATTAATAGAGGTCAACTCTTACGAGTTTATATTTCAAGTTTATATTCTTATCACGAATTTAGCAACCTTGCATTCACTACTCTATTGAAAAAGAGCAATACACCTATTCTTCCAAATGCTAGCAAATGTGAGCAAATAAAATATTCTAGGGGACAACTTTGGCAAAGACTCGACTGACTTGCTTATTCATATTCCAATTTATCCATTGACATCTGTCTAACTCAAAGAATTTATCAACCAAATCTTGTCGGATATACTCCTTCTACCATCTCATCATGTTGATAGTCACAAAAAAGATGCATAGAATCCTTTACATTGTTATGTTTAAAGGTGGCAAGGGCTCGAAGTAGCCAACTCTCCTTTCAGATGCAAATCAATTGTATGCACTTTTTCATGTGCCAATTGTCAAAATAGAGCTTTTATCTTCTCTAGGATATTTAATCTCCAAATGTTCCTCCAAATTTGGCTTCAGTTGTTCTCCATACCTACAGAAAGAAAAGAATGACCAGATTTAGCAGTACAAGTTTTGTCAGTTGAATATGTGTTTGTCGCACCCGAAAAATGCAATGTAGACTACACGTGAGAGTAGATGTTTCGGCCTTCAGAGCGAAAATTGACGAAATGGGAATCGTCATCAAAATTTTAAGAAAAATCTTGAGAAACTATTTAAAGGAGGTGAGGATAGTTTGTGAAATTAAAAAATAAGTTTGAGAGTCGATTGAGTGTGGGAAAGATGTTAGACACCACACAACACTCATTCATAAAAACGATTACCTAAAATTTATTATGCTACATTAATATGGTTCTAAAGTTTTTTTAATTATCCTTTTCTTATTCATATGTTTGATATATAAAAAATGATAATAATTAAGTGAGAAATATTTATTTATTTATAAAGGAGGACTTGACTCAAAATTAGACTCTGAGACCTACGAACCCTATGATGGAAATTAAAATTCACATAGTTTGGGATTATAAGTTGTTGGTGAAAATATTTTTGAAGAGAAATTAATTAAAAATAATTCACCATTTTATAAATAAAATAATTTTTTAAAATTTTGATATGTGTGTTTTAAATTGTAAAAAGTATTTTAATTTTAATTATTTTTTTTATTTTTGAATTTTTAAAATAAAGAAAAGAAAAGAGTTTAAAATTATTATTATTATTATTTATATATTTTATGATTAAAAATTTAACCGCTATACCTGTAAAACTTTATTAGCTCATACAATAATACAATTATTCCAAATATTTGTGGAGATTCTGAAATCTTACACAATAAAAAGTTTTAACAACTTAATTTATTTTACTTATATTTTTAAGTGTGTTCATACATATATATATATATATATATATATTTTTAAAGACTTTTAATTATCATACATGCAAAGCCTTATTGACTTTTATGGTAATATAATATAATTATCCTAAATATCTATGAAGATTTAAAATCCTCACATAATGAAAGGATTAAATAATATATATTGAATATATTTTAATGTGTAATTATACAACATACATTTTTAAGTATAGAAACCTTAATCGTTATACTTGCAAAATCTTATTGACTTACACGGTAAGATAATTATTCTAGAGGTCTATAGATATTTAAAAATCTCATATAATCAAAATCTTTAATACCTTAATTTAATTAATTAATTTTATTAAAAAATATTTATTATTTTATTTACAAAATTTATTTATTTATTTACCATATAAATTGAGAAACATGATATCTGTGAAGATTTATTATCCCACATGATAATACACTTAATTTAATTCTCTATGAAGATTTTTAAAATTTCACATGAGACTTAAATATTTTATTAATTTAAATTATAAAAAAAAGAGTTAATTTTAATGGTGAGCCATTGGAACTCATTTTTAATATATATAAGTTGGACCTTCATACTTGTAAAATCTTATTGATTTATATGGTAGATGATCATTTCAAAATGCTTATAGAGATTTTAAATTTCTCTTGTGATATTGATTATTTAAGAATATCCATGTTTTACTGTCTGTCATCTAAAAATTATTATATTTCACTCTACAAATGAACTCTAAAAATGATAATTTAAAGTTTTATACATTAAATTGCACATGTAGAGAAATATGAATATAAAAATTCAACTCGAGAATGTCTCTGCACAAGAAGAGAAAAATTCACCAATTAAGCTATAAAAATTAACATGCAATTTATTGACCAACTCTCAGAAAACCAATGTAATTGAATAGGTAAATAAGATATAAAAATTCTTATGTCTCAAACAATAGTTAGAGAATGTCATGGATACAAAATTTCATATTAAAGTCACCTATGTATTAACATGTAAAAATATACGTTTGTTCATATTTTGAATGAAAGTCCTCAATTTACATTTAAAGAAAAAAAGCTCTGATGAAATACATGTTTGTTCCTTCTTCACTTGACCAAATCACATCCCAATCTCACTCAAGATGTGGATAGCAATTAAATAAAAATCTAACAATTCAAGGGTTAAGAGCTAAACTTTCAATAATCAAATTGTATATTCCCCAAAAGATGAAAGAACAGAAAATGCAGATTACTAGCCAATTAAAATAAGGAATGAAGCTAAGAATCCCCATCACAGCGAACCTAGTATTAGTTTTGTCAATAGCGGAATCACTATCCCCCTCTTGTCCACTATCAGAGATAGGGAAAACTAAAGAAGTAAGCATACAAGCCCTGATTGCCACAGCAAACAGACCATCATCACCAAAGTGAACCCAACAAATTGTGTTTTTCTTGAGATAAATTAAGAGTCTAGGGATTCATCATTCATGAGTATGAATTTAAACTGAGATTAGTGGAAGGAACCATTCAAGATGCCAAATTCAGAAAAATGAAGTATAGTGTGAGTCTGAGCGAGGTAAAGTAGGGGTAAAGGGGTTAATGAAACATCACTGCATACACTGTATGCTCTCACGGAAGACTGCTATATTTGTTTTTTTATAAGCTGTTAAATGAATGAAAGCCTATGCATGCCTCGCTTGTGTCCCTTAAGCTGAACCATCTTCTCCCTTTTTTTCCTTTCGATCCCTCTCCAACTCTCAGCTCTTGCTACAAGCTTCAACTCCTCTTTCCCCATTCGGCAAAAGAACTCGAGTGCATTTAAGATTTTAGAGTTGTAGATGTACCCCGATATCATATCATTATAAGAAATAGTAAAGTTCATTCAGGGGCCAACTTTATCGAACACTTTGCATGTGTTTTGAATGAAGGAACATTTACAATACATAGAAATTAGAGAAGTTTGTATATAAGGATCAGGTTGGCACCCGATTCCGATGACATGGCTGTAGAGTTGGCAACCCATAAGAGGGAATAAGAGGACGACGTATCACTTGAAAGCAAAGGGGAAAGTGAAGGTGTTGGGAAAACAACCAGAGCGAAGTATGTGCCGGTAGAGAGTGAGAGCTTGAAGGAACTATCGTTGCTTTGCTAACTCTTTCAAGTGATAGTTCCATATCATCTATGAGGTTATGAGACTCAGGGGTTGAGGCTCATTTGCTTCACCTTCCAAGCAGTGTCGTAGGATGCTCATAATGCCCCCTCTCTCATTTGTTCATCTCTCAAAAGCAAAAGCAGGGAAGAGTTTCTTTCAAAGCTTGTGTGTAGCTCTTCTCTCTGACTATTGCACTTGCGTGCGTCTCTCTCTACTCTTCATCTTTCTACTTTCTCTGTATTTTTCGTATGTTCTCCTCTGCTCTTTGCTTTTGTTTTTTCTGCGTGTTTTTTTCTGTTCTTTTACGTGCAACCGAAAGTGTTTGTGTGTTTATGAGTCTATGCTCTTATTTCTTCTTTCTCTTATTTCTTGTCCATTTTCCTCTGCTCTTTTGCTTTTGCTCTCTAGCAAAAAATGTCTTGTGTTTTTGTTCTGTTCTCTGCTTTTTGCCTTTGCATTTTTTTTCGCTCGTGCACTTGCTCTCTCTCTTTTCTGCACTGAAGAAAAGCCCTTTAGGGCTATGGGTGCATGTGCTCTAACCGAGAGAAGGAGAGGAACTGATGGTTAAACATTGATATGTTTAACCTTTGGTTTATTTATTTTTTTAAAAAACATAACTCTTTTTTTTTGCTTGTTAATTATGTTTATTGATTTTAGAAATTAAATTAAGAGGGAAAAAAATAATTTTGAATTAAAGAAGGATATCTTTTTTTTTTAAAATGAAAAACAATACGATTTAAGAAAAATAATTTAAAAATAGTTAACTCTCAAAAAGTTGATTCTCAATATTTTTGAATGGTTAGGATAATTTGAGAGAGATTTTTTAAAATTTAAGCAAGGTTTTTTTTATTTTCAAAATTAATTTTGAGGACCAATTAAATTTATCTATCTTCTTTACGTTATTATTTTTATTTTTTAAAATATAATCCTAAAAAGGATTAAATTTTGTTTTTGTATTTTTGATATTTTTTGGTTGTTTTAATGAACTAAAAGAAATAATATACTAACCAAAAAAAATTATCTAAGTTAAAATAAAATTAAACCCTATTAATTAAATATTCTTTTATTTTATCTGTATTATTAAAATTTTATTTTTTAATTAAATTTATTATTATTTTATTAAATTTAAAAAGTGCTCGAATATTATACAGTGTACATAGTGTTTGTTCTTATTACTCTCCTCATTGGGAACACTGGTGTTGATAATGAGGTTCACCACTTGATTCTGAAACTAAGGTATCATTTTATGCACATTCTAAACACCCAAAGGAAGTATATAATCTCTCGCCATTTCATTAACATGAATGAATTCTCTAACACTATTGACCAAATCAATGAGCGATACTTTATTGGGAAGCCATCTTTTGAGCCAAAAGGAAGTCTTTGAGTCCAAGACTAAGGTCATGTTTGCTTGACAGAATGGAATGGATTGAAAAAATAAAGATAAAAATAAGATGATCAAAGGGTAGGTGAGCAAATTCATAAAGAAGAAGGGTAATTTAATTTATGAGATTGAAAATCATGATCTATGTGACTTTTAGAGGGTGAAAATGATCCTTACATTCTTAGTATATATTAATAAATTTTATCATACTTATCATAGTGGGAAAGATGATTTAATTCATTTTTATCTTAATTTTTTCAATCCATTTCATTTTATTCTAATAAGCAAACGTGACTTAAATGTTTTTTTGTACTCTGAAAAAATGAATCCCACACCTTATGGATATTTCTCCATGTGATAGAGGCACCAACACATTATTTGACAATAGGTATAAGGCTACTTCTACATCTCAACTTCATGAACATCAAAAGCAATATCTTGACCCAAAAAATGAGGAAAGAATGACAATTGAAGACTTTGTAAGAAAATTAATACAAAATGAAGGCTATTAAATTATAAATGTATGATGTTTCAATAGTAAAAAAGTTTTTGATATTTTTCAAGGATGTTTATTTGTTATTCTTTCAAAGAAAAACTGGAGTTGAAGCTCTTTTTAATTATATGTTATAATCAAGAAATCTTGTAATTGCTTACAGGTTGGCGGATGTGGTGTCTCAACTTCTCTGGAGAAAAGCCCAACGGAAGAGTAATTGCTTGGATCCCCCACTTCCCCAAGCCCAACAAAAAAAAAAACAAAAACAAAAAACTCTTCTTACTATTCTCAAGGAGTCATTTGTTTAAAATTTAAAAATAATATTTTTTAAGTAGTTTAGATATTTTATAAAAAATTATTTTGTAGAGATTTTATAAAAAGTAAATATTATTATATGTTTGATTTACATATTAAAAATATGATTATTAGTTAGTTATTTTTAAATTTTATAATATCTTTATTAATTTTTATTTTATAAAAAATAATTTATTATTATATTATTTTAAAATTGGATGATATTTTCACATATTTTAACTCTTTAAAACACACTTTCTCACCTATTATATATTATTTTTAGAAGTTAGTTAAAGTAACTTCTTAAAATAATTAAAAATTTATTTTTTTCAGGATTTTAATTATTTTTAAAAGTTTAAGGATCAGTTTGTTTTAACTTATTTAAAAAAATACTTATTTTTTGAAAAAAATTATTTTATCAATTTTTATGACATTTGTCTAATCTTTAAATTAACTTTTATAAATAATCAAAAAATTATTCTTTTTATTTTTTATTATTTTAAAAGTTTAAGACCTCGTTTGTTTTATCTTATTTCAAGAAAAAATTTCTTATTTAAAAAAGTCTATTTTATCATTTTTTATGATATTTGTTTAAATTTTTAAAGATAATTAGAATTTCAAATAAAGTAGATTTTTGATTATTTTAATAAAATATTTTGATGAGTTTTTTTAAAAAAATTAATAGGGTAGATGAGAAAGGATGTTTTAAAAATGGGAGACATGTAAAAGTATCATAAATTTTAAAATAATATAATAATAAATTATTTTTATAAAATAAAAATTAAGAAAGATATCATACAAATTAAAAATAACTAACTAATAATCACTTTTTTGTTATTATAACCAAATATAATACAATTTTTGCTTTTTATAAAATCTCTAAAAAATAAATCTCTTTTTATAAAATTTTTAAACTACCTAAAAATTATTTATTTTTTAATTTTAAATAAATGGACCCTAAAAAATATCATAAAAATTCACAAAATATATTTTTTTCTCAAAAAGGAGTGATTTTTTTAAAAATAAACTAAAACAAATGAGAGTTAAATCTCGACTTTAAAACATTATTAGTCAAGAATAATAAAATTTTCAGTCATTTAAGTTTGTATCAATTATTAATTTGATATCTTAAATTTAATTTTTATCAATTTAATCTTTAATATTTTTTAAAATTACCACATGAATCCTTTGAGTTTAAAACACAAATTAATTCTCTAAATAATTTAATGTATAAATATATTGATGGATTAATACTTATATATAGTTAAATGAGAATAAATTTACTCTTGAATTAGTTTAGTTTTTATCAATATAATTATACTTTTTTATTAATTTATATGGTTGCTATCAATATAATCTTCTTTATGCCAATAAATTTTAATAATGTCAACTCCTTTTTAAATAATAAAAATTAAATTAATAATCAAAATAAACTTAAGAGATTAATATTAAATAATGAATAAAATAAAATTTTAACAGCGGCAACAAATAAATAGAAACCCAACAAACAGAAAATACATGATTTTTTTTTATCAGCGCACTTCTCATAAAATATTTAATTAAATCAAATTATCATTTAATGTGGAGAGATTTTCATTAAAAAAAACAGGTGCAAGTTTTGAACCGACTTTATGGTTTATTTAACTTTATTTTTTTATTACTTATGACTGTTATCCAATTGAAAACAATCCTCCAATTTTATTTATTTTAATTGTGATTTAAAAATGAAACTAGTAAAGGGTGAACTTAATTCATATGGACTTAGGCTATAATCTTATTGGTTGAGCTCATGGCCCAACTCATAATTCTTTTTTATTTTTTAAAAATTTGATTTTTACATCATAACATCACACATTCTTTTTTCCAAATACTAATTATAAGATCCAAAAATTTAAAATAAGTAATATGGATTTTAATTTTAAAATATTAACATATATTATAAAGTCTGAATCTAATTTTAAAGTTAAAAATATTTTATTTTTAATAGTAAAAGAAAAAAGGGTCTAAATGAACCTCCTGAAACCTTTTCACGTGGCCTAACAGGAGCAGGTTTAGAAGTTTGTTCGTACTTAAAATCTATAATTTTCAGCCCTGTGCTCTCATGAAAACAGGCAACTTTGTTCAACCCAGATTTGTATTTTCTGATACTGTATGAGCAACCGGCACCATACGAAGCCCGTCTAGCTCAGTCGGTAGAGCGCAAGGCTCTTAACCTTGTGGTCGTGGGTTCGAGCCCCACGGTGGGCGCTTGGTTGCATATTTTTACACTATCCTGATTCGACGATCCACAGTAATCGAAATCCAGTGGAATGCACCGTACAGCAACAATACTTGTCCGAAAAATGTTGAGTCTCTTTTTATTGTCTTAAGATGCTTGCCTTTATGAGATAATCATGATTTTGTGTTTTTAATTGATTTTGACATGCATGTGGGTTTTGGATATTTTTAAGATATCATGATTTTGAGTTTGTAATTAATTTTGACAAGTATAACAAGTGTTTGAATATCTTTTGAAAAATATGGTTTAGATTTATAATTAATTTTAACATAATGATATTCTTTATGGAAACAAGATTGTTAGTGTGCATTGTAATCATAAAAACTAGAAGTTGCACTTAAAAAAGTATAACTGAGTTAGATATATTAAATAGGTTAAGGAACTGCTTAAAGGATGAATAATATATGTTATACTACCTTAAAGTATTGAAGTTGTTAATACTCTAGAAAGATAGACAAGAGTGGAAGCCATAATCTCAATGGGAGTTTATCAATGGAGAAGTGTGGACTTGTGATATTCTATGACACATTCTTGATATTCAATGCTATCTTATTTATTTATGGGCTCGGTGCATTAAAGGGATTAGTGGATTAAGTGCTGGACACCTCTTAATGGAGGAGGGAATCCAACATATAAAGTGTGAGGCTGAGTGCCTAGGCTAAGGTAGCTCTAACATGAAGAGTAAGTTGGGCTAGCTCTAAAAAAAATTAGCTTCAATTACTCAGGATTAACGTCGAAGAGGCACAGATGGTTTGGTGAATTAGAGCATGCCTTAAATTATGTTTTGTGCTTATGAAGGTACAAATGGATGCAAGGTTTACTTGCTAATTGAAAGTGCCAAAGTGCATTTTGTTGGTCTATAAAGACTACATCGGCCTATATCGCATTTAAATGGCTTAATTATATATTATGTTTAATCTATGATTTATTTATTCGACTATGACTTTCTTTACAATAATAAATATCTATCTCTCTATTACTAAAATTGTAGTTGTTTCACCCCTTTCTTTTCAATATTTGTAAGTCTAAGTGAGGGATTTAGTGGTGGATGGAGAAAAGACCAAGCTAGGGTTTGCATTTGTAGGTTGTAAAGAATAATAACCCTTTTTTTTGAGCAAGTGTTTTTTAATGTATTTAGATTAGAGTGCCAATAGGATGCCATTATACATATATGTGAATATGAGTAGATTGTGTGCTTATGTATGATATTTGTTTACATGCAAACTTATGACTTGAAAACTTGGTTATGGTATGTGATTTTAATGGATTCATATGGTAAATCAAGTTTTCACTATAAGCAAATGTTTCTTTTAGTGCATATATAAATATATGTGCTTCTACAAATAAATGCAAAATAGTTGTATTATGAATTGTGTGCTATGAGCAAACATATACCTTGAATAGAAAGAGTAGTTACGTGGGCTCCATTAGAATTTTCGAACCAAGTGAAAATGTTTAACATGTGTATTTATATGTGTTTATGTTGTGGAATGGTTTTTTGCCACCATTGTATTTTTTTTTTTTTGTGAATTTTAAGGTTAAAAGTCCATTATGGAAAATGATAGTCAGGTAGTCAAATTTTAATATAAGGGATATTTCCATCACTTAACTACTCTATTAGGTACTCTTAGTCTTATTCGACGTGTTCAGAGTATTTTCACAGGTCTGTAATCATTAGGATGGGGTGTAAACAACTTTGAAATGATTACTATAAATTTATATTCTTATATCGGGGTGTTAAAATTTCAATCCAACCATTAGTTTTCCTTGAATTTTCAATCACAAGTAAAAAAATTTATAAGTTTTGTGTGGGCTTTAAAATCATCTCGATTAAAAGTTGTAGGGAGAAATAGTGCACTCTAAAAATTGGTCTAGAGGTATTGACATGACAACAATGCTGTCTAATCTTGTAACGTGCCCGACTTTCAATCTAACTATTAAATCTTTTTGAAATTTAAAGCATTACTAGTACTCATTAAGAGCGATTTGCTCTTAAATCACTTAAATCAAAGGTCAAACATTAACTTTTTGCTCAAGTTTCACCTAGCTTGCTTGTGTGTTATATGTAAAACCTTTAAACTTTTCTAAAATATTTTAAATATTTATTTTACTATAGTGTATTTGTTTAGTGATTAAAATGATTTGTTCCTAAGTTGATTTTAGGATCATCTCCTTAATCATATTTAGTTTATTTGACTTGGATAATTTTTGAATAACATTCGAGACAAGTGTTATATTAAGAGCCTGTTTGTTTTCCATTTTAAAAACTAATTTTTGTTTTTTAAAATAGAAAAATTTAAAAATTTTTCTGGATAAGCATTTTTATTTAGTTGTTTTCAAAACTAATTTCATTTTTTGTTTTTAAAAATAAAAAAATAGAAACAACTTTAAGTTGTTTTTGTTTTATGTTTCTTATTTTTTAAACACACTACATTTAATTATTAAAAATTATAGTTATTTTAACTAATTTTTATTATTAATCATTATCATTAATTACTTGTAACCATCATTGGCAGTCTATTTTTTAAAATTTTTAAAAATGTTTTAATTGATATAACTTAATGGTTTTCATTTCATTTTGTTTTAAAAATAATTTTAAAAACTACATTACAAAATAGTTTTTTTTTAAGAGAGCAAAAACCAAGCAGGCCCTAAGTGTCTTTGGTTCTTTTATTTTAATTCTTTTAATTTAGGATTAATTTTATAGCTGATTCGCCTTTCTGATTTTTCGTCTGCCCACGATCGTGCCCTTTGTGTTTTCATCCTCAAGCGGTCAGAGCACATAAAAAGCCTTTCATCCACAAGTGGTCAAATCCTTGATAATTTCATCTACTCACAGTCAAAGCACGCGCCATCTTTTTCATCTTCTTCTCACCTACGATCGGGCATAACCAAAGGTGTAATTATTCATCCTTTAGTGTGTTTTTGGTCTTTTTCTCCATAAAACACATAAAATACCAAGTGAAATAATTTATTCCCATTTTCCTCTTATTATAAGCCATAATTATCCAATTTGGAGCCAAAAACATGTTATAATCTATGTATAAATTCGCTTTACCACCCACTGGCGAATCCCTTCGACAACACCTTCTACATATTCGATCCAGATAACTTGTTAAAACTCTAACTTATTAATTTACTAATATTGTTTGTTAACCCACTAGCAAAACTTACTGACAATACTTTCTACACGTTCAATTTTGGTGAATTGTTAAAACCCCAACTTATTAATTTATTAATACTACTTATCAATTCATTAGTGAAACTAGCGAACAATACCTTATATGTATTCAATCCAAGTGACTTGTTAGTACTCTTACTTAACTTATTGATTCACTGATGTTGCTTATTAATTTACTAGCAAAACTTACTGACAATACCTTACACACACACATACATACATATATTCAATCTTGGTTACTTGTTTAAATTCTAAATTAATAAGTAACATTAATTAATTAACAAGTTAAGTATTAACAAGTGATTGTGATTGAATATATATAAGGTATTATCAATAGTTTTTGCTAGTAAATTAACAAGTAGCATTGGTAAATTAATAAGTTAAGTTAAGGTTTTAACAAATCACTGAGATTGAATATGCATAGAGTTCTATCAACAAGTTTCGCCAATGAGTTGACTAATAGCATTAGTAAATTAATAAGTTAAGTTAGATGCTTAATAAGTTATCAAGATTTAATGTTTAGAAGGTATTGTCAGCAAGTCTTGCTAGCAAGTTAACAAGTAGCATTACTGACTTAACAAGTTACTTGAATTGAACATGTATAAGGCACTACCAATAAGTTTAGCTGGTGAGTTAATAAGTTGTACTTCATCTATTAAAAAACATGAGATATTTTTTAAGGAGTTGGATGTTCAAAAATGTAAAGCATTTTTAGTCTTTCGAGGTGTAATCGTTGTCTTTTTTCAAAAGTGCTTTTATTGATAGTGACTTTATATTTATTATAGGGTGTTGAATAGTAATAAATATGAAAATATATAGTTAGTTTGAAAGTAGATAATTATTTGATTGGAGGGTGAGATTCAGTTAAAAATACTTTACATTTTTGAACGGAAGAAGTATTAATAACTCAACGAGTTGTGCTAGGGTTTTAACAAGTCACTGAAATTGAATATGTAAAAAACATTTTTATCAAGTTTTACTAGTGAATCAACAAATAATATTATTAAATCAACAAGTTAAATTAGAGATTTAACGCGTCACAAGATATTAAATATGTAGAAGATATTACTGATAAATTTTACAATAATAAATTAATAAGTATTGTTAATGAAATAACAAATAATATTATGAATAAGTTTATTGAACATTTATTTAAAAATTAATTATGTTATATATTTGTTTTTGCACTAATACAAATTAGGGGCATTATTGGCTTTGTGGTTTATAATTTTCTAGTGCACTAAGGAATTTTGAGTTCAAACCTCAGTATTTACTTTTGGTGGTCAGTGCTAGTGGTTTAGAGGTCAATGTTGGGGTTCTAACGAGGTCAATTTTTTTAAAAAATAATATTTAAAGGGTATTATGATAATTTTGATTCGAATCTTATTTTCAATTTTTGTTTGATACAACTTATTTTTTAATTTAATTCCTCGGTCCTTAAGTAATTTTTAGAATTCTTTGGATTTGATTTGCAATAATGTCATGTCGCTAGTTTTAAATTGAAATTCTCACTGTCGTAATTATAGATGCCTCCTTTTTTTGGTGAAAATTTTTGGCCGATGTCTTTGATAAATTTTTCCTCGAGACATAATTTTTTTTCTGCCAATTTATTGGTGAACATTATGGTTCACCAAAATAAAAAAAAAAACTAACACCATCATTTTTTATAAGGAAAGAAGATTGAGTGGCCATTTAAATTTTAATTTACATTCAGTTTACATATAATAAAAATATATTTAAAAAATTTAACTATTCTTTGAATTTGATGGAAGTATATTTTAAATGTAGTTGTGGGTTACTCAAACTTACCCTGAAATTTTTCTAGTTTTAAAAGGTTATTATTGTTGTTGTAACTGAGATCCTCAAGAAAAGTTCAACCAAAAAAGAAAAAGAAAAAGAAAAGAAATCTCTGTAAGCAGAGCGAGTTCGGGATGTTTAACGGATCACTTAATTGCAACGTTACATTCGGGTCCACTGACACAATCAGGAGTCATCTACTGACCCCCTGAATGACGATAATGCCCATATGAGGGACAACGACGACGTTACGGCAAAAGATGTTGTTGTTGTCATTTACTTATTTAAGTCACAAAAGCCGTTCCCTCTCTTGCCTTTTATTAATATTTTTTATCTCAAATTATAAAATACTTTTAAAAGAGATTTAACATATTAAAATATAAAATATTTTAAAAAATAAATATTTTATTAAAACTAAGCTTATTTTAATATTATTTTTTATTTTTATTTGATTTTTGTTATTGTCTTTTTTTAATATATTAAATGAAAGTTATTATTAAAAATTTATATATTTATTTTTTTAAAAATAAATTTATTATACATTTATTTAGTAAAATTTATTAACATGTAAGATTTTATTAAAAAATACTTTATAATTTGATATCAGTATTATTTTTAAGTCACCAAAACAGGGGTGAAAAACAAAATTGAAGAGGAAGTCACAAGTCTCAGGAATGCTTCCACTCGCCAATATGCCAAACCTACATCCCTGTTTTTTTATTTTTTATTTTTTAAAAAGTTGTAACAAGAATTAACTGGATTATAAAATATAAAGTCAGGACTCTGGTCAGGGCAAAGACAGAAGGCAGCCCGTAAAACATGTGTATACATAATTTTTTAAGACGAGGAAGGCTGCAACGAAGGAAGATTGGTAGCTGGCAATAAAAAGAATTTTGAATAATTGTATAGAATTAAAGTGCAGCTCCAGAATTAAGCTGGCAGGGGCATAAGGGCATTAGCACCTAGGAAGATTGGTAGCTAGAGATTAAAAAAAGGGCAAAAGAGTAATTGAGTAGCTCTTCCAAAACCGGCATGTGGCGGTTCAGCCGGGGGCACATGCTTGCCATCAACCAGAAAAAAAAAAAAAAAAAGGAACATACAGAGGTGGCGGCATGAGATTCAAAATGGCGTGCGTGAGAGGTGGAGCAGATAATCAAAGAATTTATAGGGGGAAAAATTAAAGGAGTAACTCAGCGAAGGCGCGCGCGTGTATATACTATGTGGAGGCGTCTGCTTTTGGTTTAAGTTCAGAACAGGAGAGTAGCTTCTGCCGCTGCTTCCATCCTTGGTCCTCTACCACTTACTGTTCTTGTACTCCACCTCCATTTCGTGTCCTGGATAGCCAAGAGCTAGAAGCAACCAATCCAATCCCGAACGAGAATTAAACGGTGGGAATTTTTGAGATCGCGAGCTCATCGTCGTCACCTCCGGCCATTCCATTTCCATCTTTGCGTCTGTAAGCCGAGATACACGCGTCCATCCCCGGAAACAGGGACGGTTCGCCTCCTTCTTTCTCAAGCATATACTCTTTAAATGCGGGCTTGTCTTTAGGTGATTACTGAGGAGTAATCACTGTTTAGGCGTGGTTCGTTTCCTCTGTCAGTCGTCTCACCTACTGTAACTCCAATCTCTAGTGAATTACTGTTGACCGCCAATGGAGAGAACCACCCCGGTTAGGAAGCCTCACACTTCCACCGCAGATCTGCTTACTTGGTCTGAAACTCCACCTTCTGATTCTCTGGCTCCTGGCTCTGCCGCTGTCCGTTCTCACCAGGTACCCCATATTCTATTCATTGCTCTCAATCATGTTCCTTCTTCTTCCGGTTCTGCAATTTTGCTTCCTCTTTTCTTTTATATTTGTTCTTGGTGGAACATTTATCAGCAATCGTCTTTTTTGTTGGATGTTAGCCGTCGGATGGGATCAGTAAGGTGGTGTTTGGGGGTCAGGTGACGGACGAAGAAGTCGAGAACTTAAACAAACGGTGAGATCTATTGCGTGCCTCTTCTTATCTACTTTGAGATTAAGTTCGTATGATTAGTAAAATTGTTCGTGCACCTGATTCTGCCATATTTTCTCTGCAATTTTTAATTTTCTCTTTGATCTGCAAATTGCATCTTGATTGAAAGAGCTGACATACCTAGGATTCCGGAAACAGCTTCATTTGTTCCCTTATTTTTTAGTGCAACTGCCGTTTAAGGTATGGTAATGGGAGTCGTTGGCACTACAACAAGTAGGAAATGAATGCAAAATCAATTATTGAATCACACCAAGAATCGAACTAATAGATTTCCCCTTCTTATCAATCATGTGGCAATGCCTTTTTCGCTTTGTGTGTATTTATTTTATGGCACCTGAAATTGGTTTGCTATGCAATTCCAGGAAGCCTTGTTCGGAGTATAAAATGAAGGAGATCACTGGCAGTGGGATCTTTGCAGCCAAAGGAGATGAGGACATGCTAGAGCCTGGCAGTGCCAACCCCACTCCAAATAAAACTGGACTGCGCATGTATCAGGTACTAATAGATATAGGTAGGCCGTAGTGTTATGTAAGAAATTAAGAACATACAGATTTCTATATTTTGTATTGGATTTTTGCTAACTCGTATACCCATTCTTGATTTCTGGAAACTGGCAGCAAGCAATTGCTGGAATTAGTCACATCTCCTTTGGTGAGGAGGAGAGTGTTTCCCCCAAAAAGGCCGCTACTTTGCCTGAGGTAGCCAAGCAGCGTGAGCTAAGTGGAACCTTGGAAAGTGAATCGGACTCTAGGAAGAAGCTGCTTTCTGATGCAAAGTGCAAGGAGCTTAGCGGTCATAACATATTTGCTCCTCCGCCTGAAATCAAACCCCGGCCAGTAACTCCTCGCATTCTGGAATTGAAAGGAAGCGTAAGCATTGGAGAGCCTGTTACACGTCATGTGTGAATTACTTTATGTTGCTAATCTGAATTATATAATTGCAATTTTAAGATAAGATAATTCTTCTCTGTCTGCACAATATGGCACATGTCATGAGAGCATATTTGGGCAAGGAAGTAAGTAATTCCAAGGAATGCATAATACAGATTGCACAGATGATGATTTGGAAACCTTGGGGTGTACGGCACTGGATACTAATTTATTGCAGACTAGCTATGCCATTTTGTGTTTCATGCGTGTGGGAATGTTATTACGTTGCATCTGTGTGCTTATTGTCTTTGCCAGTTAAATAACAAGTTGCTCGTGACCTGATCTGCAGACTGATGGAGACGAACACAAGGAATCAATTACCAAGACAGCAAAGAAGATTCATAACCAGAAATTTACTGATCTTTCAGGAAATGACATTTTCACGGGTGATGCGCCGCCTTCATCTGCTGAGAAGCCACTCAGCGTGGCTAAACTGCGAGAAATGAGTGGCAGTAACATCTTTGCTGATGGAAAGGTAGAATCTAGAGACTACCTAGGCGGCATTAGGAAGCCACCTGGGGGTGAGAGCAGCATTGCCTTGGTATAGCCTTTTAGGTCTGTGTTATGTTGCTACTGTCTTGTTTCGTTATTGTTACTGGGGATGCGTTATGGTATTATTTGACCTCGCACTTCTGGGATTTGGGACTCAACTGTTTTAGGTTTCTTAATGTCTTCACCAAAAGGAACCATTTACTTAATGAAGTGATCAGGGCTGTGCATCTGATTTATTTCCTGATGTCCATCTGCTAATTTACATTCATATTTTTGAACGTGCGGTTCCTAGGATGAGCATGCTCTCGCTTAAATTGATTTGTTTCTTGTGGATGAAGTTCCATATCTCATCACGGTCAGAAAAAAAAATACAGCAAATTTCCTTTCACAAACACAAAAATCATGGGATAAGAGGAAAGGGGGAGATAAGCTTCCTGCTCCGGGTAAAGAGGGAGAACACTTTATCCTCAATAATCAATTAATCATATTGGGAAAATAGCATAACCCTCATAATCAATGGGCACATACAAATCTTGGTGGCGGTGCTGTGTGATCGTAAAAATAGGTATCCGCTTGATAACCATCTCTAATAATGACAGCCAAAATAAGCCCTCAGTGTTAAAATGTGCACATACATATGGACTATATGCACATGCACATATTGTTTAATAAAAATGTTATATTATGTAAATTTTAAACAAAAAATCTTGAGGAGGTAACCATTTAATATTATTTAGATTAGATCAGACCACTAAAAATATTGAAATAGTGAAGATTATTTATAAAAAAAAAAAAAAAAAAGAGGGAGAGGCGAGGGAGTGAAAATTTAGAAGAAGCTTGAAGTGGCACGCAGCTGCTCTGCCCTCATTTATTTTTATCGTCCTGCCACAGAGCAAAGTTTTGGCCAATCCCCCCTTCTTACTCTTGTGTCTCTCTTCCCCTTACCTAGTTTCTCCGTGGACGTATATATATTTAAAATATATATTTGTTCATAAAATAATAAGTTCAAGCATAAATATAATTTCGGGATCCAAGCAGATTGAATCATTCCACGTACTCAACATGTTCCCACCCTAATCGTGCAAGAATTACGTAGAATTGGTCTAATCAGACCTTCTCTCCCCTAACAAATTTTATTTAAAAAAACATAAATATTTTTTAATTTTTAATTTATATTTCTCTTGTTGATATTTTCATACATAGAATATAATACATAGCCAACGAAAAAAAGTTTAAATTGCAAGTTTCTGATTACAATCATAACCGCACAATCTGAACAACCCATTTTTGTTTTGTTAAAACTTTTTGTTGGTGAATTAAACTCTGGAAAAATAAAAAATAAATAAAAAAGCTGCACTTTTTTTTCTGCTGCATAGTGCTGTGATGTGCATAAAGCGGCAGGATCTTCCTCTGGGGGCGTGAGCGTGAGCCGGACAGGCCTTACACGTATAGCAGCAAACCCGTCACCGTCAGCATCAAAAACCCCTTTCTGATAATTCTTCGTTCTCTCGCATTCCGAGCACAATGAGATTCACACGTTATAAAGCTCATCAGCCATTCCTCATGCTGTATGCTCGAAGAAATAGTTGCCGTGCCTCGTTGCGACATCTTTTCTGCCTCTGAATTTTCTTTATAACGTGGGTTTTCGGACTGAATCTTGCAGCCTTCTGTTTCTGAATTTTGAATCGATTTTCTTCTAATAATGTTCAAAACATCTGAGAGAAATATGAGCAAGGTGGAGAACAACGTGAAGAGAGATGAAGTGTTGGGAACGTGGCGGAATGGATTTCCAAACACATCATGTCCCAATCTTCCTCATTGCCATCGTTACAATGAGCATTTGGCGATTAAATCCCCTGTATGGAGGGTCTCTCACACATCACATTCTCCACCGTTAACTTCTTTCGCTGACGGGCTTCATGTTTCTGCCCATAACTCCTCATACTCAGCACCATTTCAGGACAGAAAGCATGTAACACCCCACGATCACCACTCAACTAAATTGTTGTTGGACCCCGAGTCATCGGATTTCCATATTGGGAAGAGTATTATTGATAATCAAGTGGTTGATCTGGACCTGTCTCGTGATTTCTATAGAATGAATATTATAGACGGACGGGGAAATGGTAACAAAACAAAGGCACCTGAAGCGGACTCCTATGGATTTAGATTTGACGCCTTTTCGTCTTTCGATATAAATATTCCCGGCGTTACTGAAACACGGAGCTCCTATGAAGATTTTTGCAATGAAGTTCCCGCTCCTAATTATGAGTGTATCTCATCGTCTACTTGGGGAGTTTCACCAAGTTTGGTTGCTGATATGAAGTGGAACAACCATACCTTGGAGAAAGGACACACTTCTTCCCTCGCTCATGGTCAATCCAGCGCTCTGAGTTTGTGCTCTGGGTGGAACATGAACCAAACATATCATCAATTGGAGCACAGCAAGAAACAGGGGAGCAGTAGCTATGATGGAGAAGTTCAACCGCAGAAGCCATCTATCATCACCCCCTACCTCTGTGATGGTTTAACTAGCTCACAACTTTGTGGAGTGGATTATGATGGAAGCAGGAGTGTCGAAAACCCCTTAAGATTCTCTCAAATCATGCAACCCAAGCTAGCTTCACATCAGGATATACTAGAAACAAGGGGAATTGCTAACTTTGAGCTGCCTGAATTTCTCCCGTCCAAAAGAGCTGGTGGCGATCCGGTGGCATTTCGATGTGATAATAGTTTTATCATACAGGGAAGAGATATAAATTATTGCACAGACAAAGGATACAATTCTTTGAGGGGTACCAAAAAGAATTCCCTCAATGAGAATGCATTTGCAACTGTGGGGGAGGAAGTTTCTAAACACAATTCTTATACCCCTGGTAGTCAAATTTGTGCGAACAAAGGAAGTCTTGTTGGTGATTTCCCACTGCCCTCACTTCTGAGTTTCTGTTCCTTGGCTGAGTGCCAAGGTTACATTTGCTTTCTGGCAAAGGATCAGAACGGATGTCGCTTCCTACAAAGGATGGTTGATAAGGGAAACTCTAAGGACATGCATATAGTATTTGAGGGGATCATAGATAATGTTGTTGAACTTATGATGGACCCTTTTGGTAACTATCTTGTGCAGAAGTTGCTGGACGTGTGCAGAGAAGAAGAGAAATTGCAGATTGTTTCCATGGTGACTAAAGAACCAGGGCAGCTCGTCAGAATATCTTTAAACACGCATGGGTATGTCTTCCATTTTAACTACAAATTTCTTTCTTTTTTCTGTAGATAGGATGTAGCACATGTTATATACTTTTGACCTCTAAATAAATATCATTGCGTCAGCACGCGGGTCATCCAGAAGTTGATTGAGACACTCAACTCTAGGAAACAAATTTCACTAGTGAAGTCAGCCCTTCAAGCAGGTTTTCTTGATCTTGTTAAGGATCTGAATGGAAATCACGTGATACAACGATGCTTGCAATGCCTTAGCTGTCAAGATAATGAGGTAAAACGCCTCTCTTGCAATCATTTTACTAAAAATTTTTAATGTCAATCTTACACTTCTGATATAGTATCTGTTTTTTCGCCTGCTTTACTTCCACAATCGAAAGGGGATGACTATTTGGTCTTTGTACTGAGTAAACAGTATGATGACAGAATGGCAACCTTGGATCCAGAGTAAAAGTGGAAAAATGAACTGCGTCGTTAGCTGCATTCCTTATCAAATTCGTTTCAAATGAATTCTCAACGCAACGTTTCCCAAAAATTTTGCTTCGGTGTACTATAGTCGAGCCACATGACCTTTGTATTGTTAACCTAAACCTGACACTGCCTAGCTTAGGATGTTATAAATGGGGGAAAAAAAGTTCGTTGTTTAAAAAACCTTTTTTAGGCACTTCTTAAATCACGCAGAGTGCTTGTATATCATGCTTCAACTGGTTCAATATGCTAGCCCAATAAAACTAGATTATTAGGAGCTTTCTATTTCTCAAGCCGTTCACCTGTTGAATTCTATAACCATCACATTAGTGGCATGGTCTATTTCAAAAAAGTCTTGATTAGAGCTTTTAGGTGACCATGCGGAACCATACTCAGTGAGCTCCGAAGTCTTCACTGCTCGAATACAGGGAGAAAATATGCAGAACTCTTGAGTTTGAAATGAATATGGCTGCAGCCTTGCAGGAACTGAATATTTCTAGGAAACTACCTTGTTAAGACCCTCTCAAAATAGGTTTAAGAATCCATTTCCACCTCAATTTGAATGCAATCTTTTTTTCTGGAATGCTACATGAAAGAGAAACGGCATTCAAACGGGTTCAATGGTGATGATATGCACAAAGATAGATCGGCATAGAATCTGAAGGAAATGTATAAATGGAAAATTATATTCAATTGAAAGGAAGTAGTTTGTTGTGAACATTTTCTGTACGAGGATTCATTCTTTTTTTGTTCAAGTTATTGATTCAGTTCAACGGTTCCCCAGACATTTACTGTGTAAATTAGTATTTCAAGCCTTCAGAGAGGCTCCGCTGTCTCTTACATCAGTTTCATATCATACATGCCATGCATAAATTTTCCAGAATTGTACCTCTATTGTTGAGCTTGCATTTTCTTGCCTGCGCACAGCCTTTGTTCCATTGTCTTTCTTTTCTCTTCTGCAAGCTCTTTTTTAATTCAATTGACCGATTAAGTTAATTTATTATCATCTTCCTTCATCCTGTTCCACAGTTTATTTTTTATGCCGCTGCAAAGTTTTGTGTTGACATAGCTACTCATCGACATGGATGTTGTGTATTGCAACGTTGCATTGATCATTCAATTGGCAAATATCGAGATAAGCTGGTCGCAGAAATTTGTAGGCATGGCCTTCACCTTGCTCAAGACCCTTTTGGGTAATTTGCCTTGATCCTTCACCTGTTATGAATTGCTTGTTTTGTTTGGTATTTTCCAGACGTGAAATAATAATGATGGGCTAAAATGATATATACCTTGAAATTTGCTCATGTTAAACTTAATGATGTCACAAGATTTACATTTAACAAATAGTAGTGATTAATTTTATGATTAATCACATTGCTGAGTGAAGAAACATATCATTTTGTGTGCTGCAAGTGATGCACAACTTTTGCATAGCCTCTGTGTGTAATAAAATGTGAAGTAGATAGTGTTTTATCTTATTCATTATGCATAAATTACTTTTAATTGTGGCCTTCTTGAAGTGATCTTATAAGGCAGTATGCTTTATAAGGGGACATCATTAATCATGACTCATAATAACAAAGTCAAAGATCTTCATATTTTGATTTAAAATCATTTTTTTATAATTTAATAAGATTCAAATAAGAAACTATTCAAAGGGATTAATATTCATACATCTATATAATATAAAAACTCTCAACAAGTTGCAGCATTTAAGAGTCATAAACAATGCAACTTAAATTTCATATTCCTTATAAAAAATAAAACCCACACTAGTTTTCCAAATGGGAGGGCAAAAAAGGAGTTTCCAAAAAATAGAAAACATTAACAAAAATCATAGAAAAAAAATTGTCTTTTAAAATGGTGTGTGTATATAAGGGCTTTATGTGGCATCAACAATAACAAAATTAATATATGCACTCAGTCTAGTCTTGGTCACTTAAACTAACGCTTTCATTTGTCATGTCAGAAATTATGTTGTTCAGTATATAATAGAGATGGAGATTCCAACTGCCTCAGCCAAGCTGGTTTCTCAGTTCAAAGGGAACTACGTAAATCTGTCAACGCAAAAATTTAGCAGTCATGTGGTCGAAAAATGCCTTAAGCATGTTGGAGAGAGCAGATCAAGGATCGTCCGAGAATTGCTGTCTTCACCTCACTTCGAACAGTTGTTGCAAGATCCATATGCCAACTATGTCATTCAGTCTGCTCTTGCAGTAACAAAGGTTTACAATACAATATGGCTAATGGCTAAAGCTCAGTTTGCAACTTAAATGCTAGTTTTAGAATTGTCAAGCATGGGGTTTCATCTCACCTGCGTGTTATTTAATTTCTGATGCAGGGTTCACTTCACACTTCTTTGGTTGAAGCAGTACGTCCTTACAAAATCTTGCGCACCAGCCCGTATTGCAAGAGAATTTTCTCGGGAAATCTACTCAAGAAGTGATGTCTGGTAGCCCGACAAAAACTGTTGTTGTTTTAAAGATCACTCCTAATTAAAGCTTCTTTCATTGTCTAACTTAGCCACTACCTAGTATGTGTATGTACGCCTATTAGAATCACGGTCTGATCTACTTGGGAAGAATTTCGCAATTAAAGCCTCTCATATGATCTGTCCGAAAGTTGGAACTTGGAAAGGCTGGTTAACCAGGTATACTTCTGTATGGTGCTGATGCATCTTGTATTGTCTTCTTGTTGTGGTGTCCTATGGATTAGGAGATGGTGTTTCAAGTTTCTTGATCATTGTTTTTCTTTTCTTTTCTTTTCTTTTCTTTTTTGTCAGTTTCTTGATCATTGTTATGTACATGATCCTGGATATCTCTTTCTGAAACTTCATTATTTAGATAATTATATCTAGATATTGCCTGCCTGTGCCAATTAAATTGCATCTTTCAAATTCATGATGCGACTGAATTTGCTATATCGTGTGATATTAATAGGCTGATATCAACTGGATGGTTAGATTTTTACGAAAAATAATTGTTTGTATTTCTTGAGTTTGGGATGCTAGGCAGGCCAGAATCAATCATCAAAGGGCATATGATCACTTTCCATTAACGATTGATTTCACAATGTCCACCGTCACGAAGAGATTGGCACTATTCAAGATCTCCGTTGCAATTGGCTTTTAATCTTTGGAATCTCTGTGCATCAAATATATTTAACTAGCAAGTGGTACCCAAAACTACATTCCCGAAGGACCCTGTCGTGCCATTCGATAATGTATTTGTTTTGGCTTAAATATGCAAGCTGTTCGATGAATTATAATAAATGAAATAAAACTTCAATGCCAATGCTTCAATATAAATATTCAAAAAGTACTTTTTTGGTGGTGGGTTTTTTTTTTTTTTTGGTTGGCGTGGGGCGGGGGGTTGGGGGACATTGGGTCAAGAAGGGCCGATCATCCAAAGCAACCAAAAGTTTTTTTTTTTTTTTTAAACTAAAGCATTAATTTCGTAATCATTGACGGAAATAGCCAGCCATGAAGCAACAAATCAATCCCACCTGATAAGATTAGTACACAAGGTCAAAGAACTTGCCAACACAGAACCCATGAAACCAGCACATCGGTGGCGGGATCATAGTACAGCTTAAGCATTATCGTCTCCTATAACGATAAGAATTCTCAGCAAGGCATTCCGTGTTTCCGATTTCAACGATGAGATTCATGTGGAGTTAGAAGAAACAATATATATCTATTTACTGATGACAAGAGGCCATGGAATGAACCAGTGTAAAATATGTTTATGATGCAATGCACTGAGGGGACGACGACAATATCCTGATAAAGAAGCATACAATTGGATGAGAGTGACTTTATAATTAAGCAGAGAATGGAAGTGAAAATAGGCCGTGAAGGGTTCGCTATGCACATCTTACATGAGCGTATCTCCGTTTTATTACAGATTTTATATATGCACCTCACATCCCCTGTCCAAATTTAATCTTCACAATTTAAGTTTCTTTACTTCTTATTCAACATTTTTTTTTCATTTTAAACAGAACGAGGTACAACATAAAATCAAGCTTTAAACTACCACAAAAAAAAAAAAAAAAAAACAAACAAACAAAGGGGACACAAGCTGAATCCAATAGTTTGCCTCAACTGACTTGGAAAAAAAGAGGAGACATAAAAGGTTGACGTTCTACTGCCTTGAATAAATTAGGCTATCAAAGTCTACTCAAACGATGCTCTGGAGAATTTCTCAATTTACCAAAACCTAGAGTAGAAACATGCAAATCCTAAAAATAATTATCCTGTGTAATATCTAAGAAAAATAATAATAAAATTCTTTTAAATTATAAAAATAACATTTTAATTTCTCTTTAAAATGTTATAATTTTTTTAAAATTTTTTAAGGATTCTTTTGTTATTAAAAAATTAATATAAATGATCATATTGTCCTTAATTTAAATATAAATTACCATTCATAAATTTTGTTTTAAAATTCACAATTTTTTTCTTGAAATAGCAAAAATTCAACATCAACTTGCAAATTCACAACATTTCTTTGTAAATTTTGTTCTAAGATTCACATTTTTTAAAATCACAAAAAATCAACAGAAATTCACAATCTTAAATTAAGGACAATTTGACCATTTACACTAATTCTTTAATGACAAAAAAATCCTAAAAACTTCAGAAAAATTATAGCATTTTAATAGACTAAAATATCATTAACACAATTCAAAAGAATTTTATTATCATTTTTCCTAATATGTATGGACCAGACTCCTACAAGGTCATCTTTAGGCACGCATCACGCCATTAGCAACAGCAAATGCGGGCAGGGCAGTTCCCAGTCGCATAAGAATGACTTCAACAGAGGAAAATTACAACATCGTCGGGCAGTCCGGCACAAAAGCAAGCAGCTGCATCCGCTGAGTCATCTTGAAAGAATCAATTCCAATACCAAAGGGTTGGTACGACACTGGACAACGCAACCCGGATTACACAAGAATTTGGCATAATGCCCCAGACGGTTCGTGCACCATCTCTAAGACAGCAACATTCAACCTTCTCGAACACAGGCTACAGAGTTATAATAAGAAATTGTTTTAAGTTTGTAATCAGAACTGCAGGATTGAAAACTAAACTAATCAATATAAGGAGATGAATAGAGAACGGAAATATAAGTCAAGAAATGTTAAAAAACCAAGTGACAAATATTGTAGGAACCCTTCACTCTTCAGCCAAAAAAGGGGAGGGATTGCAAATTCTTAATGCTTATATTGAACACTTAATAGAGTATCAGATAAAAAGAATATCGGAATACAGAAAGGCCACAAAATGGAAGACTGTAAACCCAACAAGGATATGAACCTTCCAAAAAAGTCCATGCAAAAACGTCATTAATCCAAGATGCAGATCACAACATTCATCATTTAGTGACTTCATCCATATAACTGATTACAGAACTCATCATAAGGCCACCAATAGATCCCTGTAATAGGCAGCCACTCCATCATTCCTACAAACATAATGCCCAATTCAGATGGCTCACCAAGAAGCTTGAATCAGATAGGGAAAAAAAATGTCTACCCCAAAATAAGGGAGCATAAAATTGTCAGGATCTTACATCAGCATCAGATTTGTGAGACGGGCTTCGGGAATCATTAGGACGATCACGCCGTGAAACATCCTTCTGAGTAGGTGATTGCTCATGACTATTCTGTTCATCATGCCGCTCATCTCGAGAAGACCTCCTATGAGGAGATGGGCTTCTACGAGGACTGGAGCCATGTCGAGCAGGTGATGCACTTTGGCAAACGCAAATGTATATCAGAAACAAGATAGTGATGAAAAAAATGTAAAGAATAATAAGTAGCACAAGATTCAAACCTATCAACTGATCTGCTTCGAGTTCTTCTATCCTCATCATCTCTTCCTCTCCTGTGATCTTTATGCCGATCAGGACTTGCACTGCGGCTCCTACTCCGGCGACGATAATCCCTGTCCCTTTCACGGTACTTGTCACGATCGTATCTTTCCCTACTTCTACTGCGACTTCTCCTCCTGTAGTCCCTGTCTCTATATTCATCCCTATGCCTGAACATTTTATTTTCCATCAGCTATTGTGTAAACTGAATATGAAACAGTGACCTCTTCACCATTATGCACGCAAACATTCACGAATATGAAACACTGGCTATAAGCGTAACAGATTAGGCATGATATTGGAAGCATGAAATACTATAATTGAGTCCGGCTCCAAAACAGGAAGAATAATGAGAATGGGCATTGCCCGGTAAGCAGAACAGCTTACTAGGTCACAAGGAAAACCATTCACTAAAACAAAGCTTTGTGAATATAAATTAATAAAATGCAGGACAAAACTTCCAAGTCATAACACGTGTCCATTCCCTAAATTAGTTACTCTGCATGCACAATTAAAAATGAACATCAACATCAAACAATATGTTGCCTTAGATTTACCGCAGCATAATGCAACATTTGTTCCTTTCTTCACTTATTGCAATATCTGAAGGAAAATACAGATCAGCCTGTTCACCAACCTAACTGACTAAATTATGTGTCATACTGTTTTATTATTAAAATTACACCAGATAAGACTGGTTTTTGCCAGTTCAAATGCAAACACAATTTGATTGTAGATCCAGCCTAGTTTAATAACCGATTTACCAGTCCAACAGGGCCATGCTAGTTCAGTTCAAAGAACAATACTCAAAAAACCACAACCCAAGCCAACACTTTGTGTTGGTAAAAAGATATCTAAATCTTTCACTGAATAAAATAGACTTTATCATCCTCTTAATTCGGCCACGATGGATTTAAATATATGGCAGCCCTATCTTAGCTACTCTTACATGAGACCAGGCATAATTTCCCAAGATTGAGGGAGAAAATGGTCAAAAGCGCATTCATGGACCTCTATAGATAGTTAGATACAAAGGATATTGGCAATTGACCACTACTGATTAGACAATTTTTCAAGGCAACTAGAATATAACTTGCATGACCCTTCTCTATGTACCAAGACATAAATGCACAAAATGCTCAGGTAACTAGTCTGCAGCCCAATTTTAATATAGTTTTTTATGCATGCCCACAGTATATTTAATTCTTTGTCTTATGATTTACTATGTTGCAAAATACAACCTTCTTTCTTGTTTAATACTAATAACTATAGGAAGAAAGATATAAAACGAGAAACACATAACTCCTACAGAACAAAGGGAATCAACTATGACAGTAAGACCTCATACTAGAGCCTGGGGAAGATTATACAAAGCCTAATGGGGCGGAAGCCATAGCTGGTTTAAACACCAAATGTGGATATAGCGTAGCAAATGAAAAGGGAGAACCATCTACACATTCAGAGGACACGCCACAAGCATAACATGTAACTATGAAGCAGGGACAGATCTAGAATTTGATTTTTTTTTTTGGAGGGGGGGTGGTTAAATCGCAAACATTATATGGATTGGGGCTACAATCTATTTTTTTAAACGTTCAATTGTTTAATTGTTTCCAAAAAGCTGTTTATCCCAAAAAAAAAAAAAAACAAGAACACCCCACCATATCCGTCTCTGCTATGAAGGGCAAAACTGTTTTAATCCTTGGTGACCCCTGGCAATAAATCTCTACAAAACTTCCTGCTAATTACACAGAAGATATCATTCTAAATCAAAGACCCTCATCTCATTAAATAGTTGGAAGCATCTTGTAAGAAGGCTCCTTACCTTGAACGAGGGCTGCGGCTTCTTGACCTCCCTCTTGGCTTGGAGGATGTTTCCACTATCCTGCCCTTTTGACTAATATTTATGAAAAATTAAGTTAGCTGATTATACCAATAACCAACCAAAATATATTTGCTAGATATAGAGGTAACAAATTTCTCGCAGAATGTAGACCAAGCAGAGTTTTAACTATCAAAAAGAGAACAAGCCGTCATTTAAAGAAGTTCATTTTAAACTTGATGCTTTGCTAGCCAACCTGATGTTTTGACGTTGACCATAGAACAACTTACATTTTTTCTGCATTAGGTCCGTATTTTGCGAATTGAACCATAATTTCTCTTCCATCAACCACTCTTCCTGACAATTAATGAAAATTAGCACGAAAAGAAGTCCCAAACTTGCTAAAGTCCTACATATTATCTAGTTCGAGAATGAAAATAACCATCAAGCTTATCTACTGCCTTCTGAGCCTCGTCGGCATACTTATAACGAACAAAAGCGAAGCCTCGTGATTCGCCAGTCCTACAAAAGATAAGAAAACCCGCATTTATCTTCAAAGCAATCCCAGGGTCCCCAGTTGGGAACAATACAAAAAAGGAAGGGCGAAGACCTTCGGTCTCTGGGGATGAAGACATCGACAACCTTGCCGTACTTGTCAAAAAGGGGGTAGAGGTCGTCAGCGGTTGTACCTAGCAAAAGCAAAACGAGGCTGAAGGATTAGAAATGAGATGCAAGGAAAATTCAGAACATTGCAGAGAACGGTGAAGATAACTACGGAAGGTAATGTTAAGGACGAGAAGGGAATAGGTGTCTCTGATGTCCGGAGGACCAGATCTTCCAAAGTGCGACATATTTGGTATTGAAACTCGGAGTTGGAGAAAGGAGGGCCAGCGATTATGCCCAACTTCGCTAGGGTTTTAGAGACAGGCACTGCGGAGCGAACTCTAAGTGACTACATCTGACCCCAAGAAGTACTGGATTCGGACAAGGATTCATTAATTGACCGATATATCCTCGTCAACCAAAATCGTTGCACTGTGGTCCCCTGGGTTAATTAGGGCTGACTCGTCTCTAAAAAGCCTGCGTTTAAAGAACCAAAATTTAAATGAACTGATCTTATAAAACTTAATTACATCTTATGATTTCAGGTTGGCCAGCCTGACCTTAACTCTTAGGGCTAACGGGTAAACACTCAAAGCTGCGACCCTATATTTTTTGTAATTTAAAAATTTTAAAAAAAATATTTAAAATTAAAAAAATTATTACTTGTAGTATTAAATCTATAAAAATAAATTTAAGTTAATATACATAATAATAAATTTAAATATAATAAAAAATAATAATATTATAAAATTAACACTAATAATAATTAGACTTTGCTAGCATTATCAGCAAAATTTTGATAATTTTTATTATCATTAACATCAATATAATTATATTCTTCTCTCTATGAAGTTTCGTGGTAAAGATATTAAATTTTTTATATATCCTTCTCTTTATGAGGCTATGGTTTTAGAATTAACATAGTATTTATTTTTTTAATAGAAAAATTTTTAAATATATATATATATATATATAAAAGGGCAGGCCTTAAGCTTAAAAAGTTCAGCCTTTTATTTTAGAGCCTTTTAAGCTCAAACTATCATTTTATACTTTAAAATAGTAGTTTGACTTTAAATTTTTTTAGGCTTAAAAGTGCTGACTAGACAAGCTCGGCGCTAATTAATGGCCTTACCCTTAGCCCCTCCTTTTTTTTATTTAAAAAAGGGTTAAGGTATAAAATTTTTTCAATTTCAATATTTCCATCCAAATGCACCTATATTCTTAAATACTTTTTAACCCAATTTCATTAGACATTTTTTACTTAGGTACAACATCACCTCTAAAGTAACAAATTCAGGCTTTGACCATTAGTTTGATCATGATGTGTATAGCTAGTAGCCACTAACATATTTTAAAAATTTAAAATTTAAAAAAATACATGTCATCTCTCCTCCTTTTTTCTCACCCCTGATCAAAATAGAACCCAACAAATTAAACAAACCTTGGCAAATTAAATAAAAATCCAACCATTAATAAAAGAGATAACAAGGAGCAGAGAGGAATAATGCAAAAAAAAAAAAACCCTAATAAATCAAAAACACAAATAGACACAGAATGACACCCTCAAATCCAATCTCCAAGGCAAAACCCAAAATGAAACATAAAACACAAAAATCAATTACATCCCAAAAAAATACAAAAATCAAGCTAGGAATACAAGTTAGTTACTTTCTCAGTTGGAGCAAAGAGCGGGAATGAAACCCATAACAACGACTAGATGCTTCTCTAAGAATGAAACCCATGACGACACTCTCAAATCCAATGCCCTAGATGCCATTTTTGCAAATACTCTGTTTCCCAAACATGAAAAGGATGCTTCTCTTAAACAAGACACAAATGAGAAGTTGGAAAAGTTACAAATCCTATAGGCGAGCCACAATTAGATATCACATCCAAGGACATTCATAAATTTCAATAAGTTCAGATAGGAAAAGGAAAACAAAACAAAACAAAGTAGATCAAAGTTCAACCTGCCATTCCTTACTCCTCCAAAACAAATTTGTCATTAGTGTGAACAACCCACCATTGTTAAAGTTCTTCAATCTCTGTTTGTACTCATGAAATAGAAAACCTAGAGCTAGTTGGTGGTGGCGACTGTGTCACATCGAGGCACCTATCTGGTATGAACACCATTGTTGGTGACAATGGAAGGAGGGGTGAGCTCTGAGAGAATCAAGCAGAGGTAAAGGATGGTTAGGATCTATAAGTATTCTAAGGGATGATTTGATGATGTTTTATGTAGGGGACATTGAAGTATGCCGAACTAGTTGACATGGCATTGAATAGTAGTGGAATGGGCAATGGTAGGAACCGGAGCAAGCAACATAAAGCTTGAGAAAGAGGGTTGGGAGACATATGAGCAAGATGAATTGAATGACCCATGTGGATAATGATCTAGCAATCCAGATGGAAGACAATGGTCAAAATCTAAAAGATAATAGTCAAAGCTATCAAAAGGTAACGAGGGTGAAATTGTTCATAAATAAAAAATATTGAGACGAAATTGCGTTGAAAAATACTTAAGAACATAGAGTATGTCCTGGTGAAAATGTTGAGGGCATTTTTATACCTTAACCATTAAAAAAATTCAGGATTTAAAAAAATGATAGTACCTGTCAAGGAATTTTCTTATCCATAATTTAAATTTAAATTGAAATAACTTTTTAAAATTGAACTAGATTGCATTTTTATAATTTAAATTTAATTAATCATTTTTTCTTGGTGGAGGCTCAAGTTTTGATCATGTTAAACACTCCATACTTCTCTTATAAAACCCTTAAAAGTTAAAATCATACCTTGTGACTCAAGATTTTTAATAACGTGAGAAATTGGAGCAACCTAAAAGATTTTTAAGAGAACTAGTGTACTACCCCATGCGATACACGAGGTGTGGTTCACTTCACATTTTTCTTTCAAGTGAAAATTATAGCATGCAACTCACAATGATAATTGCAAGAGTTTCGGAATACTTATTTAATACATTAAAGATGATATTACATTGCAGGAAACTAATATCTCTCTCCCTTTCTCTCACGTAAGTGAATAAATGTTAGATGGGATGGGAATAATGTGACTTGAGTGACCAAACATGAAATCTTATTTTCAATTCGTAAATGATGTGATTTCTTATATATTATATATTATATATTATTAATTGATAGGAAAAATTAATTTTTTTTAGTCTTTTAAATTTTAATTCATTTAAAACTTAATCCTTAATTTTTTATTATTTTATTTTTTTTACTCATCATCTAAAACCTGTTCTTGAGTCATCCTATATGGCCAAAATCATTAATAATAGTGTTAAAATTGTTGACGTGGGCTTCCAACTTAGCTCTACGTGAATTTTTTGTAAAATTGAAAAAAAGATTACAATTACAGAGGATGGATGAAGAGGACAAAAGGGCATAGGGTTCACATGAGAAGACTGAAGAAGAAAAAAGTTGCAAAAACCAAAAAGACAAGTGATCTAAACTATGAATGGGGTGAGTGATGAACCCCTATATAGGCGATGAAGAAGAATTTGAATTACAAAGACAAAAAGAACAGTAGAACAAGAAGAAGATGCTACTATGAATAGGGTTTCTTTTAGCTTGCTTCCATAAAAGTTGAGGGGAAAGGAAGTGTTATGAGATTCACACTCACATTAATTCACAATACATATAATATAGTGACGCAAGCTTCATGAGCATCCCTTAGGATTTTAGGAATTTGAACAGCATGGTGAGGATAGAGAAGATGCAAAGACATGATAGAGAAGATGGACGATGAAGATGAGGATAATCTCTTCTTTTTTTTCATGAGTTAATGGACAAAAATGCCTTTGAAGTTTTCTCAAGGGAGCACTTTTTAGTTGAAGCAATATTGCTCTAGAAGTTTTAAAAAGGGTGAAATTTTGGCCTACCGTAATATTATCTAACGTTTTGATCATTAATTATTATTTTTAACTAAATGGTTTACATGTGTCAATCCTTGCCTCTCTCTTCTTCCTCCTCTCCCTACATCTTACTCTCTCTCCATTTGCTCCTTTGTTGACTCACCAAATGACCCACCATTTTGTTAAACTCATTTAAACAATGAAACTTGATTGTACAGCACCTGTTGAATTTTATAAAGCTGTAAGGTCTATGGAACAAACACTACGTGGAACAAGATGAATAACCTCACTTGGGAATATTTTGCAGATTATAGATTTACCTACATGATTAGGCTTTACTTTTGTGAACTTGATCCAAACATTAAGAATCCTAATGACATAGCGTTCTGAGATAAATAAAGCAAAAGATTATTTACATAGCTAAACAAGTGACTAAAGATCACATAGATGTTTTGAGATAAATAAAGCAAAAGGTGATATCGATTCAAATAGATTATGCTGTTTCTGTAATAGGAAATTAGAATAAGGCTAAAAGCTTTTGCTCCAAATGTATCCTCTCCCAGAAAGTCAAATTATTTGCAATGATGCCTTCTTGAACGAACTTGAGATTTTCAAAATTAATTACCCATAAAGTAATAATCTCGTCAGACCTAACCTTAACCTTCCCCCTCTTCCTCCGATGCCACTATCAGTTCAAAACAAAAAAGTAGCAGCAATGTGGCAACGATAGTCGACATCCATGTCAGCGTGGTTGTTCACGTCATTTTATTCTTCATTATTGGTGCTTTCTTCATCATCAACCTGAATCCACCTAGTGTTGTCCTAGATTTCGACATCACACTAAGCTTTTAATGTTGATCCCAAAAAGCTTTCCCAGATTAATGACTATGAAAGGCTTCTCGATCCCTAAATGTAAGACATGCCTTTATAGTCGTGGCCTTCACTTTGGATTCTAACGTGAATCTTCAATTTGGAAGTAAGTAGAGTGAAATGGGAGGCTAACTTAAAGCATGGCCAAACTATATGCAGGGAAAGAGGGGGGAAGGAGGACAGTGTATAGGGAGGGAGGGATTGACATGTGCAAACCATTTGGTAAAAAAAATTAACAATCAAACGGTAGACAATATTAATGGTGGGGTGAAATTGCACCCTTATTAAAATTTCTAAGGTAACATTACTTCAACTAAAAGGTAAAGTTATGCAATACTCTTTTTAAATAAATTCCAAGGCATTTTTACCCTTTATCCCTTTTTTCATTTATCAAAAAGTTAGTTTGATTTTTTTTTGATTGATTATATGATGTCACACTTGCATCCATATAAATTTTGATTTGGTAATAATTAATGGAAGACAAGAATAAATGTAATTAATGATGAAAAAATTAGGAGTCGAGTTGTGAGTCAATAGTTTAAAAATTGAGTTATACCGAGTTGAACTTGAAAAACTGAGTTATACCACATTACATTTGAGGGATTAAGTTTTAATGAGTCAAAATTTAAAGGATCAAAAGATTAATTTTGCCTAATTAATATAAATTGAGATATATTAATTTTAAACAGGAATAAAATTATAAAGTTGACATTCAAAATGGAGGGGGTCAAAGATGAAAAAACATTCAAGCCAAAATTTAAAAAAAAAAAACAACTAATGTGAAAGTTTACTATGTCATAATAAGCCTTGCCTCGAAATTTGCTTTCATAAATCAAGTATGTTCATGCATTGATGATATTGATTTTTTTTTTTTGGCCAAGATGACATTGATAAATTGATGATGTAAAATCTAAATGTTATCTAACGTAAAAAAATCTTTTGGTGTTGCCTAATCATCATAAAAAAGTAAAAGTCTGTTGGGTTAAAAAACCTGGTTGGCAAGATCCTCTCTTTTAGACTTATTGGAAAATTTACTAGTCCATACAGGACATGGCTTAGAAATTGGCTCTTATAAATTAAACATTACGATAAATTGATTGTATCGATGAATTTAACGTATAAATTCAATGGATTGGAATTTTATTAAATTATTATCTAATGTATGAAAAGAGAATTGACGAGTCATAAACACAAGAAGTCGGCAAACAACGTCACAAGTCAACACAATAGTACAGCAGGAAATAAATTATGAATGTTATGAGACGGCAATTTTACAACAAATCATATTCCTTTTATCACTCTTAATCCAGAAAATGAACTGCTGGATATTCGATAGCGGCATTGACAATTTATTGTCTCGGTGTATCTCAAACCGTGCCCAAGGTCCTCGAGTTACCTTTCAGCAGTAGCTGCGATGGGCCCGAATGTGCCATCACTGGAGCTCCTTACAATAGTCAGTGGTAAACTCCATCCAAACATACAGTGCAGGGCTAACGCGTTTAAAACCCAAGGCCACTTATATTGTTGGAGTGTTCCCAATATGGAAAAGCGGAGGGTGGGAACTAGGAAGAAACGATGCCATGCCCGAGCTTTTGTGAGTTCAGCAAGACTTTGCGAGATACCTTGTCCGAGCGACACCTTTATTCAAAGTTAGGAGTCAAAAGACCTGTCGATTCAATTGCACAACTAAAGCAGTGAAAGCTGACAAATCTAGTATGCAAGAGGCAGAGAAGAATTTACAGCTAGTGACTTATGAAGACGCAGTCCCAAAAGTATCAGCAACTTTTTAAATACCACATTCAAGATAAAATACAAAGCATGCATAGTAGCCTTGATATGCATTGAGAACACCATACCAGTTTTTATAACTGAGCTCATGCATGTTCATATGTTGTGTGTATGTTGCTTCTCATTCTATTTGTCACGATATTTTGTACGTCTATTATTGATGCAAAAGCTGGGAAACACACAAAAAACAATCTGCTTTTTCTCCAAATCTGATTACGAAGTATGCATAGTAGTCCTAATATGCATTGAGAACACCTTAATCAGGGGCAGAGCTAGATAGTGTCTTTGGGGGGACAGATTTTTTTTTTTTACCAAGTTAAGGTGACTTTTTATATAAAAAAATTACTGCTTTGGCCCCTCAATCTTTGAACTTTCACTTTTATCATATTTTTATTACTTCCTAGCTAGTCCCTATACAAGCATGCATTCTTTACTCTCTAATCCTTACACTTGCTTGTGTATAATCTTTTCACTTATTGGGTAAAAAGATGGGTATTTTTAATCCTATTTACAAGTCACATCATTAAATTTTTATCATAAATTTTTGTATCCTCTATTAAACGTTGGAAAGATAAATTATGTCATTAAAATATGTATATTTCACAGAGGTGAAATTAAAAATTTGTTAAATTTTAAAACAAAGTTAATAAATTTTAAGTTTTTTTTTCAATAAAATATGTTAAAAATAACTTATAAATAAAATCAAAAAAATATATTTATAAGAAATAGTATATAAAAATATAAATATATTATTAATTTCTTTTACATTTTATAGCGTGAGTTTTTTATATACCTTGCAAAGCTTTTTTCTTGATTTTTTAAGTCTTATTATAAGCGATTTGTTATCCATAAATTTTCTCAGTTTTATTATATAAAATTATTTTTAATTATTAATAAAAAATTAAATAACTTGATCTACATATAATTATATGTTATAAAATCCACCCTCCTCCCCACTTCCCAAAAAAAAAAAAAAAAACAAAGCTTTACTTGTCCGGTTCCTCCGCTGAACTTAATGATTCCAAATCAGTGTTTGTTACAAAATAGGACATCCGCTACGGGACCATGTGCAGTCATACTCCTCCTATGCTGACTCAGAATCCTACTTGCATTCTAAAACACGAAATATCAAAACAGACATTCACATGACAACACGACGTACAAAATAATGTGACCAAAAGCGCATATAAAAGCCTGTAAGCAACTATTCTCATGCACCGATCATCTAGCTCTTATTTTCTACTTTTCATTTCATTTTTCATTCTATTCTTTTTCATTGTGTACCATAAACCTTGGGCATAGTTGAGATTATATTATGCAGCAGAGTAACTTTGTAGATTGGCTGTCTAATAACACTTCTTTTAGTATCAACATTATTCCTGGAATACTAATGTAGCATGTTTGAAGAAAATCTGATAACAAAACCCTAGATATTTCTGTCAATACTCCGTAGAGAAAATGAAATCTAAAAAATATAAGACAATGAGGAATCTAAAAATTGACAACATTTTCATACATTTGAATGGGGTTCTTGATAAATTATTACTATGTCCATATGGCTTAGTAATTAATATGTCCATAGGGGCAGAGAGCTTTTAAGAAATGTGAGATGGTGAAAATTCCCCCAAAAAATGTAGTGTCAAAATCACGGAAAGGTATGTGCTCAGGTGTGTCATAGCATCAATCACATGTATCAAACCCTTTTAAAAAAGCAATTATTTTCCTATCATTGCGAGAAGCCTGTATGTCCATAATAACGCATTTCTGGTGGTGTATGGAGACAGTTAATAGTTCCAACAACCTGTGCACATTTGAAGCATCATGACCTTTTTTTCTCAAAAAACTTAAAAAGTATTCAAATATTTGACAAAATGTAGAGCACTTAAGTATGTAAAAAATAAGCTCACAAAGAATCAAAGCACAATTGATGAGTGCATATTTTATAAATAAATAAATATAAATTTTGAATTATATTTAGGTAAATTCATTGATATTTTATACTTATTTAATTAATATTCATATATTTTTCTTATCATTTAATTATATGATCAGCAAAAATTTGGCTGTAAAATTCACGAATATTTTCTTGCTTTTATAGTACGTAGGAAAAAAAGAATAAATCAAGTTCAAGTGAAGAGAAAAGAGAAAGAAAGAAAGAAGAGGAAAGGAAAGGAAACAAAAGTGGTGCGGGTCCCACACGCTGAAGAATTGAAGAATGAAGATCGCCGGCGCTCCTGCTGATTTGACATTGAGGATCCAGAAATAAAACAAAGGGAGTGTGAGTTGCGCATAAGAAGGAAAATATAAGATTTTTAATCAAAATTAAATCTGAGGAAAAATAATATTTTGGCATTTTGAAAGGATGGGGAAATATTAAATGAAAAATATTATAAATAAAGGCTTTCAAAGTCATTCATCTTATCCAAGTATATATCTCACAACTAGATGGTAATTTTAAAACATCAACCAAATATTTAAAGGCTGGATTGAAATTTGAAAGCTTGGACCTTTTTGAGAGAATTTTTCTGCATTCATTTCTTTTTGTTTTTTTTACTACTCTATACTTTTCATTCTTTGTGTTATTTTTAAATTTTTATGTCTAGAGTATATTACTGTTTTTTTAGTCTTAAAGATTTCAAGAACTTTTAATGTGCGGTTGACAGACTTTTTTTTAGTTATTAATTTTGATGGATGCTTTAATATTTAATCTGATTTATTTTGTTCACATGTTATTGGATAACCAACTATACTATATGTTTGGATTTTAAAAGTCATCTTTAAAGAATTGGGAGATCAATTTTAATAACGCTTACAGAGAAGTCAATTATTGTACTGATTTTCTAGCTAATAAAGTTTTGAAAGATCATTTCAATATTACATTTTTTTGATAGATTACTTATTAATTGTAGAAGCCTTATGGCTTCTAACATGATATGATTTTGGTCTCTTTTTACAGTTTTAACATAGCCTTGTATTAAAAAAAAATCATCTTTGACAAAAAGGAAATCTCAAATAGATCATTTATTAAGTAATTTAAAATTAAAATTAGTTTAATTTATGCTTGAGATAAATATATACTCAAGAGCCCTAGTTAGTCTTTTAAGACTTGTGTATGAATGGATTAAGACTTGATTGAGACATCATAGTATAGTTAGAAAATAAGTTTTGTAATCAACAGATACATAATGTAAATTAAAGCCTTGATTTTAGAATTACATTAAAACACGATAATTGAAAGAAAGTGAATTGCAAAGTATGAAAAGGGATTAGAATTCTTAGGGTGCTCTTTTATTGTTAATCTTTCCATAAATATATTCTTTAATTTTATTTTATTCATATTTTTAATTTAATAAAACTTCACTCTTTAATTGAATAACTTAACTGAGATGAAAATAACTTTTGTTTGCATCTAATTCTTTTAATTTTTTTAGTTCCTTATAGGTTGACCTTAATTTGTTATACTATGTTTTATCCGTATACTTGCGGTTTGTTAAAATTCTGCACTTATCAACAATATACAAGAGATGTATCAATTCTAAAAAACTATAAAGGACATGCCATACAAAAATTATTCCCCCAAGCCCCAAAAGAAAAGGAAAAAGATATAGTGGGCAAAATAAATTGATCACATGATAAAAGGCAAGGGGGCTTCATAAAGTCATCAACTGCACCTCGGTAAACTGACACAAGATCGAATCATTGAACAACGAAACTACTACTCGCCTGTTACTTAGTATGAGAAGCTCCATTCTTTAGATTGCTTGAGCTTCAAATATAAATTTTGAAAGGATCAACCCATCCGAGTAAGCTCAAGACACTGGCTTTACAATCACATCACAAAAATGTGTTCCTACCTGCAAATACATACAAAGGAAGTTTATTCTCGGCTGGTTTGGCTGTAGGAGAAAAGCACGCTACAGTCAACAATTGCATTGACCAAGATTTTCCTTCTACGTCTGGGAAGAGTAGATACAAATCAGTATCGATTAATGCTATATAAATCGGATCTGATTATTAAACTAATTAAGGTACTAGTTTAAGGTTCAATGGTTGAACCATGATTCAACTGGTTATGAATAAATTGATATATTTTAAATATTATACATTTAAAGTGAAAATAAATAATTTATTTTCATATATAGTAACAAAATAAATATTTAAATTTCAAACAAGATAATGTACAATAAAAAAGATAATATTCATCAATATTACCTCACTTTCATTCAAAATATATATAATTGTTTCATAATTTATAACTTATAACTTTAAAATGCATACATATATACATAATTTATGCATACTTCTTGCATTTTTTTCATTTTATAATGCTTTATCAAGTTTAAATATGTATAAATTATAATTTAAAAATATAAATTAAAAATTAAAAATAAAAAATATGTTTAGTTTGGTTTCTCACAGGTTTTACTAATTTGGCCAATTCTCAAATTTTTTGGCTTTTTATGTAGTAATCGAATTGGATTTGATACTAATTCTCGATTCAATCAGTTGAACTTGCTAGTCCAATCTAATTCTAATAATACTGGTAAAGATCAAAATAAGCAAAACTAAGTATAGTTGATTTTGTTTTCGGAATGAGAATATATCCATGAAACACAAAATGGGTGCAAACATGTTGCAATGAAACGCCTATGCCGGCGAGTAAATCTTTTTATCTCAGTTTGAGTTTATTTCAAAATGGGCGTTAAGATTTCACAATGAATAAATTAATCCACAGCAACATGGACTTGAGCGAAAACACAAAATGGACATGATAGAAAGGAAAATAAAGCCAAACCTGGTGAGGACCTCAAACCCACCTTTTCAATCATGAGCAGCAATAAATAGAAGTCAACAGAGGAATGCACCCCCAGAATTAGGAAAAATTATGAGAAGAATTCATATGTTCCAATATTTTATATTCTCTTGGCCTAACTTTAAAAATATTGGGTTCCAAACAATTTTATGATCTCTTAAAGGTAGGAATGATACTATTAATTGCCACAACAATGGTAGAAAAAAGCCTTTTTTATTATAAAATTTGTAAAAAATTAACTACGGAAAGTGGGAGATTTATTGATAAATAATTGTTTAGTGATTTGTATTGCAATTTATTTTAATATCGACAATGAGATAATTACTTCATGATTCTATAACATGAAATTATGTGGGGTACAATATTTTTTTAAAAATTCTTAAATTATTCTTAAGTTATTAATTTTAAAAATGTTGCACCTTATTACCCAAGATCCTAGCACCACGGTTGTTTTAATTCAATCATTGGCCTCCTTCCCAGTCCCCAAGTCAAAATCAGAGCGGGCCGTAGAGAATTAATGTTAAGTTTGAAGGAATAATCTCTCCTTCCTACCTCAGATCTTTAGATAACCTCTACGACTTGTAAAATTTGCCATAGGCTGACGTGCGAGAGATCTTATTTAACATATTTATGTCTCATTTAGGTACTGTTTTCGCATAGTAAAAATAGAATGCAATCAAGTTGTAACGTGACAATATGACTACCAAGCAAATGACATTGATAAAAAAATTAAGCAAAGTGGGCTATGGATTCCTGTCACCATAACTACATCATTTATTTTAAGTATAATGGTTAATGATAAACTAAATTTGCTAAACTAAACAATATCCTTTGCTCATGAGTTTTCCCTCTTCGACTCTTGACGCAAAGGCTCTAGCTCACTGGATAAATTGTTAAAACCTGGATCCTCTAAGATCTTATGTATCTCGCCACCACCGGCTATGTTGATTTTGTTAATGCAAATATCTTCTGTATCGAAGGGTTACTAATTGTCCTGAAAGAAATGGAACAACCGATAGCATTTCCTTGAGTGGTAATAAGCTTTTGTCTTCGTAAATATTGGCAATGCATCTATTAAATTAAATATCAATTAAACATCTCAAATTTGAAATTTAGTTAGTTATAAATAGCTGTCATCTTCATTATTACTCAAGAAAATAAATGAACACAGTTCACTGTCTTCATTTTTTATTTAAAGATTGGGTTAATATATAACTTGAACCCTAACTTATAATTCCAAGAATGATTTTAATTTAGCAAATTAGAGATTGATTTCTAATATAAATGATTTGGATTCATATGCATTTGTGCTGGCTTTACTTTAATTTGTTGTGGAGTCCAGTTATTGATTAAAAATCATATATATACACTTTTAACCAACATCATGGATTTCACAATTTGCCACCAGCTATCAACAAGAAGCATGGGTCAAAAATAGATAGGAAAGGGAAGAAGCAAGAGCAGAAATGGTCTCAAAAATAAAGAAACATGGGTCCCATTATAGTTAAAATAAACGGATGTTGATTATAATTTAAAAATAAGGGCAAAATTGCTCCAAATTTAATTATTAAGGGTGTCAGAAATAAAGAAGCATGAGCCCCACTATACTAAATATGAGTTTAGGATTGAAATTACTTTGAGCCTATAATTTAAAGTTTAAATTATCATTTAACCTTTTTATTAATAGATGTTAGGACCGCATTAACGGTTGGGGCATAGATGCCCCAAGTTTGATTATTTAGAGTTCAAAATGTACTAATTACTAGTATAGAGTTTATATCATTACTAGACCTATAATTCAAAATTTAAATTGCATACTACACTTAAAGATTCTAAACCTATAATTACCTATATATCTTTGTTAAATAACTCATCGATATAGTATATAATATGGCATCATATAGCCACGCTATCCACAAGTCATAACAATGTGATTCATCGTACATTTCATCCGAAGCTAGAGCCTCATGGTTTAGTTATGTGTATAACTGCTAAAAATTATAACATTATTTTATGTTCTCTATTTTTTCAGTAGTGGTTGCAAATATAATTTTCGACAATCCCAATAGACAATAGCATCCAATGCCTTAGTGCTCTTTACTTTCGAAGGCAAAAAATACAAATCATATTCCTACACAAAATCCCGTCATATGATCATATTTTATGAACTTATATTCAAAGCAAACCCTAAAGTTTGGATAAGAAACATTTGAAAGGCAAAATAGGATAATCTGTACTATCAAATTTAGGAAGCCGACGAAGTGAACTAAACCATGATGGGAAATGTTCAAGTTTAATAGCAGAAAAATGTGACCGTAGATATACAAAATATACGACCATATTCCTAGGATTCTAGGAAGACAGATATACGAACGAAAATGTGTACCTTAAATCAAAAGTGAACCTTACTTAAAACCAACTATAACACTACGACCAGAACTAATAAACAGATCATATTATCAGGTAGAGAGAATTAGGACATTTTCACCACTTGAAACAATATTCTACTTCACAATATTCACCGAGGATCCACAGAAGAGCAACACGCAAACTAGACCCAATATGGCCTGCTCTTGATTTTCCTCTTTTCTCTCTTGATCTCTGCAGGATATCTTTCTGGGGATTTCCATTCTTTTCCAACCTTATCTTTCACGGCCTGTGAAGCAGGGGATTCGGGACCAAGAACGGAGTTAACAGTTGTCAATCCAGAACCATTAGCTGTTGCAACTTTGCAATGTCACTTGATTCATTATTGAATGAAATCTATCATACCAAGTCACAGTAGAAGATTGATGCAGTAAAATATCTACGACTCCTTTCACTTATTCACCTGCAATGTGCTTAAATTCCATGACAGATCAACCAAATTGAACATCCCAAGTCAACTTTGTTCTTCCCGATTCAATATCATTAACAGAGGCATCATGAATCAGAATCAGTTAACTTAACTAGTCCGGGTGTGAGCTTTGAAGTAGGGACAGGTGGCTCGATTAGGGAGGGAGACGGGGAGATAGACACCATGAGTTCCAGTCTTTCAGATCCACTGAAGACACTATAAGTTGTAGCAGTAATGGGCAATGCAATGAGGGAGAGGAGATGAGAAGAAGCAAGCGACGATGCTATGTTGAATTAGATGGGAGGTAAAAAGTAGGACAACTCGGAAAGAAGTCGCGGGGGCAAGAAAAATATTGGCGGGCAAAATGAGGAAAATGGGAGACGCAAAATTTGAACAGTGCGCCCGCGAAGAGATGAACTGCATGCTGATGAACCCTAACCATGTGCACCAAGCATATGGGATGGCGCAAGAAAGAAGGAAAAGTGGGAAATGAAATTGGAATTAGGAACCCAATTCACAAATCAAAGTTCCCCCAAGCCACCGTCAATTGGAAAGGGGTTCAAGATTGTGAAGCAAAAGTGCACTGCAGGTGATCCACGACATTTTAGTAAAGTATTGATGATATTGATATTCTTCCATGACTTCTAATTTCTTTTCTTGGCCTTTGTAATGCGGGTCTTCATTTAAATTAAAACGTGGAAAGTAAATGGTAGGATCAACCCATCAATGTAGAAGCCTCTCTCTCTCTCTCTGGTTTATTTGGTGAGAAAGTATTAACTTCAAGTTTTAGGCCCAGATTCAGGTTAATCTACTACCAACTTATATCCGGGATTCGGTTGACGATGATGGGTATATTTTTTTTCCCCAAATAGTTACTCCCACCAATCGTTTTAATGAGAACTCAATAACTACTTTATGTAGTGTAAGGAAATTAAAATTGGTTAAAATATTTGTTGAAAATATTCTCAACAAAGTCATGGATTAAATGTTGTTGTTTAGTTGGATATATAGGAGTAGAACTTGGTAGCCTGGTTAAAAAACATTAAAAAACAAAGGTAATTTAGGGGAAATTAATGTTTTAGGGAAAGGTTTTTATGAGGCCAGCGGAAGCATTTTTAATCATTGAAAATGGGAGGACGAGAATATCAGATACAGGGCACTAACGTTCGAATCTGTTATGATTTACTCTATTTAGCGTAAATACGATTCTTAGTACTGCCATATAACATCCGATAATTGGATTATTTTGGAAAATCTGACAGAGAATGCGATATTATAGCCATGCATATTTTTGTTCTTCGTGAAAGAGCAATAAAACTTTGGATCAAGCTTCACCAGACCGTTATTAAAATTGTAGAGATCAAAAAGAAAAAATATTAAATATTCGATACGGTACTATATAAATGGCGCCAAATTTATTATATATAAAACCAGTAGGAGAATCACTTTAGTATATGTATATTATATATATTTGTATATAATGTCAATCTAACATGCTTTAGGCTAGATCATAATTAAAAAGGCTTAGCTCATTTACATAAATAGACTTGTAAACAAGCCTAAACCTAGGCTATTGGGTAAATAAATAGGTTAGGTCTTGGGTCAGTTAAAAGAAACTCAATTAATCTATTTTCATGTCTAAAATTTATTGTTTTAAATGCGGAGTAAAGATAGTAAAAAATTAAAATGAGAATATGGGCGGTGGAGTCCTTAAAAGTATAGTCTTTGAAACTCAATTTTCTTTTGACCGAATCTTAAGGCCTACCCTTATTGAAAGGGCTTAGGACTAGGTTTGAAAGCCTAATTTAAAAAAAATAAAAAAATTAATATTATAATTTAATATTATTCTTTTAAAAAATAATTTAATTTAGCATTATAATATTTAACATTATAATTTAACTTTAAAATTCAATATAAACTAAGTCAAGGTCTCACATCATTTAGAAAATAAATAAAAAATTTAAAAGTTTAAATAAATGCTAGTTGATGCTATTATAATTCACAACAAAGTTCCAAAATAAAATAAATGATGCATATTGATATAATCCTCGCATAATAAGATAAGAGATCAAACTTTTTAAATCAAATTGAAATCTTAAAAGTAAGTATTAAATTAAAAAGATCTATGCTGAAAGAGGAATTATCTAAGAGTAAGAGAACTAAAAAGCTAAAACAATAAAACACTGAGAGGGAGACATCAAGTTGAGAGATGTTGAGTCAAGAGACGAGAGGGAGTGACAAGTTGAGAGATAGAGAGAGCTTATAACATTCTGAAAGTTAACCTACTAATAATCAACCTAAGTAAGGGATATTAAGTGAGATTTATGTGGTATTTGGTTAGAGGAAATTAATGAGTGTTTTTTTGTGTGATTTCAGCTATAAATTTGGTCTCAAAGTGAAATTGGGTCATTTAGGCATTAAAAGAAGTGAAAAACTAGGAAAGAAGGTATCTGTGTCATATGCCATAGTGCATGTGTGGTGTGTCGTGGCACACGAGCTATCAGAACATGAAGATCCCTTTTGTATCACAAGCTGCGGTGTATGGAGAGTACATGATACATTTTTTGTAAAAATAAGTCGCGAACTAAGACAAAAATTAGAAGAGAAAGAAGGGAAAACCGAAGGAGCACATATTTGCTCTTCTAGGGCTTCAATTTCAAGAAGACTAGAGGCATTTTGAAGCTTCTAAATTCAAAAGTAAGTACCCTGACTTCTTCTCCTTACTTCCTAACTGATTTTTCTTAAGTTTTGAAAGCTAGAATTTGTGATAGAAGTAATTTTTAGTTTATATAGGTTATAAATTAGAATCCATTGACTCAAATTGAGTTAATGAGTTGTTTTGAGTATTTAAATCTAGAAATTAAAAGTTTACTCGTTAATGGAGGTTGATGGGCATTTATGTCTGAAATTTTAGTATTTAATATGAGTTATGAGGGTTGCTAGGTGATATTAATGACCCTAAAAGGATTTAGTGAAATTATTGAAAGCTAATGGATGGTATTGAGCTTAACGTGCAAGCTTGAAAGTAATGGACAAAGAATTTAGGTTGTTAAGTGTTGAAAAATGAGAGTTGGAAGTGCATATGTGGTAATGTTGATGAGTTTGAACTTGATTAATTGTGTATTAATCATCTAAGCACCATATTTGGCTTGGAAAGCAAACTTGAAAGTGTATATTGAGGGATAAACCTTAACCTCTTAAACGAGCTTAACGTACTATCATATGGTTCATGACATGCTTTCACATTTACAATCACAATTATGCATGCAAATAAACCCATTTCACATTATATTGAGGGAAACTATCTTAGATAGTTGTTTGTTAATTGTATTATAATGTGAAATGGGTTTATTTGCATGCATAATTGTGATTGTAAATGTGAACGCATGTCATGAACCATATGATAGTATGTTAAGCTCGTTTAACTTGAAACACGAAGTTGAATTCAAAGAGATTTTCAAACTATAAATGTGTGTTGGAATAAAAAGTGCATGTTACGTGATGTGTTGATAGTGTGATGTAATGGCATGTGAATGTTACATATATGGCTAGTAAGAATTAGAGATATGTTATGAAATTGAGTATTGAAGTGGAGAAAGTTGTGAAAATAATAATGATGCTCACTTGGGTAACGTAATTCTGTAAAACCTAATGTGTTAATATTGAGTAAATGAAATTGTGAAAGGAGTGAGCACCATACATTGTATGATCATTTGGCGGGAGCTCGCACAGGGAGAGGAATGGATAAAATTCATATGGTACTTATGGCTGTCTCTCAGTGCATGAAGGCATAGCCTTGTCTTACTGTTTGTTGATGGATTGTCTCATAATTTTTTGAGAAAATAGAACATAATTATTTCTACCTGTTTGTTGAGTAGATTAGTATAAGGTATACGACACCACAAAGATTTGAGATTAAGGGAAGCCATGATTTGAGAGTGAATACTGTAATCTTTAGCCTAGTTACACCTTACAATTGGTGAGCTTAAGTAATCCAATCACATAGACAGAGTCCTGATTATATTTATATCCTAAGGTTTCAATTAGAGGAAATAAGGAGGTTATAAGGAGAATTAATCTTGCATATGTGTATATCCTATGCGTCGCATGTTGTTAAGTCTATGGCAAGTCATGATAGTGAATATATTATTGCCACATGGTTGTGTGTAATGTGATAATGTGCATTGAGTTGTGAATTAGGTCATTGTCACTGGTTTGTGAGTACTGTGGCAATGTACCTCATGATTTGAATTGTGAAATATAAAAATGAACTTAATAAGTGAAAGTTTAACCTATGATATGTTTAAACACATAATTTTGAGTATTCAATTTCTTGTTTTGGGTTTTAAATCAATTGATATGCTATTGTACAAGGTAGGTGTACCTTGGTTACTGAGTAGTTAGATTCAAACCTCTCTTTCAATATTTTACAAGCTCTAGTTCTGGTGCAGAAAAGAGAAGAACTTTAAAGGCTTAAGAATTCCATGAATTCATACTGCAAACTATAAAGCTTCCTCATCTTATTTATTTTGTGTAATGTATTGGATATTGCCAATTAGGTAATATTTTGTATACACTTATACTAATAGAGGTTTATGATTTTTAGAGTGTATTTTGAGCCTTGGATTGTTGTTTATATGATTTGTAAATATTAATAGAGTCAAAATACTAGTACAAGTATAGAAAAATTAATTTAATCATATCTATGAATATTTATAGTTAAATGCAATACTAAAACCTTCCTTTTGTTTTTATATTAAAGAGATTGAAGAGTAAAAATTTAGAGTGATAAGAATTATGTGTGTGTGGTATAGTGTACAAGTAGTCGTAAGTCTATTTGAGTGTGTTTTAGGTGTTAGGAATAACTTTTAACACTTGTGTAAGGTTTTGGACACCCTTAAATTATGAAAAATGTGAAAAGTTGTGAAAAAGTGTTTATGTGTTAATCTTCCTTATGTGACAATTTTGAAATAAAATTCATGCCATTAACTAATTAATGAAAAGAGCTTTTCATAGATATTTAAATTATCTCATTCAGATGTCAGATAAAGAAACGAGGCACGTTAAAAGTTGCATCGGGTTGTTGTCCGATATTTGTAATATGCCAAGGTGTGTGGTACAGACTATAACAATCATAGCGCATGTGCACATGCCATGGAACACTGCCTTGTTTTTCATCCCTTGGTATTTTTCCCTGATTTTTGAATCTTTTCATTCTTATAAGGTGTCTTATACTTCTGAAACAATATTTTACTCTGATTAAAAATTTGTTATACGATTTTTGATTTATTTTGAACCCTTATTTAAATAAAGCTTTTAGACTTGGGCCTTATTCTGGATGGAAAAACGAGTGAATTCCATCTTTCAAAATAATAGTCCGCTTTGGTGGATATTTCAGGCCATCTTAAATCTTGTCATATAATGAGAAGAACAGAATTTCTTTTATTGATAAACAAACAGAAGAAAATATAATATAATCACCCAATTCCGAACAAACACGGAGAAATGCAGTGCCAAGCCACAACAAAAGAGTTGCCTGAATGCTAAGGAGAGTCTTAATAATTCCTACTAATTAATCGCAAATCAAAGCAAGGAGAGTCGAGGGAGCTGCCAAATTTGACATTCGACCCTGCACTGCTTGTTCCTATATCTTTGATGGCCTAAGTTGAAATTATGAGAATGACCGTGTTCATTAAGTCTTTCCAACACTCATCATTTCACACTGCAACCACCCCACAACTACTATCCTCCCCGTGTATGATTTTCTCTGATTCAACCTATATTGCTCAACGGTATAATTTATTTATTGGAATAATGTAGTAAATTCGTTTAGGGATGCGTCGTTTTCATTGACTGGCGACGGTGAATCAGCGCGATCCCGCAGCAGAGCATCCGATTATGTCAGTTGATAGTGTTTACCCTCCGATTTCAAAAAGTTTGGTTTTTTTTTGGGGGGGGGGGGGTGGATAAGAAGAATGATGGCATTGTAGTGGCGTTTTGTTACGCACTCGGGAGAAGGTTGTGTTCACTGGTGAAAGGGAAGAGAGAAGATGCATGAAAAATTATGGATTAATTACACAATCTGTGTGTGTATTGTGAGTTTCCCCGCTACCGTTCTTGATGATGCATGATGGCCTTCCATACTTTACACACACCTCAGCTAGAAGCAGATGAAGCCATTTTTTATGCCGCGCGTGCACATGACTCATGGCAATGAATTTTTAGTCTCGATCATGTAATTGGAATCCCCAGCTTGTTTCAGATGTTGATTAAGGTTGTACTAAATAATTTTGTATATATTTTTATTTGTTAGTTGATAATTTTTTTATGTGATAATCGGTTTTTTGTCATTTATTTCTAGGTAAACAAGTTATAAGAAAGTGATATTTTTTTAATAGAATATCAATTCATTTTTCGCATATTTAATTACGAGCAAAGGAGTTTTTGCTTGTTAAACCAATATGGCTACTCCATTTTTCCTGCCAGCAAAAAACATGGTTACTTGTATTAAACGTGTTTGGAGATATGTTTCAAAAGCCCATGTCTTTTAATATTTAGAGTTTTTTTTTTTTTCAAATAAGCCTTTTGATACTCGGAGTTGAACTGCCACGAACGGAAGGATTTATTTTGGCCGATCAACACTGTGAGATCTCAACCATTCAAATTTTAATTTGGATGGTTCAAATATAATAAATTATTTTATATTTATTAAAATAAAAACTTATAAAAATTACGAAAAATTGTAATAAATCTTTTTATCATTAATCAGATTTAATTTAAAAGATCTAATTTAATATTAACATTTTATATATTAATTATCCAAATGTACTTTGTATAATTTAGATTTTAAACTTTTAACATATAATTTTTTTAAAAATATTTTATATTTTTATTAAAATCTAGAGTACTGTTAAAATATAAAATTATAGATATTTTAATATTAAATTGGACTATATAAAATATATCTAGGTAATTAATATATAAAAATTATAAATTTTTAATATTAAATTAAATCCTACAAATTAAATATAAACCCAATTAATAATAATATATTAATTTTTTTTATAATTTTTTATAAATTTTTATTTTAATAAATATAAAATAATCTTTTACCATCTCATTACCTTGATGAGCATGGCACCCATAATCAAACCGTGAACTGAACATTCTGGAGTGCTCGCATGAATAACTGCTGACGTGGCTCTGCATCTTCCCCTGCGAATTAGGGTTCACTGAAATATAAAAATAAAAATTCGATCGACACAGAGTTACTGGCCAGTAATTGATAGATGAATTCATATATAACTGAAATTGACATGCAAAATTAAAATTTCCACAGATTTACTAGCCATATTGGTGGATTCATAACTGAATCCCTGTTTATTTGATTACTGTCATTGAATAATAATTACCAATGCGCACTACGTTGGCACTCATCGGATCAAATTCTTCACACGCGTTTGCCATTGCATTCATCCCCCCAAAAACCATTTGTTACTTATTTGTTTTTCAAACATCAAGTCGCTGATTTCTCTACCTGCTTATGGCATCATTCTTAATTGTCTTCGACATAATTGAGTTGCCCTCATTTGCAAAGGACTTCAAAATTCATTATTTTTCCGACTGCATATTTTCAACCAGCTAATTTTTCTTTCCTTAACTAAATAAATGTTATATTCTATGCGTTGATTATTAATTAATATTTCCTCCGGTCATGTATATTAGGCATGTTATAAAAGTACAATCTGACATGCTTTATAAGTTATTATACATGAAATTATTTTATTTTAAATTAAAATTTTCATATTATTTTTAAAAAGTAGTAGAGAGATAAAAAAATAATATTATATATTTTGTTTACTTTTTACTTTTTATTTAAAATTTATGTTTTATTTTTGTATTTTTTTTACATTTATATTAATAAAATTAATAAAAATAATTTATAAGTAAGATAGTAGGGGATATGAATTAGTCAAGAGGTTCGGTTGCTCATCATGACATTGTGCATAAATAAAGTAAACTGCACCACGGGCACAGCTAGAGCTGGGAATTAAAATGGCTGAGCCTATTCGGGATCAAATATGTTCGATTTAAATAGGCTCGAATCACAACAAGCTCAATTTTTTAAAAAATTTAAATAGTTAAATCCGATTTAAATACTTAAAATTTATTTTTAAAATTATTTTGAATTAATTTTTTACTTTAAAAGTAATTATTTTATTTTATAAAAAATATAAAATATATTTTTTTGATACTTAAATGATGTATAGGACTCAAATGTATAGTATTTTAGTATAAAATGACTCAAAACTTAAATAATTAATTAATATTTATTATATTTTATATATTTTTAAAAATAAATTTTTTTATTCGTGTATTCAGGCCAAACCCCAAACCTGATCTAACTTGATTTGAATTTTTTCTAACATATTCGGGCCAACTTGACCTGAATTTTTAGCTCTCGGTGTAACTTTCTTTGCACTTGAACTTGGTAATTAAAATCAGGATAAAATATAAAATGACATTGCTTTAATTTACTCCGTCCGGCTCATGTTATAGGACAATCTTAAACAAATTATTATCTTAAAATATAAAATAATATGAGAAAAATAATATTTTATTACTGATTCTTTTTCAATAATAAATAAAAATAATATTATAACATAATTATTCAGTATACAAATGTATTTTTAAAAGTTTATAATTTTATTTTTAAAAATAAATTTATAAAATATCCTTATTATGCTTTATTAACATATATAATTTTATTTTAAATTATTTTATAATTTAAATTGAAAGGAGTAGTCATGCTACGCAGAGTTGAAGAGAAGGAAAGGCTTGGACACGTGCAATTATGATTGTCTGCTCCTCCCTCGCTAGCCAGCTGCGCACACCACACACATGCCTCATTTATTCTAATCGAAACACGCGTTGAGCTAATTCACCTGTTTGGATAGGTTCTATAATCAACTATACAATACTAAAGCATGGGTTTAGGGGGGAACCCAAATCCCCTCTCAAAAGCTAAAGATTCCATGAATTTCACAAATTTTATCTTTTTTAAAAAAAATGAATATTTTATAAAAACTAATAAAATAAAAAATAATTTAAAAAAAAGTCCACATAAAAATTGATGAATTTTAATTTTAAAGAATTTAAATCCAATTCTTTATATCTTTCTCGATCTTTTGGTAAGATCATAGCACGATGTGGTTTAATAACTCCACAGTTTCTTACAATTCTTTGTTTTATCTGCAGCAAGGTGACTATACATGTGGTATCGAAACTGAGCAACGAATATACAAATTTATACCGTTCTAGTTCATCCATCAAACTAAGAAATAAGGCCACGTTAATCAACGTATATAAAGTCTCCTAATAATATAATATTCGTGTCTTGGAAAATTTCCATTTAAAGTCGCACATGCACGGAATTATTATTTGTTGCTGACGGACCATATATAGTCAAGGGTAGCTACAGTAATAACGTATCATAGTCAACAACATGAACAACAAATTCAATATTCAATACATGCTCTAATATTCACACCCACACATGTGTAGATCCACGTGCCTACACATCAGCATGAATAGTCTCAACTTCTACGTCGCGTGGACAATGACAATGTGCAAAATCTTTGCTGATGTCACTCGCCAATTTAAAAATGAATTTGCTGGCACGATATATTACTAGTTTTGACCGCAAGAAATGCTAAAATTCAAGTTAAAATGTATAATTTTTTTTAATTTTAATACAGTTACATAAAAACTCATTTTACTTTTCAACATTTAAAATTAACCTCCTAACTTTTAATTTTTATTTTTCAAAATCCTCTATCATTCATTAACTATTATTTTATTAACATAGTTATTGTTGTGTTATATTAATGTAGCACGCATGATGATACTATCATTATGATTGTAATTTTATTAAAAATATTATTATTATTTTTTAACATAATTTAATGATTGTAATTTTTGCTTTTAATACACATGATGATACTATCATTTTTTAGTTAAAAGACACCGTTCTTATTACAATTTAGGAAAAAAATTATAATTTTATTATTACTTATTAATTAAAACAACTTTTTATATTAAACAAATAAAAAGAAAAATATATAAAAGTTATCACTGATAAGAGTCATATAAAATTCATTATCTATTTTGTTTATTTTTTTTGATACTTTTATTGATTTGTAGCTATTATTTTTTCCTCTGAATGAAGAAGTTTTCAATATTTATTCAAACAAAAAAAATGTTACTATTATGTTGTAAATGGAATGTGTGTTGCTGTAGAATAAAATATTTTTCTGCTATTGGTAACTTGTATTGGTTTTGTAATTAAAAACAATTGGTAAAATATCATAGTTTCCTTTTGTTAAAGGGTAAATTTTTATTTATGTGATTCCTATCAACGATAGCTTTTAGATATTTTTTTATTTTTTAATATGAAAAGTTGTTTTAATTAATAAAGAATAATAGTATTATAATTTTTCTCACAAAAATGAGAACAATGTCACAGTTAAAAAATGGAAACATCATCATGTATTGCCCCTTCTAAAATTGTGTTAAAAATAATAAAAATATTTTTTTTTGTCATGTGGCATGTATATGGTATTAATCTAACATGGCAATAACTATATTAACAAAATAATAATTAATTAATAGTAAGGGTTTTGAAAAATAAAATTATAGGTTAGGAAGTTCATTAATTTTAAATTTGAAAGGTGAGGAGTATCATATATAACTGTTTTAAAGTTCAAAAAGGTTTTATGTGCATTTTAGCCTAAAATTTAAGGTAGACATTTTCTCACGTAGGATACAAATCTGACTTTGTGATTATTTCGTGTCAATTGACTTATATCTCTAGACAAGCGAGGCTATATGCACTGTGGGATAATAATTACGTGATTCTGTGATAGAAAATAAAAATCTTAGATATAAGAGATCATTATACTTGGTTAATTAAGTTATGAGAGATCAGGCATTGATATGATGAGAAAAAACCTCTTAGATATTTTAAAAAGACTGGACGCAAGCGATAGTTGATCAAAAACCGAAATAATTTCCTCTGTACTACAGTGCTTGTTTCTCATTTTCGATCGCTTTGTCGAATAATACTTAATTAGCTATGCCTTTAATTGATAAAGTTTTATTGTTAATTGAATCCCGAGACCGCCCCGTCTAGATGATAGCTTCGGCTTTCAAATTCAGCGATAATTTCTGCTACGTATAGGTAATTATACAACTTTGAAGCAGACTTCTTTTGTTTGTTATTTATATATACTGGAAAGTGACATGCACTGTGAAGGGAAAAGAGAAGCATCGATAAGTAAGTGAGATGCATGGCTAGATGCGCACACACACACACACACACTAAAATTAAAAACGCCAGGATAACAGAAATGTGTACGGAGCAAGGAGTTAAAGTTGAAAGAAAAAGTATTAAATAGCAATTTTGTAGAATGATTTTTTGGCCGCTGTATTATCTAGTCAGTTATCTATTTACAACCTTATAGATACAATTTACATGTATGTATAAATTCAATACTGCGTTATACATGTATGGCTCATGGACAACAACAATATCTGCTAACGTCTTAATTTCACAACGTCACCTTTACGTACGTGCTTGAATTTTTTCCCGGCGTCCAATTGAAATGAATATTGTTGGTATATAATTTCAACTAAGTAGGTATGATGCTGGAACGGATCGACTTCTTTTTCACTATTTAATTAATGTTTATATATCCTGGAAAGTGACACGCCCAAGCAAAAGGAAAAAGAGGAGCCATATACATATGTAGTGGATGATCGCATGGCTAAGTCACATACATACATCCATATATAAATTTTTAAAGTTAAATGAAAGATATCTATATGCTAACGCTAAATTAGTTAAAAGAGAGATCAGTAAATGGTTCAAATAAAAAAGAAATTGGTAAGTGGTAATGTTTGCAGAATAATTTTTCACGTTATATTAACTAGTTTATATATTTAAACCTCATAAATTTAATTAATTATTTTGCTCGGTAGCCATGACAAACCTCTGTAAAATAACATTTTCAGTTACTGACGTTCCAAAAATCTTTTAATGGCTAAGCTCAAACCTACCTTTTCGCTTAACCGCTTATTTGCAAAGTAAATTGAAGAGGTGATGAACGAATTAAGAATGAAATGCAGATTGTAGGGGATTGAGAATGATTTTTTCTTTTTTTGTTTTTGGTAAAATATAAAAGAAAGTGGTCATGTTTTGTCTTTTGGACGGGCAAAGAAAGTTTTGTTTTCGATAGCTAGTAGAGCAGTGATAGACTATTATGCATAGGTGGAATATTACAGACACATAGAGCAAATGCAAATTAAAAAGGCAACTCCCAGGCCTCAGAGCCTATAAATAACGAGTAGCTACCATGTGTGGGGGCAGGGCAATAAAACAAGAGATCCACTGACCACTCTGGGAGAAGAGCCTCCAAACTCCACCATGGCTGTCGGAGGTTTCGCCGTTGACGCTCCTTCCGACTCTTTCGACGGCAAGATTACTCTCTCCGTCCTCATCACTTGCATCGTTGCGGCATCCAGTGGCCTCATTTTTGGATATGACGTCGGAATTTCAGGTTTTCCCCCCTCCCGCCTTTCATTTCTCTCTCTAACACAGCATATCTGATTATAGACTCATACCCTACTGCCTTGTCTGCAATCTTATTTGATTTCTCTGTTTTTTTAATAATTAAACAAGATCTTTCCCCTGGTAGAAGCTCTGAAAAACCAGAGACTCTGCTTTTCTTTCCTAACTATTAATTTATTATTTTTAAGCCAACCACTGCGTTTTAATTATCAGTAGATCAGTTTTACAATAGCTGCTTTTTTCTACCCGTGTCCTGTCAGCTGAAGTTAAAAGTTGATCTACCCCAAGCTCAAGGCAACGTAACAAAGGAAGTTTCTCGTGTCAATGGGATAAATGTGACACCCGTGCCCTCGAGATTTATTGAATTTTTTTTTATATAACCTTTTAAGGCAAATTCAACAGTTAAAGCATGAGAGTTAATACTATCAATTCTATTATAAGAGCTCTTGGAAGGAAGACCAGAGTAGATATATTCTTGTCCTGCTGACAAATTTGTTAACTTTAGCTTACTTTTTGCTTGGAAAATCTGTAAAAATGAATCCCAGGTGGCGTGACTACGATGACACCATTTCTTGAGAAGTTCTTTCCAGCCATACAGAAGAAAGCCGCCAGCACAGAAACAGACGTGTACTGTGTGTATGACAGTCAAGTACTGACGTTATTCACGTCGTCATTGTACTTAGCAGGATTGGTGTCATCTTTAGCAGCTAGTCGAGTGACAGCCACGCTGGGTCGAAGAAACACCATGATCTTGGGTGGCTGCTCCTTCCTCGTCGGCGGTGCCATTAACGGAGGTGCCGAAAATATTGCTATGCTCATCTTGGGTCGGATCTTGCTCGGTCTCGGAGTCGGTTTCACCAACCAAGTAAGTTTACATAGCACTGGGCTAAAGCTCAAGGATCCATTTATTAGACTATAAATCTACTGACTAATTGTCCTGATGCCTTTGGGATCTGATATGCGAATAAATAAAGGCAGCGCCAGTTTACCTATCGGAGATAGCTCCGCCAAAATGGCGAGGTGCGTTCAACACAGGATTTCAATTCTTCATAGGTATTGGAGTGGTTGCTGCTAACTGCATCAACTACGTCACTTCCAAACGCTCATGGGGGTGGCGTCTCTCCCTTGGCCTCGCCGTGGCACCGGCTGTCATAATGACCACTGGTGCTTTCTTGATTACTGACACTCCTAGTAGCTTAGTCCAGCGTGGCAAGATAGATCAAGCCAGAATTGCCCTACGCAAAGTCAGAGGGTCTGCTGCTGACGTGGAGCCTGAGCTGGATGACCTGGTCAAAAGGACTGAAAAGTCAAAAGCTCTCCAGCAGGAACCCTTCACCACCATATTTGAGAGACAATATCGGCCTCACCTGGTCTTGGCAATCGCCATCCCATTCTTCCAGCAACTCACTGGCATTAATATTGTTGCCTTCTATTCACCGAACCTCTTTCAGTCTGTGGGTTTTGGAAACGACGCTGCTCTGCTTTCAACCATGATACTTGGAGTGGTCAACCTTGCATCTATATTGGTGTCCACTGCTGTGGTAGATAGATTTGGACGAAGATTCTTGTTCATCATCGGGGGCATTCAAATGCTTGTTTGTCAGGTATGTACTTTTTCCTTTGAAGAGTTTTACTGAGTCGTAATATTATTGCTAATGAATCATTTGTGTTGTGAAGATTGCGGTGACTGTGGTGCTAGCACTTTCGAGAAGCACACAGCATATATCAAAGAGCAATGCAACATTAGTACTAGTGCTGTTGTGCTTGTATGCTGCTGGATTTGGGTGGTCATGGGGGCCTCTGAGCTGGCTCATTCCGAGCGAAATTTTCCCCTTGAAGATTAGAAGCACCGGACAAAGCATAAGCATTGCTGTGAACTTCTTGACCGTATTCGTGTTGTCACAGACATTTTTGACCATGTTGTGTCGCTTTAAGTATGGTGCTTTCTTGTTCTATGGGGGTTGGATTGCCGTGATGACGGTCTTTATTGTACTTTGTTTGCCAGAGACCAAAGGAATTCCTCTCGAATCCATGCATGCGATATGGAGAAAACACTGGCTCTGGCATCGCTTTTTAGCTAAAGATGATGCCCAAGATGATCTTCCACGGACCTAACCTTTTATGTATTCTTCTTCGAAACTAATAATATAGAAGATCTTACTCCTCCGCGATGATATAAAAATTACGACTTGTGTATAAATTTCTGCTGTCTGTATGAACATACTTGTACTGCAACCACGTTGAAAGACTTGTGCCTTTTGGTTTGGCATCACATTGACTTTGTCTATTGAGTAAAATCTCGTGGATCTCTCGTCAAATCATTGTGAGTGCAACTCGAGACTCTTCAGGGAGTGCAAAACACTAGCCGTTGACAAGAACAGCCCACAGCTAGTCCGCTCACGGACCTTTGTCTTTCTTTGTGGGCTCCTTGACTTGACACGAGTCGTCTGTGTAAGTATTTTTCAGGCCAAAAAATTAGGTCGGGCCAGATATCGGGTTGGGCTGGTTGGCCATGCGGCTAACCTAATTCATTAAAATATTTGTATATATTAAGAAAGAAAGATGACACTAAAATCTGATTCGTCTAAATAGTTTTATTTATAAAATTTCACCTATAATCTGATATTTTAAAATGTTATAACTTTACTAAAATTTTTAAAAAAATTTGTATTAATAAATTTTTAAGTGAAAATATTGTTTTATCCTTATAAAAAATAATAAGATTCAATCACAATTTTTATTTAATGAATAATAATTTTTATTTTGTAAATCACAAAAATTATACAAAAAATCATAATTTATCAAGTATATTTTTTATTACTGAAAAACAAGCCTCAATCATAACTTTTTTTTAAGAAATAATAACTTTTATTCTATAAATCACAAAAGTTGAATAAGAAATTATAATTTATTAAGTGTAATTTATGTTATTGAAAAATAATTTTTTAAAATAACAAGTTTCAATCATAATTTTTATTTAAAGAATAACAACTTTTATTCAAAGAATCGTAATAATTAAATAAGAAATCACAATTTATTAATAAGGGTAAAATGATCTTTTCAATTTAAAATTTATTAATAAGAACTTCTGTGAAATTATAATATTTTGAGAAATCATATTTTTATTTATATAATTTAAGAGGTTTTATTGTCATTTTTTCATATAGATAATTCATCTAAATATCATATAATAATTTACACAAAAATGAGTATAATAATAAATACAACAGAATTTATTTTGAGGGTAATTGTATAATTTGAGATGAAGTTTTGAAATACGTCTTATAAATTATAAACAATCAAACTTCTATTAAATCCCTTTTGAATATCATAAGCAAAAATTAAAGTTGAGAGGAAAAAAAATTAAAATTTAAAATAAAAAACACACATTTTAAAGAAAATATGCGGCAAACTTGCTTTTTGTCAATGAAATTACAGAAATGAAAATCATAAATGGATTATTGAGTTTTAAGTTATGGCTTTTTTTTTTAATTCTATTATTTTCTTTATTTTTTTTCTTACTATCTCGGCTAACCCTTCTCTATAGAGAAGGGGGTCCACACACAAGTAACCAGACACACGCCCACACTACTCACAACAACTCAAACATACATATTTAACGATATTTCCCCCGGACTACTTGGTGATTTTACCCAAGACCCCGTAAGAAGTAGGGATTGTGCCAATTGAGCTATAAGCTCTTGGCTAAGTTTTGTTCTCTATGTGTGCATTGTTTCTTCCCCTTCCTATGGATACACGCTTATTTTATTTACAATACATAAATTTTATAGACACAAAATATTATTAGATAAATATGAATTTTAAAATTTTCCATGTTCTTCAAGATTTATGAATTATGATGGCAGAGTTCAAGTCTTTGGAAAAACAAGCACTGATTGTCCCGTTAAACGCTGAAAAATATGTCTTGGGCCTTTTACCATAAATGTTATCATAATGCGTACCCAATTGAAATCTCAAAAGCAAGATACTTGTATTTAATCAAGCATTATTGGAGCTACTTTAAAATTGGTACCCCAACCAAACTGACCAGGAATTGATGAAGCGTCCAAGGCACGCAAAGTCTTTACTCAGTAACAAAAATGGCCGGACACTAACTGATGTTTCTCATTCCTCATGATAGTCATGCGCCATATAGAAGACACTTAACTTGCATATGTTGAACAAACTCATTCTCTTGTTATTCAAATACTATCCTTCCCGTCCCACCCTCTCAGATCCTACCTAACTCTGCCATTCAACATAAATTAAGTATTACGAAACCATGTATGGTCCTATCCTTTTAATTGATCCCTCAGTAAATTATATCTCCAGTGACATTTCCATAGCCTTTTGTTTTTGAGAAATCCATGCATGCTTTCCAGACAGAAAAGATGTATTCGAACCAACAAAGACATGCCATCCATTGTCATATTTGTCCATCACTTTGTGAAATACAAATATGGAGATAGATTTAAACAAAATGAAATGAGAGGAACGCAGAGATCTTAGTTAATCGCAGAAATATGAACACTTGAATGGTGAGAGATCGTTTGAGAGAAACCTGACTTTGATGTCACGGAAGAAATAAACAAAATCAGGAAATAATACCATAAGAAAATACAAAGGAGAAGAGAACAAAGGACGAATTTGAATATAAACTGTGTTATATTCATTGATTTCATTCATTTGAAACACGAGAGTATATATATATAAAGGAGAAAATTTATTCTTGTTAAGTGCAAGATCATTTTAGAATAATTACAATAAATGAAACGGGAATTCAGTCAACAAAATTACCGTTAATAGTACAAATCATATCAACTCATAATTATAATTAGCGTGAGCAAGTGCTAATAATACACTAAATCACATCGGAACTGTTATTTTATCCTGGCAGTAGTCTGTCTCAACTCTTAATCCTCAAACATCTGGCGTTGACACTGAGATTAAAGACTGAACAGTTGCTTTTTGTCTCATGTAGTATTATTTATTAAGTCTATCCTCACAAAGTACTTCAAAGAATTCATAAAATGTCGACAGGAACCACTTCTTGCTGCCAATTTCAATCACAAGAGTTGCTTCGAAGACACTGAGCTCTGCTGCCAGTACATGTATGTGTTATCGAAATACATATCAATGACTGGACATACAGACTAGCATACTGATATATTGATATCGATCGTCATCATCAAAATAAAAAAATCAGAAGGAGACCCTCGCACAATATATTAATGAACGACGATCAATTATAAATATACCCTTCTCACATTTAAGATTAACAGAGTAATTGTCGAAGCGTTGAGAATTACTACGGGAGAAAAAAAAAAGGATGAAATCTGACAGACATTGTGATGATGTGCTGATAGGAGTGAGTGAATCAGAGGAACATAAATGAGTGGGTTGGGGGCATTTAACAGGAGGAGCCTGAAGGTGTTGAGAGGTTGAGGGGGAAGAAAGGCATGCAAATGTAAGTAATAGAGAAGACAGTGAATGAGGGGTTGTTTAAAGTTGGTCACTTATTCAAGTCTCTGCATAAATGCGAATTCAAAGTGATTTAATGAAGGCAGGTGACCTTCCTTCAAAGTGATTTAATGGTTTCTTGGTAGTTGGCCTCCTTCCTTGAATCTTCAAGCCAATTTTGATTCTTCCATCTTTCTCTTTGTAAGTAAAGAAACTTAGATTAGGAATAAACACGTGAATCAGGAGGGAAGAATGGTAAAGATTAATTGATTGCGAAATTCCACTTGCACTTATGATCAGTCTCTTGTTGATCGCCAGCAAAATCTTTTAGTTATGCCGTCCATGTCGGTTGCTCGTCAAATTAATTTTATGATCGGCGATATTTGGCTAAAAGTAAACCCGGAGGCATAACCGACCAAGCGATACATGGTATGTGTCTTTTTCCAAGTTGAGAAGCTGGTCATAGATAGAAAATCCCGAGAACCTTTTTATAAGTATTTTGCAGGTGTTTTTATCACGTCTTTCAATTCTACTGCAAGGGAAGAGAAGTATAGTACGGATTGATTAATTGTGAGAGAAGAGGCAATTGTCGTAATTAATTTTGTAGGTGATGACATGATGCATTGTTATTACACGGCGTTTTAATTCGTAACATTCAACTACATTTGCAGACATACGCACACACTTACACGTCTCATAATTTGTTTCTGGTTTCAGTCTCATGAATTGTTTAGCCGTTCGAAGGAGACTCATAAAAGCTGAATCGTGGTGTTCTTAGGAGGAAGTGGGGATCGTTGGGCATGGAGTGCAGCTGAAGAAATTAAGGAGAGCGAGAGAGTGGTTGTTTCAAAGATTTATTTAGGAGAGAGAAGGAAAAATAAATTTCAGCTCATTTTTTTTGGTAACTCTTCTTAGGACTTGGTTGATTTTAATGGCTGAAGAGGGTGTTGAGAGCTTTAAGTGACCCAAATGGGGAAGATGAAGCTATTATATCCAACATTAAAAGCCATGGTCTCTCACTACCTTCCCTCAACTGTATACAGACTCCTAATATTAAATGAATCTTTGCCATACCTCCCAGCCTCTCACCCTCTTTCATAAAGTACCAATACTTACCCTTCAGCTGTCGCCTTTCGGCTTCGATTTATGGTACGTCATGGATTCAAATTAATTCATACCAAAATTAGATGGTTATTTCTGCCAGATACTTTGGTGGGGTTGTCAGTTACTCAATTCTATAGATTTGGAAGGCCAAGTATCAGAATTCAGGCCTTGGTGCTGTGTAGTTATTACGAGGGTGCCAACATGGAAAATCACGTCATGCTTAGGCAGGTAAAGTCCTTTTATTTTCGTGGACCTCCAAGTTTTAACGGCCCAACCTTATCCTATATAACCACTTCAATCTTCATGAACGTTTGGTCATTGATATACACGTAACGTAAAGAAGAGAGGGGGGGTGGGGTTAAACTACACTCCTTGAGTAGAAGTGATGGTTTCTTTTCACAAAGCCCTGGCCGAGAGTCCGGGAAGTGAAGTTGAAGCTTCTTCAAAAAAGAGAAAGTGGGAAGAGTCACTTCCTGTGGAGTTCTTCAACAATCAAACAGAGGCAGAGAAAAGGAAATCCACATTTCATATGCCTTCAGATAAACGGCAACAATACCCCAGTTTACAGGTATATATATTGTCAAACATGTTAGAAGCTATAGCCACATACATGCGTATTATTAAGTTACGTCTTTAATCTTTCTAATGCAGTCAGGGTTCTGTAAGACAAGGATAAATACGGATACGCCAGAGGACCTAAAGAATAGCCCTGCACCACCATCCTCTACTCAAATAAGCTTAGACCTTGAGCTGAACTTGACATTTGATCAATCACAGAGGAGCAAAGCAGTCCACCTCAAAATAAATGAGAAGCAGAAGGATTCTGGAGATAAAAGTCATTCGGAGGGAGACCACAGAGAGATGGTTGCCACTGTTTGCATGCGGTGCCACATGCTAGTAATGCTACGTAAGTCATCTCCTGCCTGCCCTAACTGCAAATTCATGCACCCCCCAGACCAAAATCCTCCAAAATTCTTGAAGAGAAAGTGCGGCCTCTTGTGCTAGAATCGGCAAGTTCTCAGCTTTATCACGACCAACATGTTCCTGGCATTAGTTATCTTCAATTTCTCCAAGTACAAGTACAGTATATTTGACTGTTAGACTGTTAGAGTAAGGGTGAATGGATGACTGGTAAGAAACTAACATCGGGTACCATATGTGTAAATATAGTGTTTCTCAATCATCCAAAAATTTATCCAGCGAAGTTATATGTTGCCAGATAATAGAAGAAATTTGGTGTAGACTCTTTCCGATGCTGGATGATAACTGATGCCCCTTTACTCGTAAAAGCTTGTTTCATAAAGTAGCAAAGAAATTTTATGCTATGGTTTTCTTTACCAGTAACAGTGAATGAACAACCAGTTTCCTTAAAAATGGTCACTGTGATGTTTGAACCATTGCTGGATAACAGATCTACTCTTCTGTGTAAGTGAATTTAATTCTTAATTCCGCCCCCGAGAGTCCCTTGCTACAGTAATTCTGAAGTTCGAAAGCTCATGCCAGCTGTAACAATATTATTCAGTGAAATCTTAAAAGACGTCTTCTTGCGCTCCCCCAACCCAAAAAAAAAAAATAATAATAATAATAAAACAAGGAAGGAAATCTTGAAAGAAGGTTCTATAAACTCAACCGTCCGATACAGGAGCAAAAATAAACACCATATAAAGTAAACCGAAGTTCCCAAGAACTCTCGTAACTGAAAAATAATTAGAAGTGAGACATGAATTAATGACTAAGATGGTCACTGAACCTCAAAGGTGCATGCAGAATATAATGATAGCAGATGAATATCCGTGACATGGATCACGTATTTTGTACATTTCCTCCGCCGTTTAATGTAAATTGAATGTTAGTGTAGCCACAGCCCACAAGGCCCGGGCTCGATCATTTACGTTCTCTGCTTTCTAACTAGCAAACTCGTTTTGGATGCTAGAAATAAATACCAAGTCATCAATATTTGGAATGATCCATCTAAAATTTCAATACAAGGAATTGCATAACAATGACAATTCCATTGATATTTTATCTTATAACTAAATTATTTCATCTCATTTAACTTCACAGTGAAATTGTAAGAAATTGCATAGCAATGACTAGGATTTAGTTCATTAGGTAATAGGTAACTAGATGATCTCACCCGTTTCACAGGGCTATAAATCAAACGACGAAAAAAAGAGACATAAAAAAAAAAAAACCGAAGGAATAGTATACATTGATTTTATTTTTATAATGTGTGTATATATATTGATAAGAACTTAAGATGTCAAACCATAATGATCCGTATAATATAGACAACATGATGCTAATAATTTTTGAAATACTTTCAACAACTTCAAGCCAATTGCTATTCAGAGCCTGCTTGCACGCTTCTAGTTGCAGGACTGTTTTTTGGGTAGGATTCTGAAACTTGACATGAGAGCGATATGGTCTGACGACCAAAGGGGTGAGGGAAGGCCAGCAGCGACATCTTCGTGATCCAGAAGTTCCAGCACAGCTTCAACCTCCAAAGTGTTCACTATAAGGAAGCATTTTATGCTGTTAATGATAATTTTTTTTATTTTTTTATTTTTTTGCTCTCCTTGCCAGCAATGATAAAATGGTTTTAGCATGGAACATAACTTAAAACTCAGCTTCATTAAAGTGAACATGCACAACCGTGAGAAAATCCATGATGCAAATTTCAATGAATAAGTCATGGTAATCTGTAGATTCATTTCTTGACACACCATAAGAAATTACTTTAGAGGAGCCAAATACACTCATTACAAGTCCCACTTAGGGAACTCAATGAAAAGTGGAAAGAAAATTGGAAACCGATAATTACTAGTGGAAAGAATATCACACACCAATACATTACTTGAGATCTCTTAGACAATATGTGACAAATAAGCATTGCCTTCCAAACAATTCCAAATCAAAGAAATTGATTCTGTCCACCGACAACACTCATTCCCTACTGGACCAAGACGTCCTGCCCAAAGTGGGGCACAATCTTTTTTGTATTTATCCAAATATTATCCAATATGACAAGTATATACAGTCACTCATTGGCCTTTCCTCCTCCCGGTCAGAATCAAACACTAACACGCATCTTCTAGTAAGAAAAATAGGGGGAAAAAAAGGATTTAAAAGCTAGCACAAACTACACAGCCATGTAATGGTTTACTGATAGAGCACGATATATCCTATGCCCATTCACTTCATGGAATAGCAAGTATGATTTTGAGCCCAAAAATCCCATTCCATTAAAGGTCAATTTCTTTTCCCTTTCCCATTTCATCTCTTTCAAAAAATATCCAAGAAACCAAATGGGTCCTAAAGTCTTGGTGGCGAGCAAGGATGTCAAAATGTCAAGTCAGTGTCCTGTCTTTGCAGTTCTCACATTTTCAAGGATTTTTAAATGCCTCTTCAGTTATTGTGGGACAATATAGTTTCAGTGGCCTCCCTGTGGTGTTCCTCTCGTGATTTCTTTAGAGGGGCGTCTCTTTTTGATTTTGCAAAGAGAACGGTGACATCACACAACAATGGTTAGCACGCAAACATCTTTGTGACAAGGTTTCCTATATGGTAGTTGCATAAAATGACATCGAAAGAATAGGTAACTTTAGAAAATAAAGTTTATGAAGCCGTGATCCACCTGCCATGGAGGCAAATCTGTAGTTAGCACTTTACAAATTGCTTCTTCCCTAGAGGCTTATTCTATCTGAAGAATCCTAAAAGGGAAAAATTGGAGACGTAGGCCGATTAACACTGATACTTCAATAGAATGTTTAGCATACCTGTATAAAAAATATAATCTAAGGTTTTTGAGAATCGTTTTGAGCGGAAGGTTAATTCAGGCTCCCTGGTTTCTTGGTTAAACTTCCCTAACTGTCTTTCTTGCATTGCAACTGCTAAACCAAAACTTGCATATGCACTTGCCTGTAAAGCATAAAACTTGACTTCGTAAAGAAGAGTCCAGAGATACATTGAAACCATCACAACTACAGTGAGTAAAAACATGAGGCTTACGAGTAAAAAACGATGAACAAGCTTAAGATGCTGATATACACCATATGGATCGACACTTTCACTATGTTCTAGTTTGCCAGTAACCATAAAAGTGTAGGGATCACTGTTATGCCAATAGTAATGATAATTATTAATACCATAAAAGTAAAGCCGGCAAGATATCCTTTTGGAAAAAATGCTTAGGTTTTTCCAGATTCTGGTGTTACTTTTTTATTCACATTATTTAAACAGGAAAAAAGTTCCTTAGTTAGCTCAGTGGAAGCTCTTTCACTGGACACTAACCTTTGGGGAACAGAGTTGAAATCTCCACATATTAATAGAGGTATTTCTGATTGCAGCATTTTCTCTAGCTCATTGACTAGGGTTACAACCTTTACCCGAAGAGATAAAAGATGATACAGGAGTTATGATAATGTGTAAAATTATTCAATAAAGGTTTGGAAGGATGAATCTCCATACTTTTGATAAGCACCTGAAATAATTTTACATCAGGGAGTTTTGGATCTGAACATATATGTGCATTTACCTAGGGATGCATAACAAAGTCAATTGTCAGCAGTCAGCACCAGCAATATCAGTGAAATGAAAAACAGGTAATATAATATATCCAGTACCACACAAATTCTAGATTGGATGGCATCTTTAATGCAGCAATTTCCCAAGGTTTCCAAAATGACAACAAGTGCAACATTGTCCTGCGATACAAAAATTCTATGATGTTACAGCGTTTCATGAGATAAAAGGAACTGGATATAGCACGAACGGATAATTTTCATTTGGAACAGAAAAAATAATTTGAAAGAAAATTACATTTTTTCCTTCTTTGGTTGATGTACACTGATGAGAAAAAGAGAGAATATGGAAAACACAAAGAGATAGGCTCGAGTTGTGCTATATCTATAATGAACAAAAGGCTATACAATAGAGAAAATAAGCACGTGAGACTCAAAGCTTACATTTTGTCACGTAAAAAACTTAGTAAGAGCACTCAAATTCCATCAGCCCCTTCTCTTACTGAAAGATATACAATCTATTTGAGAACTGTTTTCGAAAAACAAAACTTCGTCTGGAAGCTATATGATATTGACTAAGGTCTCCATTATTTTTGGTTAAAATCAAATCAGACTGGAAATACAAATCCTGATAAAAGAACTCCAAAGAAAAAAGGAAATCGGCTGGAATGTTACAAGTTTTTCTTGAGTACTTATAGAATGAATTTGAGTACTCGACATTTAATGGCATTATACTGACAAATCCAAAATCTGAAAGGAACCCTTTGGGATGATAAGTCAGATTCAATACCAAGAATAAGGAAAAACCAAAGAGATAAAATAAAAAGCAAAGAGGGAACCCATTCGGAACTTCTACCTTCATGAGATGTTTGCTAGCTTCACTCCTTAGATCAGGTTCCAGTGCTTCAACTACAGGTGATGTTTTCTTATTAAATTCAACCTGAAAAAAGAAAAAGAAAAAAAAATCTCAAATTAAGTTTTAAAGAAATGAACAATCCAGAGCTTCTTACCTCATGTTTTGCAAATTCTTTAAAGAGATGCCTCCGGTAAAAAGTTGCACACCCATCAGTTACAAATTGATTCCCAGTGTAAACCTGCAATGCATTCAATACAACACTGATAACTTTAAATGCAGCTGGAAGCGGCACTAAGTCTTCTAAGTTTGCGATCTTTACAATGACAAAAATATGAGTTTCCACTTTGAAAACAATCCATTATACGCCCTTATCTCTGTTGTTCTTCCCCTCCAATGAGTTGAATATGCAACATCCACTCTTTTCATTTTGAAATAAAAGTATTCGCAGTGCAGTATAGTGTATCATGTAACATGACAGGGCTAAGAATAAACCTATAAAGAGGCGGTCATCCATTACAAAAATCAGAAAATAAACTTATCGGTTTAATTAGATATCCCTAAATTAAGCAAAAAAAAAAAAAAAAAAAGATGATCCCTACGGGCCTGCAGTCCCCTCCTGACATGTAGCTCATCTTCATCTTGGTTGGTTCACAAGAAGTACAAATAATGACCTTACACATCCATTCATTTTTACCAAGCCTTTCTTCCTCATTCCAACTCTTGTTAAATCTGTACTCCATGAACCAAATCTCAAAATTCATCTGTAAAAGTTATAATAGCTATTGCCACATTACACATACTTTTAACAGTTTTTGGGACATCAGTAGAAATTAATGCATGTAGCGACAACTTAGATTGTTGATCAATATTTTTTTTCCTTAATTTTTTAAAATTCGAAATAGCATGAATGCAACAAATTCTATGATATGTTAAAATTTCAACATCATTTCTACCCTATCTGGTCATTTAACCAATATGTGGGCTAAACACACAAGAGTGAGGGTGACCTACCTCATTGTTTTTTTTCTTGTATATAGCCATGTATCCTTCTTCAGTCAACTTAGGTTTAAAGAAATTTTCAAAATGATCACTCTGTACCTGCACAACAGACAGGACTGGAATACAGCAAAATTTGCATTGAAGTCAACATACACTTTAAAGCAACAAAGCATGGTAGCAAGACAAAAGTGCTAACCTCTTGAAGACAAATGATGTCTGCATTATATTTAATGATTTCACGGAGCAAATTGTGACGACGGTATTCCCATACAAGAGCCCATGGGGGGCAGTTGTAATACTTTTGGTAAGTGTAAATGTCAGACAGGATGTTATATGAGAGAATGCTAAAAGTAAAATCGTTTAGGGATGTGGAACACAAACTTGAAGATTCTTGCACACGTGGAGTTGGAACCATAGGGCGAGGCTGAGCCTCAGGAAATTCAATCACAGGGTCAGTCATTGTTTGATTTAGTTCGGACAAAGCAGTATTTGTTAAAAGGTCAACAGCTACACAATCTAGCTTCAAGATTAGTCCGAGATCATCCACTTCAGGTACATAACTTCTTGAACAACTAACCAAAAACCAATCTTTTCCTCCTCCATCCATCATTGCTGCCTCATCAATTAAACATTCACTACAAAGCTCTGGCCAAGAGCCACTACTTCTAAGTTTTCTTATCGTTTGTGCATCATCAGTTAAAGTCCTCCTTTCAGTTTCGAGATGATGGCGCTGCTGGTGTGCTTGCCATGAATTCAGGAAGCATTTTGTTGAGCAATGGTAACTCTCTTTCCCTGGGATGTTCAATTTAACACAAGATACGCATTGAACAGTAGCCAACTTATCATTATGTATGGAGCAGATCTCTGCTTCTTTATACCTAGAAATATGGAGGTTTCAATATTTTTAGGCTAAGCAAAATCAAGAGCAAGATAGATAGCTAGGGAAGGCTTTTAAATATGATTCAGGAGTCCATGTTAATGATACTATTTGATGCCTCGGTAAATTATCATTGTATATAAAATATTAACTTCAAGCTTTAACACCACCGACTTGCAGGTGAACAGAGTCACGAGGGCATCTACATAAAGTACGTTGCATTTACAGAGTCTATTGACAGGAGAGTGTAATGAAATAGACAAATTACCAACAAACCCAAATAGAAGAGAAAATTCAATTGGCATTGATGAGATTATATCCCTGAAACATAATCTGTGAGACCTTTTCTTTTGGCTACCAAATTAATTTGCAGGAGTCGCTCCTTCAAAGAGTGCCTACATCTTAGAAACATATCAGCAGCTAGAGGTCTTCCGAGCTGTCGATACCAGACAATATGACTCGTTGCTTTTATTTATATCTTAGAAATAAATACCAAGTTTGCACGTTTCAGAATAAACTAAAAATATAAAGAAATAACAGAAAGAAAAACTACCATTTAAAATTGACAGAATAGGAGTGAAATGGTACTGGAAATGGCCCTTTCGATGTGACCGACACCGACGGATTAATTTCGCAGCCCACGACTGGTATAGTTGAACGAAGAGTGACGTTGACTTTGCAATTGTAGCTCTTGGTTTCTTGGATATCCATTTGAACTCCTGGACTGCAGATACACCACAACGTGAAGAAAGAGAATTGGCCAATTTTCAAACGAGGAAAAATTAGAATCGGGTGAACAAAGAGATATATCTCCCTCGGGAGTGAAATTTTTGCGAGTTATTGGCGATCAGCCCACTGCTAATCCCCTCACTTAGACCCAGTTTTTGGAGTCTGTCTGAGCTTGTGAGCATCGAACATAAATATATTTAAAAACGAATGTCCGTTGACGTCAAAACACCATCGTTAAACACAGAGTGCAGTGATGATCCTTTCGTTCTCTGCCAGCGCGGGAATGCTAGCAGGTTCTCTTACAAAGACTTGCCACGTGGCAGAATAGTCGCAACTGCAGATTATTTAGGGACGAAAGACCAATGAAAGCAGGAAGGGAGCAGACAGCAGAAATAGTCTAATTGATTCAAGAAAAGAAATGCTTCGACGATTGTTTTCAGGTAAGAGCATGAAAAGAATCTGATCGTTGATCCTTAATTAAATTAAAATTAAAAACAATAACTTGTATGAATTTAACAGTTCACAAACTCATTTTCCAAGCTGAAGCTGCCACCATTGCAACTTTCTTTCCCTGTTTTTTGTTTGGGAATAGCTGCAAATGTTAAATAGAGTTGGAAATTTAAATTAACCGAGCTTTATTCAGGTTTGACCTGAATAAACTTAAATAGGCTCAATTTTTTGAAAATTTAAATGATCAAACTCAACCCACCCAAAATTTATCTAGTATTGAGCTGTAAAGTGCGTCCTAAATTAAGACTTAATCATCACACTAATCATAATTAATAATTCAAATGAATTATTCATTACGAGATTAACCTAAATAAATTCTTAACATGTATGTTTTTTACAAACTATTTAATACAAAGGAATTCCAAGTCTTTAAAATATTTTAAGAACTCATATCATTTAATTAAACATATGCGGAAGCATGATAATAACTATTTTACCTGTACAAATATTTTGGCCCGTAATTATAGCACAAACATCAAATCACATTCCTCAGGGCCCAAAATACATTTTTTCCAACACAAAACTCATAATGCAAGTGGATTAAGAATATATTATCTTAGATGGCAATATCATAAACTAAATACACATATCAAATAAAAGGAGAGAGGCTTACAGAAGTGATTATTATCACTTGGCCTAATGCTCATTTCCTTTGTTCTTCTTTGATGAGCTAGCTCCTGTAATATGTTAAAAGTTAAAAGAGAGGGGTGAGTACAACCACTCAGTAACCAAGGTATATCTAAGTTATACAAATGCATGATAATTAATCATGAATGCAAGTGACCAATAAATTTATCAAGGTGACCATTCAAACAATCACATTAATAACATGTTAATCACATTAACATTTAACTCATGTGAATAATTTCAAGAATAAAATCAAGTATAAAATTTGCACAAATAGCCACATATACATTATTCACATAATTACTACATGTTCTCATTTCTACAATTATAATCATATTCTCAACATAACCATCAATCACTCAAATGGCATAATAATAATAATATGTATGATCAATTTCTTCCTTATATCCCCCCTTATTTCCTCTGACATGAAATCCGTAGGCCAACAACCGAAAGGGATCGTCCATGTGGTGAGACTACCCCAAGGCCTTAATCATATCATGAGGGGCTACCGGGTCAGGGTTACCTTACTCACTTATGAACACGGTTTCCCCCAAATCACACACTATGGAGTGTCATACCCAAACTAGCTTTACCCAAAACTCCAGATAGGCCAGTAGGGTCAAGTCCCTTAATAGAAATAATGCTACAGTACCTTACAAGGTAAGTAGCGGCTATAACCCTTGGGATTATTGGTTAATAGCCAAGTACCATATGAATTTTGTATAACTGCTAACTCCTTCACTAAGGCAAACTCCCGCCATATGATCATGCTCATGGGAAAAATGCATTTCAAAAACTCATATATATATATATATATATTTCAAAATTATCCCACATGCTCATAAACTTTTATCATTGTGCATAATCCACAACTTATAACCAATAGTGTACACATAATCATCAACCATCAATCTCATTACTCACAAATCATAAAGTCTCAACAAAGTCACATGCATTACAAATAACTATTTCAAATTTAGATATATATATATATATATATATTCTTTTATTTCACTAACATAATTAATTAATTAACATACAAATGCATAAAATAGATTTCCCCCGATTACCTCAACCTTTGAGAGGTCAAAAGTTACCCCTCAAGTTACAATACTTCCAAAACTTTCCAAAGCTTAAATGGTGTCAAAAGAAAATTAATCTACAATTAATCATATTTCAATGTGTCAATAATATTATTAACACAATTTTCACTCATACTCTAACACCTAAGTATTTATTTTATTTTATTTTATATTTATTTTATTTATATATATATTTTTAAGAATTTAGTCTTAGTCTCTTGAATTCTAAAATTTAATTTCATGTATTTGAACCTATCTACTTGGTTCAACAGTCTCCTTCACAATAATTTCATTCAAATATTTTTCTAATATCAAAATTTCTCTTTTTATTCCAAAAATTTGCACATAAAAATACCTAAAAATTACAAACTTGATTTCAAGCCTAGAATCATTATTCTATAGCCATAATAATTTATTTTTTATCTCAAATAATCATCTAAATATCAACAAATCAATTTATATTTTTAGATTTAACCAAAAATCTACCCATATAAATCTAGGGATAAACTCAAATGCCTCAAATTTCAATTCTATCAACAAAATAATACTCTCGAATATTTATTACACTACCAACAACCTCAAAAATCATATTTATTCAACATAAATTCATCTCTCTTCCAAATTCTAAATTTTCTACCACCACAAAATCAGAAACCAAAGAAAAAAGATGACTAAGAAAAATGTTTAGAACACTTACCTAATCTTAGAATACTTAAAATCTCATATGAAGTATCCTATTATGGAGTTTCACCTTTTAAATCAGTCAGCCTCTCCGTCAGTGTCGCTCGCTCTCTCGCTCGCTCTCTGCCTCAGCTCGTGTACAAGGATGAAATGAAGAAACGAAGGAAAGAAGGTGGTTTTATAAAAAAAATACTACAAGTCTCACATATTTTTTTTTATTGTTTCATCTTTCCTCTCTCTTCTTTTTTTATTTTTTTTATTATAATATATATATGTCATGATTGCCGTGGGAGCACGCAGAAAGCAACCATCTCTTCTTCTTCTTCTTATTTTTTTTATACATTTTCGTTTCTTTTTTTAATAATAATAATAATAATAATTTAATATATTTTTTAATTAATTAATTATTTATTTTTTAATTTTAATTTAGAATTATATCCTAATTAGATTTAACAATCATCTCCTATTAATTTGCTCACTTCTAAATATTTTTTAAAATTTTTATTAATCTAAATTAACTATTAAAACTTAAATTGGGATGTTACATGAGTAACTTGAATATTTAAATTTTATTTTTAAAATTATTTTTAATTTAATTTTAAAAATTAATTAATTCATTTGATAAAAATATAGAGTATATTTTTTAAATACTTAAATAATATATAGGACTCAAAATTTTTTTAAAAAAATATGTGGATCTTAAAATCTAAAAATTAATATTAAAATATAATTTAAATATTATTTTGAGATATTTTATATATTAAAAATAATAAAAATATTATAATATAAATATTTTTAGTAATGCACTCAAATATATAATATTGTAATATAAAATAATTTAAAATTTAAATAATTAATTAATATTTATTATATTCAGGCTATCCAAATAAATTCAAAGTATTGATTTTAAAAAAAAATGCACTAAAATTTTTTTTAAAATTTATTTGGACTAGTCCATCCAAAATAATCACACAAAAATGGACATGAAGGCAAAAAAGTGGTGGAAGAGTGCTAGGAATTAGCCCCGTTAGTTTCAAAATTTGGCCTAAAAAAAAACCTGACAAAATTTATGTATTTAAATGCTCAAAAACTTGTGAATTTAAAGATTGATTTTTTATTATAATTTTTTATAATTTTAAATTCTTTCAATGCTCTAATCATTTAAAATTTCAATCATTTCAAACATATCATTTTTTATATTTTTATTGTTGATTAATTGTCTTTATGACTTTTATATCTTGTTCTTATTTTTAGTTGATTAAAAAATAAAAATAAACTAATCACTCTCAATTTTATGTTTATTTGAAATTTTTTAAATTATTTAAATAAAGGATTTTAAATACAAAATTTTAAATCTAAAATGCAAATCTAACAATTCAAAACGATACCTTTTTTTTTTTACCAGGATTCAAACGATACCTTCAAAAATTCAAAGTAGAAGTAAATTTGAATAATACACACTACGCACATGCTGCGTAATGCACATTTGAGAAAGGAGACCGGATTCCGGAAAACGTGCTTCATTTGAATACGGGTCACTGTACATTCACATGTATTCAGTGGAGGCAAAGCTCAGAAATTGATATAGAATACGAGCCATATCAAATCCAGGGACATTCGTTTTCATGAGAAACTCAATTCTCACTCAATCTAAAGGGAGAATGGTAAATATTTCACTCCAACCGTCCAATCAAAATGTGGATTAAACGCAGCTGACATCCGAAGAACTAACCCATCATAGTTGGTAATCAGCAAAAATACAATCACCTCATGAAACAGATGCCATACAATTTAGAACTGAAGATTGTGAGAGACGCATCAAGTTTAAAAGTAAACCAATCGCGGGGACAAGCTGCTTCGTACTACAGAGAATGAGGGACCTAACATTTGGTTAGGTGCATCTGTTGAAAGCCTGTAACAATAGTGTCAAGATGAAAGAACAAAGATATATTGAAGCCTGAGGACAGTCACCGAAGAAGGAAGTTAAATGAAATCTACAAATAACACTACAGAGGAATAATAAAGCATTCATCAAGAAAACGGGGAGAGCAACTTATAAGGACTAATCTATCTGGACATGGAAAATGTGAAAACATGTTACTGAACGATCAGGTAATTAGGTTTGACTGTCCAATGACCCTTTGAATTATATATAATGTGATCCTAACAAGCAAATGCTCATCTAAAATTGACGTTTATTAAGAACCTTTTAAGTGTTTTTCTCGGGGTTCTTCAAGATGATAGCTGCAGAGAATGGACTAGTCAACTCATTACACGTCTAATAGGTTTAATTTAGAAGCTCAGGATTACTATAGGCTAGGCACTATGTTTTTATTAGTATTAGATTTCGAGTTTACAAATATTTTATCATTAGATTTAATGATTTAAGTACTGTCGACATCAAGTATTGGGAATTGGTCGGCAAAGTTTGTTGTCCCTTTCTTATATAAGATGATTATTTTCATTCAATAAAGTAAGTTCAGAGAATTATTAAACCCTGAATTTCTAGTGTGTGTTGTTGAATACAAATACCTCTAATCAAATGCATAGGGGTCATCCGCATAGGGATTTAGAGAACCTTCTGAAAACAAATCACCAATATTTGAAGGAGGAACATGTCCTCCTCCCTTCGTGCCCTGCATTAGAAAAAGAAAAACAAAAGATTATGAACAAGCAAATGTCAACTATTGCACTCAAGATAACAAGAAGGGCAAATGCAAAAAGATTATGAACAATCAGTATTATATAGCTCAGATATTCTCAACCAGCACAAAATAATTGGACATGAGAACATTTGAAATCATAAATTATCATATAACATGTTAAAATTCTTGTTCTCAGAAAATGATAAAAAATTTACCACACAAAAAATAATTTACAAGGAAATAAATCCAAAGTAGCAGTTAAAGTAGTCACAAAACTGATAAGACTCTCAATTCTCCTGATCATCACCATTTCTGGTGGCGTCAGCAAAGTGAACATGAAGATGAAAATGTTGGTGCAAGACAGAGATTGAACTAATTTGTTGCTGAATTCACAACGCAAAATCATGGGAGCTTTGGAACTAGATGTTTTGAAGTAACCACGCTATGCATAAATAAAGTACAAATAAAAGGAAATTTTGGTTGACCATTTGATTACCTTGACAAAACTTCCAGGCATGTTTGCTTTTGGTGTTTTAATCTTATGCTTTCTTGGATCCTATTAAAGCAAAGAACATTGGTAAGCTTGTAAAAGATCTGTACTCTACTTTAAAACCAAGCCATTTCCTGTAACAATATTGTTCACGTGCATCGCTGTAGGTCTAACAGCATTTTTAGAGAATTAGATACATGCCTCAAACATGACAGTACTTCTTGTTTTTCTTCGCTTTGTAACGGTTCTTCCATTGGAAGTCTCAACTTCATATTCATGGTGAGTCACCTGTACATCAAGTTTAGACTATAATCCGTTTACCTCCTACTATCATAAATTGATTAATAGCACCACAACACTTTTCATGCCCTAATTGCAGCAAAATAAGGGGATCTATAGATTCAGACCATGAAAACCAGTGACTTTGGCTGCAGTCACTGGTTCCTTTTATTTAGTGTGAAATCAGTACAATAGATAGGAGAATTCAGGTCTAGAGATATGAGCATATCCTCCTAACTATAGATCCTCTAGAATCTATAAAATAAATATTAAAACAAAATACTCTCAATAACAACAGACAGGTATTAAAATAACAACTAAAAGACTTTAGTAACCCTAATAGCCACATAATGGAATATAGCCTCTCCCTTCAAGATTTTGTATTTGAAGTTCATAGGGAAGTAAGTCACCTTTCTGTGATGCTGAGGAATGCTCATCGTACTTCCTGCCTTAGCATTCTCCACTTTGTGTAACAATTTTGAGACTGGTGTTTGTCTTACTTCAAGGAAAGGAGAGTCCTGTAAAGAGCACAGAAATACAAAGCAAACTAGGTGACAGGGTGAACATTATATTTACATGTCATAAGTTAAGAAATAAATAAACTCCTTTCTTTCTGTCTCCATTCTTACTAAGGCTTGTTGACTATGTTGGCCACCACGAGAGCTCCTCCTCTTAATTGAGGGAGCAGGGTAATCCTATCACAATACAACTAGTGTTATCCTCCTCACACAAACGAAATTGATCTCAAGCTAGCTTTATATAAATATCATAGTTCAACCAAATTAATAACAGCATCTTATTTAAAAAAAAAACAGAACAGGAACAGTAAACATAGTATGATTAAGTTGCAAGCTGGTTTTGATAATCTGAACAACAAGATCATATTTTGTTATCATTCCACATCATGTTAGATTGATAGATATAATAGCTTGGGACTAAAAAGGAAGTCAATACAAAGACTTACAAGATATATAAGCAATCTGAAAAACAAAACATTTTTTCATTTCAGTGAAAAATCAACATGACGTAGATGAGATAGGAAGACAGGTGCACAAGTTCTGCTAAGACAAGCCAACCTGTTTTGAATTCACTTCTTGGTCTTCTTTTGGTTTGTCACTCATCACTTTCCACTGCAATTGCAATAAAGCTCTTTGCCTATCTTCCTGCCATATAGCTTGGACAAATTTAGCAATACTGCAAAAAGAAAAAATAATTATCTTAATTGTTCAGGCACTGCATACTTTTGATTTTTGGATATGCAACTCCTCTTGCAGCTTCTGACACTCATCTTCAAGTTCACACCTCAATGATTTCATCTGAGCTTCTTGTTCATTCCTCAGGAACAATGTTTTCTATAGAAAATCAGCTTAACGTTGAGTGAAGTAAATGCCATTCGAAAGTCATAGCTTAGCCCTATATATATATATATAGTAATATATTAATGAACCTCTCTCATTTCATTTTCAGCTTGCAGTTGGACATGCTTTAGCTTCTCACTGTGTTCAGCTATAAGATCTTGTTGCTTCTTGTTGTGCTCCTGCTGTATCTGACTAACCTGCATGTAGGCAGGAGACTATTTGATCTGGTTGCTGGATTTTTAAACCTAATTTTGAGTACAATTGCGAAGGAAGAGTGCTGACGCAATGATAAACTTACAAGAGGTGCATAACCACCAAAGAAATAGCGTGATACCGAAATAATGTGAGCATAAACAAGTAAACTAATGTACTTAATGCAAATATATTTAGCAGGCTGGGTGATAGATTGTATAGATTTAGAATATTACTGGCTGAGTAATTACTTAGTGCAGAGAAAATGAGTTTGTAAAAGCAGCACGGATTATGAAAAGAAAATAGTGCCTGAAACAACTGAAGAAAAATCAGACCATATATAATTCCATTGACTGTAAGACTTGATGCCATACTACTTCCTTGCCCATAATAATGGTCCATACTACTGCTTTGCCTAAAATAATGGTTAATAACTAAAATTAATCTCCATTCCTTTTACATTCTTTTATGCATACCAGTGAAGCGTGCTCCTCCTGAATGCGCATCAACCGTTGGCTTGACTCTTCTTTGCAATCTGCAAGTTTTTGGTCACATTTTCCCTCTATTTCTGCAATAGCCTTGTCAGCCTGAAGATTCAAATTGGTGAAGAATGTTACATGCGGATAAATGTGAGGCAATAATAAATATATTGTACCAAACCTTGTCTTTTTCCATGTTGGCAATTTCCATCTTCTCCAACTCGTACCTCCTCTTAATGTCATTAATAGCCTGCTAAGTGCTGTGATTGTTACAAGATAGCTGGAGCACAATTCATACTATATAAAGGATTTACAGAATGTAACTAATTACCAATCGCACCTGATCATTTCTCTGAGAAATCTCTTTCAAATGCCTCGATAATTCTGACTGCTTGCTCTCTACCATTAGATCATACTGCTTCTTAGCTTCTAAAAGTTTATTTTCAATAGCAGCCAATGATGTCCGGTTCTGCAGTGCCCAACAGAACGTCAGAAACTAATTAAGTCCACAAAAACCTGTAGGAAAAAAAGGTACCAGAAGTTTGTTCCCAGACCTCTGTGATCTGATCTTCCAGCTTCTTTTCTTGCTCCTTGTACCACAAAATAAGCCGTTCCTTGTCCTCCAAGACATTATTAACTTCACCTACTTGTTTCTCCAGAAAATCTGCATGCTGCTCAAGTTTTACCACTTCCTTTTTCAAACTATCTATTTCCTTTGATTTCTTCAATATTTCTTCCTGCAATCTGTCTGAATTTTCTTTGCTTTCATTTTCTAAGGCTGAAAACTTCAGCAATAAACCTTGCTGCATGGTATTAGATACTTGGATAAGGAATGTGACAGAGCATGCTAAAAGACAATAATGAAGGAAGATTTTTATAAAATCTTTTTGGCCAATAATTAAGGAAGATTAAATAGACATGCCATCTGGTTCTCTAATGATCTAGAACTTTCTGAAAAAAATTCAACTTTCTCCTCTAATTTGGAAATTGATAGCTCAGCTTCTTCCTTGTTTGAGATTAAGGTTTGAGCTTCTGACTCCAGACACTGAATTCTTTCAGCAGCTAATCGGTATTCATCTTCATGCTGGGTTGCCATTGATTCCAGGACTTCCTGAAGTTCAGTCACTTTATCGTTTAACTCATGATTTTTCAATTGAATTGCACCTTTTTCTGATCTCAAGATCATGAATTTATTATGAAGCTCATCATATTGAGCTTGAGCATGCTTAGATAAGGCATCTCGTTCATGCTGGACCAAATGGAAGTAAGAATCATACAGACAATTTAGTTCATCAAACTTGCTCAAAAGGTTCAAGCTTTCTTTGTCTAATCCAACCACATTTGCAGTCAGGGCTTGAACCAATTCATCAAGGTCTTTGATTTTCTGAAGTGACATGTCAAGCTTTTTAGTAATCTCAGCGTTATACAATTGAAGATCACCCATTTCTTTCTTCAGTTTTTCCCCAGTGGTGATGTGATGAGTAATTTCATCTTCTTTGACTTCTAACTGAAGTTGCGCCTCTCCCAACTTTGAATTCAGACTCTCTGAAGCCATTTTACTAGCTGCTAAAGTTTCATCTAAACTCTTGATCATACTATCTGCATGCAAGTTCATGTTTCAAACAGCAATCAAAGTTAGTTGCAAGTTAAGGATGATAAATATTCAACTAATAAGCTATTAAGTTATCATACATACTCCATATGACTAGAACCTCAGGAGTCAACCTTGTCATAAGAAATCAAAATGATACTTTTAAAACACCTTATCAGCCTTTCATCGGTGAAACTGAATAGCAGTTTCAATACATCTCTATGAACTTCAAATATCGTAATACCAGCAGAATATAGGAAATCGCTATTCTGTGCTAACAATCCAGGCATGATAAATCCCCTTATGTTATATGTGAATTATGAGGATAAAGGCATTTATGGAATCAGGATTAGAGGTCATTAGGGTATTTGACACACACCTTATTCTAAAAGAAGAGGAGCAGCATATGTAAATTGGGTGCTGATTAATCAAGAACCTCATGTTGTTGTATTCTGATGGATTTTGCCATGCAGCACATCAACAATAATTACCGCACCTAATACATTTATAATGACACACAACTATGCAAGAACTCGTCCCTTTTTTGCCTTTTAGCAACTCTAAGGGCCAGAAGATTGTCTATATCTTTTGCTTAGAACCACCGGGCTGAAGTATTAATTGTCATATCCTTGCTACCAATTGTTGTTTGTAACTTAATTGTCAAATTTACAATATTGAAAAGCCAAATTACCTTTCTGCTTTAAGAGATTGGCAGATCTAGCCTGATCATCTCTATGAATCTCGTCCTTTGCCACTGACTCAGATTTGAGCTCTTCTATCTCCTTGTCACCTATAATAAAGATCCAAAATATAGACATGTCGTAATATTAATGTTCAGTTCAATACTCAGAGACCAGAGCTCTCCTGTAAACTTATTGCGGTAATAATAACCCTATAGTTACATTGTAGATATAACAAATTAATCTTCTTTATTTCAAACTAACTGATCCAAAATTAAAAACCAAAGCAAAATGTCAATAGGGAGGAACTTACGAGTTCTAATTGTTTCCTCTGCAGAATCTAGCTTCAGAGACAGATCATCCATATGCTTATTCAAACTACCAAGAGCCTCTGAACTTGCTGAAAGTTTAATTTCCAATATCTCCTTATCTTTCTCAGCTATAACAGCATTGCAGCAAGAATAAATTGGTCACTGATCAAAAGTCCATGATTAAAAACCATGGCTTTAAAATAAAGGCATCAAATAGAAGTAAAAAGGATCGAGGAAAAAGCAAAAAGTCTTACCGGACTGAACTAGACCTGATAGCTGCTGCAGAGTCTCAGTAAGTTGATCACACAATGTCTTCGTTGATGAGAATTTAGACTCCAATCCTTTCCAAAGTTTTTCATCTTCTTTCTGCTTGACCTTGAGTTTGGCATTTTCGTTAAAAGCATTCTGAAGTTTTTCTTCTAGAGCATGAACATGCTCCAGGGACTTCTTTAGTTTAGTATTCTGCATAGCAGTAGTGAAAGTAACATTTCTCTGAATAGTGGAAGGCAAGCCATAAACACCAGAAATCGTGATGTGCGTGCGTTTGGTGCAATAGATAACACAAAAGGCGGAATATTATATCATACCGCCATTTCCAGATCAGTCCTCGCCGAAGCTTGCTCTTTCACAAGTTTCTCTGCTTAAGAAGAAATTAATGAAACATGACCAAATTGCAATCAAAACTTAGGATAAAATCTTCATCCACAAGACAAACCGAGAAAGTCAGTATAGCAAAGCTAAATTCCGATCAAAACCTGCGGTGAGCTTCAGATTCGCAAAACTTCCCAATGAGATGGCATCTGCGGAAGGACGAGAAGTGAACGACGAAGCCTTCGCAGTTCCGGATGCGGGACCATACAGTGATTTGAATTTGTCCAGACTCTTCGAGCTGGTGAGTCCTAGCTTCTGCATTTCGAATATCGGTATCAATACCAACACGAAACCTTAGCTTCACTCTTCCCCGACCGTTCCTGTCTCGCTCTGCAAGTGCTCGTGTCAGAGAGCTCTTGATTTAGAAATAGGCGCCAAGGAATCTATTGGGCAGCATTTATACACTATGCCTTAGGCCACAAGTAATGCGTCTCTCTGCAGCTAGCATAGCAGATACAGAAACATGCATAAAGTCAGTCGAGCAATTTCTGTCCTCTGCAATACGGTGCATGAAAGTGACGCGTGTACAAGAGGCTGACGAGTGACTTTTGGCGAGGTTTGAGAATAAATCTGAGCCGTCTACGCTGTGAGCCACTTAGATTTTGCCACGTCGCCTCTTTCACCGCCATGAACGTTGTACTTGTTGCCCTGTTACTGTACCCGTTGCCTTACTGCCATAAAGGGTGGATCTGGTTTGAGGGAATTGTGGGGAGGGAAGACCTCATTTAGCTTGAAAGCCTGGATTGAAATGATTTATGGGTTCAAAATGAAATGAAGATTAGCGTGGAAATAACTTGTACAGTTTATATGTAATTTCAGTTTTGCAAAAATTACACAATTCAGCATAACCTCATGAGCGACTTGGGTATTTTGTTTTCTACTGAACTTCCATCCCAGCCAGCACAAAAGATCCCATACTGCCGCACATCACCCATACCCGTGTTGCCGTGCTTGGATATGACCCCACTTGCACTTGCAACGATTTTCCTCGTCATGTTCTTGTTGTTGTGCTTATCCATCTATCCTTTCTTTCATTTGATGGGCATCAGACCATGTCTACGCTATTTTTTCCACTCTTACTCTCTTTACCATCTGGTCCATGGTGGTTCTCTCTCGTACAAGCAAGCTCCAATGGATGTTGGAAAGCAGGGATCAGTTTACCAGGTGGTTGACTCAATCAGCTAGGCCATTGCCTAAAATTCTCTCTTCCCAGACGATGTCTGCCTCTCTGCCCCTCGCAGCATCCTTTGCTACTATAGTACTGCTCCTCTGAATCAGATGTTTCAGCTGATGGGAGGAGATTGCATGAGACGTTGGGCTGAATTTCGGGCATCTGTCAGGCTCTACCTTGAACCAAATATAATAATAAAGAGTTCTGGGGTTAAGAATCACGCGCCACACGTGTGGCACTATGATACGTCTCACCCAAGTTGCCACTAGCATAATCAAAACACCCATTTTTTATACGCTTTTTAAAATTGAGATTTATAAATTTATATATATATAATTTTACGAAAAATATCAATCAAATTTATAGCAAAAAAGGACCAAAAAAACTTTAAATTATCACTGTAAGATTGAAAGACTAAAATGAAAATAAGTTTAAGTATAAAATGACTTTGGTATTTAAAAAAAAAAAATCACCCCCACTGTCATTGCCATAGGAGACCCTATTGGTGATGAGGTCACCACAATTTTCTTAAATAATTGGTAAAGGAAGTAAAGGAGGTTTGATTCCATGGCTCTTGGATCACTTAAACGGCCATTAAAATACTAAACTTATCTAATTATATATGGCAAAAAAATATATGTAGTTGCCCAAGCTTTTGATTCAAACTTTTATAAATGTTAATTCTTTATTAATAAGTATTTATTTATATTTTGACAACAACTCATTTGAAATTAACAACAATCTATTTAAACTTGAACAAGTTAAAAAATTTGATAGGATGAGCTTAATTATGTAAATGTTATTTGTTCATTAATAAGTATTTATTTATATTTTGACAATAGCTCATTCAAGATCAACAACAATCCTTTCGTGGGCTTTAACAAGTTGGAAAGATTGGCAACACATGTTCAATGAAATGTCTTCACCTTGTATAAAACAACAAGCTACTCTGACAATAATCTATTTGTAATTAACAATAATACATTCAAACTTTAACAAAATAAAAAAAATAAATAGCACAATTCTAATGGACAAAAATCACTTGTTAACCATGCACGTATTGTTGTCATAATTAGAAGTAAACACTTATTTTGTTAGACTCATGTTGTCATTTTTTCTGACTTATTAAAACTCAAATAAATTGTTATTAATTTTGAATAGGCTATTGTCAAAACCTCAATGAATACTTGTTGATGAACAAACACTTTTATGATTAAGTATATTCCATCAATTTTTTTAATTTGTTAAAGCTTGAATAGATTATTATTAATTTTAAATAGGTTGTTGTCAAAACCTGAATAAATATTTATTGCTGAATTACTAACGTTTGTACAATTAAGCTTATTCTACCAATTTTTTATGTTGTTAAAATCTTAATGTATTATTATTAATCATGAATTAATTGTTGTCAAAACTAGAGTGATTTATTGTTTATACAAGGTGAACACATTTCAATAGATCTATACTATTAGTACTTCTAACTTATTAAAACTCGTGAATAATTGTTATTAATTTTGAATGAGTTGTTGTCAAAAATTGAATGGATGTTTGTTAATAAAAAACTAATACTTATAAAATTAAGCACGTTTTACTAGTTTTTATAACTTATTAAAATTTAAATGGATTGTTGTTAATTTTAAATGAATAATTGTTAAAACTTAGATAAATATTTTTTGATAAAAGATTAATAATTATAGAAGCTTGGATCAAAAGCTTGGGCTACTGCATATATTTTTTTTGACATATATAATTAAATAGGATTAGTGACTACTGAGCTTTTTATGTAGCTAAAAAATTATGAGATCAAACCTCTTTTTACCATTTTTACTAATTATTCAAGAAAATTGTCACCATTGTTAGCAACCTACTATGGCAGGTTTTCGACAGCAATCCCGTGGTTGACGCTAATGACAATGGGGATAATTTAAAAAAAAAACTCACACAAGGATATTATAATTATTTCACACTTAAATTTATTTTCATTTTTAGTATGTGTTTGATTTTTAATTTATCAAAAGTTCATTTGATAAAAGTCAGTTGTTGTTATAAAATTTATATTTGGATACATTTTTTTAAAAGTTAGCTTGGTACACTGAAAATTATTTAGTTTATGACAGTAAAATGTGTTTTTAAATATACAATTATTAAAAAGGATATTGATTCATAATGATTTATATTTTTTATTATACAAATATAATATATTTAAAATATTTAAAAAATATAATAAAAATTTTAAATAACATAAATTTTGATCTAGAATCCTAAAAATTTGATCTCTAGTTGTTTGTATTTTTTTAATTTATAATTTTAAAAAATATAATAAAGATTTATAATTTTTATTATACATTAATGCTAAAAATTAACATGATTAATTATTCAATTTATAATGCTAAAAACTTGATACCTAATTATTATTATTATTGAAATAATAATTATATTTTTAATAAATTAATTATTTTTTAAATAAAAGAATAAGAGATTAAATTTGGGATAACATGGTCAAATAACACTTTACTTTTTAAATTCACTTTTTAAAAATTTTAAATAGTTATCTTTTAAAAATTTACTTTTAGCTACTATTTAAATATACTTTAAGGATGTATTTTTTTATAAAATATTTTATCTAAATAATTTTTAATTTTTTAAAAATAAAATTTTACTTTATAAACATGAAAAGCCAAAAAAACCAAACGACCTCTAATCTTTTAGTTCTGCATTGACGATTCAAAGTCTTTTGGCTTTTTTTTTTTGGCTATAAATTTGCTTGTTGATATTTTCTCTTTTTTATTCTCTTTTTAATTTTAGAGGATCTATTTTTTTTTTTAATCTCATCTTTTTTGTTCTTTTTAAATATTTTGTTGTCACTTATGCTAACAAAACTTCCCAGTTCCCACCATGCCATTTTGCTTCCAGGGGTGCAATTTGAGCTTTGCTCGGTGCTTTCCGTGAGCCGCCGATATGCCGCCGTCTGGTGATGGGTTATCCGAAGCCGATGGCTGCTGCTCATGCTGTTCTAGTGAGTGTAATTGTTTACTCCACGATGGCGGTGGATCCAGCGATGTACAGTGTCCTAATTCTAGAAGATCCGGTCTTTCTCCGTCGTCCCCGAGCTCTTCGTCCTTGTTAAGTTTCGATTCGATTCCATTGAATGATCGGGAGAAGCTGAGGAGAATTATTCTTGCCTCGGCCAAGGGCTTCACGATAGGAGCTGGTCTCAAGGGAGGTCTTGCTCTGTTCTCCATCTTAGCTCGACTGCGACGAAGAAAGACACTAAACTCCCTGAGGTAAAATCTTATCGCTTTTGATATATACACCTGAATAATAGTTTCTATTATTCGACTAGCAGCTATGTTCACCTTTCTTTCATTTGAATACTTAATACCCAAAACTATGGATGTTTTGTTTCTCAATTTTTGGTATAGGAAGGATGCTGTGGTAACAAACAGAGAGGCAATTGTTTTGGCTTTAAAGGAAACATTGAGATACGGCTTTTTTCTTGGAACCTTTGCAGGAACATTTGCGTCCGTGGATGAGATTATAGTTGCTCTGGGAGGTCACCGTAGGCATGTTCTCTTCCTTCTGCATGATCAATTTTTGCTCAGTTATTGATATTTAAACTTTAAACTTAACAGGTTTGTTTTGAAATTGTGTATTTCTTATTCGTATTTCTCCCATTACTCTAGTTCAGGACAGCAAGGTGGAGGGCTCTATTGGCAGGGGCGATTGCTGGACCATCCATGCTTCTGACTGGCCTAGGGTCACAACATACAAGCTTGGCCATTTACATACTCATGCGTGCTGCTGTCTTGGCATCTCGATGTGGGATTAAGAGCGAACGGTTTGGGGGAATATGTAAACCTCTTACATGGAAGCATGGTGACATATTTCTGATGTGTCTCTCCTCTTCACAGATATTGTATGTTCTCGTACTGATTTTCGGAAAAGAATTGTTTAAACAGGGTCGTGCGTATTTACTGAATTAACTTTTTCGATTGTGTCTTGGTTCGATAAATCTTCCATTCTTTTTGAATTTGTGGCAATGCCTTGTAGTTTTTACGTAATGTATATATATTTTATTTCACTCCTCCCTCTTTTTTCTATGTACATTGATTGATGCATTTTCAGTTAACAGCAATGATTAATTTATTGTTTCAGGTCTTCTTACATACTAAACCAAGAGAGTTTGCCTTCTTCATACAAGTCCTTTCTCAATAAACATGGTGGAAAGGATGTTGTTATTCTACGAGGTGTAAAAGAGTTAGCAAGTGGCCTGCCTTTTACTAATTTGGAAGCAATAGAGAAACACTACAGGGCAATGGGTGCTGATGTGCACCTTGATCCACAAATGAAAATCCCCTGCTCGGTACAATTTTTTTTTTATTGACCTTATCCTCTTTCTTTCATTGTGTTTCAGTGTAGTACTATTTCTATTGAAATATATAAAGTAAAAGAACTATAGCTGTCATTCTATTACAGTTATCAATCTTGGAAGCTCAACACGTGTTTGTTTAAGACTTTCAATATGTAGTTGTAAATTAGTGTCACAATGTCAATATTTCTGCTTGTCCTGCAAATTAAGCTAATCCTTGGTATCATAACTTTGGCATCAACTCTTATTGGTGATTGGATTGATTTGAAATTTCACTATTGTGGTAATTGCTGATTCATACGTTTGATCTGAGAATACATTATTTACGATGCATTTAATAATGGTGTCTTTAAGTTCGTATACATTTTTGTCTTTCTTTTACTTTATTTTTTGCCCTTTTATGTTTAAAATTAACAATAAAATATGTCATATGGATTTTCTTTTGATACTTTTTTAGTACAGCTGAGACTCAGGAGTGACTTTTGTTGAACAACAACCATGTCATAACCCAAAATCTGAGTTGTGACTGGTGCATACGCTAAGCTAATTTAATTTCACTTAGCCTAGCAAGCCTTTAACTCATTACACCTCTCACACAAAAATATCTCCCAACAATAAAAATCAAATGAGAAAACAAGCTTTGTATGAAACAATGTCTGTTCCTCTGACATTACATCTTGACTGTAACACCATCATAGTAGTCACAATGTCACAATCTTGACAGTAACACCACCATAGCAGTCACAATGTCACAGAATCTCATAAGACTATCCAACTATTTGCAATCTACTCCATCCGTCTAAAGATAGCTAATCATAAAGCACCTTAACAGTTGCCTCATCTGAAAAAAATAAATCAAGAGAGGAGTGAGTCTACCACTAACTCAATGAGGGTATAAATAATAAAGTGCATGGAAGGGAAGCAAAGACGCACAAGAGTTTTTTAGCAATTGATTTTCAATGATAAAATAAATGCAAACCATAGTGTTCAAAATTTCAAATATTCACTTTTACAAATTCTTTATATACTAGAGAAAATAGTATATCAATGCTTTACTAATAAGTAAGACAATCATGTAACAACCACCAAACATTTGTTCCCAACATTTCCTACAATCAATAAACAATCACCATTCTTGGCCGGGAATAACTGTTCCACCTATAATATAGTATATGCATATCCTTTCTATGTACAATGGTGAGGAATAACCATCTTACCCTTATATTGTATAATATACCATATGATGTACAACTCATGGTGAGGAATAATCATCTCATCTATATAATATAGCTTATATATATATATATATATATCTCTCCCGTATGTAATTGTGAGGAATAGTCATCTCACCGAATAAGATATACATGTAAATAAAGACTTGTGAGGAAAAGAAGTTAAATAGAAAGACAAACGGAAAATAATTGGAATAATATTTTTAAAGAAAACAAATCAAACATTGTTTAAAAAAAAAAGAAATTAGATTTAAATTTTTTAAAATAAAAAAAAAAAGATATGATGATGTTGCAATAATAATAAACCAATACTCATAATTGTCTTCACCCTTTGATCATACAATCACTACATCAACCTTAAATTCACATAATCGTAATTTATAAGTCATCAAGATGAATAAGACCAAAATTAATAATTTAAACTAATTTTTTGACTCTAATTGTTCGTCCAATCTAAAAATGTAGAGAAAGAAAAATAAAATTTGCATTTGCTTCCCAAACAAGCCAGATTGAAAGTTAAAAACAAAGAAAATGAATAGTTGAGGCTTAAAGAGATAGCAAAGGTGAAAATAAATGGTGCTACCTTGCTATTCATACACTCATGTGACAATATAATGGTAAGGGTCTTGTTTTGTTATTGCCTATGATTTAGCTCCAATTGCAAGCCTCAAATGTATCACCTATAATTGTTTTCGGATGAAGATATTGTCATAACTTCGCAACTAAAATATCTATAATTAATTGATTACACCTTATATCAAGATCCTAATACTCAATACGAATCCCATCATCACTAGTCTAAAGTCTAGTGTTTCCACCTAGAATCTTAATTTAATTGAGTTTGAGAATTACCTTATAGAGCAGGGAAATAGATACTGATAAATGAGCCAAAATCTAAATGCAAGAATCTAGAATTCTGACTCTGGCTGGCAAAGATTCACTAGTAGCAATCTGGAAATATTCCAGATCCATGTTGGTGGTGTGGCAAAGATAGAAAGTTGAGTCTAGTAGGCATTATTTTAACATAGAGAGTTACACAATAGTGGAGGAGAATGGGTGAAGTAATTGAAAGAAAGAATAATACATGATTATACTTGGGTTAGGCGTTAAAGACAACATTAAAGCCAAAAAGAAAAAGAATTGAAGAAGAAACAGGGTTCTGCCGCATGAGCGGCATAAAAGCCATAGGGAATTTTAGGTTTTTGTACACATTCTGGCTTATATATATATATATATATACAGACTCACATGTAAATGTAAATAATTTATTGGGGCAAAATATTCTAAATCAAATTTTAATCTAATTAAGATATATCAATATCTTATTTATTTAAAATATTTTAATAATTTATTTATCTGGATAACTCTAAATAATTTATAAGATTATCTATTTTTTGTTATTTCTTTCTAATCTTTATTATAATTTAATTTATCTATTTTCTCTCTCTCATTATTTGATGGTTTACCACAAACCTTATAGTCAACATTTTTGGATTTATACATTGTGTAACTGCTTATATCATGGTGAAAAACAGGTGATTTTTATCAAAAGTTGACATTTTCAAATATTTTGCAGATTGTTCACGGGAATCAGTCGTGTGCTGAGCATGTTTTTTCTTTTCTCATCCAAGCCTACAAAAGAGCATTACCCGTTTACCTGCCAGTTTATCTGATCCCTGCTCTATTAGTTCACAGACAAGGACTTTTGAAAAGGTGATACAATTAGTATACTTAATGATCAATCTAACATTGATGCTTCCTTTTGTGAAGATCATATGAACTGTACTGGGCGGTACCTTCTCTAAAAACTGAGTATATTGTCAATGGCATGCTGGCTCCTGTTTATAATGAAAAGGCTCAGATGTACAACAGGTCATGCCATCTGATATTTCTCCAAGCACTCTCAAAATTACTAGTTTGAATATATTTTTAATTCATTATATGCATTAACCTGGACTATAAGCATGTTCAGTTCTTTGCCTTCCTGTCAATTACTTCGTTTACATTGAAAATAACAAACAGTAGAGTAAATTGATGATTTATTCCTGAACAATTACTTTCATCTCAAAATTAGTCCTTTAAAAATAAAGTATCTACATTTAATCTTCTAAAAGATTTTTTTTCTGCAATCAAAATGGCCTCTCTATCAGCCAAAACACACTGTCACTTGATAGATTTGCATGACAGCCCAAGTAGCATCATACTCCTTACCCAGACATGCTGATGGGAATTTCCCCACGATATCACTGTTTTAACAATCACGTAGTTTCATAAATTCACTTAACCAATGCCATTTAGGGGTGTAAGTACTATACAGGCAAGTCTAGATCATGGATTAATAATCACACGAGCTCCTGGTTAAGCCCCCCAAATAACTTTGTTAGGAGATTGTGAGTTTTGCTAAATAACAGAGATCATTTTATTTGTGAAAGATCTTTGGGGAACTAAACTAAGATGCTTCGTCTTTTGTGAAGCTAAGCTTGCCCCCTTTTCTTTTCTCATATATCAATCAATCTTTGATATTGTCTCCTATAGCCTTTTGTATTGCACTTTTGTTTTATATTACTTCCGCATCTAACAATTTGTCTACTCTTTGTTAATTAATCAATGGGCTTTGGTCAACTATTGCTTAATTTCGACATTTAATATACAGGCCCAACACAATATTAGCCAAAGGTCTGTTTGGCACTACAAGATCAAGCTTGTTTCTGTCTGTGTATTGCTCTACTGCCTGGTTAGCATCTAAGTTTCTATCATCCTGTCTCCTATTATGTTATTAATAATTAGTTCATTGTTTTTAAATTGTGTTTTCTTGTCTTCTAGAATTTTACGGTTCTAAAACAGTATGTTTCTGATATGGCAAATGTGGGTCAATTTGCTAAAACATTTTAAATTTTTGCAAGTTCGCATGAAATGTATTAATTAATAGAACAAATAATGGAAGTAGTGTGCTACTCTTTTAACATCTTTGGGACACACGAGGGTGAAACAGATATCCATGTATAGTTAGTATTTCTATATACCTTTTGCTTTAGATTTGATTCAAAAGATGTCATATTGATTGCTAGAGCTCGGTTTCATGCATGTGTAGAATGCAACGAAATCAGCACATTAAGGAAATTACATCAGATGGTTCCATGTGCTTGCTTTTCGATAGATCTGTCTCCCCCTCCCTCTTATGTTATTCTTCGTCCTTCTTGTCGCTGCTGTCTGGCATGGATTTTATTTGCAATTCTGACATATATGAGAGGGATGCCACTATTGTATATCAGGATGTGGACGTGCTTGCTCTTTAGGATATTTAAAAGATGCAACATCCCAATGGTGGTCATGGGAACGGTATTCAACTTGAAATCTGTTCCTTTTGTCCTTTTTTAAACTTGAAAGAATCTGAACTTTAAGAATTACATTTTTTTAGAAGAATAATACCATCCCAAATAGATGATATAGTTGAAGTTGCGGTTGCATCCTTGTGCAGTTCCCAGCCGGGCTGGCATTAGCCATTGAGAAGAAAAGCAGGCGAATAGAGATAGCATTGTACTGCCTAGCACGGGCTATCGAGAGCTTCTTCACATGCATGGCTGATGCCGGATACGTGCCGCGTTCAAGAAAGATCAAGAGAGCTGACGTGGTGGTGTTCAGCTTGTCAACAGCCATCATAATGCATTGCTATGCACAAGAAAGGGAAGTGTTTAGGTCCAAATATTTAAACGTCCTTGATTGGGTGTTTGGTGTGCCTCCTCCTCCAGGGGAAAGTCCCCGCTGCACGGACTACAGAAAAGCCAGCGTTGGCCCATTGGGGTAACTTTTTCCCGCAGTCTGATCCTGAATTTGAAAGCAACCTGAAAAGCCAACAGTAACACAATTGACGTTACCATTGAATTCTTTCTTTGGGGGCTGGGCGGAAAAGATACTTGAATGTAGCGCGGTGGTGTCGCTGTAGGATTTAGTTATTTAACACACAGCCCTTAAGAAAATAGTGTGATTGTTCTCGTGGAGGACCGCTTCATTCCACCTCAGTTATTCGAGTCTTAGTGGTGCAACGGCGAGGATATATTCTGATTCTCTGGATGCAATGGACCTGATCTATAGTGGTGCAAGTCAGCCTATCCGTTTATTGAGGACATACTAGAAGTGAGAGACCTTTTCTTTGTTCACCCTGATTATAGGTTAATATGCTCCACGTGAAGAGTTGACATGTGCAGACCAATTGGCCAAACTTCAGAAAATTCCGCCAACGAGATGGCTTTCCTTCATGACATCTCTCCTGGCTTAGGCTAGCCTTACTGAAGGGGGGGGGGGGGGGGAAGGAAAAAAGGAAATTCAAAGCGTCTTGTCGCTGACACTAATTCTATTTGATTGGTGTTACCTTTGCTAGTGTTAGACTAAATTATTTGCTTGTTGATTGAAGAAATACAACATGACAATCAATAAAAATGTATATGATATATCATTTTTTTATCTTTTAATTTAATTAAGCAAAAATAAGGGAAGGGTGAGATTGAAAAAAAATGGCCCCAACAGGTTAATTTTCATCACCAGAACCAGAACATTCAGCTCGCATGCCTATTATCACATACATGTGCTGCGGAATTGGAAAGCAAGATATATATATATATATTTTTTGTGAATACAAAGGCCACAGTAAACTCGTGTGAAAAATTAATGTCTTATTATATCTATAATTATGAGGCTATTACATTTAAGAGCTGGGTTGTCAAAGATATAAATATTAAAATTATGATAAGGCATTAAGATAAGCGCAGAGGCAAGATAAAATTGAGTCTATGCACTCTCCCTCTGGCATTGAAATCGGTTGAAGGGGAAAAGGAGGAAGGAAACGCTATTTACTCATGTACTAGTTTACTGATCATTGGTAATAATAAGATAAGATAAAATTTAAAGGGAACAAGAAAGGAATCAATCCCCGTTTATTCTTCTATATTTTCTACTGTGTGTGAACGTAAAGCATTTCCCCGCAGCTGCAGAAAAAAATAATATAATTTGTTTCGAATTGAACACAAAACTGATTACTTGGATACATATTCCCACCATTTGTGCAGAGCGTATCCATAAATGGCACCGTAAGCAATCAACCTGAGGGGAGAACTGGCAAACCTGCAGAGAGAGAAGGAGCTAGAAGTAACATCTTGGAAAGGAATAAGCGAGTCCTAGAGAGACGGGGAAATAAAAGGAAAAGGTACCTGGTGAAAGCAGATCCATGAGAAAGAAGAGAAGCCCTCTCGTCAGCAGTAACAGGATAAGGCCAGCGAGAGTAATCACGATCGAAGTAATCCCAGTCAGGCAAGAGAAGGGCGCCGATCCCGAGGGCTCCGAGAACATAAGTGGCGACCATCTTCTTCGGAGAATGAGTGAATAAGCCAACCATGAGTATAACCGCCGCAAGCCAAAGCAGAGAGGTTCTAAGAGCGGCGTCGTTTGCCATGATTAACAGGCAGAGCAAAAGAGATGAATTGGAAGGAGGGAGCAAGAGGAAGGCTTAGCGTGAGGTGAGAGGTGAAGAAGGGGCCGTAGCCATTAGAGTACTGTATATTAGTTGGAGCATCTGCTATAAATGCAGTTTCAACGCTCCCACTAACTTCCTTCTTAGTGTGCGATTAATGTCGCTTGCTGCCGCCATCCACACTCTCTTTTGATTTATTAATTTCTTCTTCTCCACTCGCCTGCCCTAGTGCCATCTCCGGCTGAGCTGGTGCTCAAGTCATAACTGCCAGCGGCTTCTGTGGGCCCACGTCGGGTCGGGTCCATACCATCCCCGAAGACTTGATCCCTTGTCGGCCCTCAAAGAATCCGAATGCCTAGTCGCTTCTTTTTTTTTTAAAAAAAAAAAGAGCTCTGACGTTCGGATAAAACGACTACCCCTTGAATCGTGCGGAGGCCAGTTTTCCTGGGCTTTCGTTGTTACGGTAAACTATAAGTCCATACAATTTTAAAAATATCGATTATGATACTATTTCTAAAAAATTATAAACAATAACGTCTTCCGATTATTTTTTTTCAACTCCATGTTCTTCTCTATTGAATAAGATTAGTTACTGTCGTTAAGATGTTTAGAAATCAAATTGAACTGAATCGATTAAAGTAAATAACGATAATAGTGTATTCTTTATTGGAAATAAATTAATAATTATTATTTTCTGTTATGTATTTGTTAAGTTGTTGGATCACTAGTGTACAGTATAATTGCCTCCGTGCGTATCGCACTATTTGCATCTACTTGTATATATTCAGATCCCCTGTACATTTTCAACTCAATCAATACAATATACACTTTCTTCACTTTATTGTTATTATATTTTTGATCTTCTCTGTTTTCTTGTACGGTACTAGAGCCTTCATGGCTGAACCATGGCTTCTGATTCTTCCTCTCAATCTGCCAATTCTTCCAAGCTGGTTGTGCCGGTAAGCTCGTTGCCTTCAATCACACAATTTTCTCCAAATTAGATGAAAAGAATTACCTCATGTGGTGCCAGCAGATCAAATCTGCTGTTCGTGGTCACGAATTGTTTCCATTTCTCGAAGTTGGTCGTGCGCTGCCTCAATTCAAGTCTGAGGCCGATATGGATGCTGGAAAAGTTTCTTCTAAATATCTTGACTAGTATAAACAAGATCAGTTGCTTTTCTCTTAGCTTCAATCAGCCATTTCTGAGTCTATGCTTCCTCGCCTTGTTGGTTGTACCACATTGCACGCTGCGTGGAAATGAATTTCTGATTTCTTCACTGCTCACCCTCGAGCAAAAATTTCTCTGTACAGGAAGGAGCTTCGAAATACTAAGAAAGATGATAGATCTATTTCTGTATTTGTATTGCACGTCAAAGCCCTAGTGGACGCCTTGATTTCTATTAACTATTGTGTAAGATCATCATGGATGGTCTCCCCGATTCCTATGAGTCAGTTGTTTCTTCTGTGAATTCTCAGAGAGATCCGTTCTCTCTAAGTGAGATTGTTTAAAGGCTGCTCTTGCTTATATGTCTAAGCCTATGGCTAACATTGCACAATCATCTACTCAGAATGATTCATCTCATCCACCACAACAACATTATCGTCCTTCGTTCAATGCTTCTCATGGTGGAGGCGGCGGCAATTTTGGTCGCTCCGGCCGTGGCAGAGGTCGTGGAAGAGGCTATGGTTTTTGTAATTAGAATTGATCTGGCCATGTGTATTAGTTATGTACCAAACCAGGTCACACTGCTATGTTCTGCTTTCACAGGTTTGATCAGACCTATTATACTCCCTCTACTCGTCCCCAAGCTCATCTTCATACTGCACCACTTTTCCATATTCTGTTCCTACTCCTCCACCACCATCTTACCATTTTGATCCTTTTGCTTACTACTCTTTTGACGCATTTGCTGATCCTTGTGCTTCCAATGTTTGGATTGCTGACTCTAGAGCAACGCATCATGCTACACCTAATGTATCCCATCTAACACGAGCCTCTACCTACTCTGGTTCGAGACAGTTCCATGTTGGTGATGGCTTAAGTTTGCCTATTCTTCATCAAGGTCATATTAGTTTTTCTACTTTACAGCCTCATCGTTCAGTATCTCTTAATTTTCTTCATGTTTCTTCTATTGCTAACAATTTATTAGGTGCCCCTAAACTTACTCTGGATAACAATGTGTTTTTTGAATTTCATCCTTTCTGGTGTTGTAACAAATCTGAACAAGCACCAAATTAGGTCCTACGACAAGGTAATCGTAGAGCAGATGGCTTGTACGCCTTCTTCCCTTCTGTTTCTTCTAGTCAGCCTACTGATAAGTCGTCTCATACTACTAGTTTGTTTTCTAATACATTACCTTCTGCACTTCATGGATCACGAACACCTCCCTCTCTTGATTTATGACATCAGCGATTGGTTCATTTTCCTTACTCGCAGATTCACAGACTTTTAAAGAGTTGTAATGTTCCTTTTTTTTTCCCCATAAAAGTACTAATGAACTTTGTTCTGCTTGTTGCTTGGGAAAAGCTCATAAACTGTACTCCCCTCCCTCTGTTTCTACTTATTCTCAACCTCTTGAATTGGTTCCTATTGATCTCTGGGGTCCTGCTTCTTGCTTGTCCACTAATGGTCATTAATATTACATTTCATTTGTAGATCATTATTCTCATTTTTGCGAGATATATCCTCTTACCAGGAAATCAGATGCTTTTTCTGTCTTTATTCAATATAAAACTCTTGTTGAAAATCAACTTCAAACAAAAACCAAAGCTATACAAACTGATGGTGGGGTGAGTTTCACTGTTTTGATCCTTATCTCGTTACAAATTGTATTTTTCATTGTTACTCTTGTCCTTATGCTCATTATCATATAGGTACTATTGAACGACAACATCGTTACATTGTTGACATTGGTTTATCTTTACTTGCTCAATCTAGTTTACCTTTAAAATTTTGGGAAGATGTTTTTTTTTAACTGTTGTCTATGTCACAAGTCTCCTTCCATCCTTTGCTATTAACTCTGCTACACCTTTTACCAAGTTGTTTCACAAATCTCCTAACTATCCTAATCTTCAATTCTTTGGTTGTGCTTGTCATCCTTTGTTGCGCCTATGTGTTGAGACAAATGAAGATCAGGTCCAACGTAGAAAGACTGAAAACAATAAACCCAGGCCTAATATTAAACAATACAAGCCCAACTTTGTCTAGACTGATTCTTTATCTGTATATATGTTAATCTTCCTATATACGTGTACAGATCCTATCTATTCTAGGGTTTAATGCCTCAACTATTTATTGTAACACCTGTCATTGATTAATAACAAGAAGCCAATATTCAGCTTTCCAAATACTTAACTTGGTATTAGAGCGATTCAGTTGGCAGCTATGGTGTCCGCAGATGAACAATCTCCTTCCACTGGTTCTGCTAACAAGCAACCATCGGGTTTGCATTCTTCACTTCTTAACACCGCAAATCTAGCAAAGAACCCTGTTGCTCTTACATCCTTGAACCAAATTTGTTCTGTCAAGTTGGACAGGACTAACTACATGATTTAGCAGACTCATGTTCTCCCTATTATAAGGGGATATAAGCTCGATGGCTTTCTCACTAGTATAAAGCCCTGTCCACCACAATTTCTTGTTGAGAATGGTGAGACATGTCTCAATCTAGTCTTTGAAGACTGGGTTGCAATTGATTCATTGCTTTTCGGCTGGCTTCTTAACACGATGACGTTAGAAGTGTCGTCACAGATGACTCAAGTATCCTCATCTACTGGTTTGTGGAATGTTGCTAAGCAGCTTGCTGGGTCAAAAACTAAGGCTCGAGTATTGTTGATTTGGGCTGAACTTCAACATACTAGGAAGGGTACGTCTCGTATGGAGGAATACTTAAACAAAATGAAGAGTTTGTCTGAATAGCTCGCTATTGCAGGCTATCCCATTCCTCTTCTAGATCTCATTCTTTAAACATTTGCTGGTCTTGATGGTGAATATAATGTAATTGTTGTCCAGCTGTCTAAGGACTTGGATGATATCACTTGGATTGATTTTCAATCTACTCTTCTAACATTTGAGAGTCGTCTGGATTAGTTGACTCAGTTTTCTCAACTTAATATTTCAACTAATTTTGCCAACTATGCTCACTTTAAGAATTTCTCTTTTGGACGTGGTCATTGGCGTGGAGGCCGTAGAGGCTGTAGTTAGCATGGAAGAGGTGGATTCAATAACAATTACAGAAGTAATGGAGAAAATAATGATAAACCTCAATGCCAATTCTATGAGAAATGGGGCCATACTGTTAAGACTTGTTTTTATCGATATGATAAGTCCTTTATGGGTTCTGGTGGCAGTAAACGTGGTAACAGCTCCACTAATCCTAACTCTGAATTTAATGCTTATTGGGCTACTCCTGAGACTATCACTGATGATGCTTGGCTTTTGAATAGTGGTCTTACAAGTCATGTGACTAATGATCTTAGTTGCATTGATAATCTAGCCGTTACTACTGGTAAGGTCCGCATTATTGTTGGTAATGGACAGAAAATGGGAATAGAATGAACTGGATCCTCTACTTTACAAAATCAACCCAATGCCTCAATTAAATTGTGTAACATTTTATATACTCCTAAAACTAATAAAAATTTATTGAGTGTTTACAAAATGGCTGCTGATAATGATGTTGATATCATTTTTAATAAATTTGGTGTGTTTGTGAAGGAACAAGCGACTGAGAAAGTACGACTGCAAGGGGAGAAGCCAATTAAGGGAATGTTTCCTGTGCTTAGTAACAAAGTAGACAACAAGGAGGACCATTTCTTGCTGAATGCAGATGAAGAAGCAATTACAGCAACAGATAATAGTTCTAGTACTGGTAGAAAATTATGGCATTGTAGGCTTGGTCATCCAAATGAGAGAGTATTAAGTAGAATTATTCATGATTGTAATTTGAAGGTTGATTTTAAGGATGCTCATCATCCTTTGTTTTGTGAACCTTGCAAATTTAGAAAATTACATGCTTTGCCTTTTAAGTTGTCTCTCTCTCGCGCCACTAAACCACTAGAACTTATTCATACTGATTTGTGGGGTCTTTCACCTTTTCTTTCTATGAATAGTTTTCGCTATTATATTCTGTTTTTGGATGATTTCAATCGATTCTCTTAGATATTCCCACTAAAGACTAAAGATAAGGCCTTACAAATGTTTATTTAGTTCAAATAATATGCTGAAAAACAATTTAAACTTCCTATCAAGACTGTATAGAGCGATTGGGGTGGTGAATATAGAAGTTTTTCCAAGTTTTTACAAGAATTTGGAATAGTTTTCAGACATTCTTGTCCTTACACTTCTCCTCAAAATGGGAAAGCTGAATGTAACACACCAAATTTTTTTTTTAAAATAATTTAACTCAATCATAGTTGGGTTACAACCACCCAACACATTTTTATATCAATAATTTTAATATAAAATATTTTATAATTGGCTTCAACTCACACACTATAACATTTCAGATAAATTTTTACCTCCCACATGCCATTAGGCTAAATCACATTTGTCCATCCTTATACTCCCAACAAGTAAACTAAATCACATTTGTCCATCCTTATACTCCAAACAAATAAAATAAGCAATTTAGTCAATTTTCAACACAAGCCAGTTATTTGGCCTTATAATCATGTCATTTTAACCAATCCAAAGTAAACCAAATATTAAAATTATAGTCATCCAAATTGTACCAAAAATAGAAATAGTTTGAAAGGCATGATTACATTTATATATTCATATAATTAACAATAAACAAAAAGCCATAATATTGGCAATATAACACATTATAAATCATAAATTAAATACCCAAAAGAGATAGTGGATCTATACCACTAAGCCTATGGGACTCCTCCACGTGTCAGTCGTGGCTCTTCTCCTGAAAATAGTTAACCACATAATGAGACTCAAAAGTCTCAGTAACCAAAGCCAATTTATGATAGTGTATACAAACAGTTAAGTGTGTGTTTACTAAGTGAGAATTAAAAATAATATAATTCTAACAAATATAAGAAATATTACAATACCCACAAACAACCATCCTTATATCCCTCCATTAACCTCGAGCCGTGACCCTCACTCGGTGCTAAATTATCCGGCCAAAGGTAGATTAGTCCGAGCCCTTACAAGCCACCTATTGAGCTCCAATAGGGGCGTACCACGTGGCACATAAATACAACAATAATAGCAAGTTTCCCAACACCTCTCACAATAATTAAACAAATTCATAATAATATTGCACAATTATACAATATTACAAAATTCATAATTTTCTCAATAATCACTCAATTAACATGAAGTAACACTAATCACAAATTAAAAGCATGGTTACCTTGTGGCTTTTTTAATAAATTATTCCTTAAAATTTCTCTCTCACCACAATCTTCACCAGTAATACAATTTACAAATAACATATTATTTATAAATATTAGTTTCAATTTTTGAAACTAATAAAATAATTCTAATAATAAATTAAAAATATAATATAATTCCTAATCTCAATCTTAATACAAATCTATAGTTAATACTATTAAGTAAAATTTTTAACTCCTCTTTTAATTATCAATAAACATTAATAATCTAAAAATCAACTTCTAAACTAATTTCTATTATCAAAATTTTTTTTTATTTCATAAATTCGTACCTAAAATACTCAAAAATTAAAAATTGAGTCTCTAGCTTAGAATCATAATCCTATAACCATAATAATTTATTTCTCATCCCAAATAATCATTTAAACCTCAATAAATCAACATATATTTTCAATCTAGTTTAGAATTTGATCCATAAGCCACAAATTCAAAATCATCAACAAATTTATACTTAGAACATTTATTATACTACTGACAATCTCAAAAACCATATTTATTTAACATAAATTCATCCCTCTTCCAGATCTTAAATTTTCTACCACTACAAACTCAGAAATCAAAGAAGAAGGATGATTAAGAAAATTTTTAGAACACTTACTTAGTCTTGAAAAGCTTAAAATCACATCCTAAATATTCTATTAAAAACTCTTACCTTAAAAATTTAGATATTTCGCACCGGCGACTCGCGTTCTCGCTGCCTCAGCGCGCACGAAGGAATGAATGAAGAAACGAAGGAACAGGTGAGTTTTTATAAAAATTCAGTGGGTCCCACATCTTTTTTTTTGATTATTTCTTCTTTCCTCTCTCTCCCTTTTTTTTATTATTATATACATAATCATTGCATTGCACCGAAAGCTGATCGCATTTTCTTCCTTCTTTCCTTCCTCTTTCTCATACCTTTTCTCTTTCTTTCTTTTTATAATAATAATAATAATAATATTTTAATAATATTTTATTTATTATTTTTTTAATTAATTAATTTTTTTAAATTTAGAATTATATCCTAAATTAGATTTAATAATCATTTTCTACTAATTTTCTTACCTCTAAATATTTTTTAAAATTTTTATTAACCCAAATTAACTATTAAAATTTAAATTGGGATGTTACACTGAACGAAAATATCGGCATGGTGTTGAAATTGGCTTAATTCTTCTGGCTCAAGCCAAGATGCCCCTTTATTATTGGTGGGAGGCCTTTCATACCGCAAATAAGCTAATAAATAGACTATCTTCTATTGTTCTAGGTGGTGTTTCACACTATTTCAAGCTGTTTTGTAAATATCCTAGATATGAGGGTCTAAAGGTTTTTGGTTCTGCATGCTATCCTTGTCTTAGCCCTATAACAAACATAAACTTCAATTCCGAAGTGCAAGATGTGTTTTTCTAGGATATAGTATTGCTCATAAAGGTTACAAGTGCTTAACCTCTAGTAGTAAGGTGATAATTTCTCGACATGTGGTCTTCAATGAAATTGATTATCCTTTTGAAACAGGTTTTATAAATAAAAAGATCTCACCTGAAGTACAAGTTCATCCCAATGTTTTCTTTCAACCCTTGACTTCTTCTGTTCCAGCACAGTGTCCTCACACTGATACCATAATGAGCAGTAATAATCCTGAGTTTTTCTCTACTGGAGAGTTGTCTCAAGCATCAATTTCAAGTAGTGAGAGATCTTTACCTAAAGCCATTAAAGAAGTTGCTAATGATCAATCAGTTGTTCCTTTTTCACCGGAAAGTAATTCGAGCTCACAAAGACAGTCTCCTGAACATCATTATGCTGCTAGATCCCCTGTTCATAACACTGTCAATGATCTCAATATTCCAGACAACAGACATCCAATGATCACTCGAAGTAAGGCAGGTATACAAAAACTTAAAACACCTTATATTGGCATGTTAATGGTTGAAAGTGATACTGATATTGAACCAACATATGTGAGAGATGCTCTAAAATCTACTGAATGGCGAAAAGCTATGTTAGATGAGTATAATGCTCTTGTCAAGAATTAAACTTGGGTTCTTGTGCCCTATCATGGTCGAAGAAATTTGGTTGACTACAAATAGGTCTTTAAAAATAAGTTTGATACTGTTGGGTTTCTTATAAAAAGGAAAGCTCGGTTAGTTGCAAAGGGTTTTCAACAAAGCCCAGGTGTTGACTTTGATGAAACATTTAGTCCTGTTCTAAAGGCTTCTACTCTGAGATTCATACTGATTGTTGCTGTGAATTTCAACTGGGCAATAAGGCAATTAGATATCAATAATGCCTTCCTAAATGGATATCTAGATCAATATGTCCTCATAAAGCAACCAGAAGGTTTTGTCAATTCCAAGTTTTCAAATCATGTCTGTCTACTTAAGAAAGCCTTATATGGTTTAAAGCAGGCGCCCCGAGCTTGGTTTGAGCGTCTAAGAAATACCTTGATTTAGTGGGGTTTCACTAACTCAAAATGTGGCACTTCACTATTCTTTCTTCAACATAAATCAAACATTATGTTTGTATTGGTTTATGTAGATGATATTATAATGACAAGGAACTCATCTAAGATACTAGAGTTGTTTGTCAAACAATTAAATTCCCTATTTGCTTTAAAAGATCTTAGTCACTTACATCACTTTCTGGGCATTGAAGCATTCAAAGATGACATTGGTTTATATTTAAAACAAGAACGCTACATTCAAGAAATTTTGAGGAAAGCTGGTGTGCTCCATTCTTCCCCTGTTCCTACTCCTATGATGGTAAACAGACACTACTCTAAAGAAGATGGCATGTCCCTTACAAACTCAGGGAAATACAGGCAGATCATTGGTGCATTGCAGTATTTAATTAACACCAGACTAGATATTATATTTGTAGTAAACAAATTAAGTAGTTTCTTAGCTGTCTTACTAATGTTCATTGGCAAGCGTTGAAACGCGTCTTAAGGTACTTAAAAGGAACGTCAGATCTTGCATTACATATCAAACCACGCAATCACATTACCTTATAAGGCTTTTCAAGTGTTGACTGGGCTATTTGCCTAGATGATCGACGTTCCATGGGTGGACATTATGTATTTCTTGGAGATCCTCTAGTGTCGTGGTCAGCTAGAAAACAATGAGTGGTTTCCAGGTCCAGTGTTGAGTCAGAATATTGAGCTTTGCTGATCTTTCCACTGAACTCACGTGGTTCCAGTCACTTGCGCGGGAAATTGGTCTTGTTTTCTTCATCCTCCTGTCACCTAGTGTGACAACATGAGCGCTGCAGCATTGGCTTTAAATCTAGTATTCCATACTCAGTCAAAACACATCGAGTTAGACGTTCATTATATCCGTGACCGAGTCCTTAATCACCAGTTATCTGTATGATATATCCCATCATCTGAGCAACTTGCAGATCTTTTTACTAAAGCTCTAACACACTCCAAGTTTTAGTCTTTAGAAGCAAACTCGGCCTAGTCAAATTTCCAAGGTCTCGTTTGAGAGGGAATGTTAAGACAAATGAAGATCAGGTCCAACGTAGAAAGACTGAAAACAATAAACCCAGGCCCAATATTAAACAATACAAGCCCAACTCTGTCTAGACTGATTCTTTATTTGTATATATGTTAATCTTTCTATATACGTGTGTAGATCCTATCTATTCTAGGGTTTAGTGCTTCAACTATTTATTGTAACACCTGTCATTGATTAATAACAAGAAGCCAATATTCAGCATTCCAAATACTTAACTCCCTGTAATTCTCAAATGCTCTCTTTTCATTCTACTCGACGTACTATTCTTGGGTACAACATGTCACACTATGATTATGAATATATTGTGCTTGACGGACGCGTTTTCATTTCTAATGACATGTTTTTTGAGGAGTCAGTCTTTCCTTTCAAGCATTCTTTAGCTCATAATTCTTCTATCTCGCTACCTTCCTCTACTTCTCTCTCTACTTTAATTCCTCTTGTCTTTCTCCTTCTATTACTTATACTTCTCCATCTTCATCCCCTTTCCCTTCTTCTTCTTCTTCCGCTTCTTTCTCCTCCTAGTCCTCTATAAATATTCATCCTATAACTACCCATGCTAAAAGTGGCATTCATAAATCCAAAGTTCTTCCTACTACTATTCAATCAACTTCTTCTAGTTGTCACACCTAAAAATGCGTGAGAGTAGAGGTTGCAGCCTTTGAAGCAAAAACCAACGAAACAGGAGTTACCATCAAAATTTTATGAGAAATCTAAGAAAATTATTTAAAGGAGATAAAAATGGTCTGTAAAATTAAAAAATAAATTTGGGAGTTTATTAAGTGTGAAAAAAGTGTTAGACACCTCTACAATACTCATTCGTGAGAATAATTACCTGAAGTTGATTGTGCTAAATTAATATAGTTTTTAAAAAAAATTAATTACCCTTTCTTATTCTCACGTGAGACATTAAAAATAATGAAAAAAAGTGAGGAAATAATTATTTATTTAGAAAGATAGACTTGACTCAGAATCAAACTCAGGAACCTACGTAGCCTATGATGTGAATTAAAATTCATATAGTTCAAGAATAAGTTTGTTGGTGAAAATATTTTTTGAAGAGAAATTAATTAAAAATAATTTACTATTTTATAAATAAAATAATTTTTTCAAATTTTGATATGCTTGTTTTAAATTATAAAAAGTAATTTAATTTTAATTATTTTCTTAATTTTTAAAAATTTGAAATAAGAAAAAGGAAAAGAGTTTAAAATTTTTTTATTTTTTTATTTTATTATATATATTGGAAATTTTACCTTTATATTTGTGAAGCTTTATTTGCTTATACGGTAATCCGCAGAGATTCTAAAATCTTACACGACAATAAAATCTAATAGCTTGATTATTTCCTTATAGTTTTAAGTAATAATAATATTTTTTAAGGGCATATATACATAGTTTTTTAAAGAATCTTAATCATCTATATACAACTTATATATTTTAATTTAATTTATTTTTTATGCATGTATATATATACAACTTATATATTTTTATATATAAAAATTTTAATTTTTATACTTGTGAAACTTTATTGACTCACATAGTAATACAATTATTCTAGAGGTTTATGGAGATTCAAAAATCTCACGTGACTAAGAGATCTAACGTTTATAATTCAAATACTTTAATTTAATTAATTAGTTTTTAAAATATTTATTATATTATATATTCACAATATTTATTTATTTATTTACTATATGAATTAATAATTGTAATATCTATGAAGACTTATTATACCACACGATAAGATGGTTAATATGAATATCTATGAAGATTTTTCAAATCTCATATGATATCATTTAAATGTTTTTAATTAATTTAAATATATATATATAAAATTTAATTTGGATAATGAGTCATTGAAACCCATGTTTCATATATAAGAGATTGATTCTCATACTAGTGAAATTTTATTAATTTATGCAATATAGGATAAATTTAAATTTAAATACTTGTAAAGATTCTTAAAATCACGCAACAAATAAAGAAACACAAATATATCCTCTCTTATCATTATCACTACCATCAATTCATCATTATTTCCACTATCATCATTATTATCACTATCATCATTATGATTTACTCCTTCCATTCTATATATAAGATATTTTTACCTGAATTACACAAACTAATAAAAGTTAGTTATCTAATTAAAAACATAGCAACATTTCAATTTTGTCCTTAATTGTTGTAAATAAAAAATAAATTTCTTTTTTCAAAGTAAATTAATGAGATTATTATCTTTTTTTCTGTCTAATTTAATAAGGGTAGAATGGTCTATTTATTAAAAAATATACTAACAATCTCTTATATTTAGGGATAAAAAAAGTTTTAAAAGACCTTTTATATATAAAGATGGAGAGAGTATATACTTTAGATTTCATCATCTATTCAAACACATTTGAAAAGCAATGTTATCAATAAATATAATTCTTTGCCTATTGCTAGTTGCTGCTTCTATCTTTACCTAATTGTTATTCACAAAAGTCACTCAATGGAAAGATTTAAGTTTATATATTTGCAACAGATTATTATAGGGCATTATTCTGAATCAAACATACACCACTTGTATTGATACAAGGACTAAAATTGAATTAACACCCATATGAATTTAAGATACAACAGATCACAATGAGAGCCAAAAGTCAAAATTTGGCATATAACCATAGGGTATGGTGCTGCATTTTTGAATTTCACTTTGCTAATCATTTAATTCAAATATAAACATCAACTTATTCCCTTAAAATAGCAAACCACTTGATCATCACTAGGGAAAATACTTTTCATAATTTGAAACAACATGAAGTGAAAGCATTAATAAAATTTCATTTGTTAAGATTAATCACAAAAATTAATTCCCAAATTTCAACTAGCCCAGAATTTTGTAAAGGTACATACACACTTTGACCTTTAAGAAGAATAAACTCAAACCAAATTTTGTCATCTAAAGTGAAGCATATGGTAGTTAAAACTAAAGATTTCACCTAGTTTTCTTTCTTTTTTTCTTTTTTCTACATCAGATTTTTATTTCATAAGGTATTTGCATGTAACAATCCAATTGTTAAAGATACAAAATCATAATTTTGCGTGACCAATGTAACACCCTTAAATTTACAAATCGATTTTTCGCAAATTATTAATTCAACAACTCATTTTTTTTTCATTGAACCCTTATCATACCCTTATCATAGTAGAAAAATTTCTACCATGATACATCCAAGACAATATACCACAGGTCTTAAAATATTTAAAAAGCAATTAGAACCATGAGGGACAGATATGATCCTCATAACATGTTATTCAAATCAGATCATAAATCAAGAGGGACAGACATAATCCTCTTGATCATATAAATACTTTTAATAAAAAGGATTAGAGTACATGCTTCACAAAGAAGATATGTCCTAATTTGGCACAAGATACATTGTATAATCCAAAATAAGAGGCAACGTAAAAGATGGTGTCTCATACACCATAGTTACACCTCTGGTGCTTTCTCGGCCGGACTCGCTCCTGTAAAAATATTAACCACGGGAAATGAGACTTAAAAGTCCCAGTAACTAAAAATTAATATGTAATGATGCATGCGGTTGTAACTAATCATGCGATTACTAAGTGGGCACACAAAACATTTAACCGAACAATATTTTCAAACAAACCGAACAAGTATTTAATTTGCATGACTGCACCTTATATCCTCCTTTCGCCATGCTCAGACGCCAAATCACTCGGCCAAAGGTGAGTTGGACTAAGCGACACGTCACTCATTGGGTCCAATGAAGGCTTACCACGTGGTAATAATTAATCGAATAGAAATTTCCATTAACACCATACATTAAAATACCTTGACAAGTCATGCATCATTCAAATATCCAAACAGAAATATATCCGAATAATAATATCTCATCATAATAAACAAAAATAAATTTTTAACCCACTTGGCAATAATTTCAAACAAGTATATATAGTATTTATTTTTAATAATTCATAATTTTTCCAAACAATAAAACAACACATAACCATTCACAAACACACCCATCACAACACATTAATAATGGTTACCTTGTGTCTTGAATAACAAGTTCCCCTTCACAACTCCTTTTTCACTACTAGCTTTGTCAATATAATCTACATAATTATTTTACAATACTATATATTAATTTTACATTAAAATAAATAACTCTAATTTAAAGAGTTAGAAAGTCTTAGATCTATAATCTATATTAACACTAATTTAAGATTTATGCCTCATTTAACTTCCCAAATTCTTTTCTAAAATTCTCGTACCCTAATAAACTATTTTTTTTATCCTCAAATCACTTCTCGTATCACAATTTCATCCTTCTATATTCTAAAAATTGATCTAAAAATAAATTAAAAATTTTAGAATTATCCTGAAGCCTCAAATCACCTTTCTATAACCTCAAAAATACCTATTCATACTTAAATAAATATTTAATAATCAGATATTCATCCCTACATCTCAGATTCGACATAAATTCAACCATATAGATCTAGAGTTCAACTCAAAAATTCTTAAACATGAGTTTCAACCTCAAGAAAATATTCTATAATATTTATTATATCCCTAAGAGTTTTAACCTATATTTTTAATCCATCATATCATCAGATTAACTATCTTATAGAAAAATTCTAATCGAAATATTTACTCTATCCTACAAAATAATCATATCACTAGAAAGCTAATATTATTTAGAAAATAACTATAAAATTAATTTTATAATTAAATAAATTTTTAAATGCTAATCTAAATAGGAAAGTTAGAACATACCTGAAGAAAAAGAAAATAATCCCCCCTTGCGAGAAAACGCCGAGCAATGTGAGAGGAAGAGTGAAAAATAATATAAAAATGGGATTGTGAGTCCCAAAATTATATTAAAAAAACTATAGGTCTGAATTTAACTATTCAAACCTTTGGGCCATAAGTTGTAATTTTCTCTAAATTGCATCTTAGCTTCTCATGTTTCCTAATGCACACACCCCCTCCTTTTTATACATGGAGGCACCTCTTCTCTTCCCTCATCTAACTAATGTGGGACTTAGAAATAACAACCTTTTACCCCCCTTTTTTTTGTTCCTTCTACCTTCTCTCTTTTTTTTAACACACACAAAAAAAATTATTTATGTATTATATCTTAACTAAATATTGCTTATGTGGTTTTAAATTTAAATTTTTAAATTTATAATTAAATACCTAACCATAATATTATTTCTAAATAACCTCAAATAATATAAATTCCTATTATTATCATTTTTTTCCTCAAAACCTAAATTCCACAATTTCTTTATTATATAAAAATCAGGATGTTACAACCAAAACTTCTTGAAAAATATCCAAGATAGCTAAATCATGAAACAAGCATTTTAGCAACTTTAAACACCTAAGTCCATACTACAAGACCAGATTTCATCAACTTATATCCAAGAATTCAAGATGATGCCTAATTTCTTATGCCACTTTTTCTAATTGGCATTTTAAGCACACCCACACGCACACATAATTCATCAAAATGCAGAGTAATATTTTATGAACCCAACCATTATTAACCCACAACAAGCAACTTTGATAACTATTAAAGGAAGTATTTTCAACCCTTTAATTTATATCTTCATTCAAACATGAATAAACAAGTACACATACCAAAACCCAATTCCTAACTATCAAGTTCATGAGTGAACAAAAATCCCCTCAACCACAAGAGGATTATTTTTTAGTTTGGTAGCATTTTTACAGCTCAATTTTGTGCATTCCAAAACCCATACGAACTTCATGAAATAGAATATAGAAGCAGTCTAGGAATCGAAATATTTATTAAATCAAACCTAAGATTGCTTTCAAATATTTGAATAGAGATGAGTATCTCCAATTGGTCCTTCTTCCCCTTTAAACATTCGGTCTTTCCTCCTATCATGCTCTGTTTCTCTCCTATGACTCTCAATTGTCCTCTTGCTTTCAACCCTCTCATCCTCTCCCTAAAGCTCAAACCTCCTTTGAATACCATACCTAGATCACATAAATCTGCCAAATCTGACTTGATTTGGCTTCTCCTTCATCACATGGCGTTGGATTTTGTCTCTTACAATGCCTGCCTTCTTTTATATTGTCTCTAATCCTTCCTCTTCTTGCCAAAACTTCTCTATCTAATCTCGAAAGTAAACATAGGAAAGGGTTTACTAGAGCCTGCATATGAGGCAAAAGGTGTTTGCATGCCTGATTCTATGTTTTGATCTCCAAGATGTAACTATAGAGAACTAAGAGGTGAGCCGCCTTTACTCCTCTTCTGTGGGTGTGTGGGTGCGTCTTCTTATGATAGAAAATGATAGGGATTTTTATCCATTTTGTTAAACGCTGAGCCTCTCATTTTTATTATTTATTGTTGTTCCTTCCTTTTTCTTCTTCTTCTTCTTCTTCTTCTTCTTCTTCTTCTTCTTTTATCATTTTTCAAAAATAACAAGACATTCTAAAGATTTAGGACTTTATCTAAATAAAGACTTATAGTGATTTTCCTTAACAATATTTTTAATAATTTCCATGATTTTTTTTATTTTTTGTTTTTGTTTTGATTGTTAAAGAAAGATTATCTAGAATAAATAATCTTTATTAATTCTAAATTTTCTTGTTTCTTAATTTTTTAAAAAAATAATAACATTTTTTTAATTTTTTTGTAATTTTCAAATTGATTTTTTTAACTAACTAAAAGAAAATAAAATTCTAGCTGAAAGAAGATTATCTAGGTCAAAATAAAGTTAAATCCTATTAATTAATTTTTTTATTTTTTATTTTATCTATATTATTAAAATTTTATTTTTGGGTTAAATTTTTTTTATTATTATATTTAAAAATATTCGAACAAAATACAATGTTCACACTAGTTCTCCTTCTCCTACTTAATTTCCTACTAATCCCCTTAAAGCTCTTCAGATATCTTATTGGCATTCTGCCATGAATGATGAATATCAAGCCCTTCTTCAAAATAAACCTTGGTCCCTTGTATCATATCCCTCTAATAGAACTATGATAAGGTGCAAGTGGCTTCTTTGAATAGAAGAAAATCTTAATGGTACCATTAATAAATATAAGGCATGCTTACTTGCAAAAAGGTTTCATCAAACCTATGGTTTTGATTATACAAAAACATTTTCATTAGTATCACACCATTCTTACTCTTGTTTTACATAATTCCTGGCCTATTTCTCAAATTAGTGTCAATAATGCCTTTCTCAATGGCACTCTTAAAGAGGAGGTTTGTATGAGTCAACCTCCTAGCTTTGTCTCTTGTGATCCTACTATGGTTTGCAGACTTCACAAGAGTCTTTATGGTTTAAAACAAGCTCCACTTGCTTGGTTTTATCGATTGGCTACACCTTGTAGAAGTTTGGCTTTTTTCCAAGCAAGTGTGATCCCTTTTTATTCATTCATCATTCTTCTTTGGATACAACCTACATTTTGGTGTATGCCAATGATATTTTGTTGATTGGTACCAACTCAACTTATATTGAACAATTGAAAAAGTTGCTTAATGCTGAATTTGCTCTCAAAAATTTGGGTCATCTTCATTATTTTATAAGGATTAAGGTTAAGCATTATTCTTCTAGCGTTATTAGTCTATCACAGCCTAAATACATTAAAGATATTCTTGTTCATATTGGTATGTTGCACTCCAAAGGGGTCTCTACTCCCATGACCACATTTACTAAGCTCACTCATCAAGATCAATGCTCAGCTTTATCGCTCACTTGTTGGTGGCCTTTAATAAGTCACCATCACTCATCCTGAAATTACTTAGAGTGTTAATAAAGTTTGTCAATATATGCAAGCTCTAAAGGCTAGTCATTAGTGTCCTATCAAATGCTTATACGTTATCTTCATGGTACCCTTACTTATAGTCTTATCTTTACTAAACGACCTACTCTTGAATTCTTGGCTTTTTGTGATGTTGATTGGGCAGTGATTTGGATGATCATCATTCAACTTCTAGCCTTTGTGTGTTCTTTAGTGGTAACTTGATCTCTTGGACTACTAAGAAATAACCTCTAGTCTCTTATTCAAGCACGAAAGCAGAGTATCATTCTCTAAGAAGTTGAATACGGTGCTGGCACATGTTTCCTCACAGGCCCACGTGCGACTTTTTCCATTATAGTACATGGGTTATTCATCACCCTACCAAAAAGGTCTTTTAAAACCTTCTCAAAGATCGAGCCCCTAATCTCTCCTACCTTAGTGAAGTTATGGCCAAAGTTGAAGGTTTGAGTTTGGAGAGGTTTCAAAAGACCCCCATGAGGATAAGGTGAGAAATAACCCAAGTATCACCTTAAAAAAAACTAGCTTTTGTTGCAGTGATGTGGATGGGCCCAATTTAAAAGACCCTCGAGAGGGTGGGGTGAAGATTGTTACACTCATCACCCAAGAAAAAATATAGGCCATTCAGATTTTTTTTAATTTTAATTTTGATTAAAATTTCAATTTCAATTTTATATTTTATAAAAATCTATATTATTTATAATTATATTCATCGTCTATCTGAACAGTACTGATTTAATTTGGGTGGTTCAATTTAATGTTATAATTTTTTATAAGTTGACTATCTAAATATAATCTGAATAGTTTAAATTTAATATTAAATTTTTATCTGTGAGGTCTAGATTTAAAGTTTTTATTTTAATTTTAATTTTATATTTATTAAAATAAAAAAATGATTAAAAATTTTAATATTGAATCTGCATTATCCAAAGTACATCTAAATTGTTAATTTATAAAAATTATAACATTAAATTCAACTATCGAGATTGAATCAGTACTATCCAAATTGATAATGAATATATTTATGAAAAAAATTATAAATTTTTATTTTTTATAAAATATAAAATTAAAATTAGAAAAATCGATGACCCAGATTTATTTTGGGTGATGAGCACAGAACACGACCCCGTTGAACCACTCGTGTACACAGTAACTGCCTCCACGTGTATCGCACTACTTGCATCTGCTTGTATGTATTCAGATCCCCTGTACGTTTTCAACTCAGTCACTTTCTTCACTTTACTTGTGTATGTCTTTTCTGTTTTCTTATATTCTTTAAACCCCTAATCCTTCACCCTATATGCATGTCTGCGGCCGAAGCATTGTAGTGGGAATCACTTGGAAAAATGAAGGGGATTGAGAAGTTGGTTTTTTCAAGAATGAACATCAAAGCTCCAGTGAATTTGCTGTACTTAGTGTGCTTCAAAGGGGTCTCCGCAGCTTTGCAGGGCTAAAGGATATCACAATATTGAAGTCATTGTCCACTATACTCAAAGTTATAATTGGATCACTAGGAATACCACTGCTCATTTCTGCTACGCCAACATTTTGAGAGACATAAAGCCATGAAACTTGGGGATTGGAATTTCTCTAGTCTATTCTTGTAATGATGGTATAGCTCTTGTTAATCTTTTAAACCTTGGTTCTGCTAGCATAGATTCTTTTGGCCCCTTTAACTATCAACCTTTTTAGGTTTGGTTAGAGAGTTGGATAGTGAAAGATGCAAGGCTTTTGTCTTTTGGTTTGTAGTCTTCATGTTGTATTCTAGTTAGTTTGTTAATATAAAGTCCCATTTTCATTCCCAAAAAAAATATATATCTTGCGTTTTGTTATCTATCCCTCTGTCGTCAATATTTATTAATGATTTCTGGGCCTGTAGGGTGTGGGCCATTTTCAAGGCAGGAGAGTTGAAGCTGGACAATATTTCAAAGATGCGTGGGATGGAACAGATTCCCTTGGATGCAAACAAGTTCAGGGTATCTTGAGGCCTTTTTTTTGATTTAATTAGCTTTCTTGCTACAGGGAGCGCGAAGCCCAATTACCTACAAATAACAAGCCGGGGGATAGAGATCCCGGTTCATCTATTAGCACAAGAGTCCTCAGTGAGTCTGGGACTTTGTCAATAAACATAAAATGATTCTTATCAGTGAGGACCTTCTTTGCAGTCCTATCTGCGACGACATTAGCCTCCCTAGTGTGAAGTAAATATGGTTTCCCCAGTGTCGCTTACGGAGCTCATAAATGAGAGTCAAAACAGGGGAAATGACTGAAGGGTTAGTGCATTCCCCGGTTACCATATCAACCTTCATTTTGAAATCAGACTCGAAGATAAGTTAGAAAGGATTAATTTCACTGGCTCACAACGTGTCAAATTAAAGTTTAAGGTCCTATTTGGTTATGAGAAAGGAATAGAATGGAATAGATTGAAAAAATATAGGTAAAAATAAAATGATCAAAAGAGATAAGTAAACACATTCATAAAAGGGATAAGTAATTTAATTCATGAGGTTGGGAATCATGATTCATAAAAATTTTTGAAGGTGTGATAATTCTCATATTTGTAATATATATTAATAAGTTTTATCATACTTATCATAGAAAAAATGATGATTTAATTTATTTTTGTTTTAATTTTTTTAGTTCATTTCATTCCATTTCTTTTTAATAATCAAACAGGACCTAAGTTTTTGTTGGAGAAGACATCCCTACTTAATACATTATCATACTTTAAGCAGATCGAATTACTTCCACATGTGCGTGAAAAAAAATTAAAACACACCAAAACGTACAAAAGAGAGAATGATCGAGAGAAAATGTCCGAACCCTGAAGCCGCAGTGAAATACCAGCCAATACGAGGGTATTAAATTTTCAGATGCTGAATATTTGTTCCACTTTGGCTTATATAATATATGTTCTTTATCCAATCCATATAACAAAGAGGAAGGGGTTGGATATAAGTCAATACTGGTAAGACCTATAGGGTATTATTAGAGGATGGAAAGTACAGCCAACCAAGTTTGTGTGTTGGTCAAGATTAGGTTATCAACGAAAGCATTGAACAAGTAATGACTCGTACATGAAGCTGCCTGCAGCAGCAAATGCAAACTCATCGCGTTTCATTAACACTTAGCATTCGATATCTTCAATCTTGCGGAAAACGTATTATTTTCAGAAGCCACTCTGGTAGCTAGCAGATTCGTTTGATATGGACCATATATTTGCACACTCCTTTGGGTGTCTGCTCAGACGAATTCTCATTTCTTAACGCAAGTTTAGAAGGCTGGCCACATTAATTACCATCGTTGTTTTATTACAGGCACATGTATATGCATGCATGTATATCGGCCGCGTTCAATGTACATATAAGCTTGTTTGGGATCGTCCTTATTATCAGTTCTCTCTCTCCCCCCACAATATGCAACACCTGCTCCCCCCTTAACTCGCTGTAATCTCTATTTTTTAACAGATATTTATCTTGTAGAATACGTTTTCTTTGATTATTAAATAAATCTAGTTTGAACGCAATCTAGAATTTGAGTTTATATGTGACAAAAATAAAAATCTCCCGGGCTCAAATCTAATAATTTAAATTTTTGTGATAATCAAATCTTGAAAATCTTTTAAGCTCTCCTTGATATCATTCCGAATCCAATTCCGTTAATAGTGATTGATTCAGAAATTTACATGTTCATTTCAGTCACGCGCGTAACTAGAATGTGAAAATATAAAAAAAAAATACTCAAATAAAAAGAATTTTTTTACCTTTATTTTATGTGTGTATGTATATTGTTTGGTTTTCATTGTCATCCCGTTTGTCCCAGATTCTTGTCTTTTTTAATATTTTTTGAACGTTAAAGAGTTTGTTTTTAACCTTTTTTTCCCCAGAGATGGAAATGCATTACTAATATTGCATCATGAAAAATGATTTATTTTAATTAGAACAATGAGAGTTTCATCCATGGTTGATGGTTGATGGTTGATGGCGGACTATTTTTTTTTATTAATAAGTTAAGGGATCAAATTATAATTGAGCCTATAAATTTCTATTATAGCGTATTTGTAAGCCACCATGAAGTCCTTCTTTCTTTTTTAATGTATTTGTTGGAAACCCATTCGAGCAAGCAAATCAGTTGTTTAGCTTACACTGAAATCAAAGATAATATTTTATTGAAATTATAAAGTTGTTCTTACATCAGTGCCTCCTTTTAGTGATACACATGGAGTCATGGACATGGTCCCCGACAAGGCCTATGCCAAATTGATGGACCAAACTCCAGATTGTGCGTATGAACAGTTAACGAACAACTGTAATTCTTGGTGGGGAGATGGAGGCAACAAAATATTTACTACATATGAACAAGCAACAAGAAAGATTTGATAATTTTGAAAAACGATCTCTCTAGTTAACTTATTGACTCTCTTCAACATGTAGGGTTTGATGCAAAATTAAACAATCAAACTTTAGGTTTGAAAATGTGTGGCTTATGCGTGAAGCAAGATGGGTTCCATATGTTACACTATATGTTTTAACCCCACCTTAAAAAAGCTAGTTTAATCGCAACTTTAGCTCATGTCATTAATTGAATAAATTAACTAAGGTCTAACTTGCGATCTTTTGCTAGCCAGCATATCCAACAATTTATAAAACGCTTGTCTTGTACCAAGCAATATCCTTTTTTTGGCTATTAATTTAATTGCTGAGTTTGATTTCAGAAGAAGGAGGATACCATGGCAGAGAAAACATGCAACAGAACAAGGTGCTTGAGGACAAGACACCAACAAATGCCATTGAAAGGTTTAATTTCTCAACCGTGCATGAGAAGAATGTCTTAAAGGTCATTACGAAAAAGAAAATATTGTGAGCGTTTGCTGCACCAAATTCTCCTTCACGTCTCCAACTGCACCACCCTCCGAGTCAAAAGCTGTCACATCCTATGTGTCTTTTTCAGAGACAATGTGAAATCAACCAACATCGATCTACTATATATGCAGTACTAGCTACTACCTTGGCTTTCCTCTGACTTTTTAACCTCCAGCTTTCTCTCTTCTATTTATACATAATTTATCTACAACGACTTCCATGGATCTTTTAGTTTACCTGTTTGGATATTCAGTTATATGTATATTTACTTGTCGAGCAACCAGCACATGCGGATACATTCAATACATTCATTAAATGCATTAATGACAAATATAATTTAGTAGTTGAAATATAGAGTATCGTTTATACCTTATAATATAGAGTATTGTGAATAAAAATGTGTCAAAAAATGTGCATTACGAAACAATTTTCTGACTATAATATTTTCGTATGGATACATGTTAACAATACCCTTGCACAGTAGTCTCTCCTGTGAGATTAATAAATTTAGTGGTATTATTGAATGAATAATTCTCTGTGGTCGCATGAAATCCAAGGAGAGAGGACGTTGAGGCCATGCAGATTATGACGGATAGGACAAACAGCCTCCTAGCTCGTTGCGTGCATGGAGTAAGTTCCTCCGACAAGCATTCATTCGCCACGTGTTACGTAATCTGATTTGAAAGCTTCGTCCTATTGCTGATACTTTAATGCCACGTTAATAAAAATTGAAGTTACAATTACCAATTTGTCCAGTTTACTCTGCGTAGCTAGATCACATGATTCACATCAGAAGTCGAGAAAATTGAACAATCAAACTGCTGGCGTACGTCGATCCTGCTTTCTCTTAATCATTTTTATACCAGTTTTTTATGCTAGCATTACGTACGTGCACATTGAATTAACTTGGATCTCTTTATTGTGGTGACTTTTACAGTGCTAGTAGTCATGTGCACGAATATGTAGGAAACCAAGAACTGGTGTCTGGTATAGTAGAAAGAGTCGTTAGTTATACGTTGAGTTTTTCGTTTGCATGTTCAGTGAACTGGGAATTACATATGATCTAAAAAGTTGATGCTATCCAATAAAGAAGTATGCAGATTTGTCAAAATAATTGTGATTTTATCAATTGTCAAAGAAGAATTAATAAAAAGTATTACCTAGCATGTTTTGCATGAATGCTTCTATGGGTATACTTGTCAATTGCTGCGGAGGCGTGAGGCTATTGTGCACAGTTCATATATACTCATTAATCATATAGAAGTTTCCTAATATCTTTAATTAATAAAGCAACTCTGAAATGCCGGTAAATGACGTACGACACGAAGCAAGCAAAGAAGACTGGATATAAATAGCTAGTAAGCCCCAGCCCCATGTTTAATTTGGTGGTAAAAGGAGAAAGAACAAAGAAGTAATAGCCTGAGAGATCGATCTAGCTAGCTATATACAGAATGGGAAGATCCCCCTGCTGCGATGAGAATGGCCTCAAGAAAGGACCCTGGACTCCTGAGGAAGATGAGAAGCTTGTTCAGTACATTCAGAAACACGGCCATGGAAGTTGGAGAGCTCTTCCCAAGCTAGCTGGTCTGTCTCTGTTAGTTTTATATATGCGAGATTCTCTCTCTCTCTCTCTCTATATATATATTGATACAGATCAAACTAAATCTCTCCTGCTATTTTTAGCGCTCCCTCATTTCTCCCTTTGTGTGAAACTTGCAGGTCTGAATAGATGTGGGAAAAGCTGTAGGCTAAGGTGGACCAACTATTTAAGGCCTGACATCAAGAGGGGCAATTTTTCTCAAGAAGAAGAGCAAACCATACTGCGTCTCCATTCCATCCTTGGGAACAAGTACTTTATCCATCTTCTTTTACCCTTGAACTATGTTATGACTCAAAACTTCCCTATTTCTGTTTACTGGGGAGGTGCCAGTATTGTGTGTGGACATAAGAGGATGAATTCCGATTTTGCTTCAGTATCTCTGACTTTTGTTTAGAGCTTATATTTGAATTGTTCTGACTTATTATTCTCTCATGTTTGTTTCCTCTGATAGATGGTCGGCAATTGCATCCCATCTTCCTGGCAGGACTGATAACGAGATCAAGAATTTCTGGAACACGCATCTAAAGAAGAAGTTAATTCAGATGGGTTTTGATCCAATGACCCACCAGCCACGAACAGATCTTGTTTCCACCTTGCCGTATCTGCTGGCTCTGGTCAACATGACAGACCTCATGGATCACCATCCTCAAGCTTGGGATGATCAGGCTGTGAAACTACAAGCCGAGGCAGTTCAGTTGGCAAAGCTTCAATATTTAAACTCTTTACTCCAATCCACGACTTCCTTGAACACTACCAACTCCTATGACCAAAATGGCATCATCACGAACATGGAAGCTATCAACTTGCTCAATTCAATGTCTAATTTGAAAGAGAACCCAGATATGAACTACCCACAGTTGAATATTAATCCAGGCTCATTTTCTCATGGGATAGATAGCTCCCAACCACTCCACCACCCAACCATGTTATCTCACATGTCAGACCCACCACAAGTCCCTTTCAGCTCGCAATCATGTTTGAACAGTAGTGAGAAGGGTCAAGGTGCAAACTTTACAATGATTAGTCAAGGGGATCATACGACGCCTGATCATGAATCTTCATCAATGTTGCCATCTATGCCCCCTCTGGCTGGAGATGCCACCAGTAGCTCTTCTAGCTATGGAGGAATTTCCTCGTCTTATTGGACTGAATTATTTTTCGAGGACCCCATTATGCATGAGTTATCTTAGTATTTCATTTCTAGATCCACGGTTTGCATGATGCTGTGTGTTAACTAGTACGTATGCGTTGTTTGCTTATCGGAACACTTGCATATATGGACCTTAAAGTCTCCCTCCCTCCCTCCCTCTCTCTCCATATATATATATATATACATATATATTCATCTATATATATACAAACACACACACATATATCAGCATATTAATGCGTGTCTTCGTACATAGTTTTCGGACAGTTCATCGAGTTAGTTTGAAAGTCATTATCATTTTATTCAATAATAGTGCAACTTCCAGTTGAAATTTGGCTTCCTTTGTTTTTTTTTTTTTTTTTTGCCTTTTCTCCTGTTTTTGTTTTTGTTAATTTTTATTGTGTAGCCTAGACTCCTAATATTTTGGCTGCGTGTTTTTCAAGGACTGGGATAAAAATGTTTAGGATCGGATGAGCATGAAATCACAAGAAGGTTAAAATTGTTGCGGAGAGGCCATCCGTAATGTGGCTTTTCTATTTCTCATTGAACGATTTGGGAGGGAGGTTATGCGGGAGACAAAACGGAGTGACAGTCAATAAATTATCCAGGAATAATAGTTTCACTAAACAGAATTACAATTTAACTATATGAAGAGGCATCCTTAATTTACTTCAATCCACTTTCAGGTAGCCGAAGTGGATTGAAGGCTGATTGTCTCCTAAACGGAACCAGGGGGGAAGGAAAGCATATTTAAGAAATCTATAATTTTTTAAAAAAAATTAAAGGTCCCGACGAACCTAAACTGAAGGCATGTATTGTCTGAAACGACCAAAAGAATCGAAGTGTATTAAAAAAAAAATCATAATATGCAATTATATATAAAAAAGTCATACTATATGGTACAGGCCTCTTTGATCAGTTGAATCTGATCTTATCTTAACATATACTAAATCAGAGTACTACACACACACACACACACACTGAAAAATTTTGAAGTCATGAGAGGACAGTCGCGATTTATATCACTCATGTATAAAAGATCGTGGCCGGAATATTAATTTATCTGAGTTAGAATATCTATGCAGTCTATCCTGGGATAATCTGAGAGTTTGTGATCCGATCAATGCTTAAATAATGTCTGGTTCAGAATCAGAAATAAATTAAATCCTAATACTAGAAGGAGATTTTTCTTGCAAAAATCTTTTCTGCCTTCGTTCCATATTTTCAACGAGAGATTTATTTGCAGTGCAACCCCATTAATGATTAATTAAGATTAAAGAGCAGAAGAATGAACCGATAAAGCCAAGTATAATCATCTTATAGCACTATCCCCATTCTGCATAAAGGTCATTTTTAGAGTATCGCTGTACCGGAACCTTCGATTAGGGCGGCGAAGGAGGGAGGAAGCTTCAAATGATTGAAGATAGATTTATGTGACAGTATTAGCTGGCGATTATCAATAGTTTGAATTTCTTAAAATATTTGGAACGAGTTGAATTTGCAGAAAGTCCGAAACAAAGAGAGCACGTACACAAACATATATAAATGGGTGTGCATGTACAATATATTAGAGTGAGGGAATAAAAAGCGAGGGAATGAGTGCCTATTTCTGTCATTAGTAGTTAGAGATTTGATTCTTTTTCCATCAACAATTTGACTGATTAGCCTTCAGAAAAATGGATCGTTCCATTACAAAAAGTCTTCACGCTGAAGCTGATCATACCCTACACATGTCTACGCACCACTGGGATTGCAACGACATCTGCCCGTACCTATGTGGAATATATATTATATGCGCGCGCGCGCGCCTCTTTTGTCAAAGGTGCTTTAATAGTTCCATTGGTTAATATCAGAGTAACAAAGAAAATTAAGATGTGGTTAGGTTTCCTATCCTTTATATTAAACCCCCTAAATTTTAAAAGGGGGGAATATTAATCCACCACCTAATCCTACCCCGCTGTGTTGCACATCTCACTAAAAAATTCTCGGCTGAAATCATATTAATTAGTGGTGGATTGATTGCATGACATGCATGCATACAATCATTATTCATTAAAGTACATATAATTAATTAGTGGTGCCCGTGTTGTCATGTCGATATGTAAATCGAGAGGAGGATGATAAACATTTATCATTATATCAGAGGAAATAAGGCTGAACGACTTGAGGCTCGCAATAGTTCTTAGTGAACAATAAATAAATAAATAAAGAGGAGGTGGAATGATATTAAGGCCATCGAGAGTTGGGTGGGGGAAGCTAGACACGTGATATTATTGAAATCTCATCATCAAGGTGCTTGACCTGCGAAGGGCGATGGTCGTACGAGAGTCATGCAAAGCATGTACATGTGGGTCTCTGCAGGTCTCATGATTGAGTGTCCTGGTCCTGGACAGTACAATATTCTGTGGGGGCAAAGGCAGACCCACTCTGGCACTCTCCATCTGATTCTAATCTGGACTGCATCAGGTGCCATCCATGTCGCCTCACACGTCTCCTGTTTACAAGCGTCCCTTCTATATAAGTAATACTCATGTCTTGAATTTCATTTGAAGCTACTTAAATACTCCCTAGCTCTATTTCAATTATAGGTCTTTTAAGGTTTTTAAGCACGATATTACCAAATGCAATTAATACATCGTTACCGTCCATGAAGTTTAATAAATGCTCTTTAAAATTGATTAAGTAAATAAGGATATAATATGACAAAATGTTGATAAGTACTGCTTTCATTTGAACCTCTGAAGGAATATATAAAATGAAACATAAAATTTTTCCTTAAAAGGACATTTTGAAATAGAGGGGGTCGTTCATATGGATTAAGAAAATTATGTTAATTAGTTATTTGTAAAGAATGTGCGTTAGTTAATTATTTACATTAAAAACGACCCTTATTAATTCCACATATTGATGTGAGCAATTAATAAAAGGCAGTTCGGAGAAAAATAATAAATGAAGGAGATAAAAGTATATACATGCAATCAAGATCAAAACAAACTTTTCAACTAGCTCCTACATTTATGATCTATATAAGTATTTTTTTATGCTCCTAATCTTGTGAGTAATCAATATTTAGAGAAAACTTTATTAATAAAGTGGATATGGGTATAAATAAAACATGCGTTTGTGATTTTGTGTAACTGATATCTAGATAAATAGTGTTACTAAGAATTGTTGGGATTAATAAAACTTGTATGATGTGCTATTTATCAACTGGGGTTTAGTCTTGCACAAGAAACTAGTCTTTTATATGGTGAATCAATATATAAATTTTCATTAAAGAATATATTTATATTTAGTATTTAATTATGTCTCCAACAAGATTTACCTTGATAAGAAGACACTTGTGTTTAAAAAAAAGTAAAAAAAAAAATTGTGTTGATTTGGTGAAATGTGGAATTTGGGAAGTGAATGGAGCTAGGCAGTGAATTGACTGTGGGATTGGGCCAAAAGGAAAGGCCCATTCTATGTAGATGCATGCCCAGTCTTATTGTCAATTCACGCCCCATCCCTTGCTCCGTTCCCAATCCTAACATCCACTTACTTAAATAACCTGGGCCTTCAGGGTCAGGTACTCAGAAAGTCAGACTACTCCTGCAAACACTGCGTTTTAGTTTTGCCATATTTTATAAATTATTATTATTAGTTATTAATATAAATATTACTGGTATTAATTTCCAAAATTGGCGAGCGTATATATCCATATCATAAAAAAATCAAGATTTAAATACTTAACTTTATATATTTAATATATTTTTATCTAATCAAATCAAGACGAGTAAATTATAATATGTTAAAATTATTAATAACAAGAGTTTATTATAGAATGAATAATCTACAAAAATTAACATATCTTGATTTAATTAAAAATAAATACCTTGCATATATAAGGTTAAGTATATATTTTCTTTGTTTAAAAATATAAAATATTTTTTAAGATATTTGATGTTAAAAAATATAAGGTATTTTTAATTCTTTAAAGTATAATCATCACTTTTTTTTAAAAGTGTCCCTATTAAATAAATTAATTTATATTCATTTTAAGGTTAAGCACCCCATTAAATAAGAATAGATATAAAAAAATAAGATTAATTAAAAAATAATTAATTATTTTATTAAAATGTAAGATTCAATTAAAAATATCATACACTTAACAGGAGGGAGTAACATTTATCATTGTAAAATTAGCTTTTGAAATAAATGCCTCTAACGGAAAGTGACCGACATAATGATTGATTATAGTTATTAATAAATACATCGATACTGTATAGATATGGAGTATTAGAGGATATTTCTTTGCTTTTTTTTTTTATATGAATCATTTCTATCAACTCATCAATATTAATGTAAAAAAGTATAAAAAAAATATATAAATTTTAAATATATCCCTATATAACAAATCAAAAGAGTAACGTCGTGTTACTTTTTCTTTCCTATGAAAGATAATTTTAAAAATACCTTTTAAATATTACCCAAAAGTTACACCGTGACTTATAAATGACATTAAATAAAATTTTTAAAATGTACTTTACAAATAGGACTAGAGGGAGTACACTATATATTTGACAAATTTAAATTTTTGTGGGTCTAAACATTGAGTGTCTGTATTATCTAAGCCGTTGAAATCAATATCAATGATTTAAATAAACTCACTCATTTATTCATCACAAATAAGGTATGAATTTAAAATCATCAATCTAAATTTCAACTATTCAAATAATACAGGCACTTAATGTTTATATTAAGTACGTTCATTGAATTCAAATACATATATTAACACTGATGCTCCTATCTATAACCTTGCTCAAGCCAGGCCCTACCCTCTCCCAAAAAAAAAAAATCTAAGTGCCTGTATGGTTTCTATTCTTATTTTAAATTTTAAATTTTTAAAAACTATTTTGTAATATAATTTTTAAAATTATTTCCTAAAACAAGATAAAATGAAAATCAATTTGGTTATATCAATTAAAAAATAATTTTAAAATTAAAAAATAGACTAATAGTGATGGCTATAGACAGTTAATGGTGGTGATTAATAATAAAAATTAATCAAAGTAACTATAATTTTTAATAATCAAATATAGTGTATTTTAAAAATAAGAAAAATAAAATGGAAACAAATCTATTTTTTTAAACGAAAAAAGAAAAAAGTTTTAAAAACAATTAAATTAAAAACACTTGTCCAAATAAATTTTTAAGTTTGTTTTTAAAAATAAAAAATACTTTTTAAAAATGGAAAACAAACAGGTCTTCAAGATTCCCTCAAAATTTAAATTACTTGATTCATTAATTTCAACATTTCCTTTTAAAAAATATTTAAGCATCTCGAGTTCACAATTCTGTCTGGGACTCCTTATTACTTTTAATATTTTTAACCTTTTCTTTTTAATACAATCAAGCTTTAATAAACATCCAAGCCTCCAAGGTACACAAAACCCTCGATTGGTTTAAAAAGTTCAAGCAACTTATTCATTCAATTATGTGAAATTGTAATTCATTCAGCAAAATCCTCATTCAACAACTGGCCTTCTTTAATTTGTAAGTAAACAAAAGTTATAGTTGCTAAGAGGGATCAAATATCATTCTGATATGACAAATTATGCCTCCTTCTTGAACCCCTTGTCAAGTATACATCTCCCAATGTTGACTCTGTTCTTCATGCTAGAATTTCATATTTCTGTTCCACCAATGGAAATTGAAAGATTGATCAATTACACAGATATCTCCAACCTAAAATCAGTAAACATATCATTATTGTGCAACCGCCAAACTCAAATACACGATGATATCATATATTGGAGACCTTCAAATGATGGCAGCTTCATTATCAAATCTGCTTACAAGGCAATCGATAATCACAGTGACATCAACAGCTCTGAAATTTAGTCTAGCATTTGAAAATGGTCAACTTATGAGAAACTTCCTTTAAAAAGCAGTAGGGATCGACTACAATCTAAATTCACTTACTCTAAAGGAGCATATCCTTGTCTTAAGAATTGTCCCTTTGGTTGTAACTCTTCTAAGTCAACTATTCATATCTTAAGAGACTGCAAGAAATTTAGGAAGGTATGGCTAAAATTAGTCAAACAATCTGAACTAAACACTTTCTTTTCTCTCTACTTACAGGATTGGATAATTCAAAATGTGAAAAAAGATGTGGGCAAAGCTAAAGTGAGGAATGTTTCTTAGCAGAGAATATTCACCCATGTGTGTTGGAACATCTGGAAAGAAAGATGCAAATACATCTACTCTGAGGAAAACACGCCTGACTAAGACATTACATTTACTAGTATTCAGGATATTCACAATGATCAATACCTTTAATATAGAGTCAACTTCTTAACCCAACAAAGTGATAGATCTAAAGCGAAATGGTGCTCTCCAGAAATACGTTGGGTTAGACTTGATACGGATGGCTCTGTTAACAATCAAGGTGCGACATCTTACAAAGGTCTCATTCAAAATGATCAAGGCAACTGGATCAAAGGCTTCATAAAAACTTATAGGCATTTTAGAAGGCCTTAACATTTGTTAGGTAATGAAGTTTAGCAAAGTCAATGTCTACTTTAATTCTATAGAGGCACTCATACTAATACGTAAAGAATTCTCCACTAATCATCCTCTGTTGCAATTATCAATAACATCAGAGAACTTACTATGAGCGATTGGACGATCATCTTTGACCACGTCTTTAAAAAAGCTAACAAATATGTTGATTAGATAACTCATTTAGCATCCATTGATATTTTGAATGTTCAAATTTTTGATAATCTGCCCTCTAATTGTACGAATATTCTATACATTGATAAGATTTAGGGTTAACCTCGTGGCCTTTTACTTAAAAAAAAAAGGCTATAGTTGCTCAGCATTCATCACCAAAATAATGAAATATAGTTCATGCTAATAGGATTGGGTGAACCAGAGGTTGTCTTGTGAGGGAGTTGTGGAGGCCTAAATATTGTGCTTGACTCGCAAGAAAAAATAGGAATGAGAGAAAATAAAAAGGAGAGAAATGTGAAGAAATATAATTTTTTCTCATTGTACTTAACTAAGCAAGATAAAACCAAAATGAGAGAAAAGTTATTAATTTTATATGAATAATAATAAACTTATTATCTATAACAATATTCACATATAATAAAATTCAATATTTTTAAATATTATCTATATATATATATAATAATTTCTATCATATATTATTGATTGCATAAAAATATAATTACAAGTTATTTTAGGGAGAATGACAAAGAGGTCCAAAAGGACTAATTAATTTAAATTAGGTTTCAAGTGTCAAACTTAATAAATTTATAATTTAATCTCTCAATTTGTAATTACATTATGATGAATTTACAACTTATTTTTTAAATTTTAACATAGTTGAAGAATAAAAAAATTTATTTTTCTATTAAAATTTAAAATATAAGTTGCAAATTCATCATAATGGAATTACAAAATTAAAATATTGAGTTGTAAATTCTTGCAATTTGATACTTGAAACCTAACTTAAATAATTAATTCTTTTGGAACCTCTTTGTCATTCTCCCATTATTTTATCCAACAATGACCAAGAATTATTTTATCCAATTTAAAATTTTACTTATTAAATTATTAAATATATAATGATTTTCTTAAAATTTTGAAACTGTAAAATTTGCCTAATTTACCACAAAACTAAATCATAAAATTACTATGATAGTAATTAAAAATTAATCATCTTAGTCACCTTGTCATAATAAAAAGAAAACAATTGTAGTAAGATAAAAAAAACTATAGTAGAAGAGAAAAGACTCAGGTTTAAGGTCTACTATGGTTATTTAAAATAAACATAAAATTCGTGATAAAATAATGCAAATACATAAATTATTGGGATTCTAAAATGTCAACTCAAGTCGATATATAACGAACACTTGAACGGGCATAAATCAATGTTGCAAGCTTTTGGAAGCAAGTGATACTAATCTGTTCAAAAACTTAGTTCAAAAGAGGGATAAAAATGACATCTTTTTTAGCTTACACATATCCTATTGTGTCATGACCTCTTCTGTGTTGTGTGCCATGATGCAAATGCCTTACATAGCAACACATTACATAGCACCAAGATAGCATGGTGTTGTCACATAAACAACACTCGGGAGTGAAAATTTATCACGCCCTGAACCAACATTTGGCATCTAAAAAATAGGGTCTAGGAAAACATAAGGAACTCAAATAGTAAAATAGATATTGGCACTAGCTCCACCTTTTACAATACAACAAAGGGAGAGGGATCTGTGATTTAATTACTAGTAAGTCCTAAAAAATTTTAAAATTTTAGTTCAATCCAAAGGGATAACAATGAAAATAATTTCAAGTATGAAAAAATCAAAGTATCATTCACTTGTTATGCATAATTATTAGTCGTCAATTTTCTTACTTCACTTGTTAATTTAGCAATATCATTTATAAATTACATTCGTTTGTCAGACAAGCAATAACATTAGTTGTTAATTTGCTAATTTTACTTGTTAACTTACTAATATCAGTTGTAAATTACAAGACTTGTTAGTAATTTATAATTGATGTTGGTAAATTACAAGACTTATCAATAATTTACATTTGATATAAGTAAATTAACAAATAAAGTTAATAATTTAATAACTGATATTGTTGTTTATAATTAAACAACTGATATCAAGTCTTATATAATTATTGACATGTCAAATCATATAATTTACAACTCATTTAGTAAATTAACAAGTAAAGTAAAAAAAATTAACAATTAGTGATTTTGTAAAATAAGTAAAGAGTACTTTGGTCTTTTCATAATTATAATTATTTTCACTTTTATCCTCTTAAACTGTATAATGTCCTCCAAACAACAAGTGAGGTCACCTTTACTAATCTATCATTTACTCTGAAATTCAGGTAGTTAAGGGACGAATCCCACAAAAATTATCAAGTTTGTAAATTTATAAAAAAAGGATCTTAAGTTTTTAAGGCTTTCCCAACATGTCAAAACATTTTCACAAGTCAAAATCAGAGTGTAAATTATATGTGGAAGCATAAGAATCCGTGAACGGTCGAAGCATTTGCATTGTAGATGAAGATAGCAAAATAGTATAGAAAGGCATAGGTATGCTTTATGCCATGAGTTGCAGTACATTGTACGAATTTGACAACAACAAAGCTGTCACATGACAGCTGTAACATCTGGGAAACTTAATCAGGGTTAATTAACCTAATGAGTATGAGCTCAATGGTACCAGATTTAACCTCAACTTCATTAATATGGTAAAAGTTGGAGGTTTAAGTCTAGGAAGACTCCAAAAGACCTCTTTGGTAGGATAAGGAATAACTCAAGTACAACCTTGGAGAAAGCTGGCTTCCATTGCAGTGATGTGAGTTGGCCCAGTTTAAAAAATCCCCAAAGGGTGGGGTGAAGACTGTTACACATAAAGTGTTATAATCAACTACTGCAAGGATGCATTAACAATTTACCATTTCATTATCATAATATATTGTTGTGCTTTGCAAGTGTATGAGTAGTACCAAGTAATACAATGAGAATAAAGTATTGCTTTCTTGAGGATTTGTTTAAAAACAATAATTAAACAAAAGACTGAGCGAATTCAATTAAGTTGAGTTAAAACATAATTAAATAAAGATAATTTTGCAAACTAAACTAACATTATAAAATAAAGAAAAGAAATTGATTCACAAACTTTAAGCACAAAATGAAACTTAGGATTATTTATCCACCTTACATTTCATAACATCAAAATTACCTTCTTTCATAAATATTTTTAATAAAAATAAGTGCCAACCTAGGATTTTAAAAATACTTGAACAAGCTCTTTCAAATTATGAATAAATGTTTAGTTAAATTAATTGCCTAATCTCTTGTTATAATTGATAAAACTCAACTTTAAACACGAACCCTAATGTGGCCGTACAAAGCTAGCAAGTATATCTCTATTTTATGAACAAAACCCTCCATTCAACAAGTAAACTTCAAGTTTCAAACTATAAACCTAACATTTAAATGATAGCTAAACACTTAGAAGCATTAAGAAAAGAGTAAAATAAACAAACACACACACACACACACACATCATTAATCACAAAAAGAGAGGAAGAATTTAATGTTAATGCATGTAAGGGTTTTAAATAATCCAAGAATAAAGAGTTTAGCTACTCATAATCATCCATAAGCTACAAATACACAAAATACTTGAAAACCATTTCAAATTACAAGAGAGAAAGGGAAGAGGAATAGAATAACCAAAGAAAATGAGTTCCAAACATCTTTAAAACTCCAAACTCTTCTAATGCCCAAACCCTAATACAACCGAGTTTCAAATATGTCTTAAAGTGGGTAGAATGCATTTTAGGTTGAGCTCTCAGCACATATGCAGCATATCCAAGCATTTTCAGATAAATAAAATGGAGCATTTTGCTAATAGCAATAAAAGTCGCGAACGAAAGTTATAACTTTACTCTGTTTTGCATTGTTATCTTAATTAATAAAATTTATACTATTTGCACTTGATTTCTTCATCCAAAAGCTTTCCAAAAGTATTATTAAATTTTAGAAATGCATCCAACTAAACTTAAAACCAAAATATCAATAAATTAGCTTCAAAATACCAAAACAAAGCAATGGTTTGCATTTTCAAAATAATATGCACATTTTTCTAACTTGAGTATTTAAAATATGTACAATTGTGTCAAAATATATTAAAAATCTAAGAAAAATATACTCAAATGACATCAAATTTTAGAGGTTAACATGTATGCACAAGATTATCATAAAAACCAGTCAACAATATAACATTTTTGATATATTAAACTTTAATTAGAAACAAGGAAAACCTACTTGCATATATTTAATAAAACCATAATCAAATTTATAATTAATTAGGTTCATATTAAATCATTAATAAAACATCCTAAATTAATCTAACAAGCAATAGTATAGGTTAGAAATTCCTCCGATTGCCTCAAATATTTAAGAAATTAAAGGTTACCTCTACACCAAAGGCTTCCCAAGCAATATTAGAACTTAAACAATGTGCTGCAAGATTAATCTACAAATTCATAACAATAATTATCACCAAGTGAACAACAAACATAACACTTTCAACTCTCAATTATCCACTTTAAACGCCGATAATTTCAATCACAAGTGTAACTTCAATTCCAATGAGTTTATTAGCTCACATTAACTTCATAAAGCTCCCAATAATTTAAATAGCAACAATTATAACAACTTATAGCTCATATTGTTTCTCAAAGAGCCCAAGGTTTACCTAAAGTCAATAAATTCATACATAAAGCTCAACCATATGAAAACTATGTTCTATGAGAAAAAGCTAATGCCTAATAATCTTATTTAACTCTAATAATTTGTCGAACAACAATCCAAAGTCCATGAATCATCGTAGGGTTCATATTTGGGAAGAACATCAAACTCTAGCTTAAAATCTAGCTCAAATAGAAGATTAATGGTGTGGGAACTTACTTTAGGTGATTGCTAGCTTAGTAATATCCCAGATCCATTGCAAAACCTTGCCCTAGCAGAGCCTCTAACGATCCTCTGACTTCCTCTCTCTTCCTCTCTATTTTATGTAGATTTCAGGCCTTATAACATGTTTCAAAAGCTTCATCCACGTGCGATAGTAACCTTCACAATTCCATCCATGCATGGACATAGTTTAAAAAATGAAACGCTACATTTGATGTTCATTCGCACACAAATGAACTGTGGGTATATAGAGCTCCTTTCTCGTAAATCTTTGCACTATGGGCTCATGCAGTCTAATAAGCTTACGAGCTTAGTAAGGATGTAACTAACAATAATTAGGTCCAATGGTTCATTTTGATTGTCCTTAAACTAATAAACTCCCCTTTTAATCTTAATCACCCATTGTTAATTTCTTAACTTTGAGAATTAAAATTCAAGATATTGGAAAAACTACAACCAAATATAAGGAACTTAATTAAAAATTTAGAATTAGCATTTGCCTAATCAATTTAAAAATTAAATATATGGCTTGTTTAACAAAAGTTCATGATCAAAATACAAATGCACTACAAATATAATGAAATTTGAAAATTGATGAGTAAATTTGAAAATGAAATTTTTTTGCTCAAATCTCCTTACATTTGTAAAGAAAAGTTGAAGATAAAAATATGCAAATTTTACATGTTATTTTCCTCACATTTATGTATCCTCTCTATTATTTTCTGTAGCCAAGCAAGAGGAAATACTATTCCTCTCCCCAATTTTTTTCTCGTTTTTCTCTCCTCCTCACCTTTTTTCCCGTCCAAGCATAGAAGAAGTGTGGGTGGACGATTCTCGCTTCTTCACATATCTTTCCTTAAAAATTCTCCGCAATTCCAAGGACAGAGAAATAAAGAAGTTCATGACCTCCCTGTTTGTGATGGTTGCTTATTCGGATGTCACTTGAAATATGACGTTAATTATCTCTTGTTGCTGGTCAAAAAATATTTATATTAAATTAAAACTATTTTTATATTAAAACTTGTAAAAAGTTGTTTAAAGGTTATTCCTTCCGTGTAAAAATACAAGAAACAATTATATTAAAATCTCATACAAAAAAATTAATTATTATAAGGTTTAAGTTATCAATACAGTTTAGTTCAATTATTAATGGACCTTATAGTAATTAATTTTTTTGTGTGAGACCTAACTATAATTCTGCCAAAATACAAGTCATTTTTTTAAGAATTAAATATTAAAATATAAAATATTTTTTTTAGTATTTCAAAAGATAGTCATTATATTTTTTAAGTTCTCAGATGAATAAATTATTTATTTTTATTTTAAAATGAAATATTTTATTAAATAAAAATAAATATAACAATATTGTGTTAGTTTAAAAATAAAAAATTATTTTATTGAGATAATATTCAATTAAACATGTCTATATTATTGAGGGAGTATGAAAAATAATATTGATTTCCATTTCTATATAATTGTTGATCGTATTTCCACCATTGTTTATCACATGCATCGCACCAGCAATTCAGCAAACGTATCTAACATCAAAGAGCCCAAAAAAAAAAAAAAAATTAAACGTGGCGTGACCAATTGGAAGCTAAGTCCACTCCGGATGAAATGGCCCTGTCCGGGTGGCGTCTCAGATTATCAGGAAAAATGATAGTAATTCAGTATTGTCGTGTCATTTTTCTGATATTTTGTCTTCACGTCACTTCAGAAGAAACTAGAAACGGGGATGGGACCAATCTTCTCGCGTGCCATCAACAAATTTGAATCTCCAAATATCATAAATAATAATTTTTTTTTTTAAATCTCGCTCAGCCTTGTAACAAAAAATAATTTTTTTTTTGAAAAGTGCATGCAAGTCCGGCGCTAAAATACTGAATTAGCAAGGGCTGGTCTTTGCCATCGTCGTGGATCTCTCTGACATTGTCATCCTCATCGCTCTCCGTCTCGAGAAATATCTCCTTCCTCTTCTTCACACCCCTCAACCCTTCCCCTCGAATCCTGCGATCTTGACCTCTTGTAAGCACGGCCTCCTCTGTTTTGCATGCATTTACATTCAATCAATTTGCAAGTTTTGCTCTCTACTCCGTTCCTCCGTACGTCTCTCCTTTAATATAAATACTAGGTTTTGAAGTAGAGAGGAAGAAGGGGCAAAAGAAGATGATAGTGCGTTTCATTGAAGATATGGTGGATTCAAGGATAGATGGACGAGAGTAGAGGCGCACTCAAAATTTAAGAATAAAGGGATTTAATATTGATATATATATATATATATACTATAAAATTTTTATAAATTTTAAGAAGTCCAAAAATATATAATACTCATATAATATAAAAAAAAAAAATTTGGGAGGGCCATAACTCCTACTGGCCCTCCTTCCTTTGTTATTGGACAAGAGTTCAGGTATACATGTAATGGGTGAATGTGGTTGCTACGGATACTAAATCCAGATCCCATTCCATCCATTGTCTATATTTGAAGGCATTCTCATTTCAAATAATCTTCACCTAAAGCTCTCAGCCGAACATGGAAGCTAATGAATACTTGACCCTCCCTAGTCCTCTGCCTGCATCACTCATTGCCTCCAAACAAAAATCACATATTCAAGCCATGCTTCAAGAGTGAGTTGGACATGGCTGAACTGCTTTTAATTGTATATTTTAATTTGAATCTGGCTTGTCATCTTCTTTAATTTATCGGACAGGTGACGAGGAAAAATTGTTTGGTGTCTAAGGATCGATACATGAAATTATCTCACGAATTCGCATAAGTATTATGTCTAATATCCATGCTTCTTTTATAACTTTATATCTATAAAGTATCAAAATATTTTTTAAATTTTAAAAAATATTTAATTTTCAATCTGCATCCGATACTTTTAAATTATAAGTTGATACTTTAAAATAAAGGGGTAAAAATTATATTTTTTAATTATAAAAATTTAGGAATATAATATTTTGACATATAAACCTTAAGTATGAAACTATGTGTAAAGATTATGCAGTAGACAATTAGGCAGAGATGAAATAAAAATATAATTAATAATTATATTTTGCTTTATATTACCCTAAATTAAAATAGTTTTAAATTAAAATTAAATTTTTTATATTTTATAATTTTTTATAAATATATTTGTACATATCGATATTTTATCTTTTATTTTAAAAATAAAAATATCAACATATCAAATATGTTTTGTATACTATACGCGTATTAATACATGTGCACCCGTGACGGACTTTTGTTCAATAAGATAAGATTATTGAAAACCAAAAATCTCGAGACGAAAAGGTGTGGCTGCAATTTGCTCGTCAATTCATTTCATGGTACACCGCCACTCAGTTAACCAATCCGTTTCTCCTTTGCCAGGCTCCCACTTCGTCTCTCTCTTTCACTCTCTCACTGCCTTTGGTTGCGAATTGGTGACAGGACCAAAATACGAATTTGTGGGAAAAGAAATTCACCCTTAGGTGGAAACTGATCGAATGCTAGAAAGAAGATAAGAGCAGCTGATTCCTGGGTGCGTCTCTTTCTTCAGCACTCGCAGGGACGAAGATAACAGATATGGTATGTAGTTGAGACAGACGTTGTGGGTGAAAAATCTGTTGTAGAGATGTCAGGTGGTGGGTGTAGCATTGTGTGGTTCAGAAGAGATCTGAGGTTAGAGGATAATCCAGCTCTGACGGCGGGAATGAGAGCCGGCGCTGTGGTCGCACTTTTTATATGGGCACCTGAGGAAGAAGGTCAATACCAGCCCGGAAGGGTGTCCAGATGGTGGCTTAAACAAAGTTTGGCTCACCTTGATTCGTCTCTGAGAAGTCTTGGCACTCCTCTTATCACTAAGCGATCGTCTGATAGTGTTTCTTCTCTCCTGGAGGTTGTCAAGGCTACTGGAGCAACGCAACTCTTCTTTAATCATTTATACGGTCTGTTTCATAACTTCATATTTCTTTCGTCTTTCTGAATTTTCTCATAATTGTGTTGGTAGCTGGATCAATTTTGTTTAGTTCACCTGTTTCTTGTTCGGTAGCAATTTTCGGGAATTATAATTGTTGTTTGATTTATAGTTTCTCGTCATGGCTTAGTATTGTGGTTATCTCTCTCCCTGGCCACATCTCCCTACGAGCCTCTTCATCATCCATATCTTCTCAGATTCTGCTTCTTCACGAGATTTTACTTGAATTCATCAATTCTAATTTATACGAAGTTCAGGTGAAATTCATTTGTAATTTTCTGTGTATGTCAGATCCCCTGTCACTTATTAGGGATCACCGGGCCAAGGAGGTTCTAACTGCTCAAGGCATAGCCGTACGTTCATTCAATGCAGATTTACTGTATGAACCATGGGAAGTCAATGATGCCCATGGCCAGGCATTCACCACTTTTTCCGCTTTTTGGGAAAGATGCCTCAGCATGCCTTATGACCCCGAGGCACCTCTTCTTCCGCCTAAAAGAATTATTGCAGGTCTACTCTTGCTCACTTCTTTTCTGAAATTCAGTTATCTTCAAAAATTTCATTAGTAAAGCTGTTCATTCGTTGCCAGGAAAAGCTGTTGATTTGAAGAATCAACAGTTGCTCTGGATTTAATTGCTTCTATACCAATAAAAAAAATGGTGCAAAAGTAAAGCATATTTTTGAACAAGATGAAGTTCGTTGTAATTGTAATCACAATAACATGATGCATTTTATGAAGGCAACCCATGGGCATTTGTATGTGGTTGACCTAAAAGAAACAGCAGCCAACCAAAAAACAAGAATAACCCCAAGCAATGTTCCCTTGAGTAGTTGTTAATTTCTGACTTTGATGTTGGAATTGCCGTAGTCTGCATCTTTGGTATTTCTTTTAGTTTATGAATTCTTTATGTGCAACCATTTACATTTTATAGAGGCAATACTGATCTTTCAGGAATGATCAAACTTTATTTTAATTTACATTTTATAACAACTCTTGCCTTATTTCAGGTGATGTATCAAACTGCCGTTCTGATAATTTGGTGTTTGAAGATGAATCAGAGAAGGCAAGCAATGCACTTCTTGCTCGAGCATGGTCACCTGGATGGAGCAATGCCGACAAGGCCTTGACTACATTCATAAATGGCCCATTGATTGAATATTCAAAAAATCGCAGGAAAGCTGACAGTGCCACGACCTCATTTCTTTCTCCCCATTTGCATTTTGGAGAGTTGAGTGTCAAGAAGGTCTTCCATCTTTTCCGAATTAAGCAAGTTTTATGGGCCAATGAAGGTAACAAGGCTGGTGAAGAAAGTGTCAACCTGTTTCTCAAGTCTATTGGTCTTAGAGAGTATTCAAGGTACATCAGTTTCAACCATCCCAATAGTCACGAAAGGCCTCTTTTGGGCCACCTTAAGTACTTTCCTTGGGTGGTAAATGAAGGCTATTTTAAGGCATGGAGGCAAGGAAGAACTGGGTACCCCTTGGTGGATGCTGGGATGAGGGAGTTGTGGGCCACTGGTTGGCTGCATGATCGGATACGTGTTGTTGTTTCCAGTTTCTTTGTGAAGGTTCTGCAGCTTCCCTGGAGATGGGGAATGAAATATTTTTGGGATACTCTCTTGGATGCAGATCTTGAGAGTGATGCTCTTGGTTGGCAGTACATATCAGGTACTCTCCCTGATGGCCGTGAATTTGACCGAATAGATAACCCCCAGGTGCGCTTGCTTTTGTATAATTGTTTGCGTGCCTATGTTTCCATTTCCCAATATGGATAACGCTTGATCTGTTGCACAATCCAGTTATATATAGCTTTAAGCATTCAACATTTGCATACATGAGCAAAGAAACTTATGCCCTTTTTGAGAGTTTTTGTCAAGTGAAATAGTACAATAAGTATTTCTGACCCTCTTGTCTTGGCTGTTGTGATGCTTGCAATGCATATAGCATACAAGTTTGCTTTTCCCTTCCAGTTCTATGCCTGAATCTGAGTGCAGAGGAAGCAGTAATGACAATCTCATTATAGTTACTGACTTTCAGTCAGTTGAGATGCTTCAATATTCTGGTTGGCGAGGAAGCTGTGGGTGGAAAATGATGCCCTTTTTTTTTTTAACTCAGTTGGCTATGCTTATGTTTTTGGTTTGTGCCATGCGGGCCCAATTGGGAGTAGTTCTCCCAAAGACGTTTTTTGCATTCACACAAACTTGAATCCGAGATCTCGTATTTAAGTGGCCATAACCCTTTCCATTGGGACCCAACACCTATTGGTTTTGAATGGCATGTTTTGTCCTCTCTCAACCTTTTCCTAATTAAGTATTTTCTTAGTCATTTACTCCTTTTCAACTTGTGTATGGTTAGATGCCTAATCAGCAATAGCTAAGAGACCCATAGTTGTTCTTTAACAAATTTTTACAATTCCACCGCAAAAGAAAAATTACAATCGTTCATATTGTCATGTTCCTTAACTGGACTGAGCTTTGAGATTGTTATTTTAAACATGGATATCAACAGTTTCAATTTATGCATTACTATCACCTATCAGAATGCTTAATTTCAAGTAACAGATGACAGAACTGTCATTTAAATAATTGGATTTTATAGTTTGAGGGATACAAGTTTGATCCAAATGGAGAATATGTACGACGATGGCTTCCAGAACTCTCAAGACTACCAACTGAATGGATACATCACCCATGGAATGCGCCAGAGTCTGTACTTCAAGCTGCTGGAATTGAATTGGGGTATAATTATCCTCTTCCTATTGTGGGAATAGATGCAGCAAAAGCCCGACTGGAAGAAGCACTATTACAAATGTGGCAACAAGAAGCAGCTTCAAGAGCAGCAATTGAAAATGGAACTGAGGAAGGGCTTGGAGACTCCTCTGAATCAGCCCCTATTGCCTTTCCTCGGGACATACAAATGGAGGAAAGTCATGATCCTGTTAGGCATAACCCCCATTCTGTTGCCCGGTCATACGAGGATCAGATGGTCCCAAGCATCACTTCCCTAGTGAGGGTGGAAGATGAAGAAGCTTCTTCGGATCTTCAAAACTCCACAGAAGATAGCAGGGCTGAAGTGCCAATGAACGTGAATATGCAACAGAATGCAAGAGAAAGGTTGAACCAAGGGCCTTTGCAGGTTGTTTACAGGAATACTCAAATGCAGAATGGTGCAACGGGACTGGGAAATGCAGTTGAAGATTCTACTGCAGAATCTTCAAGTAGTAGTACTAGGAGAGATGGGGGTGTGGTTCCCGTATGGTCTCCTCCAGCATCTAGTTACTCAGATCAATTTGTAGGAGATGAGAATGGTATAGGGGCTAGCTCATCTTACTTGCAGCCGCGTCCTCAGTCTCACCAACTCATGAACTGGAGGGGGCTACCCCAGACCGGGTAAGATTTTCCAAACCCCTTGAAAAATTGACGATTATTATGTACCTTCTATTGCTCTACAAAACAATTTTGTTTCAACTTACCAAGGTTTTCTGTTTGAAGTCTGAACCATTTGAAGATTTTCATGACATAGATAGAATGATCAACCCGCATTTCCTCCATTGTTTGGTTTTATTAACCAATTATTGTCACAGTAATATAATCAACATCCCGGTAACAGGTAATCCACCCCTAAATAGGCAGAGTAAATGCAGAGAGGTTGAATGTGCAGACTCAGCTCATATTGTGGGAAATTGGAACGGTGAACATTTATTGGACCTGCATCAGTGTTCTTGTCCTTCCCATTTTACCGGAATTGACATGATTAACGGCTGACTTCCAATGTATATGAAATTTCATTCACGCAGGCAGTTCATCTGCATCCCCTTTTGCTTCCTTGTACAATATGTGTAGGCCTATTGTATAGTTTATAGTGTCTAGGGGAGGAGGGGAGGAGACATTATAAGATCCTTACCCCTCTAATAAACTCAGGTTTGCGATCATCATTTTATTATCAAGGCAGATATATTTATTTTTAAGCACGCTACATTTATATTCTATGCTAATATCTGCAGTTTTATAATATATAAATTCTCCATCTCCTTAATATGCAGAAAAACTAGTATCAATTCTGATACTAGTAACGAATTATTTATTTTGTGTACGTTTGAATGGATCCTGAAATGGTTTCATTATGAGACTTTGCCCTAAATTTTGAAACTTCCTGCTTTTGTTCAATTGTCACCGGTCCATTCATTATTTCATTATTACATTACGGACGAGGTTTCTCCCTTACGTTAAATTTAGAGAATTTGAGATGGCCAGGAAGGGGAAAAAAAACTTGGTTTGGATGTCTGCAGATGAGTTCTAGGGGGACGTGGCATTAATGTCTCTTGTCTCTGTCTCTCTCTTAAATAATTAATCTCAACTTGAGATATGAAATGGCGTGGAAAGAGACTGTGATTATCCCAAGTAGTATTTGACAAAATTGTCACCAAAGCTTGATAGAGATTGTGTTTGTTGGGACCTTCATTGCAGCTAATGTACAAACTACATGCAGCGCTCGATGGGCCAGAGTTTTACCCTTGACATGTTCACCGTTTCTCTATTATCTTCTTCCATTTCTTCCTTCAAAGTTGAATACTAAATCTGCTACTCTTCCTGCTGCTGAATCTCAGCTTTGCCTAACCCATCTCAATCCCCTCAAAATGAATTTGATAAGAACCTGCCAATTTTTCTTCTGCCACCTGATAAATTTAGATACGATCGAAATCTACTTTTGGATTTCAAGAACTATAGCAAGGAAATTATCACTTGGAACAGCCTCAAGCTCATTAATGTATTGAAGGTACTTAAGTAACTTAAAATTGTATGTTTTATAGCCCTTCTCAGACACTCCGTCCCTTTTAATTCCAATCGCTGAAGGAGACGTGTTGGTTGTTGAAAACACGATATTATCGAAGTCCTTGTCTGGCAATGGTCGCTATGGCCATTTATAATTGTTCTGGGTGCCGACTGATTGCAACAATTCAAAGTGCAGGTCCTATAAGATCAAGCAACCTTATCAAATCCGAATATAGAATATGCATGCTTCGTATGGCAAAGTCAGTCAGAAAATGAGCCATCCCAATCAGATCGCAATCCACGTTAATCTCCGCGTTATTTTCAGTACACTTAGGGACTGTTTGAGTCTGGAGGGGGGTGAATAAGATGCGCTAAATTATTTAGCTCAAACTTACGCACACGCCATCAAATAATTGTGGTGATTGGTCCCAAAAAAATGGTTGCCTTGACCGTGAAAATAATTTTTTATTGAATAAGATCATAAGATTTTTTATGTACAAAACAGTTACAACCACACCACCCTTTGTCATGGTTCTTCCTTATAAAAGAAAATACACACACCCTCCACATCTGGGGTAAGATGCCATTGTGACACATGGGCTATTAGTTTACAAGATTTGTTGATGAATTGAATTGCGACGGATAGAAACATTTAAAAAAATGCAAATATTAAATTTATATGAATTAAGCAACCCCAATTTTCTCGTGATATTCAAGTTAGAAGGTTGGATTATGTCTAGTTCAAATGTAGTCCTTGTAGTTGTAGACCTGGGTTTTGTTACAAATATGGCCATAAATTTGCCTGCCGAGAACTCAAATCCACGGCCACAGAAAAAAAGAAATGTTACCTCACATGCACCTGAACTTATGGGTTACAAAAGAAGGGGCAGGGTAAAGAGGGAAGGAACGGGTAAAGAGCGGTACAAAGGTATTCCGATTTGGGCAAAAAAGTATGACCGTATCAACGTTATGTGGTCCCTTATTCGGTTTCTCCTTTTTAGCTTCCCTTATCCTTCACCACTCTCTGGTCATGCTATAAAATTAGTTTGACTCGTTAACGGTATATTGTAAGTCTCTTGATCATTTTCAAACTTTTTTAGGTATTAGCGGTGCCGTTTTTTGTATTAGCGGTGCCGTTTTTTGAAATCCTTATTGGCACATGAAGCATGACAAAACTTATTTAAAGCATTACTAAAGGATGGTTATAACCAATAGGATTAGGTCTAGTAGAGTAAGCTAACTTATTACAATATGACAAATTAAAATTTATATTTTTTGTTAAAAAAGATATTTATATTTAGTGTCTGATCGTATCTCAAATAAAATTATTTTTAATAAGAGAATAATTATGAATAATAAAAAATAACGGTTATAAATGATAAATGATAAAGGATGAGCCTTCAGGCCTAAAAAACAACAATAATAAAGGATAAGCCCCCACGTAGCATAAATGAGTTTTGCAACAGCGACGCAAGGATGGAATCTGAGATTCGTAGCATAGAAAAAGACGTGAAGGAGAAAAGGGCAAAATCCAAGCGGGTGCCTGCCCTTATCGCCCCTCGTTGGGACCTTTGGGGTATGTCATTTATAGCCCCATCGTGCAATTAAATCCCATGATCTTTCCTTGCCCCAAAGGAATTAAAAAACAATGCAACGACTCAACCTCATCTAGCTCTATAGAAAGTGACCCCAGAATCAGATGCTCATTTATGATTGATGATGAAGAACTGCCCTAAATGCTATACGAGCCCATATCCCTTTTTCAGTCTACAAACTATGTTTCCTTTGTCAATTAATGATCCCGCACATGTAGGAATATATCCACTTCTGGCTCCAACAATTTGTCATTGAAGTTGTTCATAAATTTGTGTGATTGCAACCTTCCCATTCCTGTTCATATTTATTGTTCATAATTCCTAATTCGTACCATTTTGAACTTGATGCGTACAATTTAAAAACAGCGATTCATTTCTCTGGTTCTTAAAATTAAGGATTTTCTTTCTCTTCTTTCTTTTTTGAGATTTTGATTTTTCTTTTCCGCTTTTCCCTTGACCAATTTTAGAAATAAGTAATTTATTTCATTCTGAAGGAGATTGGGTTGGAGTTGGGATCTTAGAAGATACGATCAAATGTATAACGTCAACAAAATTATGCTTCAATGTTAATATCTAATATCACAGTTGTAACTAGTTTTCCGTTTTGCGTGAGAGAAAGGCTTGATATTTGAGAATACAAAGTGCAAAAGAACGTTTTGACTAAAAAATAAAAGCCCAAAAAGTTAACATGCAAGGATCGGCCGATCGGCAATTAAGAATGCATTTCACACCTTTTCTAAAAATTTTAAAAATCCACATATACTAATTTTTTTTCTTTGGTAAATCCACTTATACTAATTTAACTAAAATATATACATATAAGTTTAACTACGTAGTAATTAATTTCTTTTGACCAAATTTTTTCTAATGAATCCGTTTCTCACGCTGTCACGCAACATTCATGAGTTTGACAGCGTTGCGATTGGAATTTGGAAGATCGTCACATGGGATTTTGAGAAAGAATCGTCTCTCTCTCCCAACACACACGAAACAGATTTGCATGGACGAAGATAAGATTCGTAGAGCACCGAAAGACGATCGTAGTTTGACAGCGTTGGAATTGGATGATAAAACCTCAAAATCCGGTGGCTCAACGCAATTGTTCAGACCTTTATATCAACACAATATAAAGGTCTGAACTGGTGACTTCTCAGTTGGAAAGGAAAATGCTTGAAAAATTTCCCTTTCCTGTCACTTTAGTGAAGAAAAACTCAATGAATGGGATTTCTTATGCGTTTTTTTTTTTTTGAAAAAAATCTTTAGCGGAAAAGTTGTGGCTACAATTCGCCCGTCAATTCATAGCATCCCACTCAGTTAACCAGTCCTCTTCACTGACTCTGGCTGGCTCCTTGCTCCATCTATCTCTTCTTTCAGGCTTTTAGTAACAACTAACAACTAGGGTGATTGAAAGGACCAAATACGAATTTGCAGGAAAAGAATTTCATTCCTTCACCAAAAAGCGGGAAAATGTTGAATGGGAGAAAGAGTTAGAGAAGTAAAGACAACTGCCAAATATAACCAACCCAAATATCAGATTTGCTTTTTTCTCGCTGAGGCTTAAAATCTCCCTCATTAAAACAGAAAGAAAAGTTAAGAGTAAATACAACTTCTGGGTATGTTTGTTCGGCACGCGTATGGGGAGGGGAAAATATCAAAATAGTGATACCGTACGTAGCTAAGAAGGAGGGCGGGTGCGAATAAGGTAGGATTCGCAGAGGTTGTGAGGTAAACCTATTGTTGTTGGAAATGTCTGGTGGCAGATGTAGCGTAGTGTGGTTCAGAAGAGATCTGAGGGTGGAGGATAATTCGGCACTGACAGCGGGAATGAGAGCAGGATCTGTGGTAGCAGTTTTTATATGGGCACCTGAAGAAGAAGGTCAATACCAGCCAGGAAGGGTGTCCAGGTGGTGGCTCAAACACAGTTTGGCTTACCTTGAGTCTTCTTTGAGAAATCTTGGCATTTCTCTTGTCACCAAGCGATCCACTGATAGTGTTTCTTCTCTCCTGGAGGTTATCAACTCCACCGGAGCCACTCAACTCTTTTTTAACCACTTATATGGTCCGTTCTTATTTCTTCCTCATTTCTTAATTTCTGGTTGCCCTCTGAATTCCTTCTACTTGTATTCAATTTATCTGTTGATATGCGGGAATGCCCATATTTTGTCGGGTTTATTGCTTACTAGCCAACAGCATCATCTTGAATTGCAAGGTCCTTGATTCTATGAATTGAAATTTTTCTGCTGCAGTTTGGAAAACTTAGTCCGACTTGTGTTTTTAATTAGGTATACTAGTTTTTATCATTTTTGGGTTAATCATCACTTTGCATTGTGGGTGTAGTCTTTGATGATTTCTTACATATGAGCCCCTTAATTATCATCTCTATCTTTTCAGATTTGCTTTTTGATCATTCCAAAAGAAAAGTTAAGGTTGTAACTTGCGCTTCATCAGATATGATATTTTGCTTGAATTGATCAAATTCTAAATTGAGCCCAGTTTTGGAGAAAAAGCTCTGCCTAAATGTTTGCTTGTAATTTTCTGCATTGTAGATCATCTATCACTTATCAGGGATCACAGGGCCAAGGAGGTGCTGACTGCCCAAGGCATAGCCGTACGCTCCTTCAATGCAGATTTACTGTATGAACCATGGGATGTGAATGATGCGGATGGCCAGTCATTCACAACTTTTTCTGCTTTTTGGGAAAGATGCCTCAGCATGCCTTATGACCCCGAGGCACCTCTTCTCCCTCCTAAAAGAATTATTGCAGGTCTGCCTTTGTTCATCATTTCTTTTCGTTACTTCAGGTCTCTTCTAAACTTTCCTAGATTAAACTGTACATTCGTTGCGAACTGCTAGCTTATACTTAGTTAAAACAACTTACGTTTTCATGTTATAGAATTTAAATTTGATAACAATATTAAATATTGATAATATAAAAAGATATACTCCCTCCGTTCAAAAATGTAAGGCATTTTTTAAAGAGTTAAATGTCTAAAAATATAAGGAATTTTTAATTTTTCGAGGTGTAATCATTGCCTTTTTTTTAAAAGTGCCCCTAAGTAACTTTATATTTATTATAAGGTGTTTAATAAGGGTAAAAATGGAAAAGATAGGATTAATTGAAAAGCAGGTAATTATTTTATTGGAAGGTGAGATTTGGTTAAAAATACCGTATATTTTTGAACGGAGGGATTAGTTATTATATTGAGCAACTAATCAATTTTAATAGAAATAGGGATAAGGTGTGGTCAAGCAGTAAGGCAACTTCTTTTGGTCTCCGGGACTACAAGTGAATTGATCTGGAGAACCTACTCGTAAGTTGTGGTCAAAGTGGTGCGAAGTAAAGGCATATTTTTCATCAAGATGGAATTCATTGAGGTTATAATAATGACAAATGGAAGGTTAATCTTGTCAAGCCAACCTGCAAGAAGAGCGGTTGTTAGATTCCGACTTATGAATGTTGAAGTTGACACTTGCCTTCACTACTCTTGGCCTATGATATTGAATGGTCAAACTTGATTTCAGTTAGCTCTTTTTCTTACTTGTAGTTTCTTGCAGGCGATCTGTCCAGGTGCTCTTCTGAAACACTAATGTTTGAAGATGAATCAGAGAAGGCAAGCAATGCACTTCTTGCCCGGGCATGGTCACCTGGATGGAGCAATGCCGACAAGGCTTTAACCACGTTCATAAATGGGCCACTGATTGAGTACTCAGAAAATCGCAGGAAAGCTGACAGTGCCACAACCTCATTTCTTTCCCCACATTTACACTTCGGAGAGGTGAGCGTCAAAAAGGTCTTCCATCTGGTCCGAATTAAGCAGGTCTTATGGGCCAACGAAGGGAACAAGGCTGGTGAAGAAAGTGTCAACCTGTTTCTCAAGTCTATTGGTCTCAGAGAGTATTCAAGGTACATCAGTTTCAACCATCCCTATAGTCATGAAAGGCCTCTCCTAGGCCATCTCAGGTTCTTTCCATGGTAGTAAATGAAAACTACTTTAAGGCGTGGAGACAAGGAAGAACTGGGTACCCCTTGGTGGATGCTGGGATGAGAGAGCTGTGGGCCACTGGTTGGCTGCATGATCGGATACGTGTTGTTGTTTCCAGTTTCTTTGTGAAGGTTCTGCAGCTTCCCTGGAGATGGGGAATGAAATATTTTTGGGATACTCTCTTGGATGCAGATCTTGAGAGTGATGCTCTTGGTTGGCAATACATTTCTGGCACTCTCCCTGATGGCCGTCCATTGGAGCAAATAGATAACCCACAGGTGCACTTGCTTTTGCGTACAACCTACATAAACTAATTGCAGGTTCATCATTCATGTCTTTTATTTCCTAGTCTGGATAAAATATGTTCTGTTGCATAATCATGCTATGCAATGTTGATAGTTATGAACAGTGTGATTTACTTCCAAAATCTTCATGTATTGTATTGGCCCAGATCTGATTTCTGTTATTTGGGGTTTGTTCAAAGTAGGCAAAAGGATAGTGGAGTGATGCCTTTTTCAGTTTTTTTGACTCAGTTGGCCTTTTTTGGGGTTTATGTGCTAAGTGCCTTGCCATATGAGAATAGAGATTTTTTATTCTCCTCTTGGCATAAAAAAAATAAAAAAATCAAAATGGTCTTGTGCCTTGGTTTGCCCTCTGACTTCTCTCTATTTACGTTCTTGAAAGTCATCTTTGCTTTTTATATAAACTTGAAAAAATGGTTTTACTTTTCGATCTAAAAAGTAAAATCTTAAATCTAGACTACTTAAGCTAAATTTAGACCGTTCAAATCTTATCAGAAGAATGAGCCTACAATGTTAACTCTTAAGACAAACAATGGATTTAGGTCCATAATTATGTGCTTAATCAACAAGAACTATGATATTTATTTTAGTTTAGTTTTTCCTGATATGCTCTAGTTTTGTTGTGTGTGTTACAACTGGACTGAATTTTTGAGTAGTGATTGTGAACATTGGTGTTGAAATTTTCGATCTCTGGACTCCTATGAGCTATTAAAATATTTCTAGCCATAGAAATACTCGAATCAGCTATTGGATTTTTTTTTCCCCCAGTTTCAGGGATACAAATTTGATCCAAATGGAGAATACGTACGACGTTGGCTTCCAGAACTTGCCAGAATACCCACCGAATGGATTCATCATCCATGGAATGCGCCAGAACCTGTGCTACAAGCCGCTGGAATTGAATTGGGGTCAAATTACCCTCTTCCTATTGTTGGAATAGATGCTGCAAAAGCCAGATTGGAAGAAGCGCTAACAGAAATGTGGCAACAAGTAGCAGCTTCAAGGGCCGCCATTGAAAGTGGAACTGAAGAAGGACTTGGGGACTCCTTCGAATCAACCCCTATTGCCTTTCCTCAAGACATACAAATGGAGGAAACTGATGAACGTATTAGACACAATCCACCTCCTGTTGCTCGCCCCTACGAGGATCAGAGGGTCCCAAGCATCACTTCTTCCCTTGTGCGAGTGGAGGAGGAAGAAACTTCTTCAGATCTTCGAAACACAACAGGAGACAGCAGAGCTGAAGTGCCAAACAATGTAAATGTGCGACAAAATGCAAGGGGAAGAGAAACATTGAACCAACAGCCGTTGCAGGCTGTTCAAAGAAATACTCAACTACAGAATACTACAGTAGAACTGAGAAATGCAGTTGAAGATTCCACAGCAGAATCTTCAAGTAGTAGTAGGAGAGAAAGGGACGGAGGTGTAGTTCCAGTATGGTCTCCTCCAGCTTCTAGTTATTCAGAGCAAATTGTAGGAGATGAAAATGGCAGAGGAGCTAGTTCATCCTACTTGCAGAGGCATCCTCAATCTCACCAACTTATGAATTTGAGGCGGCTACCTCAGACTGGGTAATTACTTCTATTCTATGTTATGCTCGGCCTACTAAACTACTTCGCTTCAACTTCCTAGGCTTTCATGTCCTATCCGTCTGAGGATCTTCTATACATGGATACATGCATCGTTTCATTTCTTTGGCCTCAGTCCGCCTCATTGTCTCTTTATTGTGCACTCTTCATAACATTTTTTTGGGAAAATTATGTTGAAGTTTCATGCAGGGAAATTAATTACCATAACAACTGAATTAAGACCATTGTCAATGTATTGTTAATGGCCTTAATTCAACCTTGCAATAATTAATTTTCTTGTGTGAAATCTGTATGTGATTTTCTCATATTTTTTCCTTGTGTAATTTTCCCCCTGGGTTGGGTTTTTTGTTGTTACATAATACATTATTATAACTAATATTTTGGTATCAGGTAATCCTTGTCTAAAATAAGCAGGGGTAGAAGCAGAGTTGGAGAATTCAGTCGCAGGTAATGTGGGAAACTGGGATGACGAAGCCTCATTGGACATGCAACAGCTGTGTTCATTTCCTACTCCTTAGACCAGTCTTAACATGATTAACGGCTGATTTTAAATGTATGTGAAATTTTCAATTCATGCAGGCAAATCATCTGCAGCCCCTTTTGCTTTCTTGTAAAATGTGTATCTTGGGCCATCGTTGGATCTTACATCCCTTCATAAACTGAGGTCTATGCCCATCATTTTACAATCAAGGCATGCAGCTATTTTTAGTTCTAAACAAGTGGTTAGGGTTTGAATCCCGCCAACTTTTGTATATATAACAGCATAATTGAGAGGGCTCTACGTACTATTTACCCTCATTACCTTGGAGGAGATTAGACTTTTCTGCTGGCATAGTGTACTCTTTGTTTCTTATTAAAAAAACATATTTATTGTCTAGATTCTGGATGTTAAAAAAATATTTTTTTTTTTTAAATTTCACCATTTAAATTGTGGACTTCATGTCTTCTATCTGGTAGAAACTAGGGAAACAGATATCATAGTTCTAAATGAACGGCAAACAGGGAGGCACGTGCGAGACTAGCTTTATTTGTAACATGTGAAGTCACAATGGATTCTCAGAGTTTAATCGTTTTTCGTTGGAGTTTATCTCTGGCAGATCAGAAGTTACTAAAGATCCTCGTGTGCGTCTTACTTTGGTGTGATCCTCAGGCATATATCCGGTTCGGGCACTTTAGGCATTTATACGATAGCCTCAAGATGACTCGTTGAACTCGAATACCGTGTCACGACCACCCGATTGTCTGCCTGCCCATCATACAACACCTTGAGGGTAAGGCTTGCCACTTGCCAGTGTAGCACCCATCAGCTGGCACAACACGTAAATGGGCACCTGCTAACCAGAAAATCAAGGCTGTGAGTCGTAGAAGAAACTTGTATTTGAATAGCAAAGTTTGTAAGAGTGCAGGGCTTACAAGTTTGACTGGAAGTTTGAAAGCGACGGCCGCGGCTATAGATACTGCGGGATTGAAGTGGCCGCCAGAGATATGACAAACTGAATATATGGCCACTGTCAAAGAAAGACCTGCCGCAATTGCTACTCCTACTATGGTAAGCTGCTCCGCGTTGCTGACCAGACCAGCCCCACATCCCACGAATATAAGAACATATGTACCAACGAGCTCTGCCAGACCCTGTTAACACCAGAGTCGTGGGATTAAACATGCCTTTGCTTATCTTGGAATTCATGCATAGCATTTGGTTTAGAGCTACCTTTTGGAAACTACTTGGAGAGGGTTCTTCAGCCTCGTGGGTACTTCCTTGGATGTCATCTTTGCCCCTCTCATGGTTCGTTCGAAAGATACTCCAAATTTAGGTGGCGGGGAATCAACTCTAACTGAGAGTGAATCAGCCATAACTGATACACCTACCTGCAAGTACGTGCGTATTCTTATATGCAGGCCAGGCACGCTTTGTCTTTTGCAGCGAACTGTTGGGGAATGCCACGTTTATTAATTTATTAGTCCATGCACTTTGTTTTGATGTCATTGGAACTAACTAATTCAACAATAAAAGCCACGTAGATTTTAAGGTTATAAAAGTGCATAGTATATATTAAAGTATCAGGCGCTGGAATCTACGACTCCAAACGTCTCAGGTTAATAGGAAAGTAAAAGGGAGGAACATCTTTTTTGCCTCTTTCAGTATACCCCTCTCTTCGAAGACGGAGCTACTTTGGATTGGTAGATGTTTACAACATCTAATTCTTGTGGGTCTTCACAACAACGTCAGCTTTCTCTCTCCTCATCAAGCCAATATTCGCTGCAAAAGAAGTTTCCGATGCGCCATGGAGCTGATTGCTTTGGCTTTCTGCCTATTTTAGTGTATTAGTATTTCAGTTTACTTCTCTTGTTCAATTTGTTTTTATTTGCTGCTAGTTTGTTGTATTGGGCTTCTTTTTAAATATGTATCTTATTAATGTTTTAGTAATGAGTAAATTTGACCTTTGATAAAAAAAATGTATATTTTCATCTTTCTCCTAAAAAATGAGAACAAGAATCCAACTCATATTGAAAAATATGAATTGAATATATTCACTTGATTTCAAAATGTAAGATAATTTATCAAATTTGAATTTGTTGACTGTACTTAATACAAATACTGAGTGCCTGTATCATTTGAGCTGTTGAAATTCAGATCAATGATTCTAAATTTATAGTCTATTTAAGATTAATGAATTTATAGCCATCGATATGAATTTTAAAGGTTCAGATAGTACAAACACTCAATTCCTATATTAAATATAGTCACTGAATTCAAATATCAATTTGTGAGGATCCAAGCAATCCCACCAGTCCTTTCAACTAACGAGAAGACGACTTTAGTAGATATTATATATTGAAAAAAAATAGTCATTTAATTCTTGTAATTTTAATTCAATAGCAATTTAGTTCTTAAATTTTGATTCATTATAATTTAATCTTTATATTTTTAATTTAGTTGTAACTCAATACATAAACTTTATCTTTTATAATTCAGACTTTATATTTTTAACTATTTAAATATTAATCCCTATATCTTAAAAAATAACATTATAAAGATTAAAAATATTTTAAATTTTTAATATTTTTAAAGATTAAAAAGGTTTAGTAATTTAAAATATTATTAATAAATTTTAACATAATTTTAGTCTTTATGATTTTATTTTTAAGATATAAAGATTAATATTTAAGTGATTAAAATTATAGAAATTAAAATTTAAGAATCAGTTACAATCAAGTTAAAGTTTTAAGAATTGAGTTATAATTAAATTAAAATTATAATAATTAAATAATTATTTTTTTTTACACTATATAATAGCTATCTTAGGATTGAACGAGCTAGATGGTGCTCACCCTTCAGGTTCATTTTTAGTAGTGTACTGAGTTATGGCATAGTGATAGTGCCCATGTAACGCGTGGCAAGCACCCCGAAACATGCGCTCCAGCCTGCAGGGGTAAAGGAATGCGTGCGTTGGGAAAACAATGAAAGTGGAGTACCCAATTTAAGTTACTTTCTCTTCGAACTTGGGGATGGACAGTTTCCGGGCTCATAGTTTGACTAGAGGCTTCGCAGCGGACAGTAACGGCTCATCAGTAATGATCAAACTAATTATCATTAAATCAAGGTATAAACAGTAAATTGAGGAATTATTGACTTCCCAATCAAGGAAATAGTAAATAAATGCTACTAATACCTATTTTTGAATCTTGAATAAACCGTTCTCATAAAGTTTGTCTTCCAGTCAAACCCAAGTTTACAAGTTTACAGTATAATTTTAAAAGAATGAAATGATAGTGAGGTCTTCAATAATTTTTTAAAATAAATTATAAATATTAATTTGGAAGGTTATAGACAGGAACTGTAATTGTAAATTAAAAATTATATTTAAAATTTAACTATTTTATTTACAATTAAAATTTTTGAATTTGCAGATATTTACATCTATTTTTGCAATAATATTTTTTTCATAAAATTCGGTCAAAATCCTAGTTATCTATAATTTGTTTAAGGATTTAAATGTTATTTTTCCTTGTATGAAATGGTGTATAATTATTCCTCCTTCTAATAATAATCGCCTTTTCGTTAAAAAAAAAATACTCATAAAGGGCATAAGTAGCATGTTGAAATAATGTTGATAATTTTCTTCCCAAATAGTACTAGCTAACATTGAATCTACAGTTAAGTAGTAGTACGTTGAAAAGAAAGGAAATTATATTCACAAAGGCATAAACAATACTAGTAATAAATATTAGCTAAAGTAAACTTTTGATTATCTAATTTTATATAAAGTTTTAATTTAATTCCTTAATTTTATAAAGTATTTTTTCTTTTAATCTTAACACCATTAGTTTCAAATGATTATTTATTTTGGCAATTGTTATTATTTTTTAAAAAAATTAAATTTAATATCAATACTTAAATATATTTTGTCAATATTTAAAAATTTAGTGTAAAATTTTTTTGTGATGAAACTAATAATATTAGAATTAAATGATTAAAAAAATTTATAAAATTAAGAGGTTAAAATGAAACTTTATATAAAGTTAATGAATTAAATGTATAATTTGACCGGTAAATATTTTTCCTACATTTTGTAAAGCTTCCTGTCTTGGTTTTATGGTTAAGACTTAAGACAGTTTGAGTCTTGACTGTTATTTTGACCCTTGAAGATCTCACCGACGGGTGCAAGACTGCGATGAGCATAATTCGAACCCAGATTGAGCTGTTTCCCATTTCGGGTATTGTCATATTGTGACTGATTTCCAAATCGTGTGGCTCAAATGCCACTGGCTGCCATTACCATTTTCTTGTGTATACCCTATAATAAACACACAATTCACAAATCACATATTAAATGAAGCTTTAATGTTCCAATAATAATTATTTTAAATTTGAATTTTTTTAGAAATATTAAGAAAAAATAAATAAAAGATGTTGCTTCATACTCCTTCCGTTCAAAAATATAAAATATTTTTAATCGAATCTCACCTCCCAATAAAGTAATTACATACTTTTCAACTAACTTCATCTTTTTATATTTATCCCTATTAAATACCTTACAATAAATATAAAGTTATTATCAATAGGGACACTTTAAAAAAAAGATAATAATTACACTTCGAAAGACTAAAAATACCTTACATTTTTAAACATTCAACTTCTCAAAAAATTTGACAGAGGAAGTACATACTTTTATGTTTACTGTTTTAATACTTTATTTCGCATTAATTATGGCAAAAAAAAATAATGTGTTGCAATGTTACATTGCTTTGAAAAATGTTAATTTTATAAAATAAAAATTGAACTTGACTCAAACTATAAAATAAAATCTAACAACATAAATATTTGAGCCAACCTGAATTAAGATTGAATGTCTGAATAGTAAATTATATTATTTTGATTGCTCATAAGTATTTTTTTATTTAAGGTGATCCTGTTTGAGATATGATTAGCATTAAATGTGAAAATCTTTATTGGTGAAAATTCAAATTTTAATTCACTACATTATAAAATATTAGCATTTTCACTTACACGACCCCCATTAATAATTTACAGTCCTATTTATTATATCCTTCATGCCATGATCCTTTTTTATTTCTTACAAATAACATGCTATACAATTTGTTTAATGTTTTTAATCATATTTCTTAGTTTAGAGTACTTTTTTTTTTGGGCCAACTAGAGTGCATGTTATTGAAGTCATAGGTCTAGTCTACTTAATTAGTTTGTGAATGTTTGAGTATAACAATTAACAACAGTACTATATTTTGGGTTGAATATTAATTTTATTTTTAAATTATTTTTTAAGAAGTATCTAGTATTCGGATTGATGCAAATAATTCATGAGCTTATTAAAATATAGGACCTAGCACCTATAGTTTATTTTGCACCAATGGACATTGGTTGACTAGGTGAAAGAGCTCTGTTGACCGAAGCTCTATATGTGTGGTGTGACGTGGTGAAGATAAAAAAAAAAAAGCTGGAATGCCACGTAATGCCCTAAAAAAAAACTCTTTCTCCATCTCCCTGTCCAACGCTGCTCCTTCTGCTCATTTTGTCTTCTATCCCAAACCCATCATTGAGCAGAGTAGGACTAGCAGTAGGAGCCGCTATTTCCATTGTGAAGGAGACACTCAAATCCAAGGGCGAAACCAGCCTTGAAAGTTAGAGGGCAATTTTTGAAAAACAAAAGATACATGATTAATTTAAAAATTTAACATTTATCATACCTATTTTTTAAAAAATAATTTTATAATTTAAAAATATCAGATGACAAATTATGTATAATTATATGTAATTTTTAGAAAATTTTAAAAACATTTAAAATAAAATCATATAACATACTTATGCTTTCATCGATTCCTTATATTATAAGTTACCTTTCAAAAATAAAAGCTGGTTTAAATTATAAGATGCCCAATTAAGATAATAAATGATGCTCCATTTTTTGCAAAATGTTTTTTAAAAGATAGAACAATCTAATAATTTTTCTTAACCTACTTGAAAAAGTGTTGAAAATATATATATATATATATATATAAATATAAAGGGTGAATGAAATGAACCTTTGAATTACAATATAAAGTATCTTTTAAAAACCTTACCTAATTCAAAAGATATAGCGTTGGGTAATTTTTTAAATTTTTTTTTACCGCATTCCTACTTCATTTATTACTCTTTTTAAAAAAACTATACATTAAAATTTTAATTATTTAATACTTATATAAAATATTTAATAAAGGTATAATTGAAAAGACATACAATGTTTTAAGAGATCAAGATTTTACCTAGCTTTCTTTCTGAACCGTGAAATATTTACTAATGCCATATATTATATTGTTGACATATATATATATATATATATATATAAAATTTATGTATAGGTGCGCGCGCAATATTAGACATTATTGTAATTGGGGGGGTTATTGTGAAGAGTGTGTGTGAGCATGTGAGAACCAGGAATGGGGTGAGAGGGAGGGGCGTGTATAAGGAAGGTGCAAAAGGATTTTTTTTTTTTTTTTGTTTGGGGGGGGGGGGGGGGAAGGCAGCCCTTGTGGAACACTTGGCTCCGTCGTTGCTCAAATTTGAACACCCACAAACTTTTCCAGGAGAACAAGGCAATGGAGTTTCTTCAACGACTCATTTATCACGGCATAGCCGCCAACATGGATGAAGTGGTGCTAAAAGGCTTGCTTGACATTTGCAATATGTTGTCGCTCTTTTCATATTCCGTACGCAAACATTTATTATTATTTAAAATCTCATTTAAACCCATTTTCTTGCACGGCTTAATGGGTTTTCTCCACCGATTGTTGCTTTTGAGGTTGTTTGTCCCCTGGACATGCAAGAAATCCACCTAATGAAATGGAGATAGTTTTTATTTTGTTTTTTTGGATGTTTCTAGGTTCAATCTTATCTTATGTCCATTTACTTACTTGAATTGGAGTAGAAATTATTGGACTAATTAATGAAAAGGTTGTGACGTTTCAGGATTTGGCTATTTGTGTGGTTGCTTGAGGATATTTTGTATTTACTTGCATACTGTATTCACTAATTCGGTTGAAAGGATTTTTCCATTGGATTGATATGGGTTTGATGTGATCAATGGCCAACACAGATCATATTCCAACATGGAGTAGGTGATCGACACACTAGCTCTTAATGTCACAACCCAGAAGCAAGAGATGAGCTAATGGCGTGCGGGTTAGAGAGAGAAGATGGGATCTGGAAAATGAATGTGGGCCACACCGTTTATAATAAATGGATGTTAGTTTAGAATAAACAGTACTTGCTGGGTGTTACACTTTAATTAGTTGATGAACTATTTTGCGCCCGCTCATGGTTTTAAACACCAGATATTTTTGAAAAATAGTTTAAGAATAAAATTGATTTTTAATCCATATATTTTTCCCATGTTTTTTTTGCCAAAAATATATTTTTCCCCGTGTTACATTAAATAATTCTTTAACTTGTTGATTCTTTGCTCTTTCTTTCTTCTTCTTCTCCTTTTTTTTTTGTGGGTACATGCGATGGCCGATTTGGGTCCTTGCTAGTAAATATTAGTAATAAAGGTGCTTCCAAAGTCGAGCACTAACACAAAAGATTGCATTAATCGTTAATGGTGGCCGCAACGCGCTTATGACGCCGGGATATTAGTAACTTGACGCTGCGAAACTTTTCAAACTCAGCAATTGGATTTCATATGCAATTATATGTCGAGATTTTTTTTCCCGTGGATACAGTCTATGTCGCAATTTTATAATTTAAATTGTGAACGACCACAAACTAATGTATTTTTTTTTTGTAATATCTCACAGGGATTTATTATTGAAGACAGTCTTTTTCATATATCTTTCCCAACATAAATTTAAACTTTCATTCACCAACATAAATTTAAACTTTCATTCACCATCTTCTTTTACTAGACCCAACCTCTTAAGTTACAACTTTTAAATTTATATTACTGAAAAGAAAAGTATCTCTTGCATGCTTGAAGTTGAAGAGAAGTTTGTTTTCACTTTGTTCAATTTGATGGATATAGATATGATTACCTAAATTTATAATTCTAAAACTGTCCATACACTTACCACCTATAAATCAATAAAATATTAATTTTCAGACAAAGACGAAATAAAAGACAACGTTAGTACATGAGAAAATTACAAAAATTTAAAGGACATAATGTGAGAACACAAATAAAATTTTTTTTATCTTATTTATAGGTTACATCATTAACTTTTTTTTTTTTTTACAAATTTTCTCCTTTACTTTCCTTTAAGTGTTGGGAAGAGAAAGTATGGTGTTTAAACATATATATTTAACATGGGTAGAGTTGCAAATATATATTAAACTTTAAGATAGATTCAATGATTTTTAATGTTATTCTTGGTTTTGATAAAACAAGTTAAATATGACTTATAAATAAGATCAAAAAAATAATATTTACAATCATCATTTAATTTATTTTTTTTAGAATCTATCTGGTATTGATTTATTTTTTTGGGATTAGTCTCCCTATTTTTTTTAATGATGTTAATTGATTTCTTGGCTGTAGAGTTTAGTTAAAAATGTAATGGTAATGAATATTGTAAGTTAGTAGTACAATTCTTATTATTATTTCTTTCGTTCCAGCATTCAAGATTTTTGACGTAAAGCAATTCAGCTGATAGTTTGTGAATATCTCTTTGGAGGGACATATATTTCATCGAGAATTCAACCATTGATGTCTATCTAGGACTTGAATTTGAGACTTCTAATTAAATTGGACTAACTCTTTAGCCAGTAAATCATAACACCGTGTGACAGTGTACAGTTAATTTTAGAAATGGAAGATGTGGACGGCTTTGAGAAACTTGGTCAATGTTTTTCTAAAACGTACCATGTAACAATAAAAATCTTGTTTGGACCAATCACATTTCCGTTGAAGGGCTGGGTATCCTATTCATGCAAGTAACGTGTGAGCATCTACATTATTGACCAATTCAAGTTGCTGGTCAATCTTCTTAGCGTCTTGATGGCTCCATTATTCACTGAAAACTCGCTTCAACAACCCGATGAGGCACCACAGTGTTTTGTCATTTTCCATTAATTCAAATTTCCATTACTCGTTTTATTAATTTATTTGATCGCGTCCCTCTGCGTGTTTGTTTGTGTATTTCTTAGCCATGGATGGTGGCTCCCCTAGTTAGTGGCAAACTGAAATCAAATTGAAAATTAGCGGGATTGATATAGTAATCGTCTATCGAAATATAATTGAAAAGTTAAGGTTGTTTTATAAATAGATCAATTTTTTAGAGGATGAACATATATGTTTAAATGTGCTGAGTTTCTCCAGCCCAAATCTTGTAACTTAGTATATGTTAGTATTATTATAATCATTAATATCAATTTTTTATCAGAATCATTAATATCATTATTAGTATCAAACATGAGCAACAATTTTAAGAAATTCTATTGTTTATTATTTTTTTTACAAGTTATAGTACTCATAAATGAGTAATGTGCTCATACTGGACATTATTCAAAACCACTCAATAAAATTTGAGACTTCACCCCAATGTTTTGAAACTCGGACCGGATATCGAACCGGAAAGAGCAGCGGGTCACGATTCTCACGGTTCAACCGGTTAGACTGGCGGTCGAACCGGTGACATAAAATTTAAATAAAAAATAATATTTATATACATATATATCTATATATGTTTATAAACAAGACATTAATTTAACATAAAAAGACAATAATATATCAAGCAACACCATAAATCCACATTGCATAACATATTCTAATTGCTCAAAATCTCAAACAATGACATCATAAATCCAAAATTTATGTGTCAAACATGTTCTAATTGATCAAAGTTTCAAACAAAGATACCACAAATTCAAAATATGTCTCAAACATATCATTGCAAAGTTCACAACATCATAAATTTAAATTTTCATGGCTTATCAAATATTGGGGGATCTTGGTTAATCCAAGCATGGGCAGAATCAACATCTTCACTAAAGCTATCAACATCCTCATGAGAAAATAATTGTAAATCAAGTCCACCAATGGTTTCACCATCTACCACGTTACCTCTTTGCTGATTATCTTCACAAACAAACATTTAATAGATATAATCAAATTAATGAGAATCACATGATAAGTGATAAAAAAAGTGAAAACATTGAGTAAAGAATACCAAACCTTCCTTATCCTCTTGATGAATGATAGCTTTTGGTAGCACTGTGTCATCATAAATGAGATCTCGTTCTATCTCATCAATATTGAGTAAACAACAATCATCTATTCATCTTCTTCCATTACCCAATACTCAATCTTATCAATACTTTCATAATCAACAGGGTCCAAAGCTTTCTTCTTGTTAGCAACTCTAATAAAAACACATGATAGTAACAAAGTATAAGGATTCATGTAACTTATTTTTTATAGCTAGAAATGAAAGCAAAATTTTGACTAATTTAATAAATATAGACAAGATCATTCAATCTTTCATGCTCCAACTTATTCCTTTTTCTTGGAGTGTATTCTTTCAAAGACATTCCAATTCCTTTCACAGCCCGAGAAAGATGCAATTTGGCCTAATATCTTAACAGCCAAGTCTTTAATATTTGGACAGCTACTCCCAAAATGTTTCCACCATTCATCTATAATGAGAAAAAGTAAGTTATTAGAATATATTTTAAAGATAAAAACAATAACTATCAAAGATAAAAGTATAAAGTTTACCAGGTCGCATGGTTTTTATAGATTCTAAAGCCAATGGATGACTAAAGCTCCCACACCTTTTTTGATATTGTGTGCCCTCTAACAAAAACTTGGTCTTATTAGAAGAAATTTTTCTATCTATCACATTAAGATGTCCTTGCATAACCTCTGGCTTTCTAGAAAAATTTTTCTTATCATAAAGGAAAGCAGGATTGAAGAGATATGCTGCTGCATGAAGATTTTGTTGAAGTTGAGAATCCCACCTTCTCCTAATAATACTTGTGTAAGGCTTGTACAGAGATTTTTTGTGCCTGAAAGTACTCTTTTTGCTCTGTACATGCCATCATACACATAGCCAAGTGAAGGTTGGTCATCAGAATCAACAATTCTTAACAATTTCACAAGTGGTTTTACAATTTCAACAACAATTTTACAATTATTTTAGAATTGATTGTCCAATACAATCATTGTCACATCCTTTGCCTTTGAATCTTTGTAGTATCTAGATTCTACAAATGTCTTACTTGTTATCAAAGCTTGAATATCATGCTTGTGTTCATAGATACTTTTCAAGGCAATAAAAGTAGTGGCAAACCGTGTCGCTCCGGGACGGATGATTTCTGTCCAACCTTCTCTTTTCCTTAACCAAGCTGGCAAAAAGACATGGTTGTAAATGAATTTTAAAACCATGGATGCACGTGTTGCTAAGCTATTAACAATCTCCATTTTGCCAATATCTGATAAAATTAAATTTAAGCAATGGGCAGCATAAGGAGACTAGAAAGTAGAAGGAAACTTATCATTTAACAACCTTCCAGTAGCTTTTTAATTAGCTGCATTATCAGTTACCAAGTGGACAACATTATCTGCACCAGCAAAAGCAACCATATCCATGAATAAGTTGCAAAGATTTTGAGCATCCTTAACAATATTCGATGCATCAACAGATCTAATGAAGACTATTCCTCTAAGGCAGTAAACAAGAAAATTAATCAATTGTCTATTTCTTTGATCCTGCCAACCATCGGCCATTATTGTACATCCAGTCTCAACCCAAAAGTTTCTACATTCATCAATCAATAATTGCACCTCTTTTTTCATGTCTTGCAATAATTTGGTTCTCACGGCATGGTAAGTTGGTCCTTTATAACCAGGGCCAATAGCTAAAATAGCATCTATCATAGGCTGATAGTAAACAGAATTTACAACATTTATAGGAATGCAACAATCATACAACCACCTAACCACAGCTAAATCCACTCTATGCCAAGCTTCTTTACCTGCAAATGCACTTCGAATTCCTGGCTGTGCTCCCAAGGTTATCCTTGGGGCAAAGAATTTATTTCTAGCTATAAATGCCTTTTTTTGACTGATTGAGATGAACTTGGAGGAATTATTTCTTGCACAATTCCATCATCTACTTCCAATGGATTATCCTCTTCTTGTTTTCTCAATTTCTTAGTTGGTCTCTTTTGATCAATTTCTTTCAAGTTTTCCTCCAATCGATAGCGAACATTATGTGGCACACTTTTACAACTAATTGCATCTCCTTTTTTCCCAGCAAGGTGTTGTTTCATTCTGTGTATTCCACCACCACCAAATTGCTTTCCACAGTATAGGCATCTTAAGCGAGGTTTGCCACCCTTTTCATTTGGTATTTCAGTACAATGCTCCCATATAGGATCTGACTTAGCTCTAACAGATTGTGTAGATGCAACACTAGATATTTGTTCAGATGACATTTTCTAAATTTAAATTGAAAGCACAGATAAAATGTGGAAAGGAGAGCAGAGCCAGAAATTAGATCATCTCAAAATAATTAGATCATATCCAGAATTCCAGATCAATAAATAACAGAGCAACAAAAAATAAAGCAAACAAGCATATACAGATAAATGGCTGGACGAATCATCTAAACAATATACATATTACTCATTATACAAACTCAAATACATAGATAGAACATAGAAGCTAGAAATCGAACCTGGAAACAGAGCAGAGCACATCAAGAATCAAACAAGCTAGAGCAAAATGAGAATCACGCAGAGGCAGAGGCACGAGCTAGAGCTGGGACCTGGGAGGAGCTGGAGGCAATTTAGGTCTGGGCTAAGAATAGCGAGCGAGATGTGAGAGGAGGACGAATCAAAAATAGAGTACAATATGAGATTTGAGTGAGATTTTGAATTTGAAGGCTTGATGCCTTGATTAGTTGACTGGAGAATGGAGATGAGAAACAGAGAAAGGCGAGAGTGAGACCAAAGGTGTAACTGTGCGAGACAGAGAGACTTAAGAGACGAGTCTGAGCTCTAAGGGTATGACCGTGTGAGATTGAGACTGTGAGTGTGAGACAGATCAGGCGAGAGCAAGATGCCGAGACCAGAGGCTAGAGAGACGGTGAGGCTCTGAGAGACGAGTTTGAGGCTCTGAGCTCTAATCTAAGGGTGTGAGAGTGAGATTGTGACTGTGATTGTGAGAGGTCAGGACTCAGGTGAGCAACGATCGCGAGATGGCGAGAGTGAGGTCTCAATCTCAGCTCAAGTCGTCTGTGACTCTATCTACTACAATGAACTCAGAAGAGAGAGAGAGAGAGATAGACGAGGAAGGCGAGACTTGGAGAAGAGAGATAGAGAGTGCTCAAGATCACTCCGTGCTCCATTACGGTGTCTGGCAGTGTGGGTCTCCGTGGTGTAGTGTGGCCGTGTGGGCGGCTCTGGTCTGGAGGTTGTGCGAGTGCGAAACTGGGAATGCTTTCTTCATCTTTTAATTTTATTTTCCTGAGTGCTGAGCCTTGGATTGGACTGACAGGTGAAGGTGACAACACGTGAGGAGTCTGAGCTGAGGACGTGACTGAGCCGTGAGGTGTAAGTGTGAGTCTGTCTGTGACACTGAGAGCCTGACTGCTTGAGATGTCGTGTACGAGATTGCGAGTAATTTTTTTTTATTTTTTAACTGACCCGGATTGACCCATGTTGAAACGTCTCCGGGTTCTGGGTCAACTTTGGTTCAATGAAAACCGGACAGTTCTATCCGGTTCAATCCGGTCCAATAGCTAAAACAGTTCAATTGGTTAAACCAGACCGCTTTACTCAGCGGGTGACGGTCGAACCGATCGAACCGTCCGGTCTGATCCGGTTTTCACAACATTATTTCACCCTGCTGGTGCAGTTCATTTGTTGTTGGTTGGTTTGTTTGTTTTCTTTCTTTCTTTCTTTCTTTTTTTTTTTTTTGGTCGTGGTAGTTCATTTGTTTTTGGGTCTACACAGTACACATTTGCTTGCTTTATTTTCAAAATTTGGTTCAAGGACGCGAGGCTGCTTTTCTCCTTGGTTTTGTCAAAGACTTCAGAAGACTCCGAAAACGGTTTCATATGACACAGCATTGTGGTCTTAGGTTACCCCTCAGGATATTTTTTCTTATCATCCGTGTTGAAGAAAAGCTTGCAAATGTTTTGCCCCTTCTCTATGGTTCTCGAATATCATGCGTTTGATCTATTTCATGTTCGAACTGACTAGGAGGTGAAAGAGCATGAACTATCCAGCTAAGGAAGACCGGGTCGAAACTTTTTCTAAATTTTGATTGGTCCCGTAAGATGAATTTCTCTAATACTGATTTGTATTTCCCTTGTTTTTGGATTTTGTTGCGGCAAGTGTCTTTCTGGGATTTTAGGGTTTTTTTTTTTTTTTAAGTTTTCATCTACCTTCTTTGTATCGATTGGGTTTCTGTTTTTGATTGCACAGCTCGTGATTCTGGAGGAAGTTTTGTGACCGCGGCAGGTGGGTTTGCTTCGAATTTTAATTCAAGCTGTCCATCA